>NC_139154.1:74659259-75386759 GCF_964270905.1 Leucopleurus acutus
CTGTATCCATTTCTGAGTCAAAATCAATCTCACTTCCACCCCTTGGAGAAAAAAAAAAAACCTGTGGGAAACAAAATTATACTTAAACACTATTAGTTAAAGGTGCCTGATATTTTGTCTGGAATTTGCTTGAAAATACTCTAGTTTGATGTATATGCATGTGTAAATTAATCTACATACCCAAAATGATTTAAAATTTTAACCGCCAGATCAGGAGTCCACACGCCAGGTAGAGGTGATCAGTTAGCAGCTGAAGGACCCTAATCAGTAGCCCATCCCTCAAAAGAGGCTTGTACACCACTTTACAAATTGCCATCTAAACCTGCACCATAACAGATTTTTTAAATAGTGAAACGAGCATCATTCAAAATATATTGTTCAAGCCACTATGGAGAACAGTATGGAGGTTCCTTAAGAAACTAAAAAGAGTTATCATATGATCCTGCATCCTACTCCTAGGCATACATCAGGAGAAAATTATAATTCAGAAAGATACATGCACCCAATGTTTATTGCAGCACTATTTACAATAGCCTAGACATGGAAGCAACCTAAATGTCCATCAGCAGATGAATGGATAAAGAAGATGTGGTATATACATACAATGGAATATTATTTGGCCATAAAAAATGAAATAATGCCATTTGCAGCAACATGGATGGACCTAGAGATTATCATGCTAAGTGAAGTAAGTCAGAAAGAGAAAAACAAATACTATATGATATCACTTATACGTGGAATCTGAAAAAAATGATACAAATGAACTTATGTACAAAACAGAAATAGACCCATAGACATAGAACACAAACCTGTGATTACCAAAGGGTAAAAGGGGGGCAAGGGATAAATTAGGAGTTTGGAATTAACATATACATACTACTATATATAAAATAGATAACCAACAAGGACCTACTGTGTAGCCAGGGAACTCTACTCAATATTTTGTAGTAACCTATAAGGGAAAAGAATCTGAAAAAGAAAAAAATATATATATATATTGCTGTACACCTGAAACTAACACTACATTGTACATCAACTAGACTTCAATTTAAAGAAAATTAACAAAAAATTTCTTTAAAAAACCCAAAATATACTGTACAGGAACTTCCACTTTGCACAAATGGAGTGTAAGAATCTGCTAGCCCAGAAGCCTAACAGCCTTTGAAATAGCACCGGGGACTTCCCTGGTGGCGCAGTGGTTGAGAGTCCGCCTGCCGATGCAGGGGACACGGGTTCGTGCCCCGGTCCGGGAAGATCCCACATGCCGCGGAGCGGCTGGTCTCGTGAGCCATGGCCGCTGAGCCTGCGCATCCGGAGCCTGTGCTCCGCAACGGGAGAGGCCACAACAGTGAGAGGCTCGCGTACCTCAGCAAAAAAAAAAAAAAAAAAAGAAATAGCACCGGAAGTCTCTAGTTCTAACTTGTCCTTCGTAATACAGAATTCTTTCACTTAAGCAGATTGGAAGGTTAGCTCATGCTCCATCAGAATACAGTTGTGTTAGCTTCCAAGTGAATCTTCTGTGCAAGGCAGCTTGTTGAAGTGCCAAGAAGAGAAAGTGTGGACTTCACTGAGTTCAGAGGAATCATTTGTATGAATACCCTATTCAGCCTATTTGCCAATAAATGTTTGTATTTGTGGAAAATTTAGGTCTGAGACTAGGTTTCACTGTGATAAGTCATGGTAACAATGCTGTAGGAGAGAAAGTATGGGTCCTACCCATCTCTCATCCCTGGAAGCTACTGCTATTTTTACTAGAAGAAGCTTAACAGGCAGGTTTGTTTAGGTCAGATCTCAACAGCGAGGGAAGCTGCGACATGCCCTCTTATGACTCACATTCTTAAACACCCCCTGCGTTTTCATCCAGTTTGGTTTCTTGGCTCCTGCTTCTAGATTCACATTTCTATGATCTCTTCTTGCTTCTCTAATCCAGTTTAGTTTCTGGGTATTAATTTTTATGTTTGCTTGCAGTCCACCTCTGTTTTGGGCCTAGGCCAACTTGTACTCACATTCAAACACTGCACAGATCCACCCCTCCTACCCCTTGACCTATTTCATTTTGCTTGAAAGAAAATGTTCATTTCTATTTTGAATATGGAAAGCTTTGATCACTATACGTATTACTAGCGATGATCTATGCATAATTAGAGTATCCTACACTTTCACAAAAGGCAGAATTTATGTAACAAAAAAGTCTTTAATCTTAATACTATTTGACCATGTAATTTCTCGAGCTTCAGCTGTAAGTATGTGCTCTTGAAGCAGAGACCTTTTTCCTGAGAGGCAGGATAATTTATTGATATGGTAGTATCTTCTGCCCAGTTCTTAGCTGCTCGCTTTAGGAATTGAAAAGAACAGAAAGGTTATTCCACCCCATCAGGAAAGCTATTTTTGGGCTCTTCTCACCTGTCACAGGATATTTCCAGTGTCTTTGTATTGGCCTGAAAAAAATTAAAGATGGAAGCAATAAGTACTTAAACTGGAGCTGCCGGCAAGGGAGTGGGAAGGAGGGTTTGATTTGGGCAGACACCTGTGTCTCACTTATACATGTTGTGTGGATGAGGAGATGTCTGTGTGGGGTCCCAGACGGGAGCTGGATCCTAGGCACTGTGGCTTGGGAGACTTCCCCAAGCCTGTGGGTACAGAGGGAATGGGTTGCCTGTTTTCAAAGGACCATTCCTGGTTATAGAGCACCTGAAGTGTAACCACAGTGGCTTTCCCTAAATGTTCTAGACTTCCTGATTCTGCCCTCCTCGTTTCCAGAATTGCTCCAAGATTGTGACAATATTTACTGTATGACTGTATCATGGAGCAAATTCATACCTATCATGAGTAAATGGACAAACAAATCTAGATTAAGCCATTTTTAAGATATTTAAGCCAGCAATGACTTCTTGAGGATACTTTCTCTAAACACTATATATATGAGAGGCCGCATCTACATGAAGTAGCTTTTGTCTCCATTAGAGATTTTTAAGCAGCTAGCTTGGTTTCAGCTGAGATATCGACTGCCCTCAGTCCTTGGGGCAGCTGCTCAGAGGCCCCGGCTGTTTGTCTTCAGCTGTAAGCAGCTTCTTCTTCTTGCCCCAGTGTGCATAACAAATACTGTATTATCATTTCTTCTTTTTTTTTTAATATTTATTTATTTGACTGTGCTGGGTCTTAGTTGTGGTGTGTGGGATCTTTAGTTGCAGTGTGCATGTAGGATCTAGTTCCCTGACCAGGGATCAAACCTGGGCCCTCCGCACTGGGAGCGTGGAATCTTAACTACTGGACCGCCAGGGAAGTCCCTGTATTATCATTTCTACTTGTGCCATTTGTGTTGAGAGGCATTGGTTCATATGATCTGTAATGATTTAGTACAAGGGGCAATAATGTTTTTAACTCCATCTCTCCTACTGACTAAACAATTTTAAATAGTAGCTACCCGAATTCAAGAGATACTTTATCAGATGGAAGGGCAGAGCCAGAATAAAAGCAGATCTTTACTTTGAGATTCCTGATACAGATAGGGAGGATTTCCGTCAAGAGGGAAGACGAGGAAGGACCACAGACCTCACACTCAACTCATCATCCTCCCATCCAATCCATCACTGAATCCTCTAATTTCTATCTCTTAATCGGACTCAAATTCATCCTCTCCACTGTCACTGTTTCAGCTCAGGCAAATGTCATTTTTATGTGTTTGCAATAACCTCTGTATTAGTTTACGAGGGCTGCCATATAAAACATGTTTAAGCTGGGTGTTTTAAACACCTGAAATTTATTTTCTCACAGATCTGGAGGCTGAAAGTCCCAGATCAAGGAGTGAGCAGGTTTGTTTCTGGTGAGGCCTCTCTTTCTGACCTCTGGATGATCACCTTCTTACTGTGTCTTTACATGGCCTCTTCTCTGTGGGAAGAGAGAGAGACAGGGAGAGAGAGAGAGATCTGGCATCTCTTCCTGTTCTTTTTTTTTTTTAACGTCTTTATTGGAGTATAATTGTGTTAGTTTCTACCGTATAACAAAGTGAATCAGCTATACGTATACATATATCCCCATAACTCCTCCCTCTTGAGTCTCCCTTCCAGCCTCCCTATCCCTAGTTGGACAAAAAGCACTGAGCTGATCTCCTTGTGCTAAGCGGCTGCTTCCCACTAGCTGTTTACATTTGTTAGTGTATATATGTCCATGCCACTCTCTCACTTCGTCCCAGCTTACCCTTCCCCCTCCCTGTCCTCAAGTCCACTGTCCTCAAGTCCATTCTCTACGTCTGCACACATATATACAATGGAATATTACTGAGCCATATAAAGAAACGAAACTGAGTTATTTGTAGTGAGGTGGATGGACCTAGAGACTGTCATACAGAGTGAAGTAAGGCAGAAAGAGAAAAACAAATACCGTATACTAACACACATAGATGGAATCTAAAAAAAAAAAATGGTTCTGAAGAATCTTCTTGTTCTCATAAGGACATCAATCCTAAAGGATTAAAGCCCTACTTTATGACCTCATTTAACCTTAATTCCTTCTCTAAAGACCTTATCTCCAAATTCAGTCACCTTGGGGCTTAGGAGTTCAACATATGAATTTGGAGGGGACACAATTCAGTCCATAACAACCTCTATGCTACAGTCCAAGTGACATTTCCAAAACACAGAGCAGCAAATAGAGATAATTTTACTTCTTCCTTTTCTGTTTGGATCCCCCCACCCCGACCCCCAGCCCTTTTTTTGTCTAATTTCTTTGTCTAGGACTTTCAGTACAATGTTGAATAGAAGTGGCAAGAGTGGGCATCCTTGTCCTGCCCCTGATGTAAGGGAAAAGGCTTCAGTCTTTCACTGAGTATGATATTAGCTGTGGGTTTTTCTTAGATGCTCTTTAGCATGTGGAGGAAGTTCCCTCCTACTTTTAGTTTATTCATTGTTTTTATCATGAAAGTGTGTTGGATTTTGTCAAAGTTTTTTTCGTTATCAACTAAGCTGATCATGTCATTTCTTTGCTTAAAATCTTTCACATTCTGTGTCATTTAGGGTTCTTTGATGGAGAAACGATTAACACTGATCATCTTAAGGGGGTTTCAGGAGCTTATAGGAAAGAAGCAAGGCTGAAAACGCAACTTGTAATGAAGCAGTTCCCGAAGGTTTCAATGGTAGTGATCCCTGGTTGGTCTTGTTTGGGTGCTTATGCTGTAATGAGTAAACTCTATCTGCTGTTTCTCTCCTTAAGTCACACTGCTCAAAATACTAAGTCCCTGGTTGGAGGACATTGTGAATGTACTTGATGCCACTGAATTGTGCACTAAAAAATGGTTAAAGTGGCAAATTTTACATTATATATATTTTCCCACAATAAACAAAAAATTAAAAATGATCTGAATGTAGCCAAATACTGAAAATTTTCAGGAAGGTGATCTTAGAGCAACAAAGCATAAATATAGCTTTTAATCTTTCTAGGGATTAAATGGCACATAATATATGGAATTAAACAAATGTGATCAAGTTAAATAAAATTGATACAACTGTGTTTGACTTTGGAGGTAACAAAGAGAGGTCAACAAAAAGTCAGAGAAACACAGAAGGTGACCAGACCTTGACATTTTTTCTTTCCTCCAATGAGGAAAATACTTTTTTTCAGGCCTTGTCAGTTTCAGTACTGGGCTCTGAAAGGACTTTTAGAAAGCATCATTTATAGCACAAAGAAATATTTTCATCAAACTAACTTAAATTAGTCTAATGGCTTATATTAGTAATACTAGAAAATATATTCCTTGATGTTATACCTCTAAGATTTGCTTCAGAAAAACCTGGGGACTGGAGGAAATGGAGAAATGTATACAGAGGTCAGATTGGCCATGAACTGCTCATTGTTGAGAATGAGTGTGAGTTCATGGAGATACACTGTACTATTCCTTCTACTTTCGTGTATGCTTGAATAAAGTTTATTAAATTCTTAAAAAAAAGTTCTAGGACAGAGAGTGTAGTTGTTCTAGTTTAGGTCACATACCCACCCTTGACTCTCCCAGGGAGGTGAGAGGAAAGCTTTTCCTCAGACTTATTGTACAATAATACAATACAGTATTATTGTAATAGTAAAACACTGGAAGCAATCTAAAAGTCTCAAAATAGAGTACTGGTTAAGTAAATACATGCACGTAATGGAACATTATAAAGCAGTTGAAATGACTGGTTATTTATTCCTTCATACAAAAATAAAATAGGTGGCAAGTTGTCCTCAAAGGGTTATATTAATTCTCACCTTTCCCAGCATTATACCTGTATCTTCAATGACAACAAATATTATCATTTAAAAAAAGGTGTCAATGGTATCTTGTGTTGTTTTATATATTATTTTCAAAGTGGAAAAATGCTAAAATTATATGTTTAAAAGATTAGCAATTAGGGAGGAAAGTACACCAGGTGCCATGGTTGAATATCAGTGTTTTTATTTATTTTAATTCCTGTAATTGGATGTGGCTTAAGCTTTGAATTTTGTTAATTTGGGATAGCTTTTGTCCCTAAAAAGAATTATTCATTGAAGGCCTAATGATATTTTGTTTGTTTTTTTTCCTAACTTAACCCTATATATTTGAGTCATTTAATCCTGATTGTCCATGAACGACAGATTTCTCATTTGCGTGTATTTGTATTCATCTAAATAAGGAATCATAGCTAAAACATAAAATGAGCCTTTAAAATGTTCCAATATTTAGGCCCAGTAATGATAGTTCTGAAAATAAATGCTAGGGCTATAATCCAAAATGGTTATAACACTGCAAAATTACCTAATAGTAGAGGAAATGTAAGAAAATTATATTATGTTTACAAGGTGGTTTAAGAACATGGGAAAATGTTAAAATGTTAAATAGGAAAAGCAGTAGATTAAGCTTGAATATTTATGACTATGTAAAATAAGCATTTAAAGTACTGCAAAATCTAAAATGCTAACCTAGTTATACTTGAAGCATGAGAGAGAATAGATCATTTTCTTTCTTCTTTCTATTTATCTATATTTTCCAAATTTCCTTTATGGTGAGTATGTGTTACCTTACGTTTAGAAAAATTTAAAAAATAAAGACTGTCTCAGTTGAAAGGGACAGAAACACAACTCAAATTAATTTAAGCCAAAAAGGGAGAGGAGTTGAAGGGAGGGTGAGAAAGAAGGAAAGAGAAGTTCATGGAAGGACTTGGCTTCAGGCCCACATGGAAATATCATCAGGTTTCTCTCCTCTTCCCTCCCCCTAATACCTCAGCTCAGCCTCCTCTGTGTGGTGACCTCATTTTCTTCCATCTTCCAGGTTGCCAGAGAATTAGGTTGCCCACAGCTCTAGGCTTACATCATCTGCATTAGGAATCCCAGTGGAAAGAGATCTCTCTCCCCCAGTGTCCACATATCAATTCCAGAGAAGAACTCTTATAGGCCCTGCTTGGGCCACATGCCCACCCCTATACTAATAATGATGTCTGGGGAATGGGGTACTAAGACTGGGTGGGCTGGTGACATATGCCCATATCTGTTCCAGAAGAGAGGATCTGATACTGGAAGAGAGAGAGAGCATGCCAGCCAGCCAAATTAAGAAAGATATCATGCAGCACAATATGCTGTCACAGTTCACTGTTATCATCCACACTCTTGATTTTCTGAACATGCAATTCCAAAAATGTCCCATACTAAATTTAATGCAAAACCTCCATGTACAGTTCATCTCTCAAAAGACAACCCACATTGTCTTAAAGTTTAGTATCTTTGGGCCATATGCTTTCTTCTTGGTCAGGTGGAAATCGGCTTCCTCCTGGTCCTGCAATGCAAATATCATTTTTTAAAAAATTTTATTTATTTTTGGCTGCGTTGGGTCTTCGTTGCTGCGCGTGGGCTTTCTCTAGTTGTGGCGAGCGGGGGCTACTCTTCGTTGCGGTGTGCAGGCTTGCGGTGGCTTCTCTTGTTGCAGAGCACGGGCTGTAGGTGCGCAGGCTTCAGTAGTTGCAGCACACAGGCTCAGTAGTTGTGGCTCGCGGGCTGTACAGCTCAGGCTCAGTAGTTGTGGCGCAAGGGCTTAGTTGCTCCGCGGCATGTGGGATCTTCCTGGACCAGAGATTGAACCCGTGTCCCCTGCATTGGCAGGCGGATTCTTATCCACTGCGCCACCAGGGAAGTCCCACAAATATCACCTAAATTGCTTCCCTTGCAGTGAAGTTCTTTAGTGATTCAATCTTGCTGCCCATGAGTCTGCACATGTGAGAAGCAAGTCTCCCTCATCCAACATGTTTTAGGACAGCACCAGTTCGGCTACCAACTTCTTATTGGCCTCATTATGGAGCCTGGGTATTGCCTTAGGCTTTGACCATTCACAGGCTTGTTTCCAAGTTGGGTTTTTCTGGCGATACAACTCCCTTCAGATCTCAGATGGCTTTTTGCCAATTCATACCTGGGGATTCCATAAACTAGGCCCCAATACCAGAAATCTTACCCAGCCCTGTAGTTTCTGTCTCTTAGCAACAGATCTCAGCTTTGCCCATCCTATAGGCTCTCAATTTACTGTATCCCAAAATGGCTACCCTGACCCTCGGCTGTAACCCAGTGGATAGTGTTTTCCCATGGGCATGATTACTAATTATATTTGGCAGGGAATAGCACAGTTGTTTAAGAAGAAGGGACAAGGGAAACAGGGTTTCCTAATTTTTACCAAGTTTCTGGTTGATTCCTGCCTCCTTCCTTTGTTATCAATTTTAGATTGGAACATAGATTTCAGCTTTTTCAAATCAGTGAGAAGAATTATTATTTGACCCTCAGTGGTCCTGGATTGCTGGCTCGAGGCAGAAAGGGCCTCCCAGTATGCTGTTGCCTTTCTGCTTTCAGATAAGTGAGTCTGGATTCAAGCTTGTCCCTTCCTCTTTGTTTAGCAGGGTTCTTCCTAGTGTCTCCATGTTTGCATCATCCCGGTTTGTCAGTACATCCAGAGAAATGGGGTACCATGTTTGACTGGGCCTGGGTCACGTGTCCATGTCCAATTTGATGGGGTCTCCTGGAAAAAGGGACAAGGTGTGGGAATGCTGAGGTAGAATACAATTTAGTACTTCATATAAAAATCATCAAATCTATGGACTTCCGTGGCGGTCCAGTGGTTAGGACTTCACGCTTCCACTGCAGGGCGCACGGGTTCGATGCCTGGTCGGGGAACTGAGATCCCGCATGCTGGTGGCACAGGTCAAAAAAAAAAAAAAAAATCAAATCTAAAACTGAAAATATATGAGGAGAAAAGTTTCTTAGGATCACACCCTCATGCTTAAAAATTGCAAGGTGATGTCAAATAGAATGAGAAAGAGCCAGAACCAGAGAACAAGGAAAACAGCAGAAGACTTTGTCACTCCGTCTTCACAACATCAGAAATGCAAGAGCCAATCCTATAAATATTCAGTAGCTTCCTTAGCTTTTGTCAACCGGCAGCGTCCAAATTTTTGACAGTTAGAGTCTAGATTTCAAAAGTACTTTTAAAAGGTACTTTTAAAAGTACTGGTTTTTAAAAGGCATCAACCAGTGTTCTACCCAACATTCTCATCTACATATATGTTTTGTTTTTATAACACTGTTATTAAAATCTTGTTTGTAGATTTACATTAACATTTAGTGGCCACCTATATTCACAACCTAGAGATTTCCCCTCCTTCTACCAGCTTTGCACCTCCTCACCCAGAAGCTCTCTTTGTTCCAGCCTCTTTGGTTTTGCATCTTGGTTCTCTGTCTTGTTTTCCCAGATAGCCCCAAGTCCAATCCAGATCCCTGGAACTGTGAGCCTGGCCTCTTTACTCATGGAGATAGACTGGAAAATATAACTTCAACACGCTGCTAAATTTTTTGTTTAAAAAAACTTAAAATTTCAGAGTAATTTTAGACTTACAGAAATGTTGCAAAGAACTGAGAGTCCCTATATCCTCCATCCAGTGTTCCTTAATGTTAACACCTTACCTAGCCAGGGTATATTTGTCAAAACTAGGAAATTAACATTAATATGTTATTATTAAGTAAACTCCAGACTGTATATGTATTTCACCATATATTTCCACTAATGTTCTTTTCTATTCCAGGATCCAATCCAGGACAGCACACTGAATTTAATCTGCTAAATTTTAAAACAAATTATTTTCCAAGTCATTTCCAATTAAGCCGTGACAGTTATGAAGAATTTGGCATTTTAATATTTAAGATAAACAATTCATTAGCAAAAACAACACAAGTTGTCAAGATGTTATTAGTTCTGTGATTATGAGCTCCTCTGGGGAGGAGTCTCTATTATCTGTTTGGCACATTTTATCTATATATAGTTTCATACATTCTCTACAGCAGGGGTCCCCAACCCCTGGGCTGTGGACTGGTACAGGTCCGCAGCCTGTTAGGAACTAGGCCGCACAGCAGAAGGTGAGCAGTGGGGGAGCCGCTCCCCATGGCTTGCGTCACCGCCTGAACCATCTCCCTACGCCCCTCCTTTCGTGGAAAAATTGTCTTCCACGAAACCAGTCCCTGGTGCCGAAAAGTTTGGGGACCCCTGCTCTATAGATGTAGTTTTCACAGCAGTAAAATGTAAGTACAAGAAAATTCAAAGCATTCTAACTTTTAGGGGAAAACAGTTTCATTCTTCCTAATGTAATTAGTAGAGTTAGAATTTTATTCCAGTGACATGCTGTAAAGGTAGTGGGAGTATAATTTATGAAAACATTACAGGTCTGATGCAATCATCACAGTCTAAGCTACAGAAACCACAAAAGACCACAGGACCAGATTCTTGTCCAGTCAACTTCTCCAGGGGGACAAACACTTGCCAACAAAACCCAAAAGTTCTCTTTAAGAAAAGAATGCTCTCTCTAGGAGTAATATCTGGAGGAATTTGGGGGAAACTGAAAGTTACTTGCTTCCCCACCCCCTGTACCCCATGGCTTGTGGGATCTTAATTCTCCTACCAGGGATTGAACCCACGCCCCCTTCAATGGAAGCGCCGAGGCCTAACCACTGGACCGCCAGGGAATTCCCTGCATTTTTACATAAAGCTGTTTTCAGACCTATTGAGGCTATCTTGACATAGGGCCTATTTTTTAAAATTACATGTATTTCATTTTAAGAGAACAATATTGTGGGTATTATAACAAAAGAGCTATAAAGAAGTCTACTTGAAGTCAGTTCAAGGACTTATCCAATCCAAGAGAAGTACAGAACTTTGCTAAGTATTATTCCATCTTGTTCCTAACACAATTAATAGTTATCTTCAGGTGCCGTCATCAATTACAGGATGACATGTAAAATTTCTGTAGAAGTCTCTCTCTTTCCCCATCCCAGAAAAAAATTAAAGACATCTAAGCGAAGACACGTGAGAAAAGTAACAAGAAACAACAAAATATTTTGCCAAGCATTATCCCATAAATAAAGGCGGCCAATAAAGATATTATATATTCAGATTTTCACTTAGCAGTTTGTTTTCTGGAGAAATAAGGAATATAGTAATTTACCTAATTAAAAAAAAGAAAAACTTAAAATAAAGGAAAAATGAATATTTACATAGTGCCTTATTGCTTTCTAATCACTTGCTCATCCATGATATATTGAATAGTTAAATCATGGCTTTATATTTTAGGCACAGATGTCATGGATGCTGGCACAAAGTATAGAATGTCTAATTGTCCTGATGCCACTTCACATGTAACCTCCTCCATGAAGTCTTCTGATTGCTCCCAGCCCCTGCATTTGCATCAAGGAAGAATTTGCATTCTTTCCTTTGTGCTCCCAAGATACATGGCCACTTTTACATAATTCTATGATAGCACTTCTTGCATTGTCATCTCTCTTAGGGACAGCCTCTTACTCAACTTTTTATCTTCATAGGTAAGTTGCAGTGTTATTGGCTGAATTGTGTCCCTGTCAAATGCATGTATTGAAGCCCTAATCCCCTGTACCTCAGAATGTGATTGTATTTGGAAATGGGAGTCTTTAAAGAGGTGACTGAGCTAGAATGAGGCCATTGGGGTGGGCCCTAATCCAATCTGACTGGTATCCTTATAGGAAGAAAAAATATGGAGACACCAAAGAGACACCAGAGACGAGCATGCACAGAAGAAAGACCACATGAGGACACAGTAGGAAGACCGCCATCTGCAAGACAAGCAGAAAGGCCTCAGAAGAAACCAAACCTGCTGACACCTTGATCTTGGACTGCTATCCTCCAAAACCATGAGGAAATTAATTTCTACTTAAGCCATTCAGTCTGTGGTATTTAGTTACAGTAGCCCTAGCAAACTAATACAGATAGTCACAGGTAAATGATATACAGTAAGTGCTTAAAAATAGTAGCTATTATGTGTAATCTGCAGTAATTTTATATATATGCCCTCTTGTATATACATTATGCATATGCTTAGCAAGTTTTAGGAATTTATGTGCATTCATGTCTGTTTTATGGTTGTCTTTAGGTTCTATGGGTGTTTCTTTGTGTGTTAGGCAGTTGAGTGTATTATTTTTTAAAGGTTTGCCTGCAAGAAATTTTGAAAGGATTCTTACCCATTACAAAGACTTCTATCATGGATAAAATTGATTCCCTGAGGTAAAAAATTTTGTTTTACAATTCAGTTGTGCAAACATTTTATTCAGATAAAGGGCATAGAAATTTTCAGGATTCAAATCAATTCAGGAGATAAGTAGCTCTGGATTTAATTTTTCAATTATTTTTCATAAATATTAATGTTTTCATAATTCATTTAATTTTATCATAAGAAAAACACAGATTGGGGAAATAAAGAGTTGATAATTTTTGATAAAACCATGAGGACAAAAATTCTTAGAAAAATCTTATTCACAAAATTTCATGTCTTGCCTGTATGATTTGTGGACCAAAGAAAAAAAGGTAAATGCAATCACCCCATTCTCTGTTCTCAACACTGCAAGCCCTTCGACTCAACATTTACCTTGTCATGAGGGCCATGGATGATCTGGCTGCAGACTACCTGTTCTTATTTTCTACCTTGTTCCCCTTTCTTTCTTTTCTTTAGGCTCAAAAGCATCCCTGTGGATTCTGAAACAAGCTGAACTAATTCTACTTGTCAGAAGGACTACTTTTCCTGAGAGTCACATGACTTACTCTTCCCCTTCATTCTAATCTCTACTTCAAAGTCATGGGATCAGGGAGGTCTTCCCTGTTCATCCAGCAAAAGAGCATCCCCTGTCATTCTCTATCTCCTTAACTTTTTTTTTTTCCCGGAGCATCTATTATACACCGGGGCATTATGTCTTTGTTTATCTGCTTTTTTTTCTGCTATATAACAAAGTGATTCAGCTCTACGAATACATATATCCCCATATCCCCTTCCTCTTGCGTCTCCCTCCCACCCTCCCTATCCCACCCCTCTAGGTGGACACAAAGCACCGAGCTGATCTCCGTGTGCTATGTGGCTGCTTCCCACTAGCTATCCACTTTACATTTGGTAGTGTATATGTGGCAATGCCACTCTCTCACTTCATCCCAGCTTACCCTTCCCCCTCCCCATGTCTTCAAGTCCATTCTCTACGTCTGTGTCTTTATTTATGTCCTGCCTCTAGGTTCTTAAGAACCTTTTCTTTTCTTTTAGATTCCATATATATATGTGTTAGCATATGGTATTTGTTTTTCTTTCTGACTTACTTCACTCTGTGTGACAGACTCTAGGTCCATCCACCTCACTACAAATAACTCAATTTCGTTTCTTTTTATGGCTGAGTGATATTCCATTGGGTGTATGTGCCACATCTTCTTGATCCATTCATCTGTTGATGGACACAAAGGTTGCTTCCATGTCCTGGCTATTGTAAATAGTGCTGCAATGAACATTGTGGTACATGACTCTTTTTGAATTCTGTTTTTCTCAGGGTATATGCCCAGTAGTGGGATTGCTGGGTCGTAGGGTAGTTCTATTTTTAGTTTTTTAAGGACCCTCCATACTGTTTTCCATAGTGACTGTATCAATTTACATTCCCACCAACAATGCAAGATGGTTCCCTTTCTCCACACCCTCTCCAGCATTTATTGCTTGTACATTTTTTGATGATGGCCATTCTGACTGCTGTGAGGTGATAACTCATTGTAGTTTTGATTTGCATTTCTCCAATGATTAGTGATGTTGAGCATCCTTTCATGTGTTTGCTGGCAATCTGCATATCTTCTCTGGAGAAATGTCAGTTTAGGTCTTCTGCCCATTTTTAGATTGGGTTGTATGTTTTTTTGCAATTGAGCTGCATGACCTGCTTGTATATTTTGGAGATTAATCCTTTGTCAGTTGCTTAGTTTGCAAATATTTTATCCCATTCTAAGGGTTGTCTTTTCGTCTTGTTTATAGTTTCCTTTGCTGTGCAAAAGCTTTTAGGTTTCATTAGGTCCCATTTGTTTATCTTTGTTTTTATTTCCATTTCTCTAGCAGGTGGGTCAAAAAGGATCTTGCTGCGATTTATGTCATATAGTGTTGGCTTATGTTTTCCTCTAAGAGTTTTATAGTGTCCAGTCTTTCATTTAGGTTTTTAATCAATTTTGAGATTATTTTTTTGTATGGTGTTAGACAGTGCTCTAATTTCATTCTTTTATGTGTAGCTGTCCAGTTTTCCCACTACCACTTATTGAAGGGCTGTCTTTTCTCCATTGTATATTCTTGCCTCCTATATAAAAGATAAGGTGACCATATGTGCATGAGTTTATCTCTGGGCTTTCTCTCCTGTTCCATTGATCTATATTTCTGTTTTTGTGCCAGCACCACACTGTCTTGATTACTGTTGCTTTGTAGTATAGTCTGGAGTCAGGGAGCATGATTCCTCCAGCTCCGTTTTTCTTTCTCAAGACTGCTTTGGCTATTAGGGTTCTTTTGTGTTTCCATACAAATTGTGAAATATTTTGTTCTAGTTCTGTGAAAAATGCCATTGGTAGCTTGATAGGGTTTGCATTGAATCTGTAGACTGCTTTGGGTAGTATAGTCATTTTCACAATGTTAATTCTTCCAGTCAAAGAACATGGTACATCTCTCCATCTGTTTGTATCGTCTTTCATTTCTTTCATCAGTATCTTATAGTTTTCTGCATACAGGTGTTTTGTCTCCTTAGGTAGGTTTATTCCTAGGTATTTTATTCTATATGTTGTGGTGATAAATGGGAGTGTTTCCTTAATTTCTCTTTCAGATTTTTCATCATTAGTGTATAGGAATGCAAGATTTCTCTGTGCATTAATTTGTATCCTGTCTCTTTACCAAATTCGTTGATTAGCTCTAGTAGTTTTCTGGTAGAGTCTATAGGATTTTCTATGTATAGTATCATGTCATCTGCAAACAGTGACATCTTTATTTTTTCTTTTCTGATTTGGATTCCTTTTTCTTCTCTGATTGCTGTGGCTAAAACTTCCAAAACAATGTTGAATAATAGTAGTGAGAGTGGGCAACCTTGTCTTGTTCCCGTTCTTAATGGAAATGGTTTCAGTACTTCACCATTGAGAATGATGTTGGCTGTGGGTTTCTCATATATGGCCTTTATTATGTTGAGGTAAGTTCCCTCTGTGCCTACTCTCTGGAAGGTTTTTATCATAAATGGGTGTTGAATTTTGTTGAAAGCTTTTTCTGCATCTACTGAGATGATCATATGGTTTTTCTCCTTCAATTTGTTAATATGGTGTATCACATTGATTGATTTGTGTATATTGAAGAATCCTTGCATTCCTGGGATAAACCCCACTTGATCATGGTGCATGGTCCTTTTAATGTGCTGTTGGATTCTGTTTGCTAATATTTTTTTGAGGATTTTTGCATCTATGTTCATCAGTGATATTGGGCTATAGTTTTCTTTCTTTGTGACATCTTTGTCTGGTTTTGGTATCAGGGTTATGGTGGCCGCGTAGAATGAGATTGGGGGTGTTCCTCCCTCTGCTATATTCTGGAAGAGTTTGAGAAGGATAGGTGTTAGCTCTTCTCTAAATGTTTGATAGAATTTGCCTGTGAAGCCATCTGGTCCTGGGCTTTTGTTTGTTGGAAGATTTTTAACCACAGTTTCAATTTCAGTGCTTGTGATTGGTTGGTTTATATTTTCTATTTCTTACTGGTTCAGTCTCAGAAGTTTGTGCTTTTCTAAGAATTTGTCCATTTCTTCCAGGTTGTCCATTTTATTGACAACCTGTAGTAATCTCTAACGTAGTAATCTCTCACGATCCTTTGTATTTCTTGTAGTAATCTCTCACGATCCTTTGTATTTCTGCAGTGTCAGTTGTTACTTCTTCTTTTTCATTTCTAATTCTGTTGATTTGAGTCTTCTCCCTTTTGTTCTTGATGAGTCTGGCTAATGGTTTATCAATTTTGTTTATTTTCTCAAAGAACCAGCTTTTAGTTTTATTGATCTTTGCTACTGTTTCTTTCATTTCTTTTTCATTTACTTCTGATTTGATCTTTATGATTTCTTTCCTTCTGCTAACTTTGGGGTTTTTTTGTTCTTCTTTATCAAATTGCTTTAGGTGTAAGGTTAACTTGTTTATTTGAGATTTTTCTTGTTTCTTGAGGTAAGATTGTACTGCTATAAACGTCCCTTTTAGAACTGCTTTTGCTGCATCCCATAGGTTTTGGGTCATCGTGTTTTCATTGTCATTTGTTTCTAGGTATTTTTTGATTTCTTCAGTAATCTATTGGTTATTTAGCAGTGTATTGTTGCACCTCTATGTGTTTGCATTTTTTACAGATTTTTTCCTGTAATTGATATCTAGTCTCACAGTGTTGTGATCAGAAAAGATACTTGATATGATTTCAATTTTCTTAAATTTGCCAAGGCTTGATTTGTGACCCAAGATATGATCTATTCTGGAGAATGTTTCACAAGCACTTGAAAAAAAAGTGTGTTCTGTTTTTTTTTTTGGTTAGAATGTCCTATAAATATCAATTAAGTCCATCGTGTTTAATGTGTAATTTAAAGCTTGTGTTTCCTTATTTATTTTCATTTTGGATGATCCTTCCATTGGTGAAAGTGGGGTGTTAAAGTCCCCTACTATGAATGTGTTACTGTCGATTTCCCCTTTTATGGCTGTTAGCATTTGCCTTGTGTATTGAGGTACTCATACATTGGGAGCATAAATATTTACTACTGCTATATCTTCTTCTTGGATTGATCCCTTGATCATTATGTAGTATCCTTCTTTGTCTCTTGTAATAGTCTTTATTTTAAAGTCTATTTTGCCTGATATGAGAATTGCTACTCCAGCTTACGATTTCCATTTGCATGGAATATCTTTTTCCATCCCCTCACTTTCAGTCTGTATGTGTCCACAGGTCTGATGTGGGTCTCTTTTAGACAGTATATATACAGGTATTGTTTTTGTATCCATTCTGCCAGTCTATGTCTTTTGGTTGGAGCATTTAATCCATTTACATTTAAGGTAATTATCAATATGTATGTTCCTATTACCATTTTCTTAAATGTTTTGGGTTTGTTTTTGTAGGTCTTTTCCTTCTCTTGTGTTTCCTGCCCAGAGAAGTTCCTTTAGCATTTGTTGTAAAGCTGGTTTGGTGGTGCTGAATTCTCTTAGCTTTTGCTTGTCTGTAAATGTTTTAATTTCTCTGTCGAATTTGAATGAGATCCTTGCTGGGTAGAGTAATCTTGGTTGTAGGTTTTTCCCTTTCATCACTTTAAATATGTCCTGCCACTCCCTTCTGGCTTGCAGAGTTGCTGCTGAAAGATCAGCTGTTAACCTCATGGGGATTCCCTTGTCTGTTATTTGTTGTTTTTCCCTTGCTGCTTTTAATATTTTTTCTTTGTATTTAATTTCTGATAGTCGATTAATATGTGTCTTGGTGTGTTTCTCCTTGGATTTATCATGTATGGGACTCTGTTCTTCCTGGACTTGATTGACTACTTCCTTTCCCATATTAGGGAAGTTTTCAATTATAATCTCTTCAAATATTTTCTCAGTTTCTTTTTTTTTCTCTTCTTCTGGAACCCCTATAATTCGAAAGTTGGTGCGTTTAATGTTGTCCCAGAGAGTCTCTGAGACTGTCCTCAATTCTTTTCATTCTTTTTCTTTATTTTGCTCTGTGGTAGTTATTTCTACTATTTCATCTTCCAGGTCACTTATCCATTCTTCTGCCTCAGTTATTCTGCTATTGATTCCTTCTGGAGAATTTTTAATTTCATTTATTGTGTTGTTCATCACTGTTTGTTTACTCTTTTGTTCTTCTAGGTCCTTGTTAACTGTTTCTTGTACTTTCTCCATTCTATTTCCATGATTTTGGATCATCTTTACTATGATTACTCTGAATTCTTTTTCAGGTAGACTGCCTATTTCCTCTTCATTTGTTTGGTCTGGTGGGTTTTTACCTTACTCCTTCATCTGCTGTGTGTTTCTCTGTCTCATTTTGCTTAACTTACTGTGTTTGGGGTCTCCTTTTCGTAATCTGCAGGTTTGTAGTTCCTGCTGTTTTTGGTGTTTTCTTCCAGTGGCTAAGGTTGGTTCAGTGGGTTGTGTAAGTTTCCTGGTGGAGTGGACTGCTGACTCTGTTCTGGTGAATGAGCCTGGATCTTGTCTTTCTGGTGGGCAGGACCGAGTCTGGTGGTGTGTTTTGGGGTGTCTGTGAACTTATGATTTTAGGCAGTCTCTCTGCTAATGGGTGGGGTTGTGATCCTGTCTTGCTAGTTGTTTAGCATGGGGTGTCCAGCGCTGGAGATTACTCGTCATTGAGTGGAGCTGGGTCTTAGTGTTGAGATGGAGATCTCTAGGAGAGCTCCCACCGATTGATATTACGTGGGGCTAGGAGGTCTCTGCTGGACCAATGTCCTGAACTCGGCTCTCCCACCTCAGAAGCTGGGAGTGCAGAGTTTATTGAATAACAATTAAATAAAATGAAAATTCAGTTCCTCAATGTACTAGCCACATTTCAAGTGCTGCATAGGCACATGTGGCCGATGGCTTCTGTATTGGACAGTGCCTCCTGGCCATACTTGATTGGAGCAGCAGCAGCCTTCTAACCACAGCTCAGCCAATCAGTTTCTCCCTTCCAGGAATTTGAATTTTGAACTGAGGTACGTACACAGAGATGGGAAAAGTTTGGCTCTGAATCATGTTAGTGGCAGAATTCCACAAGGAACGTTTGTGAGCAGCTGTTGTTAGGGTCCCCAGAGCTTCCCTGCCTTCTGCCCTTCCAGAGGCCTGGTTGGTGGTTCAATTCTTCTTTGGATTCTGTGAGAGAGCCTAATATATTTCCAGTAAGTTTTTATTTTCCCTTGAGCCAGGTCAAGCTGGTTTCTGTTACTTGTAATGACATTAATAAAAAAATAAAATAAACAAAAACTCATAACAAATTTCTTTAAAAGGAGATGCGTAAGAGTACATAATTATGCAGAAGGGTATATACATTTATGCAAAACTGCTTTGAATACCTTAGAAAAATCATAATTGTCCAGGCAATTATCAACTCTCAACAGAATGGAGCAGTACGTAGATGATTCAAAACAGTAAATTGATACAAAAAGAGCATCTATTTGATTCTGGAATGCATTTGTGTGAATTGGGGGTGGGGATGGGGGCAGAGCAGAAACAAGATACAGCTTCCTAATTGTTTTACAGAAAATTTAATCAGCACGAATTCTCCAAGAATGACGTTGATCACACAGCAGGTGCTTGATAAATGCATGTTGATTAATTGACTTAGAATACACCAGCTGTCGGTGAAAGAATGTGATCCACAATCAAACCACTTGACAGAAGAAAGCCAGGATGGCTTTTAAAATTAGTAACAATGTGGAATTCTACATGCAAATAATCCAGAGATGGTGTTGCTGTCTTTGGTTATCTTCCTAGATGAGAAGAAGATAATCATACTCTGCTTTGGGAGGAAGGTATTTAGTGTTTAAGGCTGTAAATCTAGGTAAACATATTCTCCAGTCATTTGCTCCCAGTATCTGGAAGGCCTTTAGGTTGCATACACCACATCTGTGGGAATGAGGGGGTAGGAGAGGCAGATGTAATTATAAATGATCTCTCCTGATCCTGGGGAGTTTTGATTTTCATCTCTTCTCAGCATCAGATAAGCAATACTTACATTTCACAGGGTAGAAAAAGAAAAGTTAAAAAATGTTTCAGAATACCATGTTTAAGTGGATGGAGGTGAACTTAATTAAGCCTCTAGTATTAGTACCCGTTTACAAAAAGTATCAGAATAAAAATACACACAGGGATACAATCAGCCAAATCCAGAATATGGAAAATCCTACAGAACAAATGACCTGGTGTTTTCAACAAATAATAAATTCTATAATTACCATATATTATAAATGGCACAATTACATTGGAGGGTAGTCGTGCCTCTGGTAGACCGTGTTTTAGGGTGGGTTCCCTTCACACAAATTCTAGCATGGAGAGTTGCATGCAGAACTTCATTAGAGAGATACCTCTGAGTGGGTAAGGAAGGTGGGACTGAACAGTGGAGAAGCTGACCCTGGTGAGGTTTCAACTGAGGCCTCAGTCATCCTATGGGGATTTCTGGAGGGGGGATGACCCTTCAGAGTTGTCCCAAATTGAGGCAAGGGGCCAGATTTTGTATTCATTTGATATGCGCTTCCTCCTAGTAGGGGGTATAACCTTGGGAGAGGCAGATCCCTGCAGCCAAGAGGTGTTCCCACCAGGGGAGGTGGCTGTGAGACAACAGCAGTCAATATTCCCAGCAGCCTGGGGATGAGAGTGCTGGCCCTGAAGGACTCTCATTGGAGCACAATAGTATTCAGTTCAATGCAATGTGGTATAAAACAGAATTAAGTTTTGAGATTATTAGTGACACTTAGCTAATCTTTAACCCATAATTTGCACAATAATAGCTATTTTATTTAAAAATTCTAATGGAATGTCACTGTACCATAAAAATTCTGGCATTTAGTCAGTGGCTATAGGGAAATAAACTATTGTGTTATATTCACTTGTTAAACACTTTAGTTGTACTGCCAGTTTTGGAACACTGGGTTGGGGGACACTTTGTTCATTTGCTTCTCAGGCTGCCATAGTTGTTCTCCTCACTGGCCTTTCCTTCCTGGCTTCCTCTGATGACTTCTCATATCTGGCCTGTGAACTTTGGAATGCTGTAAGGCTTAGTTCTTAGATGTCCTTTTTTCCTTTTTGAAAAAAATCTTACCATCATTTCCTAAATATTCCCATGCAGACTCATGCCTTTAAATATCATGTATATTTAAATGATGATGATTCACAGATATTTATCTCCAGCCTAGTCCACTTCCCTGAACTCCAGACTGGTACATCTAGATACTGGTACATCTAGACAGTCAACATCTCTACTTGATTATATACACACTAGTTGGTTATCAACACACATCTTAAACTTGACGTTGTCAAACCAAGTCCCTTACTTTCTCCCACTCCCATCCCCTGCAAAACTGCTTCCTCCTGCTGTCTTCAAATACCTCAGCAAATAACAACCTCACTCTCCTGGCTGCTCAAGCCAGAAATCTTGGACTCATTCCTGAGTATTTTAAAGAAAACTTTGGACATTATGTCAATTCACTCATAGATACTTCATTATACATCTCTAATTGATAAAATTTTCTTCCCCAAGTCATCATCATGCCTAACAAAATTAATGTTATTGTTTAATATCATTTAATAACTGGTCTATATTCAAACGTCCCTGACTTTCACAAAGATGTCATTTTACAGTTGCCTTGCTCAAATTGGGATTGAAATAAAAGAGAAAGTCAATAAACAAATATGAAATATGTCAGGTGGTAATCAATACTGCAGAGTAGGGGGATAAATAGTACAGAGTAGAAGGGACTAGTTAGTTGGTCGGCTATTTAACCCAGAGTGCTCAGGAAAGGCCTCTCTGATAAAGTAACATTTGAGTTTAGAATAGTGTTTTAAGGAAGAAATGACCAACTATGTCATATGATGCAAATGGGTTAAATGCAAGGTGAAGACTCATTGTTTAGAATTAGGGAAATAACCATCAAAAAGCCTTGAAACAGAAACAATTAAAAGTGATTCCAAAAAAAAAAAAAGTGATTCCTCCTGGGAAATTGAATTAGGGGTGGGAGGGGATGGGACAGTAAACTATGGTTTCATCATAAGCCCTATTACATTTTTTCCGTGTGTGATTACTGTGATAAAATGTTTTAAAATAATGACATTTTAAGAAAGCAAGAATGGGTTACAATTCATAGTGCCTGTACAAGCACAATAAAAACCTGGTGTTTGAATTATGTCAGTTTCACAGTGATTCCAGAGTGGAATTGGTTATTACAGGATCTACCAGCAGGAACAGCAGAGGAGCCTCATGTAGAGGGGGAGGGGAGAGGGGATGCTGGAGACGGGGCGGGGGCGGGGGGTGGAGAGAAATAAGCTTACTGAAATAAAAGGTTTGGCCGTTAGAGTAATTTTGAGTATGGTACAGTGTATTAATCATATTATTCGCTATCCAATTGTGTCTTAGGAACTTGAGCCAAAGCTCTGGGGAAAGACGGCTATTAATTTAGAAAAGAGTGAAATCCCTGGAGCCTCTGAAGGTGTGAGATGTGCAACGCAGCACTGCTCTGTGGGCGTCTGGAGGTAGCAGGAGATATTGCTCATGGCTCAGCAGACTAGGGACCCAGGCTTCAGACATACCAAGAAGGATCCTCCTGGGAACCCCAGGACTCCTTGCAGAAGCCCATGAAATACCTGGTGGATTTTGAGAGCTGAGGTCTTGCATTGCTGTGGGTGTAGGCTAAGCTAGAAAAATACTGTTTTCTTAATGTTATTATAACCCCTAGCAGCCACAGGCTGGCATGGCCTGTAAAAACATGATCAGCATAGCTGATTTTGTAGAAAAAGCATTAAGGGAGACAAACAGTATTTTATCATGATTAAAGATACATTTAAAAATGGAAACATATATGCTATAATGGTAAGTCTCAGACGTAATCCAACAATAAAACAGAATTTTGAATTGACAGAGATACAAGGATAAACCTTTTTGGTTGAGGCATTATGGGGGATAACATGGGGTTAGATTCTACTGTTGTTTCCTACTACTGATTGCCCTGCCTTTGAAAGGATTATGTGATCAGGTTTAGCCTTATGACTTGCATTGGCCTAAGGAATGCATGGAGAAGTGATGTATGCCCCACATCTGAGCAGACGCTTTAAGAGACATCCTGTGGTTCAGCCATGGAACAGCGTGTCTCACATAGAGGCTGTTCCTTCAGTCTACATCTTGAAATAAAGATCCCAGAACAGAGCTGTAGCCAACAGGTGCAGTAAAGGAGCACTAAACCATTGCTGCTGTAAGCCACAAGGATTAGGGGGATGGTTTGTTCCACAACATAACCTAGTGAAAGCTAACTAATACACAGTATAATCGTCAAACCCTTTTGCCACCTTTTGCTACCAATACCTAGAAAAGCTAACTGAGTTATAATAAACATAATTTTAAATTCACATTTAAACTCCACCAGGACCTCAAATTAAGGGGATACTAAAACAAAGGGTAAGTGCTTGAAATGATACTGCAGCTATAAATAGTAATAAGGAAAAAAAGAGAAATGCAATAAATTAACACAAAAAAATCTAGAAAAGGAAATGGGTAATATCTTAAGAACAAGCACAAAAAGGGAAATATTAAAAATAAAAGCAGAAATGAACAAATTGAGCAATAGAAAGCAGAACACTAAATACATGTACCCAACGACTATATCTATTCATTTAAAAATTGTTTCTAAAATGTATCCCTTCCCTGTTGTGGTCCCTCTCTCTTACTGTTAGGCTTAATTTACAAACTGTCATGGATTTGATTTTCGCTTTGAGAAAACGAATACATTTTTAGTATGCCAATAAATAACATTTAATAACAATGAATTAAGGTTACATATAGAAACTATTTAAATTCTGAACAAATTCTGCTTCCTTTAAAAATGAAACCGAATTGGGACTTCCCTGGCGGTCCAGTCATTAAGACTGCACTTCTGCTACAGGGGGTGCGGGTTTGATCCCTGGTTGGGGAACTGAGATCCCACATGCCATGAGGCGTGGTCAATAAATAAATGAATAAATAAAATAAACAGAATATATTCTCCATCAGAAACTCTACGTCTTGACCATAGAGTTGTCATGATCAAGGTCAGTGTTTTTCAGCTGAAGGTTGCAACCTGCTAGTGAATCATGAAATCAGTTTAGTAGGTTGAAATTTACACTAATAAAATAGAAGAGAATAGAACTGAAAATATCAGAGTGTAATACATGTAGTAAAGCTAAATACTGTTTCAAGAAACATTAGTTTCAATTATATAATTTGTGTGTGTGGGAATGTGTCTATGTCCTAGGTTGAAATAAAAATGTGTATCATACTGTAGGTGGGCTGGAGTCAAAAAAAGTTTGAAAGTCACTGATTTAGGTCCCTGAAATTGAAAGTAATGTTCAAAATATTTCACAACTGGTTAAGTTGGGTGTAGCCCAGTCAGAACTAAAGCTGGGGACTTCCGTGGTGGTCCAGTGGGTAAGACTCTGCACTCCCAGTGCAGGGGGCCTGGATTCGATCCCTGGTCAGGGAACTAGATCCCACATGCATAACGCAACTAAGACCCGGCACAGACAAAATAAATAAATAAATAAGAACTAAAGCTGGCTGCTGTGTTGGGACAGGGCTCCAGGGAACTTCACCATGCCAGGGGTTACCCCTTTGTTACTGGATTGAGAGTCCCAAGAGGAGGGTCAGGATGGCTGAGGCAGCAGTGGGCTTGGGGCAATGGCTTTGTAGGTATATCAGTTTTCTATTTTTGCAGTAACAAGTTGCCATAAACCTAGAGGCTTAAAATAACACAAATTTATTATCTTACTGTTCCGTAGGTCAGAAATTAGGCACAGGTCTCACTGACCTGAAGTCAAGGTATTAACACAGCTATCTTTCTTTCTGGAGGCTCCAAGAGAGAAACTGCTTCCTTGCCTTTTTCAACTTCTAGAGGCTGCTTACATTCCTTTATTTATGGCCCCCTTCCTCTGTCTTCAAAGCCATCAATATGGGCTTCCTTGGTGGCGCAGTGGTTGAGAATCTGCCTGCCAATGCAGGGGACACGGGTTCGAGCCCTGGTCTGAGAGGATCCCACATGCCATGGAGCAACTGGGCCCATGAGCCACAACTACTGAGCCTGCGCTCCGCAACAAGAGAGGCCACGACAGTGAGAGGCCCGCGCGCCGCGATGAAGAGTGGCCCCCGCTTGCCACAACTGGAGAAAGCCCTCGTGCAGAAATGAAGACCCAACACATCCAAAAATAAATAAATAAATACATAAATTTATTTAAAAAAAAAGCGATCAATATTACATCTCCCCTCCACCCTTCTTGCATGGTCACATCTCACTCTAATCACAGCTGAGAAAAAGTCCACTTTTAAAGACCCATGTGATTAGATTGAGCCCACTGGATAATCCAGAATAATCTCCTTATTTTAAGATCCTTAATCGCATCTGAAAAATCCTTTTTTGCCATTTAAGATAACACTTTCACAGGTTCTAGATGTGCAGGAAATGGACATCTTGGGGACCATTATTCTTCCTACCACCGTAGGTATGAAAATGTCTCGTTATTTGAAGAAACAGCACAGCCACACCTGTGCAGATTGCCTGACTGGAACTAAGTACACATCATCTGTGAAACGACCCCTCTGGAATCTCTATGAAGTTCTCTGTGACTGTGTCTTGAATGTTCACCCTATTATCTCCAAGAGGAGAGAGGGTTAAGTTTAAGTTACACAAACCAATATAACTTAATCCACTGCTTTCACCTTTCCAGTATTTTCCTAGGAGGATTAACTATGAAATGGGTTGACTACTTCAGACCCAGGAGAACTGGGAGAGAATGGTGCACAAACTTAAGAAAAGTATCTGACAGAAATACTCTTCTTTTTATCATGTGAAAATTTAAATATATATATGAACTTATTTCCATATTAATTTTCATTGATCATATAGTATGCATTTCATGATGACAGCAAGTAGCAGCTTTAAAAAAATGAAGCTCTAGAAAGATATTTCAACTTTAATAATTCTAAAACATTTCATAATTCTGAAAGAAGTTTCTAGAACAGCACTGCAGAGTGGTATCCCACAAAATACAGTCATAAATTTAAGATACATATATATTATATATGTATATATAATATATATACACGCATGTCCTGGCAGGAGCAAAGTTCATTTTAAAAGATAATGCTCTACATTCATAAGATTTAAAAAATTAAATTTGCTTTACTACAGAGTAGAATTTTCAGAAGAATCTTTGAAAGGATCTATACATGTTTAGTCATAGAGTAATCATCCTGCCCTGCATTGCTCATTGAATGTTTTTCATGCCAACTAACAAAATAGGAATTAACTCATTTTTGAGTCATATAAGCCATAAAGCCCCAGTGAACTCTAATAAAGCATTTTGTGAATCAGAGTGAAAGTGGTGGAAATATAAAGAAGTTAAAAAAAATTCCACATCAGGTATCAACTGATGGTAATGTGAGCCTTTTACAAACTCTAGTGGATGTGCCTGGATGGAATTTGAAAGGAAGTTAATTTGGGGACGACTCTATTTGGCTGTTTCACTTGTCTAAAGACACTGAAGGTGCTAATTTATGTAGCTTTGTATTTTTGCTGACTCATTTTTCTTCCATTATACAGGAGAATTTGCATATAATTAGCAAGCTAGATTCCTGCCTCACCCCCAGTTTCTTATGAAACTCATTGGCTCTTGCTACTCAGACAAAAAGAAAGGTTTTTATTGTTGCCCTACCTCCACCCTCAATTTTAGAGACAAAATATTTTTTTATTAGAAAGAGGAAGTCTTTTTCAAAATCCATACTGGCCTTTCATCAAGTTAATTATCCATGTGTCTGCCCCTGGACCTGTTCTGTCCTGTCCATTCTTCCCCTTTTCAACCATCCTTGACTCTCTGTCTTGTGCTAGTACCATCTTAATAAGTCTCAAAAGCAAGATTTCCCAAGAAATGAAGGGAAAGTGATTATTGCTATACACTTATCCAATCCATTCAGAAGTAATTTTATACCGAATGTAATTGATTAAAATGATTAAGGATCTACCTGAGAATATTACTTTGCCAATTATTTTTCTGCTGGCACAATGCCATACTCTCTCTCCCTTCTGTATTCCATAATCATAGGGGCTAGAAGCCTGTAACTCCATTCCCCAGAATCCTTTACTAACTGGCTACCGGTCAGGTTTGGCCAATGGGAGTCACTGGCGGGAGAAAAGAAGAAGCCATTTTAAGACTGGTACCAGTGGTAGAGGGGTCTCAACAGCAGATTCAGCACGGGCCACAGGGTGTCCGTTCTGTGGAGGTGGAGTTCCTGCACGGCTACCCAGTAACCTCTGGCAGCAAATGCAGCTGCAGGGCTCCAGCCTAAGCATGGTGGTAGCAGCCTTCTCAACTCTGGGTAACATTCCTTCTTTTTTCCTCTAGCCCTCCCAACACCTTTGTAACCATTTCTTAGAATTAAATCCCTTTCTGTTTGAACTACATACGGTGGTTTCTGTTTTCCTGACTGGACTGACTGAATGATTATAGACCAAATTATTTCCTAAAGTATCAGAGCTTTGGGAAATTGCAATGTTTATAAGTGAAAATAGTGGAACATTTCTCTGGAAACCACTGCTCCCCATGAACTGTTATCAGGCAAGTTTTACAGTTCTTAGTCTTAAGCACATGAGGCTCCACACAAACGTAATGGATCATGGAGTTTGAATCCTGTTTTTGGGGTACAAATGAGATAGCCAGTGCATGGTTTGGATACCCTGAACATTGGCTATGGGCATCAGTGAAAGTCCTTGGCCTATGGGTAATACAAATAGCTTGGTTTATCTGCTGTTCAGATACTCCAGACTAAGATCTCAGGGTCTAGTAGTTCCTTGAAAATTCACTGAGAATATTTAGTAATTTGCAAGTGGGGAATTTCCATTTTTGGGAGAGGAATACAGAATACTTTAAAAAAAAATTTATTTATTCATTAATTTTGGCTGCATTGGGTCTTCATTGCTGCGCGCGGACTTTCTAGTTGTGGCAAGCGGGGGCTACTCTACATTGCGGTGCACGGGCTTCTCATTGTGGTGGCTTCTCTTTGTTGCGGAGCACGCGCTCTAGGCCCACAGGCTTCAGTAGTTGTGGCATGCAGGCTCAGTAGTTGTGGTACACGGGCTTAGTTGCTCCCCGGCACATGGGATCTTCCCAGACCAGGGATCGAACCCGTGTCCCCTGCATTGGCAGGCGGATTCTTAACCACTGCACCACCAGGGAAGTCCCCAGAATGCTTTAAAGAGCTCAGAAAAATGTTTGGAAATAGGTGGATATATAAAATTGAAATAACATTCATATGTACTAACAATACCCAGTTTGAAATATGTAATTAGAAAGGAATCCTAATGTGTAATAGCAGCAGATATGAATATATGTTAATGAACTTTAATGGAAAATATATCACCAATATGAAGAAAATTAGATCTTCCTGAAAGATATTAAGTACAAGAAAAGTAGTACCATATTTTAGACTAATATTTTAATAATGCCATTCTCCTACCAATTAAAATACTTAAAGCAAATAGGCAAAATCCCAATTTAAAATACTTTCAAATAACTTGATAAAATAATTCTGAAATTATGTGAAAAAATAAACAGGTAGGGAATTCCCTGGCGGTCCAGTGATTAGGACTCCATGCTTCCACTGCAGGGGGCCCGGGTTCCATCCCTGGTAACTAAGATCCTGCAAGCCATGCGGAGTGGCCAAAAAAAACCCCAAAACAATAAAACAAAAACAGGTAAAAATAGTATCCTTAGCCATCATAAAAAATTATCTTATATTACATTAACTTTTAAATGAGGCAATCATACAAAAATAGATAAATAAAAAGGATTGTCTCATGTTTTATATTATTTCCTGTGTTCACACTATTATTTTGTTAGCAAAATGTTTTCCTAAGAAGCAATGAAAATTTAAATTTTATATCATGAATTGTGAGTTGGTGGGGACCAAGGTAATAAGATTGCATTTTATCAAGAAGCTAGACTAATCTTCTCAGTTACTGATCTGAGTGAGGTGTAGCATCTCCTTTCTGAAGAGTTTGTGAGTCACCTCTCTCATCCCTATTAGAATGGCCTCAACCACCAGACTCAGCATCTTTATAGAAACTTGTTCTTTTAAGTACCTAGCCAGTCCAATATTTTGATGCTTTCAGTATCTGGACTCCAGTCACAAATAATTTCATTTAAAATTAGCCTTTTAAAAAAATAGGTGGCTACCACTATTCTCAACTACTAAAGCTTCTGACTTGAATGATGAATTAATTTATTAAATGATGAAGCTTTAGCTTCAAATGAGGGGTTATTCCAATCTCTCTAAAATAGTACTTTGCAATCTGTTAATCAAAAGATAATTAACTGAAATCATTCCCAGATCTTATTAGGTCATTTGAAATCATAAAACTTGTCAAGTATACATTCAGATTGCTGCTATAGAAATACAAGAAGCAGGACATGCAGGATTGTTACAATAACATAACCACCAAATCTTAAAATTTTAATAATAGTGGCACTGGATGTGGAGAACACATGTAAAACTGGTGTATACTGAAGTGCACATTTTTAGAAAGTTTAAAGTATAATTTGGCTTCATCTTGAAAAGCAGTTCAATGATATAGCTGCAGTTTCCTTACTAAAGTGCCAATTCTATTTTTATAAATTCTCATTAAAAATTTTTGCAAATTCTTCTTGATCATATTTTACCCATGATCATCTTACTGTTATGATTCCGATATAATTATCCATAATTCTACATGGCAAAATGTTCATGTCCAATTTTTAAACCAAATCACTTTTTTTTTAAAGAAAGTACCAAAAATTCAGTAGGTTTGGATACAAAATTACAAAGACACCTAATGACAGAGCTAAAAGCATGTAAACAAAGTGGAACAACAACAACAGCAAATGCCAAGACAGGAAAAACAGAATACGTCTCAGAATGGCGAAAGAAGGTGGCTCAGCTGGGAGCTAAGTATTAAACCAAGTTTTTAAAATGCAAGTGTATACACAAAAATAAGCTCAAAATGGACTAAAGACCTAAATGTAAGGCCAGAAACTATCAAACTCTTAGAGGAAAACATAGGCAGAACACTCTATGACATAAATCACAGCAAGATCCTTTTTGACCCACCTCCTAGAGAAATGGAAATAAAAACAAAATAAACAAATGGGACCTAATGAAACTTCAAAGCTTTTGCACAGCAAAGGAAACCATAAACAAGACCAAAAGACAACCCTCAGAATGGGAGAAAATATTTGCAAATGAAGCAACTGACAAAGGATTAATCTCCAAAATTTATAAGCAGCTCATGCAGCTTAATAACAAAAAAACGAACAACCCAATCCAAAAATGGGGAGAAGACCTAAATAGACATTTCTCCAAAGAAGATGTACAGACTGCCAACAAGCACATGAAAGAATGCTCAACATCATTAATCATTAGAGAAATGCAAGTCAAAACTACAATGAGATATCATCTCACACCAGTCAGGATGGCCATCATCAAAAAATCTAGAAACAATAAATGCTGGAGAGGGTATGGAGAAAAGGGAACCCTCTTGCACTGTTGGTGGGAATGTAAATTGATACAGCCACTGTGGAGAACAGTATGGAGGTTCCTTAAAAAACTAAAAATAGAACTACCATATGACCCAGCAATCCCAATACTGGGCATATACCCTGAGAAAACCATAATTCAAAAAGAGTCATGTACCAAAATGTTCATTGCAGCTCTATTTACAATAGCCCAGAGATGGAAACAACCTAAGTGTTGTCCATCATCGGATGAATGGATAAAGACGATGTGGCACATATATACAATGGAATATTACTCAGCCATAAAAAGAAACGAAACTGAGCTATTTGTAATGAGGTGGATAGACCTCGAGTCTGTCATACAGAGTGAAGTAAGTCAGAAAGAGAAAGACAAATACTGTATGCTAACACATATATATGGAATTTAAGAAAAAAAAATGTCATGAAGAACCTAGGGGTAAGACAAACCTACTAGAGAATGGACTTGAAGATATGGGGAGGGGGAAGGGTAAGCTGTGACAAAGCGAGAGAGAGGCATGGACATATATACACTACCAAACGTAAGGTAGATAGCTAGTGGGAAACAGCCGCATAGCACAGGGAGATCAGCTCGGTGCTTTGTGACCGCCTGGAGGGGTGGGATCGGGAGGGTGGGAGGGAGGGAGACGCAAGAGGGAAGAGATATGGGAACATATGTATATGTATAACTGATTCACTTTGTTTTAAAGCAGAAACTAACACACCATTGTAAAGCAATTATACTCCAATAAAGATGTAAAAAAAATGCAAGTATAAATAATTTTGGAGAAGTGAGCAGAGACTGATATTGATTCTCAGTTGTCAAAATACCGGCAAGTGAAATTTATTTATGCATAATAAGGAAATGTTTAGTGGTGAAAACATTCTGGATTTTTTAATGTATCCCTACTAATTAAATTTTGTACCTTGAAAGTTGAGCTGTCCAATTTGGTAGCCACTAGCCACAAGTGGCTATTTAAATTTAAATTAATTAAAAATAAATAAAAATAAAAATTTAGTTTCTCATTTGCACTAGCCACATTTCAAGTCCTCAGAGCCACAGTAGACATTGGACACAGAAACAGAACATTTCCAACATGGCAGAGAGTTCTGTTGAACAAAGCTGTGATCTGTCAGAAGAGCCATAATGAATTATGAATATTATTCATCTGGAAGCTTACCATAACTATTTGCCATGAGCTACTTCTAGAGGCAAGATGTACACCTAGATAAAACAAGAGTCAAAATTCTTTATTGCCTTTTTCTTCCCCCGCAAGAAATACACTTCCTTGGAATATTATTATCTACCAGCACCTAAGAAATGCAATAGCTTATTGTGAAAAATATATAGGCAGCAACTTTTGACTTGGTATAACATTTCAGATGCTGAATCACTAGGCATAATTTTCTCACCATGATTGAGCAGAACAGCTGAGAAAAATAAAGGATTTTGTCTGCTTTATGTAATAGTATAACCCAGAGCACACTCAGACAGAGATAATCTTTTATAATGGGTTTGGCAGGCATTTCTTTAACATGTTGGGGTGGGGGAAATAACCTTTATTACAGTTCTTTAAGGTTTTGAATTATAAAACATGTTTAATACAAGCATTTGTTTATTTTCATTTAAATTTTAAAAACTGCATTCTTTTCTGATCAGCCTTAGAAACATAATAATAATAAAATAGATAAAAATCATTACATATTTATTCCAGAACATAAAACAGAGAAAATGATTGGGTGTTATCCAATTCTTTTATGAGCTAAACATAGCTCCGACACTATAATCTAATAAAGATGTGACACGGAAAAAAAATTTAGACAAACCTAACTTATGAATGTTAGACACAAAATAAATAAAATGCTAGCAAATCTAGTTCAAAATACACTAAAACTTTAACCCATTGAAATCAAGGAGAATTTACCTTAGACTGGAAAGCTGACAATACGAGAAAGCATTAATAAAATAACCATATCAATTGATTAAATAAGAAAAATCATATGATCCTCTCAGTAGATGCTAAAAGGCCACCAGGTGAAATTCAACATCCATTTATATTCTTAATAAAAACATATTACTATATAAAATTAAAATAAACACGATGAGTGTCTACTCCAAATAAAAAGTCAATTAAACATACTAAAGATACACTATTTATCATTATTAAATATTTCATATTTTATGCCATTTTTAGCCAATGTAATGAAGTATGAAACAGAAATAAGAGAAATAAATAGTAGAAAGGCAAGCACAAGAATTTTGTGATGCTTTCCAGATTAAGTCATTCCACAGCAGGGCAATTAAAAAGAACTAACTCATAGTTATTTCTTAATAAAAGAATGCAGAGTAAATATTAACCCTGCAGAAGTCAATATATTTCTATGAAATTGTCAAAATCCAGTTAGCATACATGTAAAATAAACCTGTTCCCAAGTGAAATTTTTAATGAGTGATGTGCATGATCTTTATAAGGAAAACTGTAATCCTTATTGAAAGATATAAATGGAGACAAATAAATGGGGAAAACATGTTCTTTCATGGGGAAAATAAATAGTATGAGGATCTTACTTTTTTCAAATTAACTTATAATTCTGATGCAATTCCAATTAAAACATTATTTTTGGAGCCCTAGAGATTCATAGAAAAAAATGAAAATATAAAAGATATTTAATCTGATAATAAAATGCATCAGATAATAAATGACATTACTATCAGATAATTAAATACATCACTATGGTTTAAAACAATGCCTTTGACTAATCTGCCCGACCCCCCCCCACCTCCCCCGCCCCCGCACTACTAATAGGAAACAAAGTTCCCTAAAACCTTTGGGCCATCCTGAAGCTGGGTCTTGGTAGGCATAGATTTCGTCTCCTTTTTCTTTTTCCCCGTGGTCTGCCATCTGGTGGCCTCAATTAGCAATTACGTTTTCACTGCTGCAAGATGCCTAGGGTTGGCTGTTACCCTTTAGTTTACACTTGTTCTAGTTAGCCAAAGAATTAGAGTTGAGTGCCTGAGTCAAAGGGCACTAAATGACATCTTCCAATCTTACGTAAAAGAACTCTATATAAAATGACATAATGGGTTTGGAAAAAATGTTGGTAATTGTTGAAGCATGGTGTTTCTTTGGTGTATGTGCAAATCTGCATAATAGAAAGTTAAAAAGAAACAAAACGAATATTGCTTTCGGGGCTTCACTTGGTGGCACGGTGGGTAAGACTCCGTGCTCCCAATGCGGGGGGCCCAGGTTCGATCCCTGGTCAGGGAACTAGATCCGCATGCATGCCGCAACTTAAGAGTTTGCATGCCACACACAACTAAGGAACTCACATGCCACAACTAAGGAGCAGGTGAGCCACATTTAAGGAGCCCGCCTGCCGCAACTAAGACCCGGAGCAACCAAATTAAAAAATAAATAAATAAAAATAAAAGAGTAATATTCTTTAAAAAAATTATTGCTTTCACAAACATAAATGGCCAATTAATATATGAAACATCCTCAGCCTCATTAACAATTAAACATTGGTAAATTAAAACAAGTAAATTTTTTTTACCTTTCAGATTAAAAAAAAATCACTAAAACACTAACGTTTCTGGTGCTGAAAAGGTGTGGAAATATAAACACAATCTTTTGGTGACAGTGTCAGTTTGTATTGCCTTTTGGAGGGCAATTTGGTAATACTGATGGAAAATTTTATTGTTCCAAAAATGTTTCATATCCTTACACCCAGAATTCTAATTCTCTTTTATGAAATGACTTGGCAAGAATGCAAAAATACATGTACATTGATGTTTAATGTAGCAATGTTTATAAGAGCAAAATATTATAAATGAATAAGATATTCATTTTAAAAAGGTACATCTAGGGATTCCCTGGTGGCGCAGTGGTTAAGAATCCGCCTGCCAATGCAGGGGACACGTGTTCGAGCCCTGGTCCGGGAGGATCCCGTGTGCCGCAGAACAACTAAGCCCGTGAGCCACAACTACTGAGCCCGCGAGCCACAACTACTGAAGCCCATGTGCCTGGAGCCCATGCTCTGCAACAAAAGAAGCCACCGCAATAAGCCCGCGCACCGCAACAAAGAGTAGCCCCCGCTTGCCTCAATTAGAGAAAGCCTGCACGCAACAACAAAGACCCAAAGCAGCCAAAAATAATAACTAAAAATAAAATAATTTATTAAAAAAAAGGTACATCTGTATAATGGAATACCATGCATCCATTTGAAAGAACAATTTCTTTGTATTAATACTGAAAGATCCTTGGAAAATGAAGTAAAAGCAAGTTAGACAAATGGGAATGGCCTCATTTTGCTTAAAGAAGATAATAATATATGTCAATAGGCACATTAAAAAAATCTGGAGGCCGATAACCAAACAATCACAGTGACTTTTTTTTAGGTGGTAGGAAAAATAGAAGACTTTCACTTTCTTCATTGTGTAGTTCTATACCGTTTGAGTTTTTTTCAATATACATATACAATCATCCTTTGGTATCCATGGGGGATTGGTTCAGGACCCCTGTGGATATCAAAATGTGTGGATGCTCAAGTCTCTTATGAAAAATTGCATAGTATTTGCAGTATTTGTATATAACCTATACATATCCCTCTTTATTTTAAATCATCTCCAGATTACTCCTAATACCTAATGCAATGTAAATGCTATGAAAATAGTTGCCAGTGTGGCAAATTCAAGTTTTGCTTTTTGGAACTTTCTGGAATTTTTTTTTTCAAGTACTTTTGATCCACATTTGGTTGAATCTGAGGATGCAGAACCCGTGGATATGGAGGGCTGACCATATGACTTTTCCAACAGAAGGAGTAATAAAGATAACATTTTAAAATGAATAGATAAAAGAGTGTTCCCCTGCCATCCTTAAAAAATATTCCATTATTAAGCCCGCTTCCCTACTGCCTCTGACATCAGGATGGTTCCCAGTCAGGGTATCTGATTCCACCTCTTCTGAAGGTGGAAGAGGCTTCTGTCATCCTTTTTTGCTTGAGAGACTTGATCTCAATGTTCTGGGTTCCAAATATGAACCTTGAAATTTTCTTTATCATCTTTCCCAGATATTCAAAACGGGACTAAAGCAAATAGGACACTCACTGGCTTCCTTACTATGCCAGAAGCCCAAACTACCAAGTTTATCAAGTCCAAACTAGTGGCCTCCACAGTGGGTCCACAAAATTATCCATTGGCACTCAGGGAAAAAGTATTAGAATTTCAACCTATATATTTTTATCTCATCCTTTGTTAATTTCAATTTTCAACTTTTTTTTTAATTATACAGTATACAATTGTTTACATTCATATATGTATATGTACAGGTCCATAAGTCATTAGTAAATATATATTCAAATATTAAGAGGAGTATTCAAAATTTTTTTTACTGATGAAGTATCTGGTCAAAAAAATTTAGAGGCCATTTAATTTAGGCTATAGCTGCTTTTAAGAAAAAGAACTAAAAGCAGATCTAAGATGCGTATAAACATGTTCTATAAATTAGTCATCCTCCCCAAAGTCACTAATATAGCAGTTAAAAGAAAAAGAGAAAATAGATAAGAAAACACAATGGAAGACAAATGCAGGAGTCAATTTAGTACATAATCCAAGGTAGAAGGGAAGAGAAGAAAGTAATATAGGAAAATTATCTACATATACACAAATAAGACAATGAAAAAACCTAATGACTAAAGAAAAGGGGGTGAAAGAAAAAGAGTAATTCACACAAAGATCCTGAACATTTAGAGATGAAATGAAAATAAGCCAACTATCATACAGTTGGAATTTAGAATGTACCGTATCTGGAGCTCTTTATTCTTGGTTTCTAGCATGGTGCTTGGCACACAGTATGCACTCAATGAGTAAAGAAAGGATTCTAAGCCATGCCATTTCACACCAAATGTATGTGCTGAGTCACAATCTGAAAAGTCATTGTATTTTCATTTCTTTGCTGTTATTTTAAATCAAGTTGTTGAACATTTTATAGATTATGAGCAATAAAAGACATTGAAAAGAGAATGAAAATTCTGTGATGCTACATCTGCAAATGCAATAAAAATCTAAGGATTCATTGGAGAATTTGAAGATATGGCAGGTAATTATTTATTTGCCAACCCATGGAAACCTCCTCCATCCCTTTGCTGTTATATAAACCAAATAATCAAGACTATTTGGAAAGAAACTATAATTTAGAACTTCTAAAAAGTCTTTCTATAGCCAGAATAAAAGCAATTTAGAGGATTAAAGCAGTGACCTTTTTTCCTTTCTTTACTTGAAAGCTGAATTCATACCATTTGGAGTAGTAATTAGGTAGTTCATTAGAGCTGTTTCATATGTTCTATAAATTACATATGAAAATGACACTTCTGTTGCATTGGTATTTTTAAGCTTATTGCTAATAATAACTTTAAGCCATCTGATCTAGAATGCAAGCATATTTTGCTAAAGTTAAAAAAACCCCACTCTGCCAGTAGTCACACCTTTACTGTCTCCCACAGGAACAGAAAAGAGAAATGGATTGTTTTCAGGCGAATATGAGGCTCTATGTACTCCAGTCATAATTCACATGTTCATCAAATACTCATTGTGGGTCTCTTGGTGCAAATCATTGTGTTGGAGTTGGAGATACATTTGTGAAATTAAAGAATTTATGTCCTCTGGAATTTACAATCATTTCTCTAGTCCTCCCCTGACTAAATTAGCAATCTCCCAAGTATCTGAGATATATTTGTGCATTTATAGGGACATGTAGACTCATGGATATAAAACAATAATAAAAGGGATAAGAATTAGCATTTAACCATGATGATTGCAGAATGCACAATACTTCCTCTTAAAACAAAACCAAACTCCATAGGTACATGTCTTTAAAAACTGCTTGCTGTATGATTTAGCAATTCCACTTTTAGGAATTCATTTTCACAAAGTGGTAAAGATTAGGGGCAAAGATTTAGTTACAAGGATGCATTTATTTTTAAAACAGTGCAAGAAACAGCCTAGGTAAATACGGAATTGTTTAAATAAATTGTATTATGTTCACACAAAGGAAATGAATTGCTTGTGTACTGCTAAAATTTGTATGTTGAAATCTTAACCCCTAAAGTGATGATATTAGGAAGTGGGGGTCTTTGGTAGGTGATTAGGTCATGAGGAGCCTTCATAAATGGGATTAGTGTCCTTATAAAGAGACCGTGGTGAACTCCCTTACCTCTACCACCTGGGAGGACACAGAGAGATGATGGTGGTCTATGAATCAGGAAGTGGGCCTTCACCAAATCAGCTGACTCCTTGATCTTGGATTTCTCAGCCTCCAGAACTGTGAAAAAGAAATTTCTGTTGTTTATAAGCCCCCTAGACTATGATATTCTGTCACAGCTGCCCAAGCTAAGACACTAGGTAACATTAAAAGGGGTCATGTAAACATGGAAAACCTTCTGTGATATATATCATAAAATTAAAATTGGAGGTTACCTTGTTGCTTAAGTGTCAAGTACAGAGAAGTGCAAGCCCTGACTTTGTGCTGACCCCGGGCAAGAAATGTGACCTCATACAGTCTCAGTTTTCCCACCTGTTATGGGCTGAATCATGTCCCCCAACATTCATATGTTGAAGTTCTAACCACAGTACCTAAAAATTTGACTGCATTTGGAGAGGGGGCCTTAAAAGGGATTATTAAGTTAAAATGAGGTCATTAGGGTGGGCCCTAATCCAATACGACTATGTAGGGAAGGAGAAAACCTTTCTTCTACTCTCTTAGGTTTAGTCATTGGGGCCTATGAATTAAACTGACAAAAGTCAAATTGATGGGAGAGAAGGCATACAATTGTATTAATATTTACAACTTTATATGCATGGAGGCTTCACCAAAAAGAAGTGAAAAAAGTCAAAGAGCAGAGAGACTTGTGGGCTTACGTACCATTTTAACAAAGGGTAATAAACTGTGGAGAAGTGACTAGACAAAGGAAAGAGGACTTGGGCTTCTAGGGCTGACAAATTGTGCGGAAGTGACTTGTAAATACATGGGGAAGGAGTGGTTAAGATATCTTTGAATGGAAGACAAGGGTTATTTTAGTAGAGTCTGTTTATGGAGACTCATCCCAGAATTGACTTCTCGTCTCCAGTGATGAGTGTTCTCCTCGCCTCTGCCTGGTACAGGGAAAGTAAGTAGGTTTCTCATGGGAAATTTATGTCCTGTTTTATGCAGATGGAGGAGAGCAGAGAGCTATTTCTGCATCTGCTGTTTCTCAGCTGCCTTCAGCTCAAAATAACCAATATGCCAAAGTGGCATATTTTAGGGTGTCACATTCTGATCCCCTTCAACTGATGTCCTTATAAGAGGAGGAAATTTGGACACAGACAGGTAAAGAGGGAAGACCATGTGAACACAGTGAGAAGGCAGCATCTAGACACCAGGAAGAGAGGCCTTAGAAGAAACCAAACCTCCTGACACCTTGAAGTCAGCCTTCTAGTCTCCAGAACTATGAGAAAATAAAATTTTGTTGCTCAAGCTATTAAAATCAGAAACAAAGGGAGACTGGCTTTGAAAATTCCCTTAGCCAATAAAAAGAGTTGTCATACAAACAAGGCTTAATTTAGTTTGTTGTGTGAGACCTACTTGACCTGGGTCATTTCTTGTTTATGCCTCTGGAAATCATAAGTGAAACTTGAACTGTTCCCCAAGGTTGATATCAGGTAATCACTGACAAATTCCCTATCGTTTAAGAAAATTCTAATATTATAACCAATCACTGTAAAGAATAAACGGTCACTGCTTTCTCATTACATAAGCTGCTTTATAATAATATACCCCTGAGCCTCATTCCATGTTTTGGTTTAAGAGCTCCTGGTCTGCAAACTGTCTTTTTGATGTGTGCACAATAAACTTCAACTAATTACTACTTTGGTGATTCACTGGTTTTACTCTGACTATTTCTTAGCCTTTGACAAAGCCACCCAGTCTGTGTTACTTTGCTACAGCCGTCCTAGCAAACTAATACACATCATCCGTAAGATGGGGGAAATCTTAATACCATCTTTACTTAGCTCTTAAGGTTGTCCTGAGTCAAACATGTAAATTTCTTTGTAAACTATGAACTACTACACAAATGTAAGTAGTTGCTATTCACGTGGTCCCTGAAAAATCTGGAGGAATGTAATTATCTTGTTAAGACTGAACTTTATAACCCTTTAGTAAGGCAGAGATCCAGTTCCCATACAGGGATGGGGAGAAGCAAGAGATTTCAGTAGGAATGCAGTAAAGAACGTAACTGACTTGTCAGTGAAGAGAGACAAAATAAAGAGAATGCAAGCTGTTAAAAAAGAATCTAAATTACATATAATAATAGCTAACATGTATTGAGCATTTACTAACTTACCAAGCATGGTCCCAAGTAATTTTTATGTGTTCTCTAATTAACCTCTTATCAACACCATGGTAAAAGTACTGTAGATATGTGTGTGTGTGTGTATGCTTACATGGGTATGTATGTTATCTATTTTAGTCTTTTCTGTTACAACAAACAACTTCAATGTGAACATTTGTTCATACATAGCAGATAAAGTGGTCAAAATGAGAAGTTGTGATTTTTCAAGAGAGGACCATGCTTTGTAGCACTGCAAAACATGAAAAACACTACCTGGCTGAACAAAGTGCTATATGGTAAAATGCACAACGCACACCCACCTTGTTTTCTTATTCTTCCTCCAGAGCACCCCACATGCATTGCCCTAAGAGTGTGTGCACTGTTCTCTTGAGTTTGTGTTTATTTCATAATAAGCATATTGAATATATTATATTAAATCTGTATAAGCATCCTTCTTATAAAGGTCCCAAGTACTGAATAAAAAGAAAATCCTTTCATTTGAGGAGAAAATTGAAATAATTCAATGTTTTGAAATAAATGAGAAAACTTGCAGGCCTGAGGGAATTCACATTGGCCACATTGAAGAATGACGCTGAGAAAATAAACGAAAGAAGAGCTTGTGCATTCCAGTTATTATCTGCTTCTAGTGGAATTGGAAAGCACTCCCAAGAGACTAAAGATAAAGACCCTAAGGCCAGGTAATGCTGAGTGCAGTTGGATAGCACTTGGTGGCCTTCACGCTCATTAGAAACCTGACAAGTAACTTCCTTATGAAGAAAGGAAACTGGCAGAAAAGAAGTATTTCTCTTTTAAGCTGGTTTAGAAGACAGAAAGGGAGAACAAGAAGCCACAGTAATCCCCTTCTGGTGTCACAATATTTTAGCTCCAAAATGATGATGTCCTTCTCTCCTTTTACCTCTTCTCAGTAACTCAAAACCCCCCACACTTACCACACCCATTTCCAGTAAGTGGTACCTGGAGCATGGCTATCCACTAAGGAAGATAACTTATCGGCTATCATTTACATAAAAAATGTAAAATTTCTATATGGCAAAAGACACAGTGAACTAAAAGACAGATTACAAACATGTCACTGCAACATGTGACAGAGTTAAAATTCTTATACTAAGGTATAAAAAGCTCTTTCAAATCAATAAGAAAAATAAATCCCAAGAAGAAATGGTCAAAAGGTATGAAAAAGTAACATAGAAAGAAACACAAAGGCTAATCAATATGTAATAAAGCTCAAATTCAAATTTAAAAATGCAAATTAAAACTATGTATCATCTTTAACCTAGTGGATTGGTAAAGATATTTTTCAAAAAGGCTTTTAAAAATAGGTTGGGTAATCTTTCCTTTGGGAATTTATTCAAAGTAAATAATGAGACTAGAGTTGAAAAACATGTGCAAGTATGTTCATTACAGAATTGTTTATAAATTTGAGAAATCGAAGTAATTTAACCTAGCTATTGAGAATTGGTCACACAAATCAAAGTATATATAGTCTTTCATTTAGCAAATCTGGTAGAATCTATCCTTTGGAATAGTCAATAAACCAACAGTTCTTAGAGACACACAGATGTTCATTTTAGCAGTTTGTAGAAGGGAAAAATGGCATGGTATATCCACACCACGGAGGGAAAAAAAACCCTGCACACTAATGACATCTATGCATCCAAGTAAGATACTGTGTGTATATACAAGAAATAAAAATAACGAAACGGTAGTTTATTGAATACCATGTAGCTATACAGAAATGATAGTTTTATGTTTATATGAAAAGATGACCAAATATTAAGTGAACAGTTTCATAACTGTACATACAATATGACCCCATTTATGTAAATACATATAAGGTTGTTTGAAAATATTTTGGGATGCCAAGTACCCTGACAATGACCTTTGAAGACCCATTCCACAAATGACCCCAATCCAAGAGTAGAGTTGGTGTTACTTAACAAAAGGGTTGGTTACCTAGACATTTATTTAAAGGAACATTTACTTTGATTTTGCTCTTGAAAAGGTCAATTCTAGTTATTTCTATCTGCGTAGGAAGTTTAAAGACCCACCTTCAGCTACAGGATGCAAACTGCAGAGCGAATCAGCAAGTCTCACAGAGCTACTTTGCTCAGGTTTGTATTTTCAAACAACCTTTTAATTGCAAACGTTTCTGGGCCAGCGGGTCTGAAAATGTTCGGGACTGAGTGGTGGGGATACAACCGTGTACTGAAGCCTTTAAAATTTTCAGTCATAGTCCAGGTGAGACTCGCCTTCCCGGCGCCATTTCTAAGCCTTGGTCTCACGCATTTATCTAGAGGGAACGCTGAGATTCTTTCCAGGACTTCCAGCCAATGGCTACACTCCTGCTCTCTGCCCCAGCAGCTCCGGGCCAATGGGCGGAAGGCTACCTTTCGACTCAATACTGTTCCTTTCCAGCCAATCGGAAGAGTTCTTCAAATACCTCTCTCTAGGACGCGCTAGCTCCGCGGAAGCTGGCTTCACTTCCGGGCGGCTTCTAGGGGCGGCTACGCGGGTTGCCATAGCGACCGTTTTACGTTAACTGGTTTGTAGCTTTCATCCAGGTGACTGCGAGACTGCGGGGGCAACTTGTCTTCCCATTTCCTCTCGCTTCCCTGCGGCCGAAAGGCCTTCCAGGCTCCGGGGGTCTGGCCTAGGCTTCCGCGGCGGCCCTCGAGGGCGGAATGGCTGCGGAAGAAGAGGACGAGGTGGAATGGGTAGTGGAGAGCATCGCGGGGTTTCTGAGGGGCCCGGACTGGTCCATCCCCATCTTGGACTTTGTGGAGCAGAAATGTGAAGGTAAAATTCAGATCCCGAATCGTCAATCCTTTCTCACCTCTCTCACACCAACAGCCTCTCCACAAACTGCCTTTCATCTCCCCGGTCTCCACTCCTGTCTGCCAGGTTTAGAGCTGGTTTTTAAGATGTGTTGCTGTCACTGCGCCGGTCCTTTCCTTCACGGAAATGAAAACGAGGACCGAGATACCTTTCCCCCTGGGCCCAAGCACATCCGAAAAACATCAGACTTTAATCCTATGTTGGGTCTCTCACCCCATCCTGCACCTTTCTGCCCTGGGCAGGTGCACTGTTTGTGTGGGTTTCTTCAACAACTTCCCCAGTGACTTGGGAGGGGAGACGTCAGTTTGCTTCTGAGTTCCTTCTGATCCCAACAGTTGACCGAAAAGTGGGTGGGCGAGGGGTGTGTGATTACTCCAGCAGGCCCAGAGCCGGTGATCTCGGTGGCCTGTATTCCCTTTTTTGAGTTCTCTGACTCTCGGTTATACCAAAAATGGAGGGTATCTTACAACAAATGAGTTATGTAACCGTGTCATAACATTTCCTGTGAGAAAAGGGTACCTCCAGGTTCTGATCAATTCACGCTTTGGAGTCCTGCATTCAGTTCTTAGAGACAAATTGGAGCCCATTCATGGAAAAGGAACCACAAACGATGTCATATGAATAATTCCAGGCTGTTGTTGCAGTTGTTTAGCCGGCCAAGACTTTAAGGGTAGTCATATCCATTAATCGTTTGAACATCTGTCTTATGTTGGAGGGATTAGACTTGTTTTTGTAAGCTTCAGTGAGATAGAGCTAGGGTCAGTGGGTACAAGCTAGAGGGGAACAAGTTTCTGTGAAGGAAGTACTTCATAACAGAGAGTATCCCAGATAAATTAGCCTGCCTCAGGAGGTAATGAGTTCCCCAGCCACTAGCAGTGTTTGAATGAATCTGACACCAACTTAATGGAGTTATTATAGAGGGGAATTCAACTATCAAATGGTTGGTTATCCTGGATGATCTTTTAAGAGTCCTTTCAGCCCTAAGATTCCATGAAGCCGGTAAAGAGGAAATTTACTTTGACCACCGAATCTTTTCATTACATTCTCATTGCCATGAGCAAAATTCAAATAGTATTTATTAAGTATTGTTCTTACAGGTAATTTTTAAAATAAGTTCAAAATAACTTTTATTTCTGCTCTTTTTAAGAATTTAAAATGCTATTATGAGACTTATGAAGCATGTGGTGGTATTCTGACCTCCTTTAGGAGAAAAAGGAAATTATGTCACCTTTTGATTCCATTTACCCTACTGAATGAAACTAAATGCTGAAATGGAAAAAAAAAAAAAATAAAGCATCGTTCCTTTTATCCCCAGATGTCAAAAGTGGCTGCATCTCAGTTGTAACACACCTGATTGTGTCATTTTACAGGGAAACAGTAATCCTCAGCCTTATAAACATGTAATGTAGTAATTTGGCTTCAAAATTAACTGAAAACAGCTTTAGTAGCTGCTACATTGCATGTATGCCCAGTGTTATATAGAGCAGATGCCAGGAGAAATGGAAGTAACATCCCAGTGACACTTGAAATAATAATGTTTATATTTCACTGACTTTGGGTTGTCAATGTGCTATTCATCACCTCAGATAATTTAAAAATTAGTTTTGTACTACTCTGTAATATCAGCCTTTATTTCAAAATGTATTGAGTGTCGTTCGGCCAGAAGCTGAGGATAGAAAGATGAATAAAACAAATCCTTGTGCTTGAGAAGTTTGCAATTTGGCAGGTAAATGGAATTTAAATGTAAATTGGCAGGTGTTATAATAAGGGTAGGCACATGGTGCTGTGTATTTTAAGAGTTCAGAGGAAGTACTCTAACTAGCCTAGGAGTTGGGAGTGGGTAGCAGATCATGGAAAATGTGCCACTTGCAATATTTTGGAGAATGGTTGGGAGAAGGGGGGCCAGGTAAAGGCAAAGAGATCTAAGGGCTTGAGCAAAGGCATGGGTTTATTTTGTCTTTTTGTGTTACATTTGTCAGTATTCCAAGTAATTGTGTATTGTTAAGAGTGCAAAGTTTGGGTTTTGGAGTGGTGGGAGTTGAGATTGGGGATCCAGTCTTGGAGGGTTTTGTCTGGTCTTCTAAGTATTTTGGATTTATTCTCTAGGCAAAGAGCAGTAATTGAAGAGTTTTAAATAGAAAATTACAGAAGTTAGTTTTGCATTTTAGAAAGATCATTTGGGGGGAATATTATAAAAAGGGGGTTTATTGCTTATAATTCATGAGTTTGTCTTCTTTCCTTAATCACATTGTAGCTTCTTGAGGGAATATATATCTTTCTAATCTACATTGTTTCACACATATGATCATTCAGTAAACATTTGTTTTTATTTATTTTTATTTCATTATTGATTTATATGTAATAAAGAAGGCCGAGTAACTTTCAGTAAAATTTGGATCAGCAAAGTTCCAGTATGATAAAATAATCTGGAACCTGTTGTAAAAGGAATTATTTAAAAACTATCAACAATAATGTTCCATTTAAAGTTTATAAAGAAATTGTTGCCTTATATTCTTGATTGAAAAGTAGCAAATTAGTGTTCATCTTCCATATGAAGTAGATTTTAAGTAGGAAAAAAAACTTGTTTACAACTAACACTATACACACACACACACACACACACACACATCTTTTTTTAATCCCAAGAATTTAAAGCAGAAGAGCTGGTTTATAAGACTGAGAGTTCTATTTGTAAGACAACTAGAGTGGACTTTGATATTTGCATTAATGAAATGACTTGTTTTTTTACACTATGCAATATTTTTCTTTTAAATTTAGTTTTTGATGATGAAGAAGAAAGCAAATTGACCTATACGGAGATTCATCAGGAGTACAAAGAACTAGTGAGTATTTTTTTACCTGATTTTAAATGTAATTAGAATAATGTTAATTCAAGATGTTCTGAATTTTAAAAATGGATTTTTCCATTAAAATTCTTTAATTAAAAAATTCCAATCTACCCTAATAGTACTACCAGTTGCATTAGACTCCAAGCGTTCTCTGTGCATCTCAATCAATCCTTATGACTGTAGAATGTAAGAAATAGATTTAGGACAACTATTTTAAGGGATCTTGCATCCGGTATTTAAATTTTATTCTTATTCTTCTGCTGATACATCCAGGGGAGTGTTAATTATTAATTTAGCCATGTTGTCTTGAGATTTTAAGGAATGCCTCTGGGTAGCAGAAGAGTTATACCACAACAAACTTCATAATTGTGACTTCAGTGATTTCTGGGAGAGTAAATAAAATTTTATTTGATTCTCTGCAAAAATTTTCACTTTTTGTTTGTTTTTTCGGTGAAAGACATTGTCACTGCCATATAATATAATTTTATGTAGATTAATAATTGCAAGCAAGCATTTGATTATAGTTTTCTAAACTCAATGTAAAATTTGGAATTTTTCTATGTAAATTACAAAAAAAAAAATTAAACTTTCTATTTTTAGGTTGAAAAGCTGTTAGAAAGTTACCTTAAAGAAATTGGAATTAATGAAGATCAATTTCAAGAAGCATGCACTTCTCCTCTTGCAAAGACCCATACATCACAGGTTTTTTTTTTTTTTATTCTGCTAATATATACTTTTAACAAAAATGCTCAGATGTCACTTAAATTTGCTATGTTTGATTGTCAAAGTATAATATTCTAGACATTGTAAGAGTGAAAAGCCAATTTGTCACATATGGGTTCTTTTTTATAACAACCTTGAGAAATGATCATTTGAGACATAATGAACTGATGCTATTAAAAAGGAACTTTCTGAACTCAGGACTATACTAGATCACAAGCTTTATGCAAACTACTGTTTTATTTATATAGATCTCGGACAATTTTGCAGTTGCCCGGTTTCTAATCTTAGCAGATACATAGCGCACAGTTCCTCGGCTTCCTTCTCTTAGAACTAATTTTATTGTCTCATTAGTTCTGCAGTGCTGGATTGAAGTAGGTCTTATGTGTATTTATAACTAATATTTACTGACGGCTCATGCTAGCTGCTGTTTTTTGTTTTTTTTTAAAACATTTTTCATTTTCACCAAGGTCTTTATTTATTTATTCTTGGCTGCATTGGGTCTTCGTTGCTGCGTGTGGGCTTTCTCTAGTTGCGGTGAGTGGGGGCTGCTCTTCGTTGTGGTGTGTGGGCTTCTCATTGTGATGGCTTCTCTTGTTGTGGAGCATGGGATCTAGGTGCACAGGCTTCAGTAGTTGTGACATGCAGGCTCAGTAGTTGTGGCTCGCAGACTGTAGAGCACAGGCTCAGTAGTTGTGACATGCGGGCTTAGCTGCTCTGTGGCATGTAGGATCTTCCCAGACCAGGGATCGAACCCGTGTCCCCTGCATTGGCAGGCGGATTCTTAACCACTGCACCACCAGGGAAGTCCCTAGCTGCTGTTTTAAGCAATTGGCGTGTATTATCTCATTGAATCTTCCTGACAATCCTTAAGAAATTGGTACTAGTTTACTTCCATTTAGAAATGAGAAAACTAATGCACAGATATATTAAGGAACTAGTGCAAAGTCCACAGCCAAGTAACAAAGCCAGGATACCAGCCCAGGCGCTCCAAGTGAGAGCCCTTGCTCAGAGATTGAGTATAGGGGTATGTTACTACCAAATATAGTTTACCAAATAAACTATAATTCCTTATAGTTTAGTGAGGATTGTCTATGATGTGACCTGAAATTATTATTTTCAACCTTCTCCTGCTGTCGTTCTCCAACACATTACATACTCTAGTAGTTCTGGCCACTTGCTCTTGTAAGCATCCATGTGCCTGGCTTTGCTCATGGTAGTCCCTTAACCTGGAATGTTCAGCTCCCACCTCCTCCTCCCTCCATCCTTTCCTTAGCCAGAGAAATCCATCTCATCATCAGGGTGTGCTGAAATGCAACTTTCCTGATCCCTCTAGTCAGACTAGCACGCATTCTACCTCACTGAGCACTCTTACATTTTCAATTCAATTCGACTGCCTTGAATTATAGTTTCTTACACATCTGTTTGCCTTGAAGAATTTATTGAAAATTATTAACTAGTATTTAAATTTAAGGCATTGGTATTTGTTTTTATTTTCCTTGTTTTCCAGGAATATTTTCTGCTTTGGTTAATATTTGTCAGCCTCTTAATTAAATTATTATGAATGAATCTGAATTACTTTGTGAAAAAAGATGTTCATAGTAATAGTAGTCACATCCATCTTTTGTTTTCATTATCAGGATAACTTTAAATTATTTTTGAATGAAGATGTTCAGAATTTTAAAATACTGTTTTCAGATCAATAGTAACACATCCTTCTCTTTTGCTCAGTTATACAACACCTTTTGATTTGGAGTTGATTGGTAGTACAGCCTTGTTGTGTACAAGGAGGCAAGCCTTTTGACACAGACAGACCTGGATTTGAGTCCCAGATCTTTTGTTTATTTTCATTTACCATGGGCAAAGTTGTTTTACAGTTTTCCTTATCCATTCTGATTCTCAGTTTCTATATCTATAAAATAGGAATAGTATCTACTTTGAAAGGTTTTTGTGAAATTTGAGCGAAAATGTTCATAAATGTTCAGAAAGCATTTAGCACAATACCTGACACATATAAGGTGGTCTATAAATGGAAGCACCTCTTAATTAAAGGTTGCTTTTTTGGTGGTTGATTAGCAGGGTGCTAATTAGGCCAGGGTCATGTGTTCAATCCCCATGTGGACTAGTTAGCTTTATTCTCTTCTGGAGCAAACTCATAGCCCCGGATTCTGAAGGCAACATGATTGAATCAGCACAAGGCCATCACTGTTAATCAGAAAAACAGCCCAAAGCATGCTATTTACTGCTTTGCAGCAATAATCTAATCTTTGTAAATAAAGGTCAGAATGCTGATTCCATTATGCTAATATAGGGTGCCTAAGAATGAATTCAAGAAACCAATTGCTTGCCTAGAGTAGTTTAGGAGGTACTTTTCATTTTGTTTTGGTCTGTTTGGTTTGATTTTGATTTTTTAAAACAGCTGCCAGCTCCCCTCTCATTAATTGTACTGCTAAAGCCGACTTGCAAAATTCTTTTCACCTGGTTTGGTCATTGTTAGCCCTAGACCACTGGTCCTGGCATACTCTTTGTGTATTAAAATCAGCAGTAGTAAAGAGTGCATCAGATGAAGACCTCTAGTTTAAAAACAACAAAAACAACAACAACTACCATCTCTCTTTCTTTTCTTGCTTTCTTGGTTTTCCTCCCTCCCTCCTTCCTTCCTTCCTTCCTTTCTTTCTCTTTCTTTCCTTTCTTTTCTCTCTCTCTCCATTTCTTTCTTTCTCTTTCTTTCTCCCTCCCTTCCTTCCTCCCTTCCCCGCTCTGTGCAGCATGCAGGATCATACCTCCCCCACCAGGGATGGAACCCGTGCCCCCTCTAGTGGAAGCACAGAGTTTTAACCACTGGACCATCAGGGAAGTCCCAACAAAAAGCTTTTTAAGAGCACGTTTTCCTGTCATATATGTGTGGCTTCTCAAAAAATGCTCATGAATTAGGATATCTTTCTACAGAGTTCAGAAAAATATAATAATATATAAATATTGAGATACTTATTATTTCAATTGTGTTCAGTTGATATTCTAATTTTATGCTGTTTTTCAGTTGAAGTAGGCAAAAATGCTTCTTTCATTGCTTGTGATTTTTTTTTGGTGAGGATAGAGCTCATCATTGATTTCTGTGTATTGCAAGAGCCAGGGATGACTATATGGCAAGAGACAAAGTGTTTTTGCTTTTGTTTTTGTTTTTTATTTGATTTGCTTTGACTTTTATAAGGTAGAAATTAACACTTTCAGAAATTAACACTTTTGCTTTGACTTTTATAAGGTAGAAATTAACACTTTCACAAAATTTGTCCTCTAATAATAGTAATTTGGGAAAATTATCCTTTTTTCCCAATAACTTGTATCATTGAAAAGATTATGTGGTATAACTTTATAACTATATGTGGTATAATTTTCTTTTTCTAAAAATACACACAAGATAATTAACAATATCTGTGGGACTTCTAGTAAGATTTTAAAAAATTAATAGACTATTTTTTAGAGCAGTTTTATGTTTACAGAAAATTGAGCAGTTAATGTAGTGTCCCTTTTTATTAACATCTTTCATTAGTGTAGTATATATTTTTTCTTTTTTTAAATTGAAGTATAGTTAGTGTAGTGTATTTGTTGATGAGCCAATACTGATATGTTATTATTAAGTAAAGTCCACAGTTTATATTAGGGTTCACTCTTTGTGTTGTACAGTTCCATGGATTTTGCCAAATATATAATGTCATATATCCGTCATTACAGTATCATACAAAATAGTTTCACTGCCTTAAAAATCCCCTGTGTTCCACATATTCATCTTTTCCATCCTTGCACCAAACCTCTGGCAACTGCTGTTCATTTTACTGTCTCTCTAGTTTTGCTTTTTTCAGAATGTTATATAATTGGCATCATACAGTATGTAACCTTTTCAGACTTCTTTCAGTAAGCAATATGAATTTAAGTTTTTTTCATAGTTTGATAGTTCATTTCTTCTTATTGCTGAATAATATTCCATTATATGGTTGTACCACCATTTGTTTATCCAGTAACCTTTTGAAGGATATTTTGTGGCTTCCAGTCTTTGGCAATTATGAATAAAGTCACTATAAATATTCATATTCAGGCTTTTGCATGGACATAATATTTTCACCTCATTTGTGTAAATACCTAGGAGCAAGATTGCTGGATCATATGTTAAGATTAACTTTAGCTTTGTAGGAAACTGCCAAACTCTCTTCTAAAATAGCTGTATCAGTTTGCATTTTCACCAGCAATGAGTGGGAGTTCCTGTTGCTCCATGTCTTCAGTAACACTGGTATTGTCAGTTTTTTGGATTTTAGCCATTCTAATAGATATGTAGTGGTATCTCATTGTTTTCTTCTACCCATTTTTAAATTGAGTTGTTTGTTTTCTAATTGTTGAGTTGTAAGAGTTCTTTGTATATTTTTGATACAAATCTCCTTTATCAGATATGCGTTTTGCAAATATTTCACAAAATATTCTTTTGTGGCTTTTCTCTTTATTCTCTTAACAATGTCTTTCACAGAGCAGAAGTTTTTTATTTTAATGAAGTTCGATTTATTGATTTTCTTTCATTGTTTGTGCTTTTGGTGTTATATCTTAAGAAATCATTGCCAAAAGCCAAGGTTATCTAGATTTTCTCTATGCTATCTTTTAGAAGTTTTATGATTTTGTTTTTTACATTTAAATCTATGATCCATTTTGAGTTAATTTTTTGTGAAAGGTGTAAGGTCAGTGTTTAGGTTTTTTTTGTTTGGTTTTTTTTTTTTTTTGTAGTACGCGGGCCTCTCTTTGTTGTGGTCTCTCCCGTTGCGGAGCACAGGCTCCGGACGCGCAGGCTCAGCAGCCATGGCTCACGGGCCCAGCCGCTCTGCGGCATGTGGGATCTTCCCGGACCGGGGCACGAACCCGTGTCCCCTGCATCGGCAGGCGGACTCTCAACCACTGTGCCACCAGGGAAGCCCTCCCGCATTTCCTAGATGGGTTAAGAACACTGTTTGAGAAGCCCTGCATTACAACTTTAAGGATCAGCTCAGACACTGACTTGCTGATAGCTCTAGTTGACACACTGCCTTCAAGTGTTTGTTGATGAGGATAGAGTACTTGATATTACTAATAAGAAGTCTAAGAAGGTCAGAACAATGTTATGTGGTGGTGTAATCCCATAAGGGAGCCCTGGCAGACCAGACATAACTACTCTAATACAGAGGCTGGCTGCAGTTGTCTTTAATACTGATCACTGGGCTGCAACTTTTGTTTTGTTTTGTTTTGAAGATTTTTTTCATGTGGACCACTTTTAAAGTCTTATTGAATGCGTTACAATATTGCTTCTGTTTTATGTTTTGGTTTTCTGGCCACCAGGCGTGTGAGATCTTAGCTACCCGACCAGGGATCCAACCCGCACCCCCTGCAGTGGAAGGCGAAGTCTTAACCAGTGGACTGCCAGGGAAGTCCCTGGGCTGCAACTTTCAGTTAAACATAGATGAAACCTATTTGTCATCCCCTACCCTGGGCCTTTTGAACAGTATATATGAATTTAAAGGAAAAGAAACTTTCCGTCTTTTTTTCCTGCAGTTGACTCCTTATAAATGTCACAGAGAGCTGCTTTCACACTTTATTATTTTGTTTTGCTGTACTGCTTTTGTCTAGGATGTGAGCTGGTTGCTGCAGGAAGGACTCCTTCCTCTCTGTTTAGAGCTCTTTGATGGAACATTTGTTGAGGTGTGTCTTTGACATTATTGCTGCTGCCTACCTGGTAAACAGTAGCACACCCTCGGTTACCTCTGCGTGATTCCTGTGGTCAGCTTTTCCATGAATGTCATGTAAAGCTTGAAATAAGATTTGAGTAAGGTGAATAATATCTGAGTGTTTTCTTTTGGCTTTTCATGCATTTCAATTTTATGCTACTTCTTACTGATTAGCTTGAGAATTTGTTTGCTTTTCGATATAACAATAGTTCTCTGTAGCTAAGAGAGTGTTAATTCGGGTACTCTAGGGTAGATACCTTTATTGTTTTTTCTTAATTTATTACACTTCTGTTTCATCCAGAAAAAGATTTCTTATCATAATTTCTAACTCTATTTCTTCCATAAAACTTTCTGCCTATAGGACTACTACAGTTGTGTTCTCACATTACTCCTACCACATTATGCTTGTTTTCCAGACTTCATTTTTCTTTTTTAGCATTTAATCTTATTTAATTTGGTAATTTTATTAATTCAAGGATTATTTTGTAGTTACTGATTTATCACCAAAGAGTAAATTTCAGGTTGACAGAGGCTAAACCAAATAGATATCATCATTTTGGCTGAAAAACAGATCCAGATACTGCAGTGGTAACTTTAAAAAGTAACCCCAATTCAGGTGTTGTTTTTCCGAGTTGCTCAGCACTGGCTCATTTGGAAAACGTATCACTGTCTGCCTTAGCTTCCTGGAGGGTAGGGACGGAGGGGTTGGAAGAGTCAGCTTCTTGAGAACCTACTTTAAAGGCTTTTAGAGTAAAATCTTAAAATTATCCTTTTGAGTCATCTAGTCATAAATAACAGTGCAGCATTCTTGAATTAATGCACTTTTTGCAGTAGAAATGATTTGAGTGTTTGGGAAATAGTTTTAAAACTTGAATCTTCGTTTAACTTCCTGACTTCTTTTCACAGGCCATTTTGCAACCTGTACTGGCAGCAGAAGATTTTACTATCTTTAAAGCAATGATGGTCCAGAAAAACATTGAAATGCAGCTGCAAGCCATTCGAATAATTCAAGAGAGAAATGGTAAAAGATTGAATTTAGAAATCTAAGTGCTAAATGCATTCTTTTTGGTGGCAGTTTTAACTAATATGGTCTTGATGTAGCTGCCTTGTATAAATTTATTTCAAGTTTGAAAGTCTATGGCTGACTTAAGAGATACAAGAGTGCAGACTTCCTGATCACTGAGTGGTTGACATCTCAGAGAAAGCAGACCAGAATTTGATTTAATGTTTTAGGTTTCAGAGAGCTTGATTTTTCTGCCCAGCCACTGCATTTGTGAAATTCAGCATTTTTGAGTGGTCACAGTTACAGTTACTGTCGAGAGAAGGTGACTACTTTTCTTCTGGCTTTATAGGAGACAGTGGTTCTCAAGCTCTTGGAAGCAGTTGGAGGGCTTGTTGAAACAAATGTGGCTGTCTCCCCATTTCTGATTCAGTAGGTCTGGGGTAGGGCCTAATACTTTGCATTTTTAGCAAGTTCCTAGCTGATGCTAAAGCTGCTGGTCCTGGGCCCGCACTGAGAACAGGGCAATGGGCAGATAGGATTGCCCCACCATCAGGTGGAAGAAAAAGCAGAACTCAAAGCCCTTGGTAACTACCTTTAGCTTTATCTTTTCCTTAACTCTGCCTAAACTCACGTTCTTTCTAGCTCTTCCTGCTTTTCTTCCCTTCCTGTGCACTTGAACTATATTTGACATCTTGACTCAGAACATCAGAGTTTCTAACCATACTTCTTGTTTTTGTACTATCTGATTTTCACCCCAGGTGCTTATCTCAGTTTCCCATTTCTGACTCTGATGACCTTCATACCTGTGTATTCCTTTGCTTAATAGATTGCCACTGATATTCCTTACCATGCCAAACTCTAATGGTTTGGCAGCAGGGCCTTTTTTTGGCTTGTTTCTTGAAGATATGGGAGCTATAGTTTAGTTGTACTGTTTGCTTTTAAGGGTCTGGAGCATGCAACAATAGGGCTTCTGTTGTTACAGGGCAAACATTAGAATGTTGCAGGGCCTTTGTGGTGGGTTCTACTCTCATTTGTCTGATATGTGTAAAGACTATATCCTTTAGAGCCAACCACCATCAAAACTATTCCCTAAAATCCTAAAATTCATTTCACAGCAGGTAAGACAGCTGTTGTCTGTGGTTTGGAGACGGCACCACCCTAACCCTGAACGATGCATGACACCGTGCTGTTGCTTTGGTATAAATAAGTTTGGAAAACAGTCTCTTTTTCTTTGTTTCTCTACCATAGTTAGCTTCATAAAATCCTTTTCTCTTGTGTTTTCCTGCAGCTATGCTTTATTCTGACCTATGGGATAATTTGAATAATTATTTCATGTTATTTAAAATTATTTTGGGGGGATCAGTTTTGATAAAAGAAATAGTGAACTTGATATTGGTACTCTATAGTTTTCAATTTAACCAGAAACATTTAGTTTTTTTTTTTTTTTTTTTTGGTATTACGCGGGCCTCTTACTGTTGTGGCCTCTCCCGGCGGCATGTGGGATCTTCCCGGACCGGGGCACGAACCCGTGTCCCCTGCATCGGCAGTCAGATTCTCAACCAGGGAAGCCCCAACATTTAGATTTTAATTAAAAGAGAACAGGTACACATAGCTTGTATCAGCTGGGTGCCTCAGGCTGCCATTAGCAGAATACCTCAGTGAAAATGGCCTAAGCAATAGGAAATTATCATCTCAATTGAACAAGAAGTCCAGAGGAAGGGAGGGAAGAAAGATCCAGGGTTGGTTAATTTGGTGGCTCAGTGATGTTATTAAGGACTCTGACACGTTTCCTCTTTATACTCTGCTAGTCTCAGGATCTTCTCTCATGATTGCACTCTGGCTGCATCGAATGCAGACTTTAATATCTCATGAAGAAAAGGGATGTTTCTTCCTGTACATCTTTTTTTGCTAGCAAGACAACACTTTCATGGAAGCCCCCTAGGAGATTTCCCCTTAGGTCCTATTGGTCAGGATTGGGGTGACACGCCTTTCTAAACCCTCTGGCAGGGGGAATGAGACCATTGCAATTGGCTTGAATCATGAGTCACTCTTGTGGGGTGGGGTAGGGCCCTGCCTCTAAGTACTTGGCTGCCTGGTAACTGCACACATGTGGCTTATATTAGCAAGGAAGGATGAGGGGAATGATGTGGAATAATGCTGCTGTCAAACCACAGGGTGTGACAGTTTGCTTACATTTAAACATAGACTAATACTTAGTTCTGCCATGAATTTTTAATACTTGTATTTAAGAATTTCACTTAACATAAATCCAGAGGAAAGTACCTTAGAGCAACGTTGATTGCACTCAAAACTGCAGACTGTTTATGTGAGAAAAATTCAAAGGCTCTCTGGATTCTGGTTGTACCTCATCAAAGAATTTGGGGAAGATGCAAATCAGAGCATTATTTTGATGGTTTTGTTACCAAGTCTAAGCTTGTACTGCTTGCTGCACGACAGGCCAGTAATCGAGAGACAAGTTGTTGGGCTAGTGCCCCAAAGAACCATCTTGCCTGAGTTAGAATTCAGGCTCATTTTATACTAAAAGGGGAGGGAGTAAAGTCAAACCTTTTCTGGTTCCCATCAGCTTCTGGAGGGGATGTGTTAATTTCTTCCTCCCTGTAGTCATTCACAGATGGGCCTGGTCAGAATGTTTCCTGTGAGCTAAACAAAGCTATTTTAGCTTAATGCTCATTACCTGGGAAGCAGGGTTCCCAGAGATGGGCCATTATGTATAATTTAAGTTTATAGGCAACATCCCTTTAGTGATTAACTTGTAATAGAATATAAAAGTGTCTTCCTTATTACAGTTTTGAGGTATTGCATACTGTTGTTTTAGTCTTTCCTTAGTTTTTAAAATTTTCCATAAAAGGTGAATAGGAGAATACTAATTGTATAGCTTTTGACTGAGCAAAAATGCACTTAAGACCAATTTTCTGGTTGTGATACTATACTATAGTTTTGTAAATGTAACCCTTGGGGGAAACTGGGTAAAGAGTGCATAGCATCTCTCTGTATTGTTTCTTACAACTGCGTGTGAATCTGCAGTTATAGCAAAATGACAAGTTTACTTTACAATGCATTTAAACATCAGGGGATTAGAATAATAAAGCTACTTTAATTTAGAGCAGATCCAAAATCCCGTAGTCATATATGGATAAAGAAATGGAAGGTAAAAATTAGGGGACATGCTGTTAATGTTTTGGGAATATAATAATTACAGATAAAAACAGAACACTTATTACCAGTCTACCTGCTTATCAGGAAGATATAGGTAATAAAGTAAATGAAACCAATGCTTAAAATTGCTTGCCATGAATTACTATTTGCCTTGGGCCAAAGTTGGTGCTGCCCTGGTTTATAGTTATTAGCCCAATATTTGAATAGAAGCTCTGAGGGCAGAGGTTGTTTTATTCATCTTTATATTCCCCTTAAGTGCTTAGCACCATGCTTTTCTGCATGTAGTAAGCGGGGCCCTTTTCAGTAGCATTTGTTTTAGTATGAATGAAGAGGATTAACATGCTGTTTCAATTAATGACGTATTTTATATTTTGTTTTGTAAACTCTTTTCCCATTTAAGGAATACTTTTGAGAGCATAATTTCATTATTAGGAGCTTATTGATTTCAATGGTATGTCCTGTATAGTATGATTATGGAAGATAATAGCTGAAATATAAGCTATTTATTCTATAAATAGCTTATATTAATTCTATAAGTTGCTTATATTAAATATAAGCAATTAATTTCTATTGTCATATATTATTATTGTTATTTTAAATAAGCAATACAAATAATTACCAAGAGTCATTTCTAGGTAAAATTGTGCTTTTTTGGTGGGGCTGATTCCCTAAAAGAAGAAAAAGTTAAAAAGACCATAGTTACAAAGATAATAGCTTAGAACATTTTTTAAAAGTTATAGATCTTAATAAACTTATTTGTACTTCTTGATGAACTAGAATAGTGAAAAATAAGTGTTTCAGTTGACTTGATATTCTTCTGTATGGTCTTTGGTTTTGAACAGGTGTATTACCTGACTGCTTAACAGATGGTTCTGATGTGGTCAGTGACCTTGAACAGGAAGAGATGAAAATCCTGAGAGAAGTTCTTAGGTATGCTTCTTTAATTATTTTTTGAATGGATCATTAGTAATATTACAATATTATCTGCATATGTGCTTTTTACTCAAAAAAATACTGTGAACTAGTAAAATATCTAAATTCTCTCCTAAAGACTATGAAAATGATTTATCATTTTATTTGTTTATAATTATGTATATATTACATTTCTTAATGGACAGAAAAAATTATTTTCAGATGACTCATACCAGATCAGCGCAGATGGGAGGGTCTTCCTCCACTCCCATCATGGGAATAGGAAACTAGCCACCAATGGGAACAAGATGCAGTAGACCCAGCCTGATGCCTGGAAGGGCTGTAGTGGCCTGAGATAAGCAGGAAACTCCTTGGCTTCTGGATCTGGGTATTAGAGGAGGCTTATGCCAGGTGTCTCACAGTAGGAGGTTGGATATCCAGACTCCACAGACCACATAGCTGACTCTTTGCTGGTCTCTTTCTTGCCTCAGTTACGTGATTCTCAGCCAAATACCTGGCATGGAATGTGCAGCCCACTAAAGGGGCATTTCCCCTCTTGGGCCTGTTGTCCCCTGACCCCTATGGGAGTTTTAGAAGGGAGGGGCAATTGAAGCACTTAATATTTAAATCTATGGGAATGTATAGGTTTAAGGCAAAAGGATACCTGCAGCTATTTGTGTCCCCTGCAGAATGGGGCCTTGGCATTTGGTGGCCCTGGCTCTCCACTCTAACCACATACATGACCATCTTCTAGCATCCTGTAGTCCTCCCACCTACCCAACTTGTCCCCAGTTCCAAAGCAGGAGGGAGGTTAGGCAGGATGGTGGTTAGGAGGATGGGCCTAGTGGGGGACTGTGGAAGGAGCTGTAGGACTTTGTGCTGCATTTCAGGGGATTTGAGTGGTTGTGGGGAGGGAGGCAAGTTTGCGGGTAAAACCCGGCCTTTCCTTCCAGGTCCTCCTTTCCATGGCGAGGGCAAATGGGAGCCTGAGACAACACACAACGCTCTGAGTTGAAAGATTTGAAGAGTTCAGGATATTTGGTAATAGGTTTAGAGGACTGGCAGTTTTGACTTGTACTGGTTGCTTCTTGGTTGATTGGTGGTTTGAAAACTGGTCAGCATTGTGCTTTTAGATTTTACTGTATTTTCTACGAGCTTCTGGGGGTGGTGTACTACTGTATAAGCAGTGGAGCTTAATCATGAACATGTATGGGAGTTGAATTGGCTATTTTCCTAAATCAGACTTCCCTCAGTGAGCGGTTTACAAAAGCTGATAGGGCTTTGGCATAATGGCATCAGGAGAGCTGTGTGGTAGCTCAGATGCCATGGAAAAACTAGAATGAGGGGAGAAATGGATCTTAGGAGGCATGTAACTGATCAGTCTAAAGAGAGAGATCGAAGTCCATATTCATGAGATTTGCCATTCAGATTTGGGTTTAGGATTTCAAACCTGTTGATCTTTGTTCAGCTAGGGGTCCTTCACATCTCCAGAGGAAATAGGTAAACCTGTATTTTCTGTGGCTAACTATATTATGCTGTTTATGCCTATGTATGTCTTTCTCAGTTGATTGTAAGCTGCTTTAAGTTAAGCCTGATTATTTCCATCTTTGTTTCCAAAATTTCTTGCACATATTGTAAGCTTAGGTTAGCATGTTTCTTGTTGAATATTTGTTCTTTGACCAAAAGAGAAAGTTTACTTTTCTACTTTATTTTTGTATATTTCAGAAAATCGAAAGAAGAATATGACCAGGAGGAAGAAAGAAAGAGTAAAAAGCAGGTGCCTACAAAACATATTAATATAATAGAAATATTTCATTGCTGTTATCCCTTAGGTTTACACCTGGGTTTTCTATTAAAGTTTAAGCTTAGGTGGAACGACACAGTTCCTCAGAGTATTTATATTTTCTTGGCAATTCTGAGCATTTATACTTAACTTTATAACTTTATTCACTTTATAATTCATCCAGCGACCTACCTTTTAAATTCCCGATAAAGAATGAGATTGTTCACTCCAAAAAAACTGTATGTAATACCATTCATATTTTGGGGAATTTTTAATAGAAATTCCCCTTAATTTTATGAATAAAAGAGGATTAAGAAAAACATTTTACTTCCCCACTCACCTTGATTCCTTTACTATTTTGAAACATCATCTGCAGTTAATACTGAGGGTCCCTTGTAGACTTTAACATTGCCAGCTTGAAGCAGAATGATTCAGTTTCACGTTTCCTGGCATACTCCTCTTTCATTAAGAACTGTTTCCATAAAGGGCCTAATCTTTCCTAAGGATCAATTAAACATGTATCTGGCTGAGGTGAGGGAAGATAATATTTATTTTTTCCTCCCCCCTTTTCTAGCTGCTTCTCTTTCCACATTTTCTCAAATCTCCCTGAAGGGAGAGTAAAACCTAATATAAACTAATTCTCAGTTGCTTGAAAGTCATTTTCCTTTTTTTCCTTCAATGACTGTGATACCTGCTTGTATCATTTACTATATTTGAAAAAACCTATTTTACTCCAAGGTAACCAATGAAGAGCAAAAGAGAGATGTTTTAGGATTTAGAGGGGATTTATGTATCTTTGAGTAAATCTCCTTTTAGTAAATGGAGGTGAAATTCATAGATAATAATATTTTTTAATGTAGGAGTATAGAACAGAAACTCGTTCAAAACTGCTCTCAGAAGACAGTAGTACTGGGAATTCCCTGGTGGTCCAGAGGTTAAGACTTCGCACTTCCACGGCAGGCGGTGCCGGTTTGATCCCTGGTTGGGGAACTAAGATCCCACAGGCCGGGCGATGTGGCCACAGACACACACACAAAAAGACAGTAGTATTGACTTTCTGATTTATATATAAACTATATCAGGCTTCTTGAATAATAATATGTTTTGGGGCGTATGGGTTTTTTAGACTTCTTTTAATGGAAATTTTCAAGCACACAAAAGTAGAGCTGATAATAATTTCAGTCTTCATGTTTCCATCACTCAACATATAGAGACTTATGATTTAGGTATTCATGAATTACCTGAAAAGTTACATGTGATTGGATTTTCCTGTTTTTAAGGAAAAATGAAGTATCAGTTTACTTGGTTCTTTCCAAGATTTAAACGATCTCTTTGGTTTAAATATAGTATCCCATTTTAGAAATGGAAATACAGGCATACCTCAGAGATGTTGTGAGATCGGTTCTAGACTATTGCAATAAAGCGAAGATGGCAATGAAATAAGTCACAAAAGTATTTTGGTTTCCCAGTGCATATAAAGGTTATGTTTACACTATACTGTAGTCTATTAATTGTGCAGTAGCATTATGTCTAAAAAAACAATGTACATACCTTCATTAAAAATTATATTTATTGCTGGGACTTCCCTGGTGGTCCAGAGGTGAAGACTTTGCACTTCCACTGCAGGGGCTGCCGGTTCGATCCCTGGTCGGGGAACTAAGATCCCACATGCTGTGTGGTGCGGCCAAAGAGGAAAAAGAAAAATATTATTTTATTGCTAAAAAATGCTAACCATCATCTGAACCTTCAGCAAGCTGTAATCTTTTTGCTGGTGGAGGGCCTTGCCTCGATGTCGATGGCTGCTGACTGACCAGGGTGGTGGTTACTGAAGGTTGGGGTGGATGTGGCAGTTTCTTAAGATAAGACAACAATGAAGTTTGTCGCATTATTTGACTCTTCCTCTCATGAACAATCTCACAGTAGCATGAAGTGCTGTTTGTTGGCATCTTACCCACAGTAGAACTTCTTTCAAAATTGGAGTCAATCTTCTCAAACCTGGCTGCTACTTTATCAACTAAATTTGTGTAATATTCTAAATCCTTTGGTGTTATTTCAATAATCTTCACAGCATCTTCCCCAGGAGCAGATTCCATCTCAAGAAACCACTCTCTTTGCTCATCCATTAGAAGTAACTCCTCATCCATTCAAGTTTTATCATGAGAGTGCACCAATTCAGGCACATCTCCAGGCTCCACTTCTAATTCTGGTTCTCTTGCTGTTTCCTCCACATCTGCAAAACTTCCTCCACTGAAATCTTGAAGCCCTCTAAGTCATCCATGAGGGTTGGAATCAATTTCTTCTAAATTCCTGTTAATGTTCATATTTTGACCTCTTTCCATGAATCATGAATATTATTAATGGCATCTAGAACTGTGAATCCTTTCTAGAAGGATTTCAATTGACTTTGCCCAGATCCATTGGAGAAATCATCATCTGTGGCAGCTATAGCCTTACGAAATGTATTGCTTAAAGAATGAGACTTGAAAGTTGAAATTACTCCTTGATCCATGAGATGTAGAACGGATGTTGTGTAGCAGGCATGAAAACAACATGAATCTTGTTGTACACCTCCATCAGAGCTCTTGGGTATCCAGGTGCATTGTCAATGAGTAGTTAATATTTTGAAAGGAATCTTTTTTTTCTGAGGAGTAGATCATAACAGTGGGCTTCAAATATTCAGTAAACCATGTTGTAAACAGATGTGCTGTAATCCAGGCTTTGTTGTTCCATTGATAGAGCACAGGGAGAGTAGATTTAGCATAATTCTTAAGGGCCTTATGATGTTCAGAACAGTAAATGAGCATTGGCTTCAACTTCAAGTCACCAGCTGCATTAGCCCCTAATAAGAGAACCTGTCCTTTGAAGCTTTAAAGCCAGGCACTGACTTATCCTCTCCAGCTAGGAAAGTCCTATATGGCCTCTCCTTCCAGTAGTAGGCTGTTTCATTTGCATTGAAAATCTGTTGTTTAGTGTAACCACCTTCATTAATTTTGTTAGTGAGATCTTCTGGATAGCTTGCTGCAGCTTCTGCACAAGCACTTGCTGCCTCATCCTGTACTTTTGTGTTACAGAGACAGCTTCTTTCCTTCAGCCGCATGAACCACCCTCTGTTAGTTTCACACTCTTCTTCTGCATCTTCCTCACATCTCTCAGCCTTCATAGAACTGAAGAGAGTTAAAGGCTTGAACTGAAGAGAGTTAAAGGCTTGCTCTGGATTAGGCTTTGGCTTATGGGAGTGTTGTGGCTGGTTTGATCTTTTATCCAGACCACTAAGAGTTTCTCCATATCAGCAATAAGGCTGTTTCACTTTCTTATCATTCATGTGTTCACTGGAGTATCACTTTTAATTTCCTTCAAGAGCTTTTCCTTTGCATTCACAACTTGGCTAACTGTTTGGTACAAGAGGCCTAACCTTTGGCCTATCTCAGCTTCCTTTTTTCTTAACATCATTATTGGAGTGTAATTGCTTTACAATGGTGTGTTAGTTTCTGCTGTATAACAAAGTGAATCAGCTATACATATACATATATCCCCATATCTCCTCCCTCTTGAGTCTCCCTCCCTCCCACCCTCCCTATCCCACCCCTCTAGGTGGTCACAAAGCACCGAGCTGGTCTCCCTGGGCTATGCGGCTGCTTCCCACTAGCTGTCTACTTTACATTTGGTAGTGTATATGTGTCCATGCCACTCTCTCACTTTGTCACAGCTTACCCTTCCCCCTCCCTGTGTCCTCAAGTCCATTCTCTAGTAGGTCTGCGTCTTTATTCCCGTCCTGCCCCTAGGTACTTCGTGGCCACTTTTTTTTTTTTTTTAGATTCCATATATATGTGTTAGCCTACGGCATTTGTTTTTCTCTTTCTGACGTACTTCACTCTGTATGACAGACTCTAGGTCCATCCACCTCACTAGAAATAACTCAATTTCGTTTTTTTTTATGGTTGAGTAATATTCCATTGTATATGTGCCACATCTTCCTTAGCAATTCATCTGTTGATGGACACTTAGGTTGCTTCCATGTCCTGGCTATTGTAAATAGAGCTGCAATGAACATTGTGGTACATGACTTTTTGAATTATGGTTTTCTCAGGGTATATGCCCAGTAGTGGGATTGTGGGTCATATGGTAGTTCTATTTTTAGTTTTTTAAGGAACCTCCTGTTCTCCATAGTGGCTGTATTAATATACATTCCCACCAACAGTGCAAGAGGGTTTCCTTTTCTCCACACCCTCTCCACATTTATTGTTTGTACATTTTTTGATGATGGCCATTCTGACTGCTGTGAGGTGATACCTCATTGTAGTTTTGATTTGCATTTCCCTAAAGATTAATGATGTTGAGCATTCTTTCATGTGTTTGCTGGCAATCTGTATATCTTCTTTGGAGAAATGTCTATTTAGGTCTTCTGCCCATTTTTGGATTGGGTTGTTTGTTTTTCTGATATTGAGCTGTATGAGCTGCGTGTAAATTTTGGAGATTAATCCTTTGTCAGTTGCTTCATTTGCAAATATTTTCTCCCATTCTGAGGGTTGTTTTTTTGTCTTGTTTATGATTTCCTTTGCTGTGCAAAAGCTTTGAAGTTTCATTAGGTCCATTTGTTTATTTTTGGTTTTATTTCCATTTCTCTAGGAGGTGGGTCAAAAAGGATCTTGCTGTGATTTATGTCATAGAGTGTTCTGCCTATGTTTTCCTCTAAGGGTTTTATAGTGTCTGGCCTTACATTTAGGTCTTTAATCCATTTTGAGTTTATTTTTGTGTATGGTGTTAGAGAGTGTTCTGATTTCATTCTTTTGCATGTAGCTGTCCAGTTTTCCCAGCACCACTTACTGAAGAGGCTGTCTTTTCTCCATTGTATATTCTTGGCTCCTTTATCAAAAATAAGGTGACCATATGTGTGTGGGCTTATCTCTGGGTTTTCTATCCTGTTCCATTGATCCATGTTTCTGTTTTTGTGCCAGTACCATACTGTCTTGATTACTGTACCTTTGTAGTATACTCTGAAGTCAGGGAGCCTGATTCCTCCAGATCCGTTTTTCTTTCTCAAGATTACTTTGGCTATTTGGGGTCTTTTGTGTTTCCATACAAATTGTGAAATTTTTTGTTTTAGTTCTGTGAAAAACGCCATTGGTAGTTTGATAGGGATTGCATTGAATCTGTAGATTGCTTTGGGTAGTATAGTCATTTTCACAGTGTTAATTCTTCCAGTCAAAGAACATGGTACATCTCTCCATCTGTTTGTATCGTCTTTAATTTCTTTCATCGGTGTCTTATAGTTTTCTGCATACAGGTCTTTTGTCTCCTTAGGTAGGTTTATTCCTACGTGTTTTATTCTTTTTGCATTGGTAAATGGGAGTGTTTCCTTAATTTCTCTTTTAGATTTTTTATTGTTAGTGTATAGGAATGCAAGAGGTTTCTGTGCATTAATTTTGTATCCTGCTACTTTACCAAATTCGTTGATTAGCTCTAGTAGTTTTCTTGTAGTGTCTTTAGGATTCTTTATGTATAGTATCATGTCATCTGCAAACAGTGACAGCTTTACTTCTTCTTTTCCAATTTAGATTCCTTTTATTTCTTTATCTTCTCTGATTGCTGTGGCTAAAAATTCCAAAGCAATGTTGAAAAATAGTGGTGAGAGTGGGCAACCTTGTCTTGTTCCTGATCTTAGAGGAAATGGTTTCAGTTTTTCACCATTGAGGACAATGTCGGCTGTGGGTTTGTCATATATGGCCTTTATTATGTTGAGGTAAGTTCCCTCTGTGCCTACTTTCTGGAGGGTTTTTTATCATAAATCGGTGTTGGATTTTGTCGAAAGCTTTTTCTGCATCTATTGGGATGATTATATGGTGTTTATTCTTCAGTTTGTTAATATGGTGTATCACATTGATTGATTTGCATATATTGAAGAATCCTTGCATTCCTGGGATAAACCCCACTTGATCATGGTGTATGATCCTTTTAATGTGCTGTTGGATTCTGTTTGCTAGTATTCTGTTGAGGATTTTTGCATCTCTGTTCATCAGTGATATTGGCCTGTAGTTTTCTTTCTTTGTGACATCTTTGTCTGGTTTTTGTATCAGGGTGATGGTGGCCTCGTAGAATGAGTTTAGGAGTGTTCCTCTCTCTGGTATATTTTGGAAGAGTTTGAGAAGGATAGGTGTTAGCTCTTTTCTACATATGTGATAGAATTTGCCTGTGAAGCCCTCTGGTCCTGGGCTTTTGTTTGTTGGAAGATTTTTAATCCCAGTCGCAATTTCAGTGCCTGTGATTGGTCTGTTTGTATTTTCTTTTTCATTGTGGTTCAGTTTCACAAGTTTGTGCATTTCTAAGAATTTGTCCATTTCTTCCAGGTTGTCCATTTTATTGGCATATAGTTGCTTATAGTAATCTCTCATGATCCTTTGTATTTCTGCAGTGTCAGTTGTTACTTCTCCTTTTTGATTTCTAATTCTCTTGATTTGAGTCTTCTCCCTTTTTTTCTTGATGAGTCTGGCTAATGGTTTATCAATTTTGTTTATCTTCTCAAAGAACCAGGTTTTAGTTTTATTGATCTTTGCTATTGTTTCCTTCATTTCTTTTTCATTTATTTCTGATCTGATCTTTATGATTTCTTTCCTTCTGCTAACTTTGGGTTTTTTTTTTTTTGTTATTTCTCTAATTGCTTTAGGTGTAAGGTTAGGTTGTTTATTTGTGATATTTCTTGTTGCTTAAGGTAGGAGTGTATTGCTGTAAATTTCTGTCTTAGAACTGCTTTTGCTGCATCCCATAGGTTTTCGGTTGTCATGTTTTCATGTCATTTGTTTCTAGGTATTTTTTGATTTCTTCAGTGATCTCTTGGTTATTAAGTAGTGTATTGTTTAGCCTCCATGTGTTTGTATTTTTTACAGATTTTTTCCTGTAATTGATATCTAGTCTCATAGCATTGTGGTCAGAAAAGATACTTGATACGATTTCAATTTTCTTAATTTTACGAAGGGTTGATTTGTGACCCAAGATATGATCTATCCTGGATAATGTTCCATGAGCACTTTAGAAGAAAGTGTATTTTATTGTTTTGGGATGGAATATCCTATAAATATCAACTAAGTCCGTCTTGTTTAATGTATCATTTAAAGCTTGTGTTCCTTATTTATTTTCATTTTGGATGATCTGTCCATTGGTGAAAGTGGGGTGTTAAAGTCCACTACTATGATTGTGTTACTGTCGATTTCCCCTTTTATGGCTGTTAGCATTTGCCTTATGTGTTGAGGTGCTCCTATGTTGGGGGCATAAATATTTACAATTGTTGTATCTTCTTCTTGGATCAATCCCTTGATCATTATGTAGTGTCCTTCTTTGTCTCTTGTAATAGTCTTTGTTTTAAAGTCTATTTTGTCTGATATGAGAATTGCTACTCTAGCTTTCTTTTGATTTCCATTTGCATGGAATATCTTTTTCCATCCCCTCACTTTCAGTCTGTACGTGTCCACAGGTCTGATGTGGGTCTCTTGTAGACAGCATATATACAGGTATTGTTTTTGTATCCATTCAGCCAGTCTATGTCTTTTGGTTGGAGCATTTAATCTATTTACATTTAAGGTAATTATCGATATGTATGTTCCTATTACCATTTTCTTAATTGTTTTGGGTTTGTTTTTGCAGGTCTTTTCCTTCTCTTTTGTTTCCTGCCCAGAGAAGTTCCTTTAGCGTTTGTTGCGAAGCTGGTTTGGTGGTGCTGAATTCTCTTAGCTTTTGCTTGTCTGTAAAGGTTTTAATTTCTCCATCGAATCTGAATGAGATCCGTGCTTGGTAGAGTAATCTTGGTTGTAGGTTTTTCCGTTTCACCCCTTTAAATATGTCCTGCCACTCCCTTCTGGATTGCAGAGTTGCTGCTGAAAGATCAGCTGTTAACCTTATGGAAATTCCCTTGTATGTTATTTGTTGTTTTTCCCTTGCTACTTTTAATATTTTTTTCTTTGTATTTAATTTTTGATAGTTTGATTAATATGTGTCTTGGTGTGTTTCTCCTTGGATTTATCCTGTATGGGACTCTCTGTGCTTCCTGGACTTGATTAACTATTTCCTTTCCCATATTAGGGAAGTTTTCAACTATAATCTCTTCAAATATTTTCTCAGTCCCTTTCTTTTTCTCTTGTTTTTCTGGGACCCCTATACTTCGAATGTTGGTGCATTTAATGTTTTCCCAGAGGTCTCTGAGACTGTACTCAATTCTTTTCATTCTTTTTTCTTTATTCTGCTCTGCAGTAGTTATTTCCACTATTTTATCTTCCAGGTTACTTATCTGTTCTTCTGCCTCAGTTACTCTGCTATTGATTCCGTCTAGAGAATTTTTAATTTCATTTATTGTGTTGCTCATCATTGTTTGTTTGCTCTTTATTTCTTCTAGTTCCTTGTTAAACGTTTCTTGTATTTTTTCCATTCTATTTCCAAGAGTTTGGATCATCTTTACTATCATTATTCTGAATTCTTTTTCAGGTAGACTGCCTATTTCCTCTTCATTTGTTAGGCCTGGTGGGTTTTTACCTTACTCCTTCATCTGCTGTGTGTTTCTCTGTCTTCTCATTTTGCTTAACTTACCGTGTTTGGGGTCTCCTTTTCGCAGGCTGCAGGTTCGTTGTTACCATTGTTTTTGGTGTCTACCCCCAGTGGCTAAGGTTGGTTCATTGGGTTGTGGAGGCTTCCTGGTGGAGTGGACTGGTACCTGTGTTCTGGTGGATGAGAGTGGATCTTGTCTTTCTGGTGGGCAGGACCGAGTCTGGTGGTGTGTTTTGGGGTGTCTGTGACCTTATGATTTTAGGCAGCCTCTCTGCTAATGGGTGGGGTTGTGTTCCTGTCTTGCTAGTTGTTTGGCATCAGGTTTCTGGCACTGTAGCTTGCTGGTTGTTGAGTGGAGCTGGGTCTTGGCGTTGAGATGGAGATCTCTGGGAGAGCTCTCGCCGATTGATATTACGTGGAGCTGGGAGGTCTCTGGTGGGTCAATGTCCTGAACTCGGCTCTCCCACCTCAGAGGCACAGGCCTGACACCCGGCCAGAGCACCAAGACCCTGTCATCCACACGGCTCAGAATAAAAGGTAGAAAGAAAGAAAGAAAGAAAGAAAAATATAATAATAATATAAAATAAAGTTATTAAAGTAAAAAATAATTTTTAAAAAAGTAATAAAAAGAAAGAGCGAAGAGAGCAACCAAACCAAAAAACAAATCCACCAATGATAACAAGTGCTAAAAACTATACTAAAAAAACCCCCCAAAAAACGGACAGACAGAACCATAGGACAAATGGTAAAAGCAAAGCTATACAGACAGTCACACACAGAAGCATACACATACACACTCAGAATAAGAAAAAAGGGAAAAAAAAAAATCGTTGCTCCCAAAGTCCACTGCCCCAATTTGGGATGATTCGTTGTCTATTCAGGTACTCCACAGATGCAGGGTACATCAAGTTGATTGTGGAGATTTAATCCGCTGCTCCTGAGGCTGATGGGCGAGATTTCCCTTTCTCTTCTTCTTCTTCTTCTTTTTTTTTTTTTTTTTTGTGGTACGCGGGCCTCTCACTGCTGTGGCCTCTCCTCCCGTTGCGGAGCACAGGCTCCGAACGCGCAGGCTCAGTGGCCATGGCTCACGGGCCTAGCTGCTCTGCGTCATGTGGGATCCTCCCGGACCAGGGCACAAACCCGTGTCCACTGCATAGGCAGGCGGACTCTCAACCACTGCGCCACCAGGGAATCCCTACCTTTCTCTTCTTTGCTCGCACAGCCCAGGGGTTCAGCTTTGGATTTGGCCCTGCCTCTGTGTGTAGGTCACCTGAGGGCGTCTGTTCTTTGCTCAGACAGGACGGGGTTAAAGGAGCAGCTGATTTGGGGGCTGTGGCTCACTCAGGCCGGTGGTTGGGGGGAGAGAGGGGCACGGAGTGCGGGGCGGGCCTGCGGTGGCAGAGGCTGGAGTGATGTTGCACCAGCCTGAGGCGCGCCGTGTGTTCTCCCGGGGAAGTTGCCCCTGGATCACGGGACCCTGGCAGTGGCGGGCTGCACAGGCTCCCCGGAAGGGGGGTGTGGATAGTGACCTGTGCTCACACACAGGCGTCTTGGTGGCGGCAGCACCAGCCTTAGCGTCTCATGCCCGTTTCTGGTGTCGGCTCTGATAGCCGTGGCTTGCGCCCATCTCGGGAGCTCATTTAGGCGGTGCTCTGAATCCCCTCTCCTCATGTACCCGGAAACAAGGGTCTCTTGCCCCTTAGGCAGCTCCAGACTTTTTCCCAGACTCCCTCCCATCTAGCTGTGGCGCACTAGCCCCTTCAGGCTGTGTTCATGCAGCCAACCCCACTCCTTTGCCCTCTGCACCCCTGTTGCTGTGCTCTCCTCCGTGGCTCCGAAGCTTCCCCTCTGCCACCCCCCATCTCTGCCAGTGAAGGGGTTTCCTAGTGTGTGGAAACTTTTCCTCCTTCACAGCTCCCTCCCAGAGGTGTAGGTCCCGTCCCTATTCTTTTGTCTCTGTGTTTTCTTTTTTCTTTTGTCCTACCCAGGTACATGGGGAATTTCTTGACTTTTGGGAAGTCTGAGGTCTTCTGCCAGTGTTCTGTAGCAGTTGTTCCACATGTAGATGTATTTCTGATGTATTTGTGGGGAGGAAGGTGATCTCCATGTCTTACTCTTCTGCCATCTTGAAGGCTCTCCTATCTCAACTTTCAACATGCCTTCCTCACTAAGCTTAATCATTTCTAGCTTTTGATTTAAAGTGAGAGACCTGTGATTCTCCTTTCACTTGAACACTTAGAGGTCACTGTAGGTTTATTAATTGGCCTAATTTCAACATTCTTGTGTCTCAGGGAATAGGGAGGTCTGAGGAGAGGGAGAGAAATGAGGGGACAGGTGGTCAGTGGAGCAGTTAGAGCACACACAACTTTCATCTATCAAGTTTCACCGTCTTACATGGGTTTGGTTTGTGGTGCCCCCAAACAGTTACAATAGTAACATCAAAGATTACTGATCCCTGATCACTATAACAAATATAATAATGAAAATTTGAAATATTGCAAGAATTACCAAAATGTGACACAGAGACATGAAATGAGCAATGCTGTTGGGAAAATGACACTGATAGACTTGCTTGATGCAGAGTTGCCACAAACCTTCAATTTGTAAAAAAATGGGATGTCTGTGAAACACAATAAATTGAAGTGCAATAAAATGAGGTATACCTGTAAACCAGTTTGTGGTTGCTTCAGGCATATCATAGTAGTGGTATTATTATTATATTTTTTAGATTATTTTAAGTGAAAAAGCACCTTATTAATCAGTGATTTTATTTCTTTTAGAGTATTTCTTGGTGTCTTGGTCAAGGTCACATGAGTAGTAAGAGTGAAGCCTAGGTTTGAACTCACTTCTTTCTGAATCCAAAGTCTTAACCAAACTAGTTATTCTTAGCACTGCATGATTGGAAATGAGAATGTTTACCTACCTCAAAAGTAGAAGATAAAAAATGGTGGAAACATCTTAAAAACTTTGGAAAAATAGAATCTCTGATTTATTATCCATTCAGTAGACAATAATTTTTTAAACTAATGTGTATGAATCCCTTAAGTAGTGAATTATGCAGAATTAATCTAAAGTATTTTTTAAATTATATTGTTGATTCCTGAAGCTATCAGAGGCTAAAACAGAAGAGCCTCCGATGCATGCCAATGAAACTGCAAAAATGAATAATTCCCAAGGGAATGGTGAACATTTTGCACACCCACCCTCAGGTAAGGTTGAAATGTACTGAAATTTCTGAATAATATGAATACATAAACACTGTAAAGAGTGTGTTACTTTCTCATACATACTTCACCCTCAAAAAGTGGCCATTGGTATTTAATGTTCTTTGTGAATTTAGCTAAAGTCGTTGCTTGTAGGAGATAGCTGACAGAGAGGGCGTAGCCCCCAAATTTCTAAGTGAAGCTTGGAACCCAGAGCCGTGATCAAAATTCCTTGGGGAAGCCCCCAGGCTTTATGCCATGACTACAGCATTCAAGGTATGTTCACATAACATTTGGTACTCTCTTCCTTGACCATAATTACATGGTGTTTGAGAGTTAGAAGCTGAAGAGGGAAAGATAACATTTTCCTACTGAATTAAAACACAATTAGAAAACAACAGGTAGCCAATTTATCTAGAAGTTGTCAGAAACTATTGTTGAAACCAAAATTGATGAGAATCCTTGTGGGAAATGTTAGTGGATGATCTTGTTCACTATGCAGCGAATCATTTTCAATATATGTTTTCTGATTTCCTTTATAAGAAGACAGGTAATTCTGAAACAGAACTTGAATCATGATCATGAATTTACTTCATTTTTTTAATGGATTTCTATGGTTTTTAGGTGCATGTCCTTTTATCAATTAAAAAAACGCATAACTCTGTGAGGTAGATATTATGGTCCTTATTTTTCTTTTTTTTTTTAAAATAAGAAATTCAAGGAACTTGAATGAGGTCCAAAATCACTGAGCTCTTAAATAGTGAAACTGTGACTTACCTTGGTCTTCTGACTCCAAATCTTGTGTTTTTCTACACTTTGTAGAAGTTTTATAATTGAGATAGATAGGCTTGTTGTGTATCCAGTGTTTTAAGGATCTAAATGCTTAGTTGATAAAACAATGGGGCATATGAAACAGAAGCAGGTTTATGAAGTTATCTGGCTTTTTCCTTCCTAGCAAATCTAATAATTCCTTTTCTTTTTTCATATTCTGCAGGTTCTGAGTAGAATAACCTCATTTGAATTATGTCTGTGAAAGCACCTGCTTTAGATTTGTTTGAGTGCTTTTAAAATTTGCTGGCCCAAACTTAGCTTTTTGTTTTATATAGACCTAAGTACATATACTGTTCTAATCTTGCGTCTGACATAATTTGAATACATTTGCTTATCTGACTATTAAGTGAAACTATTATAGAAAACTTAATCTCAAGCCATTTGTAACTCAGTTATGCACATTAGTGGTAGAGAAACTGGCAGATAATTTCAAAAGTAATGATTTTAATTTTTAAAAACTATTCTATTTTTTTAGAAAAATGAGTATATCTGATATTATGGGCAATCACTGCATACAAAGTGCCCATGAGAAAGGCCTAATGTGGGAGGAATCATAAAGGTGTTTGACCTCCTGCTTATCCCTTTGCTCATGTCTTTCCCTGGTTCCTGCTGGAAATGGATAGCATCTGTTCTCAGATTGACGCAGGGTTGCCAGTGATGAGATGATCTTTCTTTAAGCTAGCTGGCTTTCCGATTCTCCATTCTTAGAAATCAGAGAAGTTAAGTATTTTGGCTTCAGGTACTTTTCTCTCTAGTTAGAATATAAAAGGTGTTCATAACCAACAAAGTCAAGGAACTGTCCAGACCAAGTACATGAATTGAATATAAATGCTTATGTGCCTGGGATTCCCCCCTCCGCAGAATTTTACTGTCTTGTCCCCAGCTCTGTGGTTCCATATTTGGGGGCTAAGCCCACCACTGCTTAAAGTCACCATCATATGAATGGCATGTTTAATTTTGTCTGCATATTTTGACCAACTTGTTGAAGCTCATCTTCATTTCTGTTTAAGTTAGTTCTGAGCTAGTTCCCTGTCTAGGTTGGTTGGAGTGTTAGCGGCAGCCTCATCTCTTCCAGGGAGACTTCCCTTTCTGTCCAAGAGCCTGGAGAGCTTTTTCTTCTTCTAACTTCCCTGGCACTGCAGTCAGTCCACTCACCCTGTGCTAAAGCAGTGATCCTTGGGCAAGTTTCTTGCTCCTGCAAAGTTCTATTTCTGGTTTTACCATGCTGGATTTTTTATCATTTAGAGACATGAATATCATGTTCTCCCATGATGCTTTTAGTTCTTGGCATTATTTTTATGTCTTTGCTTGTCTCACCAGCTGTCTTTCATAGTCCATGTATTACAGTGAAAATGTTTTATCTTAAAAAAAACCCACCTTATATTATAATAAAAGATGTCTCAAAAGCAATTAGCATGTTAATCCTGTCTCTTGGCACAGTTACCAAATAACTGGAAGGTACTGAGTACTCATGTTATATCCGCTTCCAAGTTCTACTTACTGTATTTATTTATGTAGTTTTTTACATCTTTATTGGAGTATAATTGCTTTATAATGTTGTGTTAGTTTCTGCTGTACAATAAAGTGAATCAACTATATGTATACATATATCCTCATATCCCCTCCCTGTTGAGTCTCCATCCCACCCTTCCTATCCCATCCCTCTATGTCATCACAAAGCACCAAGCTGATCTCCCTGTTCTACTTACTTTAAAATCTTCATTTTTTAAATATGTTAGTAGGTTTATAGTTATCTTCAGTATGTAGTACAAATTATTGATATTACTGGCACTTATTCCTCCAATACAAAAAATTATAGCTTATTACAGTTTTTGCCTGCAAGCAAAAGTTTGAAAGCCAATTACATTGTAAGTAAGGGATTTTAGTGCACTGTTTATTTGGCTTGTATGGCAACCTTGTATTACATTTTACTGCAGTTCTGATCTTTAGACAAGAATTATATCTTTTTGTAGCTATAGTACCAAACAGCAGGAGCTTGGTATTTATTTGTTGAAATGTCATTATTCACAAGAACTGTAGTTCAAGCTCCTTGAGGACAGGGACCACATTTATTGTTCTCACCCAGTGCCTAGCACAATGTAGGCACTGAATCAATGCATGCTGAGTGAATGAGTATGAGAAAGACCAAAGTATTATTACCACTAGCTCATTTTGGTGAACCTAGTGTAATAACTTAATATTTCTTATAATATTCTAATTGGTCTCTGTCTGATTACTGCCAGAAGTTAAAGTGCATTCTGCTGATCAGTCAGTACAAACTTTGACAAGAAAGCTGGAAACATTGCCTGAAAGTTCCTCCCTCCCACAAAAAGACCTGAAGATTCCTGGCTTTGAACATGCAAACATTGAGGGACCAATAGCAGTAAGTAAAAAATATTGCTTTTTAAGAACTATGAGCAAAATGATAAAGTACTATGAACAAACAATGTAAACAGCCATACACACTTGGCTTTTGTTGCGGTCTTGGACTCAAACTTCTAATTTAATCAGTCAGTGGGTATCTGTGCCACTTACGCAGACTTGATTTTTCCTTCTCTTATTTGACCCAGAATTTATCAACACTTGGAACAGAAGAGCTCCGGCAACGAGAACACTATCTGAAGCAGAAGAGAGATAAGTTGATGTCCATGAGAAAGGATATGAGGACTAAGCACATACAAAATTCGGAGCAGAAAGGAAAACCTGCTGGGGAGGTAGAGGTATGGCTAGCTCTAGTATGAGAAAATTTGCAAATCTACGGATGGGATTCTCAAAATCAACATATGTGCTCTTGTAGATCTATTCATATTAACCTCCTTGTTAGTGTAGCACCTGATAATAAGTCTTTTCTAGGCAGTGAGTTGGTTGTGATAGGAGGATTTTGTGAAGTAGAAATGGTAGCAGTTTTATGATTCTTTACTTGCCCTGCTCTGAGCACTGAAGGGTCAGCCGTCTGTTTTACCTGAGCCTTTTGAAATATTTTATCATAGAGCAGCATCAGTACCCTAGCCACCACCTCTAAAAGGCTTCCCCAAGAAGAGATTTTTACAAAGAAGAGATTTAGGGAACTCAGTCCATGTGTGGCTTTTTTAAAAAATTTACTGAATGTTCTAATATTTGTTCAAGGCAGTATGTTAGGAATTTTAGAAAATGAACCCATCTTATTCTACTGTAGCCAATTTTTTTTCTTTTATTTTTCTTTTAAGGAAATGACAGAGAAACCAGAAATGACAGCAGAGGAGAAGCAAACATTACTAAAGAGGAGATTGCTTGCAGAGAAACTTAAAGAAGAAGTTATTAATAAGTAATTTTAAGAACAATTTAGCAAAGCAGTTCAAAATTTCTTAAAAATAAATTATTTAATCCTTAAACAGAGCCTGTTAGTTTCAAATACTTGTGTTTGTAAATGCAAATATAACATTGTTACTGTTAAACATTTGAGGTAAAGGGTGGCGGGGAAGGCAGTTACTTATGCTGACCAGTTCAATACAAATTTCTGAATAATGTTCTCTCATGGAGAGAAGATATAGAAAGCTGATAGTGCATTCATTCATTCATTGTTTGTGCTAAGCATTGTGTTGCATGCTAAGGATACAGTAGCCTAGTAGATCGACAGGGTCCCTGCTTTCATGGGGCCAAGTGAAGAGCCAAGTGTTTGTTAGAAGGGAAAAGGGCAGTGTTTTATCATAAACAGGGTCCTGCGGCTGTCAGTATGGCTAGCATACAGACAGAATGAGGGGAGGGGGTTAGCACACAGAATTGGAGATAGGTAGGGTGCTGATTTGCAAGGCTTGTAGGGAATGTGAGGGTTTTAAACATTTTATAGTGGCAGTTGGAAGTCACTGAAAAGTTTTAAAGCAGGGAAGGTTCATGATGAAAATGTTCATTTAAAAAAGATGTGTGGCTGCTGTGTGGAAACTACTGGGTGAGTTAGAGTAGCTGTGGGTGAACAGGTATATAGGGTGATCAGTCTAATGAAAAGAGTGGTTCTCTGGGGTGGTGGTGGACAGATTTTAGCATCCCACATCGAGGCAGGCGCAAACAGGACTTTGAAAATAGACGTGGGGATGTTAAAAATACTCTATTATTCTTTCTAGAAGAGCTACCATTAAAACAGATAAACGAACAACTGCCTGAGCCTGTTGACCTGAATTCTGCCATGGGTGTAGGTCTTCTGTGTGTGAAGTGATCCCGGGTAGTGTTCTGTTGTCCATTTGCTAAAAAATAACCAGAAATAGTAGGAGAGAAACCTTCCTTTCAGAAGCTTCCTGTGTTGTGTCATCCCATAAGCACCCTCTTTTCTAGTTACGGGCCACTCCTGAGTTTAACTTACAATTCCATTTTATCTCCTTAAATCTATCGTTATAAACTTTTTAAAAGGGATACCAAAATTACATTAGTTCCAACTTTCAACGTGCAGAGAAAACTCAGCATCACTTTATATTTGTCACATTTTCATCACAGATGGACAAGTTGGAAAAACTAGTGGTTAAAACACAGAAATCTGTTCATGTAGCTTTTTATTAAAAATAGTTTCTATATTGCATACATGTTTACAGATATAATTTTAAGAGAACCTCAGGCATACAAATGTGGGCTCCGGCTTGCTTCACTGAGTGAAGATAAAGATAAAAATCTTGATCTGCCTGAGGGTAGACATTTAAGACAGCAGCTAACGTGTTAATCTTAAGTTAGTTATTCTTTCAAGGGTTATTTTTAAGTCTTGTTTTCGTATCATTGTGGGTGAGCATCTGTACCATGAAAAGTGTTTTCCTGTAATTCAACAAAACATTCACATTTCTGCTATAAGAAAAGTTTCTCCTATGATGATTTAAATGATTTAAAAGACTTGTGGCAGTTCTTCAGAAAGGAAAATTAAAGAAACTTCATAAGATATATAAAGATAATACTTCCTACTGGAACTTAAAATTACTTAATCAGGAAGAGTCAAGAGTAAATAGGGAAACGCTTTAGGGTTGGGCTTATTAGAGTCCAAGAGGAAATTTAATAAGAGCTAAGAAGAGTGAAGGGGCTTGATAAAATTTGCTTGAAAGAAAATGTATCCATATGGTAACTTTACTGATCTTGGTTTAAATCCTGATTCACTTGCCTTTATGAGGTGGAAGGTCTTTTTCAATATATGTACCTTTAATCAAAGAGGTGGTAAAAGCCCAATGCTGTGATGCTTTGGTGCTGGGACTTTATGTGTCCAAGGCATACCTTCTGTGTGCAATTGACCCTTGTTTAGAATTCTTTCATTCAGATTGGTGTATGACACAGTGGTCTATAATAAATATCTATGGATAACTTACTGGCTTTAAAAAGATATTGTAAAATGGACACATCTCAAAATGGAGTTTACTTCTATTTACAAGAAACCAAACAAAAGCAACAAACATAGAATTACAGGGTCACATTTTAATTCCTGAATTTTACAGGTCAGCATTAATATCACCACATGTATACAAATGGTGTAAAACAAGTACAGTGGTATTTTTAATACAAAATAAACATCTGTTTTATGGAAAAACTATACTTCGTATCTACACAGACAGCCCATCTTCCAAACAATAGCCAAAATTAAAATTAACTACAAAATCTCCAAAACAGGGGAAACTGCTTCAGTTTAAGCTATTCCAGGAAAAATGGACCCGTAACACATTACAAGGGTGATCTGAAGGCTGTAGCTGGAATTACTATTTTTAGTTTTTTGGTTTTTTTCTTCCCAATGCATTAAATTGTAGTTTGGGGGATGTTTTTCTCACTTCAGCATCTCAGATCATAGATGAGCAAACTAACATTAAAATATTTACAGTTAACTTGCTGTTCTAAAAATAAAACCTCTTAACTGTTTGCCTCAGTTTATTATTTTATATTCATTTACGTACATGGAATGTGCTTTTATTCTTAAAAAAAAAAGCAGCTTTCATATTACACCCTTGTTAATTCTTGGAAAAGCTTCATGTGCTGCATACTCTGACACTGAAGTAACTTCTTGGATCAAAATGGCCTGTAGATATTAAATGCCACTTAATTCAGCACTATTCTTTGTATGTTAGTCTTTACAAATTACACTTTAAAACTTGCCTGCAGCTCTGGAGAGAGACAACTTTATTAACAAAGCAGAAAGTGACTTCAAAGTATCTTCCACAAAAGATTATACTGGTAGGCAGTTGAAAACATTCTGTTCAGTCCACTCCCATTTCTAGAGAAAATCATTCTGGAATACTACCATACTGATTCTTGGCATCTGTTATCTGTAAAAGTGCTGATTTTAAAGTTGTATTAACAAAACTGCCCATTTTGAATCCAGCTTGTTTGTTTTCATCAAAATACACACTGAAAGTTCCTGGTGTAGAAAACTCAACATGTGCTGTAATACAGGGTGTATTTCCCTCTACCTACCAGTAAGGCTGAATTTCTGTTATATCTTCAAAGAAATGGTCCCAACAGCTTAACTTCATTTTTTATGATAGTTGAACTTGTTTTCCATAAAAATTTCTTTTAAAAAGAGGCAACTGATTAAAAGAACAACATGGCCAGCACCATTATACAAGTAATGTTATTGGGTTTGCAACTGAAGTTTTATAACTGTTTCTAAATCAGAAACCCTCCTGGAGCAACCCTGCATTAATATTATTTTATCAACTTTGTCCCTCCCCTAAACCGTCCCAAAACCTGAGAGTTCCCTTGCTGAGAAGCTATCTCCCAGGTTCTGGTTACTAACTTTTTTTTTGACAGCCTGAAAGGCAAACCCATTAATTACTAGCAAGTGATCAAGTTCCTGGGAAGCCTGGTTTTTTTTTTTTTTACAGAGCTAAACTCTCCTAGCTGATATACTGAGTGTCTTTTGCTATTCCTTGTATATTTATAAGTTCAAGTGAGAAAGCTTTCTGATTCAGATTTTCAGCTCACTGAACAGCTGCAGCATTTTTGTACAACCACATGTTGAGGGTCCCCAGTAAATATTTTATGAGCCAAGACGAGGTCTCTTCCTGGGAGATGTTTCTTCTTCTTCATCTTCCTCTTCATCATCTGGATAATCCACTAAACCAACCAAACTTCCCTAATGAAGAATAAAAAAAAAAATTAACATATGTAACAACAAAAAAAGCTAATTAGTACAAATGTAGTCACTTTTAAAGGTATTAGAAATCATTTTTCTAAACTAACCACATATATCTGAAACAGATATATTTGAATTTGATAAAGGAACTGCTTGAAATTATGAACAGTTAGTAATAAGTACAACTGGTGGTATTCTTAGTTACCCTCAACTTTTTTATGGGATTTTTAATGATACCTCATAATTCAACTCAGCAAAATTTCACTGTGGAAAAATATCTCCAAACAGTAGGACTCACAAAGAATCATGACATTTGGAGCTAGAAGGACCTTGGAGATGAACTAGTTCATTTCTCTAACCTTACACGAGATGATAGCCAGCCAGTGACAAAAAGGTGCCTTTTAGTCTCTGTGTGTGTGTATATATATATATATATATATATACCTCATGTATATATTTCATCACTAAGTACACATCATTGTTTTTTCTGCTTTTTGAAGAATAATTTTAAATGGCTGATGATAATAAACACATGAAATGGTTCCTAAAAACTAATGACAAAAATTTAGGACTATCTCTCTCTACCCAGAAGAAAAGGATCAGATATTTCAGGTGTTTGACCCCTTTGCAAATCCTATTAAAGCTCTGGACACTTTACCCAGACAATTAATATGTCCTCAGGTCTGCATTAATTTGAACCAATTCCATGAAATCTGTACACATACCTTACAGGTTAAGAGAGCTACTGTAAACACTGCATCTAGTTCAAACCCTTAAGACCTCTAGGGGATAAGCAAGTACAATTGAAATGAGTCATATTTCAAACCTAAGTAGCTTCATACCTAAAGAATCCAGGCATCTAGCATTAACACTTTACCAGAATATAACTGAAACACTAATATTAATCAGCAAAGGGCTCTGAGCAGCTAGAAACAGTTATCAGAAAGTCTGTGAATCAAATAAAACTTAATAGTTAAGTGAGAATCTTTCTGCTTCTTTCTCAGCTTAACACACAAATTGTAAGCTGGATAAGCAAGAAGTAGTGTGGCTGAATTTAAAACAAAACGTAAAGCACTTGGCACAGTGCTTGGTATGTAGTTACTATTCAGTAATTGCTATTAGCTACTATTACTGTTATCATTATTATTTGTTATTTGGTTTCTAAGCCAAACAAGTTGGACGAAAGGAAGTAGAAGACATAATTACAGCATAAAAAGGCACCAGTCTGATATTCACACAGCAAATTAAGGAAAGTTTTACTTTTAATCCTATATATCATAATGTACAAACATTTTAGTTCCAAATGGTTAACATTTAAAATAATTTTTGGCATAAGATCAATAAATATTCTGACACTCGGCTACACAATTTAGTTTTCAATTTTACCTCTATTATCTATACATATATATACTATAAACAAACTCATATTATACATTTAAAAAATCATGTTTACCCTACAAAGAATAAAAATACAAAATATGAAATATTGGAAGTAAAAGGAACTATAAATCCACAGGTGCACACTGTGAGGAATTTGATAGGTTCCAGACTTTTAATATATAACTATAAATGTATTGCTTTTAAACAAATATCAGCTTTCAGTGTTAGTACACAAAGTTCTATTTCATTCTTTTAAACTCTAGTATTCCATGGTACGGATACACCGCCAAAGTTAAATTCCTTGTTGGACATTTAGATTGCTTTCCCAGGCATTATATTCTCTTCAAAAATTTTTGTTTCTGACAATATATCAACAAAGACAAAAAAGGAAAGGAGAAAACAGCAGATGAAAGCTGTTAAGACATTTTTGGAAAAAGAAATCAGAGGCAAAATAACTCAGTTTTAATGGAGAACGAAGTCAAGAAAGAAGGGTTTGCAGGGGGATATAGAAATAAGAAGCAAACTTACTTGTCTTAACTGCAGAAAAGACTAGGAAGTAAGGGAACCAAAATACTGGGGAAAGCAGGGAAGATGATTAACAGTTGAGTCAGTGAAACAGACAACTGAGTCCTCAATTCTACAATTCGTTCCCCTACCACACGCCTACCCCCACGGGGAGATTCCGGCTCCTCTACCACCACGAACCATAAAGGAAAAGCAACAGAAAGGCTCTGCACTTCAGGACTTCAGGCACAGTAAAGGGCAGGGGAAAGGTGCCAGTGTGAAACAGTAAATTCTGCATGCCAAGCAGAGACACGTCCACCTCCATTCTAAGCTTTCGTTCCCATCCAGGCTCTCAGAACACCAGCAGGTGAGCTTATACTCACCAGGTGTAGCAGACTAGCTATGCCTGTAAGAGCTAAGTGGCTCCACAGGGAAAAAACCCCAAACCACTAACACTCCCTAAAAAGAGCAGGGCATTTGCTCTAGTCTTTTATATGAAGTCCACATCAGTAGGCCCTTCTCATTGTTTTTAACTGCCTTATTTTAAAAATTGAGACATAATTCACATACCGTAAAGTTCACCCCCGTGCAGTGTACAGTTCAGTGGTTTTAGTATATTCCCAAAGTTGTGTGACCGCTACCACTAATTCCAGAGTGTTTTCATCAACAACCACCCCCCAACACCTCTACCCATTAGTCACTTCCCATCCCTCCCTCCTTCCCAGCTCCAGGAAATCACAAATCTACTTTGTTTCTAAAGATTTGCTTATTTTGGACCAGTTCTTATAAACGGAAGCATACAATATGTGGCCTTTTGTGTTGGGCTTATTTCACTTAGCATAATGTTTTCGGGTTCATCTATGTTGTAGCATGTGTCAGTACTTCATTGCTTTTCCTTTTTATGGCAAAATAATATTCATCGTTACGGATATATCACATTTTGTTTATCCGCTCATCAGATGATAGACATTTGGGTTGTTCCCACTTTTTGGCTATTATGAATAATGCTGCTATTAATATTCATGTACAAGTTTTAGGGTGGACATATTATTTTCAGTTCTCTTGAGTATATACCTAGGAGTGGAATTTAACTTTTTGGGGAACTACCAGACTGTATTCTAATGCATTTGCACCATTTTATTGATACATTCCCATCAATAATGTATAAGTTGCAGTTTCTCACTAACACACGTTTTTGTCCATGTGTTTTATTATAGCTATTTTAGTGGGTGTGAAGTAGAATCTCGCTGTGGTTCTGATTTGCATTTTCCTGACTAATTTGCATTTTCCTGACTAATGATGCTGACCATTTTGTCATGTGCTTATATGCCCCATCTGTATATCTTCTTTGGAGAAATCTTTTTAAATGCCCATTTTAAAACCAGGTTGCTGTGTTGTGCTGGAGAGTTCTTTATATATTCTGGATACCAGTCCCTTATCAGATATATTTTCTCCCATTCTGTGGACTGCCTTTTCACCGTATGATAGTGTCCTTTGAAGCAAAGAAGTTTTTAATTTTGATGAAGTCTGATTTATCTGTTTTTTTCTTTTGTAACACTTGTGCTTTCTGTGTTATACCTAAGAAATCACTGCCTAGGGGAATTCCCTGGTGGTCCAGTGGTTAGGGCTCTGTGCTTCCACTGCAGGGGGTGCAGGCTCAATCCCTGGGGAACTAAGATCCCGCAAGCCTTGCGGTGAATAAAAACAAAAAGAAAAAAAAAATCACTGCTTAATTTGAGGACATGAATATTTACACCTGTAGTTTTTTCTAAGTGTTTTATCCTTTTAATTCTTATATTTAAAACTTTTGTCTACTTTAAGTTCTGTAACATGGTGAGGGGCAGGGTCCAACTTCATTCTTTTGAATGCAGATATCCAAGTTGTCCTAACACCATGTTGAAAAGATGATTCTTTACCTCAGTGAATTGTCTTGGCAGTCTTGTTGAAAAGTCTACCTTTTTTTTTTTTTTTTGGTGCTGTGAGCCTAGCAGATGAATTTATTTTATATTTTTGCTGCATAAATAGATTAGCACCTCACTGAGGCACTTCTCAAGGCTTTCTTTTTTTTCTTAGTTTTTATTTTTATTTTGTATTGGAGTATAGTTGACTAACAATGTTGATTAACAGGTGTATAGCAAAGTGATTCAGTTATACATATACATATGTATAACTGAGCAGAGTTCCCTGTGCTATACTGTAGGTCCTTGTTATCCATTTTAAATATAGCAGTGTGCGCATGTCAATCCCAAACTACCTTACTTTTTAATATGAAAGAAAATCCAAGCATCACCAGACACTTGAGAAACACTTCTACTATGAAAGAAGGGATCAAAACAACTGATGTAACAATAACAAAAACCTATGAAGAAACAATGACTCTTTCTGAACTAAAACTGACAAATTAACAAATTTTAAGTTAGGAAACTTAACATAATTCATCATATTAACAAATCTAAGGGGACAGAATTCAAGAATTATCCTTGACTCCAGTGGGCCCCAAACTTTTTGTCACTAGGGACCAGTTTTGTGGAAGACAACTTTTCCATGGTTTGGATCGGGGCGGGGGTGGGGGGGGGGTGGGGGTGGGGGATGGTTCAGGCTGTAATGTGAGCGATGGGGAGCGGCAGATGAAGCTTTGCTTGCTCGCCTGCCACTCACCTTCTGCTATGCGGCCTGGTTCCTAACAGGCCTGGGGGTTGGGAACTCCTGCTCTACTCAATAAATAAAGAATACATAGATGGGACTTCCCAGGTGGTCTAGCAGTTAAGACTCCATGCTCTCAATGCACGTGGCTTGGATTTGATCCTTGGTCAGGGAACCAGATCCTGCATGCTGCATGCTGCTGCAGCCTACATGCTGCAACTAAAGGTTCCGTATGCTGCAACTAAAAGATCCTGCATGCCGCAACAAAGATCCTGAGTGCCACAGCAAAAAAAAAAAAAAAAAAAAAAGAATACATAGATCTTCCTTCAACATGATTAAAAATTTTTAATCATCAGTAAAGGTGATAGTCGCAACTACTGAGCCTACGTGCTGCAATTACTGAAGCCCATGTGCTGCAACTACTGAAGCCCATGCTCCGCAACAAGAGAAGCCACTGCAATGAGAAGCCTGTGCACTGCAATGAAGACTAGCTCCTACTCGCCACAACTAGAGAAAGACCATGTGCAGCAACAAAGACCCAATGCAGCCAAAAATAATAAATAAATTTCATTAGTAGCTACTGTTTCGCTGATCTTGAAAACTATAAAATTTTCAAAGAATGTGATTTTTAAAAAATATGTTAGAGCTTTAGGATGCCTCCCAAAGGAAAACAGACAAATTATCACCTGATCTATTTAATTTTAAGAACCAATCAATTTGATTGTAGCAATCAACGATGGTGACGAAAATTATAAGATGCTGATGAAAGAAACTGAAGACGACACAAACCGATGGAAAGATACACCGTGTTCTTTCCATGAAAGAATGAAAGAATCAGTGTTAAAATGACCATACCACCCAAGGCAAACTATAAATTCAATGCATTCCCTATCAAATTACCAACAGGACTAGAATAAAAAATTTAAAAATTTGTATGGAAACACAAAAGACCCCAAATAGTCAAAGCAATCCTGAGAAAGAAGAATGGGGCTGGAGGAATCAGGCTCCTTGACTTCAGACTGTACTACAAAGCTAAGTCATCAAAACAGTATGGTACTGGCACAAAAAACACCCATATAGATCAATGGAACAAGATACAAAGCCCAGAAATAAACCCATGCACTTATTGTCAATTAATCTACGACAAAGGAGGCAAGAATATACAATTGAAAGACAGTCTCTTCAACAAGTGGTGCTGGGAAAACTGGACAGCTACATGTAAAAGAATGAAATTAGAACATTCTCTAACACCATATACAAAAATAAACTTGAAATGGATTGAAGATCTGAATGTAAACCAGATACTATAAAACTCCTAGAGGAAAAGATAGGCAGAACAATCTTTGACATAAATTGTAGCAATATTTTTTTGGATCAGTCTCCTAAAGCAAAGGAAATAAAGGCAAAAATAAAAAAATGGGACCTAATTAAACTTAAAAGCTTTTGCAAAGCAAAAACGAAAAGACAACTTACTGAATGGGAAAAAGATTTGCAAATGATAGGACCAATAAGGGGTTAATATCCAAAATATATAAACAGTTCAAACAACTCAACATCAAAGAAACAAACCCAATTAAAAAATGGGCAGAGGATCTAAACAGACATTTCTCCAAAGAAGACATACAGAAGGCCAACAGCCATATGAAAAGATGCTCAACATCACTAATTATTATAGAAATGCAAATCAAAACTACAATGAGGTAACATCTGACACTGGTCAGAATGGTCATCATCAGAAAGTCTACATTATAATAAATGCTGGAGAGGATGTGGAGAAAAAGGAACTGTCCTACAGTATTGGTGGGAATGTAAATTGGTGCAGCCACTATGGAGAACAGTATGGATGTTCCTTAAAAAACTAAAAATAGAACTACCATATGACCCAGCAATTCCACTACTGGGCATATACCCTGAGAAAAACAGAATTCAAAAAGAGTCATGTACCACAATGTTCACTGCAGCACTATTTACAATAGCCAGGACATGGAAGCAACCTGTCCGTCGACAGATGACTGGATAAAGAACACGTGATAAATATACACAATGGAGTAAAACTCAGCCATAAAAAAGAATGAAATAATGCCATTTGAGGCAACATGGATGGACCTAGAGATTATCATACTAAGTGAAGTAAGTCAGAAAGAGAAAAACAAACATCATAATATTGCTTGTAAGTGGAATCTAAAAAAAAAAATGATACAAATGAACTTATTTACAAAACAGAAATAGACTAACACACAGAAAAGAAACTTATGGTTACCAAAGGGGAAAAGGGTGGGGGGGGGGAACAGATAAATTAGGAGTTTGGGATTAACATGTATACAATACTATATATAAAATAGATAACCAACAAGGACCTACTGTATAGCACAGGGAACTATATTCAACATCTTGTAATAATCTATAATGGAAAAGGATCTAAAAAAAGAATCTATCTATCTATCTATCTAATCTATCTACCTCTGAATCACTTTGCTGGACACCTGAAAAGCAATGATGGTGAAAATGGCTAAAGGGCCATTGGTGATAAAGAACTTGCCTTCACTTAGAAATGTGGTCAGTTTGCTGAAAAAGGTTGAGAGCCAATATAACTAGTGCTTTACTCTGTGAGCTCCTATCTTACTTAGTATCAAATTTTTGTGATAGTCTTAGTGACTGAGCAATTAATTAGTTTTCCAAGAACAACTGCTATTTTTCTATCTGTTCCCCCAAAAGATGTAGAACAAATGTATTCGGCAATCTGCTGTGTCAAAAAAGGTGAAATATGTGTTTGTGTTCGCACTTGATTTTGCTTGTTCATAAATAAAAAATTATCTGTAAGGACAGTAAATTAAAAACTCAGGGAAATAACCCAGAAAATAGAACAAAAAAATGAGTAATAGGAGAGAAAAATTATGAAAATTATAAGGCCCAATATCCAAACAATAAGCTATAGTGAAAGAGCATAAAATGTCCCAAAACTAAAGGTCATGACTGTTTAGCTGAGAATGCCCGAAGTATATCATCCTGAAATTTCAGAATACAGAGATAAAACCCCAAATGCTTCCAAGAAGAATCAAATAAAATCACACACACACAATCAGGAGTAAGAATGTCTCTGGAATTCTTGGCAGCAATAACTTCGAAGTTTTGAAAGAAAATTATTTCTAATTTGGCTCTACATTCAGTTAAATTGTCAATCAAGTATGAGGATACAATAAAGACATCTTCATACATGCAAGGTCTCAAATTTTATCTCTCATGGAATTCTTTTTCCAGGAAACAGAGAGGGTATTCTCCAACAAAATGAGATGGAAAATCAAGAAAGAGAACAGAGACCTGAGATCCAGGAAACAGTCAACATAAGAAAAGAAGCAAGGCAAAAGGAAGTATTAGTGTGATGGCAGAGGCAGCCTTAAGACAACAGATGAGCAGCAAGTCTGGAGAGGAACCAATCTAGGCTGGGACAAGATGGGAGACTTTAAGAGAGATGTCTCCAAGGGGGAGACTATGTGGAAAATAACCTGAGAGGTTATTTACTCTATAAAAAGAGAAAAGTTATAAAGAAAAACACAGTGTAGAAAAAAAGCAGGGAAAAAAAGAGAAAAAAGCAGGAAAAAAATTAATGAATAAAGAATATTTGTGTTATTATAGCTATAAAGTTATCAAATATTGTTTTAACCAAAAATTGTGATACAGAGAGTAATAAGGGTGAGGATCTGGTACAGAGTGGTAAAACAATATGGCAGTATTAGCATATTAATTAGAAATAGAAGAACGAGCTAGAAGAGTTCCAAGCCTTCGCTGCATAGAAGAGGACTGTTTTTTTTTAATACTTTTAATGCTATTTGTCTTTTAAAAGTAAGTGCATATATTACTTTGATTAAAAAAAAAAAAAAAGAAAAGCTAGTATATATTGAGAATGTGCCAAATAGTGTTCTAAACTCTTTACATTTATTAAATAATTAAACCTTCACAACAAACCTATAAAGGAGGTGCTGTTTTATCCCTGTTTAAAATGAGAAAACTAATAAGGCCCAGAGAGATTAAATAATTTACTTAAGGTCAAACACAAAGAGGCACAGCCAAGATTTGAACCCAAGCAATATAACTCAACAGCAAATATTCTTAATATAGTGTCATAATATTATACTAAATTGTCCTATCAAAAAATGAAAATTTAAAAATTCTTGTTCAATAATATAAACTGTATTTCACAAACAGGAGAATCCTATTGAAAATGCTACTTCTGTGATCATTAGTCAAGAGCCCACCTTGCTACAATACTGAAGAAAGATTCTACATTTCTGTAAAATAAATAAACTCAGACTTATATTCTGTGTTCAAAACAAGAAGCATCACTTCACTTAGGTTTTCTACTATGGCCTTCTCTTGTCCTTCTAACCTGATACTAACAGTTGTCCTTTATTTATGCCTTTTTATTTTAAGCCACTCCTTTTTGGGGAAAAGGACATATTACATATAATAATAATGTAAATGAAAGAAAAAAGTTTTATATAAAATTTAAACTTGTTTACATGAAAAAAGTAACCAATGGGAAATACATTTGCTATGTGAATGACAAAAAGGTTAATATTCTTAACCAAAGACTCACTCATACTAAAAAGACATAAACCAATTTTTAAAAAGGCAAGACTATGAACAATTAACAGAAGACCAAATTCAAAAGGCTAACATTCAACCTTACTAGTAACAAATGACACAATTAGGAACGAGATATATACTGTCTCCTCTACCTAACTGGTAAAGATTAAAAATCATTATAATAACAGTGCCAAAGCTGCAGTGAACCAAGCATACTCATACAATGCTTACGGTAACATTAATTGGTATAGCCTTTCTGGAGAGGAATTTGACAATATGGGTGAAAACACTGTTCTACTCATCTATCCAAGAAAATAACTTAAAATGCAACAATGCCAGTAGTCAGTGAAATATCAGAATCAACTTATGTGCTCCAAAATATTGGCGGGGGGAGGGGATGCTTACAAATACTATGATACAGCTAAATCAAATGAAATTCTACAGTCCTCATTAATGTTTTAATAACAGAGAAAAATTCTCATAATTAATGGAAGCAGGATACAAAACTGTGCTTATACAGAGACTGTAATTGTGTCAGATAAACCCATACACCTAAAGAAAAATCAATCAAATGTTAGCAGTCATATTCTCTGATGACAATGTGTGCAACTTTTTTTCTTCTTTGAGATTATTTTTATTATCCAATTTTCTTCAGGAAACATGAAATAGTTCTACAGACGAAAAAAGCGAAGTTTGTGTGTAGAGCAGTTTCACATACCTTGGTGGCTGTTACTGATGTAGCCAAGTTTGTAGTTTTGGAAGAGGATCCATTAGAACTTGCTGGTGGTGTCTGAGCCACTACAGATTTACTGTTTGTACTGTTTGTTCCATTGGCAGCACTAGTGGAGTGGGAGAAAGTAAATTTGAAGCCACCAGAAGATGTCCTTTTGGGAAGGTTTTCCTTGTCTTCACTTTCCTTTGCTAAAGCAAATGTAAAAATTTGAATTATCAGTAAATATTGCTAAGTCAAAGTATCTGAAAAGAACAATAATTTAAAAACTTATAAAACAGTGCCTTTGCTTTTTTGTAAGAGCTAAGAGGGTAGAGCATGATGTGTACAGTGACAAGTCTTTATTAGCTGGAGTCTTAGAAATCTCAGGATTAGAAAGAAACTTCAGAGTCATATAACAGATCAGCCACCGTATGCTAGAATTCCACACTGCTATATCTAGGACTCTTCCAAGGACTCACTAGCTGTCTGACTCTTCCTTTCATTGTCTCTCTGCAGCTTCCACTCACTGACTCTACACTTCCATACTCATTGTGAAAACCTAATAATCTCTCCCACAAGTCAATAATATTCCAAATGCCTAAAGAAAATGATTAGGATCATGTTTATCAGTCATTTATTTCCTGAATATTCCAGGTTCCTTTATCTGTTTCCTTTATCACAAAGGTATCTACTATCCTTTAACATCTGGCTGCCATTATTTTTTTTTTGCGGTACACAGGCCTCTCACTGTTGTGGCCTCTCCCATTGCAGAGCACAGGCTCCGGACATGCAGGCTCCGGACGCACAGGCTCAGCGGCCATGGCTCACGGGCCCAGCCGCTCCGCGGCATGTGGGATCTTTCCGGACCGGGGCACGAACCTGTGTCCCCTGCATCGGCAGGCGGACTCGCAACCACTGTGCCACCAGGGAAGCCCTGGCTGCCACTATTTTTGATTATGTTTCTTAACTGGATGCAGTACTTCAAGTATGGCCTCGCTGCCTCTTCTGACAGTACTCAGGGCAGGGCCTGTAATGAGTAAAGGTAGAAGAATTTGGCTACCGAAAGGTACCTATTCCTTAGGACATTTTAATAGGCTCTTGTGATCCCCCAAGCTGAAATAAATAGAACTTATGGCAGTGATGAGTGGAAAATGAGTGAGGCTGGTAGCAACAGTTTCAAGGAAAATGTAATAAGAAATTAATGAAACACTAACTAATGAGAAATGCCTTTAGAAAATCACACGTTGAAAATCACAAACTAGGAACCTCCCTGGTGGCACAGTGGTTAAGAATCCACCTGCCAATGCAGGGGACACGGATTCGAGCCCTGGTCTGGGAAGATCCCACATGCCGCGGAGCAACTAAGCCCGTGTGCCACAACTACTGAGCCTGTGCTCCAGAGCCTGCAAGCCACAACTACTGAGCTCGCATGCCACAACTACTGAAGCCCGTGCACCTAGAGCCCTTGCTCCACAACAAGAGAAGCCATCACAGTGAGAAGCCCACACACCACAACAAAGAGTAGCCCCCGCTCACCACATCTAGAGAAAGCCCACGTGCAGCAACGAAGACCCAACACAACCAAAAGTAAATAAATAAATAAATAAATTTAAAAAAGGGAAAGAAAATCATAAACTTATATATAAGTCTAGGAAATGCTTTTGCCTTTCAAGACATAAATTTTTTGAAACATTTAAATTATAGAATTAAAGTGACTGGTTCTTCTGAAAAACACTAGTAAGATCTTAGTTTTATAAACAAGTTAAACATATTTGAAAGACAGGAAATTTTACTGTTACTTTTCCGCTCTTGACATTTTATCTTTTTTTTGAACATTTATTTGTTTTGGCTGCTCCGGGTTGGGATCTTCAGGTGCAGCATGCAGGATCTTTTTTTTAGTTGCAGCATGCGGACTTCTTAGTTGCGGCCTGCAGGCGAGATCTAGTTCCCGACCAGGGATCGAATCTGGGCCCCCTTCACTGGGAGCACGGAGTCTTACCCACTGGACCACCAGGAAAGTCCCTTGCCATTTTATCTTTATGAAACTTTTATAACAATTTAAAACTTTCAAAGAGTAAAGTACTTCTTTCTTTAAGCTTAGTTTCTCCAGCTGTAAATGACAGAGCGCTTTGGAAAGTTTCTATGGATCTATATGGTCTCTATTATTATTGAAGATTTCAGTATAGAAATAAAAGCACAACTGTTCACAGAAGGCAAAGTATAGACAATGCAATTTATAAACAGCAAATGAAGAGAGTCACAAAATGGCAAGTTTCAAGAAAAACATTTTAAACACTTTTTTTTTTTTTTTTTTTGCGGTACGTGGGCCTCTCACTGTTGTGGCCTCTCCCGCTGCGGAGCACAGGCTCCGGATGCGCAGGCTCAGCGGCCATGGCTCATGGGCCCAGCCGCTCCACGGCATGTGGGATCCTCCCCGACCAGGGCACGAACCCGTGTCGCCTGCATTGGCAGGCGGACTCTCAACCACTGCACCACCAGGGAAGCCCCATAAAATGTTTTGAAAAATCAGATTTGAAAAAGGTGATAATTTTAAAAGGTTTTGATTTAGCATAAAATTCATGTCTTTCATGCTTTATAAACTATTATCACAACTTCACAAACAACTGAATAATTTCTATACTAAATAAGAGAATGAACTAATCAAAAATTCAAAATTTTAATACCCTTTTTAGTCTCCATGAATTTTTCATAACTATCTGGAAAATCATCTTCTGCCTTAGATTTTTCCACTGGTGCCACAACTGTTTTCCCTTCCTCCTCTTCATCTTCATTAAACCACATTTCTTCATCCTCTTCCAATGCCTTTGCATCTCTGCGAAATCTGTTACTACGCAATATAGATGGTACACTGTAAGAAATATATCACAAATATTAAGTAGTGATTTAAAATTCCTGACCAGATTATATGAGAATATGTATAACCAAGAGGAGCTGAAATAATTTTAACTGAGTATAACTTATATCATAATCACCTCAGTTGCGATATAAGATGTAACCAGAAACCAGAGAACACTCCAAGGATGTTTGTACACCAGCCTAAAAATTCATCTTGAGTTATGATATGGAGCAGTAATCTTTCATACAAAAGATTCGTGTAGGGAGAATATACTACCCTCCTACACAACCCTGTACTATCTAATGATGGAAAGAAAATTCCTGGGTAAATTTCATATGTAAGATCAAACTACACATGATTTTGAACATAATTTTATAGGCTATAAATGCAATATACTTAAACAATACCTGTTCAGTTTCTGATTTTGTCTGTCTTTTTCTTGCTCATATTTAGTCTTCAATCCTTTGAATGTCTGAACATATTCAATCGATTCAAGTGCTTTATAAAAGTTTTCAACTATATGTGTAGTAAGAGACTTGATATCTTCCTGTATAAGCACAAAATTTATATTTCAAATATAATACAATGCTTGTTAGAAGAAAAACTTAAAAAAATTTTTTTATAGTTCTAAAGCTGATCAAAAAAAAGGTTCTTCAAAATCATCTTCCAAAAATAAACATCCTAGTTTCTTTATACATGAGCCAGGACTCCACAGAACACTTGGAAAAAAGGAGAAGTAATTGACTGAAGCCCTTTTGGGGGGACTATAAAGAACATTTGAAAGGTAAATGTATTTAGTTTATGTTGTTTGTTTATTTTTTGCATTTACATAATAGCACTTTACAATTTAAAAAGCGCTTATCACATACAATTTCACTTGATCCTCATAACAATTCTATAAAATACGTTTTATTAACCCTATTTTACAGAAAGGGAAAATTGAGGCTATGACAGAGACTGGATGGCCCGATCAAGAGTGCACACCTAGTTAGAAAGCAGATATTGAAATTATATTTTCAACAAACATTGAAAGATATTATTGATGATGTCTTGTTTAACTATCAAAACAAGATAAGCCTTACTTAAAAAATAAACAGATTCCTCTGACTATATCACGTATACATATTTGGTAAAACAACTTGAATTCCTCTTGTATATTTCCACAGTTCTCTAGTGGTGTAATTTTTGTGAAATAAACCGATAGTAATAAATTTTAAATTCTAAATGAACCATTTTAAGTGATCACTGCAAATGAATGGGTGCAAAGCAGGCTCATCATTAAAAATAAATAAGTTGTGATTCAGGACTAATACTGGTAGGATATATACATGCCACTTCCTTAGAAGATATACCATAACCTGGTTGTATTAAGGACTGTTATATCTTTAAACTAGTTCCCCTGAATATCTGAATCAAAAAAATATGCAAAGGAGAAAAATTAGAAACCTAGGTAAAATAGTTGTGTTACACACAAACAAAAAAAGGTAAGTTTTGGGATTCAATGTACATTTATCAATCACTCAAAATTATTTTCAGAAAAACAAATTCAATCATAGGAATAGGGATGGGGCTGTGAACCTTACAATTCATTTTATCCATATCTCAACAAAAATTTTAAAGGAAAAAAATATATAAAAGTTAATCTCTAATTCATAGAACAGTACACTGTGAACCTGGGTTCAGATTCTTGGTGAGCTAGTCAACCATGTTCCTTTTTTTCCAAGGCTAAAGACAGTACTTCTATCTTCATCCTTTTTGCAAACCATACTCTTGGCAAGCGACTACTCTAAGAAAAACAATCTAGTCAGCCAAATAATCTTTATGTGGGAATACTGTGTCATCAGTACAAATCTGATTTGTAAGAAGCAAAACTAGAGAATGAATTTCTAGCTTTGACTTTCTTTTTTCAAGTTTTTTCTAACCATGTGGCCATTTCCTCCAGTGGAATCATTTCAGTGTGTGGGATGGTAAATTTATCTTACCGGTTCTTCAGTTATTCATCTTATCCCTGGTATTCACACAGAGCTCTCTCCAGATGTTTTTATGACAAATCTTTTGTTGCCTGACTGAGACTCAAGGATGAGCTGCACCATATCTTCAAGCCCTGCCTGTGCTCCTAACCAAATGAATGCACCTGAATAGGTCAGCTAATCACTTTGGGTGTCTCAAGCCCTCGTCTATAAAATAAGGCAGCTGAAGTAGTTCACCTAACTTCTCAGATTCTTCAACTTAAAATTCCATGATAACATCCTACGTTTTATGCATTTTGTATCAATGTCTACCAAGGGAATTATTTTTCAATCTTTCTATTCATTTTTATCACTACCCTTACAAAAGATCACAGAGATCACATGAATGGCATGCTTGAGTGAAATGTCCAATATGCTAAATATCCTGAAGCATTTGGCAAAAAAATGGAACTGAGAAGAATAGAGCACAAATGCAGTTTTAAATACTATGCTGAATTTCACAATTTAAAATATTAACATCACTAAACATATAGTTATTTTAATTTACTAAGAATCTTTTAATATAAACTTACCACTCTTATAAATTCAAATAACTCAATAACAGCTGAATTCAACAGATTGTACCGAGTTCCATTATCCAGAAGAGCATTTATAACTGGCTCAAAAAGATTTCCCTTGGTGATGTAACGATTGTAAAATTCATCTTTAAGGCCAATTATCCGCCTCATAAAACGAAGAGCACCTAATTAAAAATAATACAGGGAATAAGCTGCCAATCTTACTGGTATTAATTATTATACAGGTATTTTTACATAAAGCAATGTATATGTTCTTCTAAAGTAAAAAGCAAAACTGCAATAAGAACAATTGGATTTTGCGAAAAACAGAATTAGGGAAAAACCAACTCAAAATTTGTACAACTTGGGGCGAGAGCTAACAAAAGCCCCAATAATTGGTAGGCAGACAGCTACAAGGCAGAGAGATTAAAAAATACACAAACCATACAACACAAATGCCGGCACTACTTAGAGCAGTGCTGGTGGATGTGGAGACAATGCAGTGAAGGCAGCTCAGAGTCAGTAGGGGCTGTCACTGAGAAGGGGACAGGAATGGTGCAACCTGCCAAGAGCCGAGACTGCCTTACCTCTCTGGGGAACAGGGCAAAGAGGGGAGTGGGGGGAGCTTTGGAGGTAGGTGCTTCTTTTAAGTTTTCTGGAAATACAGCCAAAGGGACTCCTGCTACCAGTAAACAGGAGCGCCAAAGGTTTTTCTACTTTTCCGATGAAAGCTATTCCAGTTCTCTTTGCCTTGGGAAAATCATCTGTGAACCAACACTACCTCCGGATTATAATAACATCACTCCCTTGTTTACCAATTGCTTGTGAGCTGTTTAACCTTTAGTAAACATGTACTGTGGCAAATCAGACTGTAACTGTAAAAGAATGTTAGAGTAACAAATAAGCAGTATAATTTGGCTTTTTACATTTTAAAATATTGAAAAGAAAATTTCCCTTTAACTAGTCTTTTCCCCAGCTAAACATATTTAGCAATATTATTGCTAAAACCTTTATGGAACACAAAATACTGTAATTTCAATCCCTTATATTTATGTTTTATCTTTTAACTTGTAACCTCTCTCCTGAGTAGTTTAATTTATTCTACAGATAACACTAGCCACATCTTTTAAAACACAAGGTTTCTGATTTTGTAAGTCACTCTCTCATTTTAACCCTCTGTTCACAGATCTAAGTTATTAAAAGAAGTTGTGTCTGTCCAAAGAGGTTCTAAATATTATCTGAAAATAAAACAGAAATAGGCCACATAAGGTATAAATGTATGATAACTGTAAGACTAAACAGGTGCGGACAGAACTGCTAGACTTAAAACATCACCTCTTTTTATGGCAGGATAAGAAATAGTTTTCCTAAGATTAAAAAGACTGAAGTATTGCCAAAGACCTGAGCAAACAGGCACTTTCATACACTGCCTGTGAATGAAGTAACATGCACACAAAACTATAGTTAAAACAGCATTGTTTATAATAATGGAAATCTTGAAGCAATATAAACATTTAAATACTGGAGATTTGTTCAGTTATATCCATTTAAATGTGACCATTCTGCAGTCATTTCAGAAAGGACTACTTATAGAAAGCCATATAGGAAAACCTAGCATGAGAACATCAACTGTTCCAAAATTAATATTAAAATTTAGTGTAAATCCAATCAGGATGAACTGGATAAAGTTGTATTTAAGTTACTGTGGAAGAACAAATGTCCAAGAACCAAGAAAATTATGAAAAGAAAACTGAGGAGGTACTTAGCAGATATTAAACTTTACAACAGAGATACTATAATGGCATAAGAATAAACTTTCCCATTCATTTTATCTAGTGAAATAAAAGGATAAATGGTTCAGAAATAAGACACAAGTATATATGGTAACTTACTGAATACCAAAAGTGATATTTTAATTCAGTAAGGAAAATATAGTTTATTTAATAAGGTGTTAGCACAATTGGCTATACATCCAGTAGAAAAGAAAGCTAGACTCTCACTTCAAACCATATGCAAAAACAAATTTCAGATGCATTACAAATATACAAAATAATAAAAAATATTAGAAGAAAATTGAGGAAAATATTTGTATAAATTTAGGACATAGGAGACTTTCCTAATAAGCAAGGCAGAAAACCCGAAAGCCATGAAAGAAAAATAAGACATATTTGTCATCATAAAGAATCTTATAGCAATTATATGCAAAACATGCCATAAATAAACGTAAAGACAAAAGACAAATGAAACTGGGACATTTTTTTCCCCAAAATGTGATAACTGCTAATATCTCTAACATACAAGAGCTCTAAGAAAAAGATAAAAGGCAATTCACAACAGACAAAATGCAAAAGCACTAAAATGTGAAAAGATGTTATCAAGGAAAATGTAAATTAAAACACAAACAGAATACATTTTCCATCATCAGCTGGATAACATATTAAAAAGCAGTAAGAATGAGTGCTATTCATTGAGTGTATTCTTCATGTCAAGTGCTTCAATCTTTTGGGAAAGTAATCTGGAAAGTAAATTAAAATTGAAAAAGGATATATTAAAATAAATAAACATTTTGCTCTGGCAATCCCAATATAGGGAATCTATCCTATGGAAATAAACAAGTAAAGGAAGATTTATGTATGGGTTGGCCAAAAAGTTCGTTCGGGTTTTATGGAAAAACCCGAATGAAATTTTTGGCCAACCCAATACCAGGCTATTTATTACAGTGCTATTTGGAATGGTAAAATACCAAAACAATCTTGTAATCCATGCAGTGGAGAATGGTAGAATAAGTTGCGAAAGAGCCACTCTATGAAATGTTACTCAGCTATGTTTAGGAAAAATATTAGTTCACACCATATCCAATGACCTAGCGTATTATTAAGGGGCTGAGATGTGTGTCAGCATGATCCTGTTTCTATAAAAATAAAACATGAAAACATATACATGTGTGAATGTTTATGTAAATTTGCACAGGTGTGGAAAAAGGAATGGAAAAGAAGTAGTGCAGGCAGTTAACAGTGGCTATTTTAAGGCCTTAAAAATAAAGGAAGTAGTAGGGAGATTAATCTTTTCTCTATACATTAAATTAAATGTTACATTTTAACTATGATTTTCATGCTCAGAAAAAACCCACAGGGCTCTTTTTATTTCTAGGGAGAAGGTTTCTTTACCTCTATCAGCAGGTGAAACTATGAGAGGAAAGTAAAGTTAGGGTTCACCAAAAATCAACATTTAAGCAAACATCAGCATTTAAGTTTGACTTTTATTGGTCCAAGTGGTCTACTGAAGAGACCGTGAGTTATTTTACATGTTCAAATAAATAACCTGAGTTATACAAATACATTTCAAGGCCCATATCTCAAAAATATAAAAAGAGTCACTACTAAATGACAGTTTGATGAAGCAGATGTAAAAGACAGCAGGAGTGGTTCTATTAGTGAAGTGTCATTGCACATGGTATTATATCACAACTGAATCTAAATGTGAGCAATATGTGGGTGGAGGAAGCACTGTGACCTACTCCTCTTGTCCTTTAAATAAAAGAAAACAAAAGATTAGTATTTCTCGCAATCATCTCTTTAATAGCATATGCACTTGCTAGAAAAAAATAATTCCACATGGGTAACTCAGGCTTTTCTATTAAAAATGCTGTTCCATAAAACATTTTGTAAGAATGTTCATTGAAACTGTTACTTACACAAGGCCAGGAAAGTGTGCTTTGAATTCATCAAGACCAAGACTCTTCTTAGCAAGTCCTTGTTCATAATATAGTTTTTTATGTGATATGTGTGATGTTCCACACAAAATGTGAGTAGCTCTAAAATTAAGGCAAGCAGCTGTGCTGTTTGATAATTATCTACAAAGAAAGTCATCACATGAAAATAAACGTTGCAATACATCTAAGCAAAGAGAATAAAGTGTACATCCTGTATTTCAGAGCAAAAGTAAAACTGTATTTTCTTCTCCTTTTTGTATCAATTAAAGAAGCTATAGATTTTTATTTTTTCATTAGGTAGACTCTCCAGAAGTATTAGTTTTACCTACTAAATAGATATTCTAAGGCTCTTATATAAAATATTTAATAATGTTAAATAAAAATGTACAAATATGATAATAAAGCCCTCACTGCATTGAGATTTTCTTGGTAATGTTTCCTTAATATGTGCTGTCATTAATATTAATGGATCTATAAAAGGGTCCACTGCACAGTAAAAGAGGAAATACCTTAAACTTTTTGACTGAAGTGGTGTAACACAAATTTCTCAAGAAAAATTAATATGCTTTCTTTAAAGACTTCTTTAAGGAAAGGACTTTTTTGGCTGTTTGAATATTAAGTGAAAAATATTACATCATGATTTTAAAACAGTAATCTTTTTAACATCAAATCATATCCATGAGAGGCCTACTGAAATATACCAGCTCTTTCTTCCTCAAGAGGCTTTGGTTTACACATTCATGGAGTGATTTAAAATTGCTTCTTGAACATCAAAATTGAATGTATAGGTAAATTACCCATACCTACTGTAAATATTTTAGGCAAGAAAATATTAAGCTGTGAAGAAATTATGGAATCACAGCCTTAGAGAATAGAAAAAATAACTGACGTCATCAAATCCAACTATTTTATTTTTCAAGAAGACTACACAAATAAATATTTTGTGGAACATCACATGATACTATCAGGAACAAATCAGCAATCTTTTTAATTACAGAATGACTAGCAAGTATACAAAATACAATTCTGGCATTTCAAAGACCTTTTCTACTTTAAATGTAAGTAAAGAGTTCTACTTCTTTCAGACCAATTTGTACAACAGCCATCACCTCAGCCAGTATCTGAACTAGTTCCTCACCATTAAAATAAATTCTCTAAATTTCTCAATTCCCAAATTTTATTTACAAAAGATCTTGTAACAGTGATCTGTAGTGTTAATTAAATGCCTTGTTTTCACTTTTCCAAATTAGGACATGAAATTACTCATCATATCTCTAATAATCCAATCTCTGAACTGCTTCCTAATTTGACACTGGCTTTCCTAGAGCTTTGATGAGCCTGGTAGAAAAGACAGGAGGCCAGGTAAACACGGCATTATTTTCCATACTAACAGGCCAATACCTGATACATATGTTCCAAGTAGAAGCAACCATGTTTATACTCAGATTCATGAACGATACCTACGCATAAGACTATTGATGAAGACTAGTTCCTAACTGATTGGCCTTAGTTTACTAGATTTACAAAATAAGAATGAACTAATCCTCAACTTTAAGACATCTCCTTAAAAAAAAAGTCAGAAAACAATCTCTAAATTTACAGAGAAAAACAAAAACAAAATTTCAACTGGGTTTTGCATCTTTTATATTGGAGAAAGTGGAATTTTTTTTTTTTTTTTCGATACGCGGGTCTCTCACCTCCGTGGCCTCTCCCACTGCGGAGCACAGGCTCCGGACGTGCAGGCCCAGCGGCCATGGCCCACAGGCCCAGCTGCTCCGCAGCATGCGGGATCCTCCCAGACCGGGGCACGAACCCACATCCCCTGCATCGGCAGGCAGACCCTCAACCACTGTGCCACCAGGGAAGCCTGGAATTTTTTTATTTAAAAAAAATCTAGTTTTGGATTTTTTGCATGAAAATATGTCTTTCCTAGTTTTGTATAAGTGCATTATATTCTGTATAGGAAAAAACTTACAGTTTGCATTAGTTCATAAAGTATGAATCTATACTTACCGGGACAAATCGTGCTGTTTTTGTTAGATCCAACTATATTATCTAATAAAAAAAATTAAAATCAGCGACTTCAGTAATAATATCTCACACTTCCCTAGCACTTTACAACATACAAAGCATATCTCTGATCATAACCTCATTTTACCTGCATAATAACTATTAAGAATTAGTAGTTTCAGTCAAATATTATACCTCTATCTGAAATCTTTTAGAGAACTGGGTGCAGATGAAGAATTATTAAAAGACAGTATCATAAGTATTCTGACAAAATAACACAGATTTTAACAATTAGTCACTTACGTTTTGAATTTTTAAAAAAATAAGTATAACATTATAATTAAGTTTCGATTCGTAGGCTCACATCTTAGAGCACATTTATGTTAGGAAACACAATAATGTATATCAGAGCATTGTAACAGGAAAAAGCTAGAAACAACTTAAATATACATTAGAAGCAGGATGGCTAAATTACAACATACTCATACAAAAGAATACCACGCAAGAGTTAAAAATAAACTCTAGGTATCAATATGGATAGATCTCAAAAAAAGCATTGGGTAAAAAGGAAAAAAATGCACAATAATGTGTACAATGTTAAGTCAATTCATATCAAGTTTGAAACTGTGAAAAATAATACCACATTATACATGTCACAATAATATAAACAAACATAGGGGTGATAAACTCCAAATTCAGCATTTCTTGAGGGGATGGGGTGGGGTAGAATGAAAATGCATAAGAAACTATCTGTAATTTATTTTCTTTTTAAAAAAACTGAAAAAAATATGACAAGTTAGTTTTGATAGAGCCAACAAAGTATGTATCTGTGATGCTATCATGTAAATATTTCTGTATGCTGGGAATGTTTTATTTTAAAATGAAAGTTAAAAATGCATTTGTTTTAATTTACATAAATGGAACCTTTCTGCAAAACGTTCTGTGACATGCTTTTTTTTACCCAATTCTTATTTTTGAGAACTAATCAGTCGACAGATCAAAATTCAATTATTTTAACTGCTAAACAGTATTCCATTATATGAATATACTACATTTTCTTCATTTCCTACAATGCACAATGCAACAACATCCTTGTATCTGTCATGTATATGCATAAATGTCCCCTAGGATATAAACTCAGAAATGGAATTGATAGTATTATGTAGGGTGTACAATTTTATTAGTTTAGTAAACATTCTCTTAACTGACTTCCTCTTAATTGACTTAATAGATTAGCCAACATTTTCTGAGAGTATGCCCCCCCACATATCTCATTTCATCAAGCTGAGTTGTATGCTTATCAAAGTCAGTCCTTTGTTTACACTAGTTATATTTGGTAATATGATTACACAATTTAAATACTGCAGACTGATGAAATGTCACAGAACTGTAATATCTATGGCTAAGTTGAATACAGGAGACTTCAATTTAAAAAATGATACCAACTTAGTCATACGAAACTATGAATACTTAAGTACTTAAAGGAAAGTACTTAAAACCATAGTAGAATTCTACACTCAGACTGCTTCAAAAATATGTTTAGGTTTTCTCTCCACTATAATAAACTGAGACCAGAAACTGTAGCCGATGAATTACGGGTGCAACTTATGTAATGCAATATGGAAATACAAAAAAAAAAAAAAAACCATACAAAAAAAAAAAGCCTTGACCCTATACAAACTATCAGTAAATGAGCAGCATTTAAAGTAAATGTTTATAAACAGTTTATTTTTAAAAATTATTCTCTGCTTTAACCAACTTTTTTGATTAACCTAATAACCTGATCCTTATGTTTTGCAATTAGAGAGTTTTTACTGTATTGCCAAATATGTCTCCAAAATGACGGTTACCTTGGATTTTGTAGGCAATATATTCTCTGCACTTACTCACTCTAACATTAACTCTAACAACTTTGGGTACAATCTCCTTCTTTTGGTAAGTGTTTACAGTTCTCTCCCTCAAGGTGTAATACTTTTTGCCACGTATTCTATATCATTCTCTACCACAGACACTCTGAAACAAGGGAAATCATCATTTTATATTGCAGTTTAAAATTTTCAGTAGTAATTTCCCTGTCATAAAAAGCACCAAGTAAAGTGTCTGTTAGCTATAATACTTATCTCACTCTTTTAAAACAGAAATCATCAGCAGGTAAGAGGCCTTACCCTTTTCACATTTGTCTTCTGAAGTATTGGTCAAAAGTGGTGCTGTGAGGACATGCATACAATGGTTGTAGAAGAAATTTAGAAATTCACTTTTTTCAGTTTTCTGAAACATACAAAAAAAATACTTTATTATCTTTATAATTAATAAAACATCTTCAAGGATTAACAGTGCACAGAGATACTTTTAAGATACTGTGAAAGAATCGAAAAAAACTTGTTATATTCATCTTAACCTTATTTCTGCAGAACTGAATAGTCAGATCTATTTCATATTATATGTTAAATAAAAATGAATGTAAGAAAAAGATCAGATAGCATTATAAAAAGTTTTTCCAGGGAAAATTATCTAAAACAATTTTTTTTCAAATATGCATGTGATCTGAAATGCAATGAAAAATCTATCAATGTGAGAGCAACTTAACCGTTTAAAATTTGAAACCCCAGATTTCACAATGTATTCAAATTTTAAAAAACACCAAGTTGATTTATCAAGCCACTAGAAATGTTACAGATTTTAGATTTTTTTTTTAATTTTAAGACTTTATGACTTGGAAATTTGGAAAATAATTCCTTTCGGGTTTTTGGCCATTATTTTTTATATAACTGGTTCTATAAACTTGTAATGATTTAAAAATAATATACATTTTCTCAAAATTTGAGTGAAGTCTATAAAGGAGAAATATCCCAGCATTTTGAGATAACCACTATTAATATTTTGCAATACTTCCTTAAGCCCTTTTTTGTGCTGACTCCTTTCACCACGCAGTTAAGATCATTTGGTACATATTGTTTTCTTTTTTATTGTGATAAAAAACATATAACATAAAATTTACCATCTTGACCATTTTTATAGTTCAGTAGTGTTAATTATATTCATATTTCTTTGTTTTAATTCTTAAGATGTTAACATACAGAGGTCAAGGATCATAAATAGAAGTGCTAACATTTTACCAAGATTTTAGCAGATTACAATCTTGTAGTTTGCTGCAAAAACAACTGCTAGAGGAACAGTACTGCTACTTGAATTCTGAGTGTACAAATGCTTGAATATTTGTTTTTCAAAATTGTACAAATTTACAAAATTTTGATTTTTACATATATTTATACATAACTTATTGTATATAAAATCATTTAAAACTGACTAGACCAAAACGTTTCTATCGCAGAGTAATTTCTTACATTAGTTGTAGCCAGCATGTTCTCTGGATCAATTAGAGTACGAAGAAGTCCCATTAACTGAACAGCACCTCCTAGCTCAGGATCAGTATCACAGATCATTTGTTCAATTACTACATTAATGAGAAGGATATCCTGAAAGAAAATGTGTTTCTGTGAGACCTGGTTTGGATATAAGACAAACGTACCAGCTGAAAGAACAAAATCGGAATCATACAGAAAAAAAAAACAAAAACAAAGAATGGATGAACTTATTTAAACCTTTTTTCCCCAATGTTTTCAAAGTTCTATAAACACACCAGAGCATAAAGAAGCCCACTCAAAACCAAAACAACACAATGCAAAAATCAGAGCACATGACAGCTTACAATATCATCAACACAGGCAATGGAAAACAAAATCATTTACCAGAAATTCTTGTTCACTGGAGGTTCTAACATATTTTCAGTCTAGGTTTTAGCTTCAGGCATGATTTTAGAAGTTGACTAAACCCAAGATTACACACATCAAGTGACCCCAGAACACAGATTAGTATGTCAGCTTCTAACAAGAAAATCCTTTCTGACAAAAATATGAGAAAAAATAACCCAGTACACAGCTCTCCACAAGAGGTAAAAGGGTACACACTGTGTTATATAATGATCTAAAGCAGCCAAATAGACTTATTATTACATTAGTAACATGTTCTTGGGTCTTAATATAAAGAGCTACAAAGCAGCTTTGCAGATACAAAATTTATTTGCTTTCTGCCTATATTTTAAAAGTAGACACCTTAAGCATTAAAATAGGATAAAAAGTGATGGTTCAGGTCAAAGGAAAAAGTTTTGACATCAACTCAGAGGATTTGAGAACAGGTTTATTATTGGGGGAAGAAAGGTAGTAACTGAAGGAGATGAAATAAAAGAACTGCATGGAATGAAGATAAATTTGTTGAATTGGGAAGAATTCTGTAAAATAATAAAAAGAAAAGTTCCAGTATAAAGCACATTTTGTAATTATTTTGCTTTTCTAGTCCCTCCCAAATTTAACATACTGTGTTATGCTAAAATATTTCCCTGTGAAATTGTAATATTAAATGCAATGAAGAACCATCAAAAACCATGTCATAGCAACTTAACTGCTTAAAATTAGAATCTTACCCTCTACCATGTCTCAAAATTTGAACACCAATGAATAATTCTATCATGGCATCAGAAACAATGAAATTTCTTCAAAGAGAAATTATGAAATATAATTCACAGAGCTACATTAATAGACTCAAGCCTTATTTCAGTTAGAGGAGAAAGAGCAAATTCCACCTTAATCCGCTCCTGTTTCTTATTCTGGTATGTTCAGCAAAGTATATCACATATAAAATGTTAAGATATTACAAAAGGTATCAGCTAGTGAGCTTTCTTCAGAACAATGATATGGTATTTACTTACTTTAAAATTCATACCAGTGTGTACAACTTGGATTCTACCAGTTAATTAGGGGCTCAGATAATTTGCTCAATTATATATAAGCAATTACATAAGTTCATTCCTCCTCTTACATAATAAGTTCATTCATCTAAAACTAGGCCAAAAATATATATATAAATGATGAATTTAAGTTACATCTAAATGAAAACACAGTTGCAAGAAAGACTTCTTAAGGTATAGCTCATACACTAAAATAATATTTCAATATATATACTTTAAAAGCTTTTTACCCTTCTCTCTCAAATGTAGTTTCTTACAAATCCTGCCTCATAAGTACCAATACCAAATTCTGCTGGTCTACACGCAAAGATAAAAGGGAAATGACCTGTGCTGACTGAGAGTCCCATAATCTGGTGACTTGTGGAAGTGAAAAAAGCCAATTTATATATTTCATAGTGAAATAGACTGCTACAGAGAACTACAGCCTTTTCAGGAGATCAAAACTGCCTTTCTCAAAGACGTGTAAAACTTCCTTGACAGACAAAGGTATATGCACCATTGAATACTATTCTGTAGAACTTTTTAGGGTACCCGAGCTTGAGAAAGCAAGGGCACAGAGGTCAGTAGGTAAACGGGAACCTTCGGGTTTAAAAATTATGCTTAGATAAGATGTCTAGAATACACAAGAAAATAATTTGGAAGCCTACTAAACAGTAGAGGAAGCTTAACTGTAAAGTAAGCTTTTGCAACAGTCTATGACTGTTTGATCTCTAAGACCACCACTGGGTCAGAAAACTCACACTGACAGAAAATAGGCTACAATACAAAATAGAGCCCTGGAGGAAAGGCATCTTCCATTGCCTAGCTCAGATGCAGCCACAGCTGAAAATGTCCTAAGGGAAGGAACCTAAGCTTTGGAAGAAAATGGGCAAGGAAAATTCTTTAGAGAACAGAACCAGGGACAGCTGGTATGGTTAATCAAGAACCTCTAAGGACAATGAGTCTAAGCTACTGATATTCAACAAATATTTGACAGACCAGTGCATCATAGCTGTGAATGAATGACTGCTGTATGTATGTTCTCCCTTTTTCCAAACAAAAGTAGTTTAATTGTGATGTTGGGGCAGATAAATTATCTTTTTGTTTAAAGGTCCCTGAAACATAAGGAGCCTTATCTGGACCTGAAGAGGACTGCACAACACCCAAATATTCTGGACGTGAAGTCTCCAGACTGGATACAGAAGTCTCCCTTGAGGAAAGGGTGAGTGATGAAAGAAAAGTGTATATGGACGTTAGGTAGTTACAGAGATGGGCTGTGGCTGATACTACTTAGATGCCAACTTAGTCTCTATTCTCTTTGTTCTGCTAACAGAGCCCAAGCTTTGTTCAGAGAGGCAATGTACTCAGCTAAAACGCTGTATTTCTCAGTTTCCATTGCAGCTAAGGGTGATGCACTTCTGGCCAAAGAAATACAAGCAAAAATTGCTAAATGGAACCTCTAAGAAAGAGCTTTAAAATGAAACAGAAAAGCTCTCTAGCTCTCTCCATTTTGCCCTCTGCCCCCTTTCTTATCCCTGCTTGGAGGTGGAATAGCAATCTTGCAACCTCAAAGTAACAGACATTAAAACCAGAAGCTCAGGATGACTGACTCATAAGATGAGTCTTCAGGCATCATAGAGCTGTTCCTTGACTAATTGTGACATGAATAAAACAAAATTTTTATTAGGTAAAACTATTATAGGCTGGTTTTTCTTTCTTTTTTTAGGATTAAAACAATTACAATTAACATACTATCTACCCTCTTAGCAAATATTTAAGTATACAATATTAATTATAGGTAATATGCCATACAGTAGATCTCTAGGACTTGTTCATCATGTAAAAGTGAAACTGTATCTTTTGACTAATACCTCCCTGTTTCCTCTACTCCCCATCTCCTGGCAAGCACCATTATACTCTCTGCTTCTATGAGTCTATTTTATATTCCTCATATAAATAGTATCATATACTATTGTGTCCTTCTGTGTCTGGCTTATTTCACTTAGCATATTGTCCCCCAGGTTCATCCAAGTTGTCAAAAGTGGCCAGGTTTCCTTCTTTTATTAAGGTTGAATAAAATTCCACTGTATGTGCATGACAAATTTTCTTTATCCATTCATCTGCAGATGAACACTTCAGTTGCATCCATGTCTTGGCTACTATGAATAATGCTGCAGTGAACATAAAAGTGCAGCTATCTCTTCAAGATCTGATTTAAATTTCTTTGGATTTATATCCTTAGTGGGGCTACTGAATCATATGGTAGTTCTCTATTAATTTTTGAGGAGCTTCCACACTGTTTTCCATAGTAGCTGCACCAAGGTACAGGCCCACAACAGTACACAAGGGCTCTCTTTTCTCCACATCCTTAACAAGACTTGTTACCTTTTGATTTTTTGATAAGAGCCATCCTAATAGGTGTGAGGCGATACTTCATTGTGATTTTGATGCGCATTTCCCGGATGATTAGTGATGATGATCACTTTACATGCACCTGTTGGCTATTTTTATGTCTCTGAAGAAATGTCTATTCAGTTCCTTTGCCCATTTTTAAATTGGGTTGTTTTTTTTTTTTGCTATTGAGTTGCAGGAGGTCCTTACATGTTTTGGATATTAATCTCTCATCAGCAATTGTGTACAACTCTACACTTTTATTCCCCAACCCATATACTATGTTACTGGTATCAGAATTTCTTTTTATATTGTATCTCTATTAACAAATTTCTGTAGTTGTAGTTATTCATAATATCTTGTCTTTACCTTTTATACTGCATTAAAAGTGATTTACATACCACCATTAGATTATTCCATTGGTCTATATTTGCCTATATATTTACCTTCACAGTGAGATTTACACTTTCATATGCTTTAATTTTGTTGTTCAGTGTTCTTTCATTTCAACTTGAAGAGCTCCCTTTAGCATCTCTTAAAACGCAGATCTAGTTTTGACGAACTCCTTCTTCAGTTTTTGTCTGAGAAAGTCTTTTTCCTTAATTTCTTTCTTTTTTTCTTTTTCTTTTTCTTTTTTTTTTTGCGGTACGCGGGCCTCTCACTGTTGTGGCCTCTCCCGTTGCAGAGCACAGGCTCCGGACGCACAGGCTCAGTGGCCATGGCTCACGGGCCCAGCCGCTCCGCGGCATGTGGGATCTTCCCGGACCGGGGCACGAAGCCGTGTCTCCTGCATCGGCAGGCAGACTCTCAACCACTGTGCCACCAGGGAAGCCCCCCATGGTCTCTTTAACTTCTCTTTACACCACCATAGTAGCTTTGCAATTAAAACCTTCAATTTAGAACCAGTTTCTAAATACTTGCAATATTCTGGGGTCTAAGTCAGGGGTCATTAAACTACAAAACTACCTGGCTGGTTGTTCACTTTGTAAATAGTTTTACAGTAAAACATTTACTGGAACACAGCCACACCTATTCATTTTCAAACTGTCTACAGACAGTTCATACTAAAGTGGCAGAGTTATGACAGAGACCAGAAGGCCTACCAAGTCTTATTTACCTTTTGGTCCTTTAAGAAAAGTTTGCCATCCTTCATCTAAATAGCAACATTTAAGTGAGTTTAACCACAGTTTCTGGGAGATAGTTCAAAGTTTTAGTTGTTTCTAAATCAAGTTTTAGAGAAATGATACTCCTGTTGGTTTCATCACACTCCAGCCTCATGCTATTCTTAGAAACACATACTTTTGTTTTTAAAGTACATTTAAGTGGGTGTAAGAATTTTTCAATATTGCCAAAAATACTGAAAATATATAATTAGTAACGGAGGGAAAGTTTTGAGTATCTACACATGGAATTTAGAGATTATCCCAATTATCAGGTGACATCTCTATTTTCTGATTGGGAAACATAAAGAACATACTTTATTTCATTGCTTCTAAGACAGATTTCTTAACATTTTAACTTCTTGATGTTGAGATATATTTTATAACCTATGGCATTACACACTCACTGTTAGCCAAGTGGCAATCATGACAAAGTAACATGAAAAATTTGTACTGACACTTTCTGGTAAGATCAAGAAAACATCAGAATCTGTGTAACTTAGATTCCATGTATATAGTAAATAAGAGGAGAAAGAAAGAATGGCAAGAGCAGGAAGAATATTCTGAGGTAACAGGATAAAAATAACTGATGTATGTTGTGGAAACACTACCAGTTTTTAAAAAACTATCTAAATGTAAGAATCATAAAAAAAGCTCATGCATATGAAATTTGCTCTTGCAGCTACTTGAATGAAGGTTACAAGTATTACAGAACCAATACTTCTTTCAATCCATTCTGATGTGTTCAGAGAAAGCAACAACTGTTCTTCAAATTCTACAGAAGAACTTAATCTAACTTCTTTAGTCTGTGAAATGGCAAAACACCTTGGACAAAGAAAACGTAAGCTCATTTTTTAAAGTTGGGGGAATTTCTTGGTATGATGTTGAAAGAAATGTTACCTCTGTACTATTCCTGACACAAAGAAATAACCTGAATTGAATCATGAGGAAACATCAGACAAATCCAAATTTTCACATACTACAACAGAAAGTTTTCATTTTTGTCTTGGGTAACAAGGGGATTACGGAGACAACGGATAAAATCTGAATTAGGACTGTAGTTAGATAACAGTATTGTAAAAATGTTATTTAATTTCCTGACTTTCCTGACTTGATAATTGTACAGTGGTAATGTAGAGTTTTAGTAGATAGACACAGAAGCAAATAGGGGTAAAGGAGCACTGTGACATCATTTCCATACCTTTTTCTTCAATGATTCAGAAAAAATTAATTATATATTTATGTATGCAAATATGTATATACAAATACAAGCAAAGAAAGACAATGATAAAGCAAATAAGAAATAAAGTATTAACAATTGGGAAATCTGAGTAAAGTGTATATGGGAGTTCTTTGTACTATTACTGTAATTTTTCTGTAAATTTAAAATTACTTCAAAATAAAAAGTTAAAAATTGACACAATTTTAAGAAATAAAGTGTGATATGTTCAATACAAAATACTGAACAGTCAACCCATAGAGATTAGCTTATGTATTTATTTTAAATTTCTTTTTATGGTAAAGTTTGCTTTTCAGAATTAATTTGAAGCAAATTCCATGTATACAATTCTAGAAATAATTCAGTAAAAAATAAAATAACCCTAAGGCTAATATCATATCTATAGAAATTAACATATGAATTTATTCCTAAGTGAGAAATACACTGAAAATACCTGCCAAAATAAGCAGTTCAGCAGTAGCTGTATTACTTATCCCGTCAGATTCTAAAAGAAGTTTTACTGAATGTTTCAAAGGTCATTAGCATAAAAATGTTTGAAATCTGTCGCACAGCAATTATTGCTAAATCTATCCTTCCAGCTTGGATAGAAATAATGACTATAGTAAAAAAAAAAGTTAATATTGCTATTTCCTTGTGTCTCAACACATATTTTAATACTGTAATCCATGTTCCTAAAGCCAAATCTGCTCCCACAGTACCAGAAAGAAAAGTTTGAATGCTGTGCATTTATTTTAAGACAGCATCAAAATATCAACTGCCCGCTGAATACACAGGTAAGTTATTTCTTCTTTCCTTTAAACATTACTACCAACTCAGTATAGTAGAATTCAGCATGTAGAATCCTTAATTTTGGAAATTAAGAAAAAAGTAATTTATCTTCATTTGTGGGCTAACAATTATTTTGAGGCAACAAAAATTTTTAATTAGAAAATTGTTAGACCTCAGAAAATCAGGGAAATGAAAGACCTTGAAGACTGTGACTACAAGAAAAAGGGAAATTAAATAGGGACTTTTCATTGTTAACGATCAGTAACTGCTTCCCCATGTCTCATGCATCAACTAAATGGAAACAAGAAAATCTTTCTAATGAAAACAGAAATAAAAGCTGTAAAAGTTAAGAATTCTAAGATAGTAAATTATTATTCTCATAGTCTGAGAGATTTTATGTTGAATGCTCTTAATCCCACACATCACTAAGGATGAAGCAATAGAAGTGTTAATTTCAAAGTTATCTTTTGTAAAGGATGGCACTAAGATAAGAATGTCAACAGTGAGATTATAAACTGATTAATAAGCTAGGTATTTATTTCTTTAAAGTCAGATTTAGCATCATTTGGGTTTTTTAAACTTTAAAATATACTTAACACAAAATATTTCTTCTATTTCTTTTCTACTGCCTAAATAATAGCGTTAGCCCAAACCAATTCTAAAATAAAATTGCTTTAAAAAAAAAAAACCTGGAAATATCTAACAGATAGAATGTAAAAATCTAAGTGGACATTAATAAAAAACAAAACATATAAAACAACTATAGTTTAATTCAATAGTAACAAAACCATAAAAGAATCAAATAACATTGGGAATCTAAACCTTCTTTAAGAAGGGACGTAGTTGTATTTCAGTTATTTTCTACTTAACACTAACATATATTTAATATAAGAAAGGGTACTTCAATTACAGCTATATGTTCATTTTGTCTTTAAATAGAGATTAAGGGGAAAGTTTAAATATTTTTGTAGTGGGAAAACACAACATTGGTTTCATTATTAAATATTCATCCCCACTAAAAAAAAGACACAATGAACCAGTAAAAGCACTTCTTAGTTATACTAGATAAGTGCCTGACCTAAGGGTTCAGAATTACATTTCATTAGTACTTGAAACTTTTTTTAAAACCAAGAATTAAGAATTTGATTCGTTAAATCTCTTTATCTCAGTAATAGTTTGAACGCATTTTTTTTGTTTTTACAATAAATAAATCAACTGCCACATATTCTGGCCTTGTCAAAGTCACAACTGATCAGAAATCTATTATTATTCTTCATAAACAGTTAAAATTATGGTTATGACTTTTCTTTCAACAGTTTGCAAACACTATTTTACAGGTAACTCATATAGAACCAGAGCATTATCACTTACGTCATCACTCTGCTGGGCTTCCTGCATTACAAATTCTCGGACCATGGAAGGACTAAACTCTACTAGATAAGAAAATATATCTGTAGCAGCTGATCTGACTTGCAAATCATCCATGCCCTGATAAAAGGAAAATCAGGTTACTTAGAGACTGTGAACAAAAGTTATGCCTGCGTTCCCCCTTTTTCTCCCAAATCTATGCCAAACAAATTTTTGGATTTAGACATGGTACTGGAATCAAAACATATAATCTCTCCCATCCTTTTCTTTTACAAATATTAAAAACTTTAGGCAGCTCAATGATTAGTTTCTGCCAGTTTTTGTCTTTACCACCACAAAAATAAATATTCAGAGAATTTAAATATAAGAATCAGCACAGGATTATAAAGCACTGCTTTACAAATGCTGCAAAAAAATTTGGGGGGTGGGAGGGAGGATTCTTGATTTAAATATATGCAAAAATATGAATGAGGTCTCCTAGTTAAGGCTTTAAAACTTTCCAGAAGCTGTCTTTGGTCCTGTTTGCCAGTTAGGCCTTAGTAACTGATTCTCCCTTTTATGACTCTCCTAATAGAGGATGATTTTGAAAACAATCTGGGTATTTTCACTCTTTTCCGTAACTTAGTTTTCTAAGGTAGTGATTTTGAATGCTTTTTCCCTATCAGTACATGAAGGATACATGATTCAAAGATAAAAATCTCCAGGTGATTCTGAAAACATTCCCTAACTTAGCAGTTCTCAAAGTGTGGCCCAGGGAACCCTGGAGAGGGGTCTCACACACTGAAAAGTGGGGTTATAACATCCTTTTCAAAATTGCATGAGATTAAAACTATTTTCATAATATTATTTATTATGAAAATAAATATTAAGGCATTACTGGCCTTTTCCACTCCCAGTCTACCACAAGTATAGTGGGGTTTTCCAGAGGCTACAAGATGTAATATCGTTAACAGATTAAATGCAGACGCTGCTATGAGAACCTAGCTATCTTTTATTACGCCAGGCATCAAAGGGATTGGCAAAAAATGTGAAACAATGCCACTTGTCTCACTAAAATTTTTTTGTTTTGGAAAAGTTATTTTTTCATGAAAGTTATATTAGTTATCTTAACATATAATGGGTTATTATCATTTTAAAATGAATTAATAAGTACTTAAAATTTTCTCAGTTTTAATTTTTCATACAATAAATGCCAGTGGATAAAGCTCATATAAACAAAAGTAGGAGAGAGAACCACTCCCTTAACCCCATATTGTAGCACGAGCCCCCTTGGTCCAGTCTGCCCTTCTCCCATTCACTGGTCTAAAAAGGAAAGGTATTTTATTAGTTTCTATGAAACATACTTAATTTTGTTATAGAAGAGATAACAGTCTCGTAAAACCATGTGGGATTTTTATTTACTTGAAGCCATATTATATGAATCATATGTTAATATTACAAATTTAAGTTAATAAAAATCTGAAGAGGTTTTATGACTCACTACCAAATGAATCATAATCTAAAATTACAAAATTCAATATGCATTACTATAAAAAATTATTTCCCATCCACAATATAAATCTATTACAAATTCACAATTTCAAAAACATGAAAAGAAGCTATATAATTACCATTACAATTTCAAGAGCAGGAAGAATCCCCAACTTTGCCAAAGTTTTGAAAAATGCATCCCTGTTTTGAGGTTGTAATGTCTGAGAAAATGCACAAAATTCCTTGAAAAAATTAACCTGTAATGTTAGAAAGAATAGTGAGAAGTTGACACACATTAAAAGTAACTCTGAGGCAAACTGTAATGTGATCTACCACAGTGTGGAATTAACCTTCTCAGGGACCTAGAGTTTTTAGGGTATCCTGGCTCCTCAAAACCTAAAGAACATAGAAACCATGCTATAATAAATGGTGGCTGGGTTTTCAGGGAACACTCATATAGCACAATTCAATTTTTAAGAATTGTAAGGAACATTAGAGATTTCCTAGAATAAAGGGCTAATTTTATAAATGAGAAAACTGAGAAATAACTATACCAAAGATGACGTGGCTGATTTTAAGTCAGCAATCTTTCATTACTTCTTTAGTATCTGATTATAAGGTTTGAAAAACTGGCAGACTGCTGGTACACAGCAATCACCATTCTCTTTCCCCAGAGCATGGTTTATATCTCAAAAAAGTGATTACCAACACATTCTAAAGAAGAAAAACACTTCCAAGAACCAATTCATCATTCGTTTATTCAAGAAGGATTCTCCCTACCTCTTGTTTAACAAAACAAAAAAAGCATCTCAATAATGAATCTACAACCATAAAAATGTGTGAGTTTGTACTTCTGTCCTAACATAAACCACGTCTTGATTTTGTAATTTATAAGGCACATATTCCCTCACTGGGAGGAATAAAACCACGTCAAAATATCTCTAAAAACTTCTATGATATACAAAACAGTAAGTTTTAGAAACTTTGCAAATAATCATTTCATAGTATAATTTAAACACAGGTGACCCTTGAACAATACAGGGGTTGGAGTGCCCACCCTCCACTAAGTCAAAAACCTGTGTGTAACTCTACAGTAGGCCCTCCATATCTGTGGTTCCGCATGCAACCTTGGACCATGTAGTTCTGTAGTATTTACTATTGAAAAAAATCTGTGTCTAAGTGGAACCTGCAGTTCAAACCCACATTGCTCAAGGGTCATCTGTTTATATCTTTCATACTAATTACAAAAATTTTTCTCTTAAATTAACAATTTCAATATTAAAAGCTGTGTATGCCAAAAGAGTAAGTGCTCTTTAAGGGTGTGAATTTCAGTAATAAATAACTTACCAATTCACGTCGTTTATCATCATCCGTGGCCTCATCTGTTAATTGTGCAAAAACTTCAGACAAAAACTTTTCATCTTCCTACAATGAGAAAAAATAATTACTATGAATTTAATAAAAGTATAAAGTTATACTCATTTATATGATTTCACAAACTATAATAAAAATAGCTGAAAACCTAAGAGCAATTCCATTACAAAACCTAAAATTCCAGGTATATTCATATTATAATTTTCAAAACTTGACTACACCATTCAATATTAGTTAGACATATTAATACCTTGTTTAATCAGAAACCTCAACTATAAAGAACTCTTTGAAAAACAAAAAATAGATGTTCAAGAGGTCATGCATGAAAACTCTATTTACCTTAACCGAGAGCCTCTCTAGCTCCCTTTCAGGGTCTATTTATTTACGCTTAATTTAAACGTAATTCAAACAAGTCTGAAGATCTCATTAGTCCACAGTGGATTAGAAAAATGAGAGTTACAAACACGGCAATAAAGAACACTGAATTCTGGCAGTGATAAGATTATAAAGGTTAACTGTGATTATCTTTTGGTGATGGATTATGAGTGATTTTCTTTTTTGCTCATCTGTATTTTCCAATTTTCTATAATAAATATGGACAATTAAATTACAAAGGAAAAACTGACATGAATATTGAAATTTACTTTAGAGATTTCCATCAAAGTGTGCTGAAAGAAAGTTATGCTTTTAAGTTTCAATAATCTTCAAAATTCACTTTTATGAAATATAATTTGAATACTTTTAAGTAATTAAAATAGCATAACCTAAAAATATTTGTAATAGTGATAACTGCATGGTTGATAATAAAATCAAAGCATGACATATAAAGGATATAGCTAATATACCTGCCCTTTCTCTTACTGTGAATCATCCATGAAGTGGTATCAATCCCTTAAAGCCTTTCTGAAATAAGGTAGAGCACATACGAAAAAACGAATGAAAAGCACTAGTTATGGTCATGGAAAATATAACATGCTCTCCCGCTAAACATCCTTTGGAGCTATTCAAAGACACATCACTAACAGATAACACCCTTTTTGACTCAGAATAGTGTTCGTTTTGTTATTTAGTTGACTCCTTTTGGATCTTATGTATGGAGGCCTGAATCATCTATCTACCTTCTGAGAGAGTTCAACTACATAAATAATCTTTTACTTATCCCTCAAATCACTTTTTCATCTCAGTATTTTAGGTTTTGTTGAATAAGCACATATTTACCTCAACTTACACCTTTTATAAATTTTTATCTTCCTGCACCTCTCCCAGATTAAATCTTCCTTTCCTGTCTAAAGATTTTTAATTTTTTCAGAATCTTTTCATAGGAAAATAGTTCCAGTTCTTTGATAAATGCAATTTCCCATTTAAATTCTTCTTATATGACTCATTATTTGTTTGTTGATGGCTAGAACTGCATAAAGTATTACAGAAGCAATTTCAAGTATTACAGTCTGCTAGGAGAATGCTTTCCGATTCCTAGTATATTTCTTTTCTGATCTCTAACATTATTTTTGATATTATTCTACACAAGCACTCTGTTCCAATGTATTAAGGGAGCGATGTTAGGTAGCTTAAAGCCTATCATAGATATAGCTGGAAAACTTCCCCTAAATCCCTGGTTCTTCAAGTAATTAAAGTAGTTTCTTTAGATCACTTTAGTTTTTATTTTCTATTTCATTTTAAGAGCTTTTAATAAATCATAATTATTTTAAGTCATATTGTGCATGTTTACTATTTTGGATAACAAAACCTTAAAGGGAAAAGATGAGCTGCTCCTAAAAAGTCTGAAATCGAACTTTTTTCTTTGTGATGATGTAAAAATGGGCACACACACAAAACCAACATCCCAAACCTAGGACCCATGCAACATTAAAAATTCTAAAAGGATCACGTAGACACAGAAATTTAGAATTAGATGAGGCTTTAACAGAGTACCTAGAGATTGCCTAGTCTAATTTTAAAAGTCCATCCCAAAGAATGGATTTATCAGAAGCTAGCTAGTGATAAAGATGGATTTAGAATCCTGGTCTCCTGCATAATGAAGTTCTGTCACTCCCACAACAGAAAATATACAGGATAGATTCCTAAGTAGGAATCAAACCAAAGCAAAATATACACACAAACTAGAATGGGCCAAGTCCAGTATGACAAAATTTAATACGTTAAATCCTACACTTGAGTCCAAAAACTTCTAAAACAAAACCATATTATTGCAAAGTTGTTTTCTTAATGGTGTTGGAAGATTTTACATATTAAATTAATGGGATGAAAGGTTAGAAAGTTCAGTGCTGAAATCTTGCAAAATATGTCAAAAAAGAACTAAACCACTGATCCCACTGGGTTTGTTTTTCACCCAACTCTTATCTATGGAATAGTGAAAATTTATGTAACATGCTAAAATGTCAACATTTGAGATACCTGTCCTTAATCATTTCTAGTGCAGGGAGAAGTTAAAACTTCTTGTTCTGAAAAGGATCTTAACTCTATAGCTGTCTATGTGGAAATAACCTCAATTTACTGGCTTTTTGGAATTTAATTTATAAAACATTTTAAAGTATATTTCTCAATTCTGGACACAAGGGATTTTGACCTGTAATTAGGTAGAAAATTCAGGTTAACTAAAATCTTATGTCCCTATCATGGTTACGATAATCTCAACATGTATTAGAGTATATACTAGGAGCCAGTGACCACCCTAAGTGCTTTCATATAATTTCTCAGTTAATTAACCTAATTTAGGTTAGGAGTTATCTATGTAGTTTTATACTACCTCATTTTGGTCGAGTTAGATAAAATTCTTACATTTTTACTTGCCCTATGTAACTAATGCAACAACAGGCTAATACTTATTTAAGAAGCTACAGATATGCATACTAGTTAGCCAGATGGGTATCTGGAAACATCTAATGCCTGCAGGGAAATCTCAGAGATGGGCTTTAGGAAATGAGCCTTTAGAAGCCAATGGCCATAATCTTGCTTTCTCCTCACACACTGTTGAAAACAGAATTCAGCATCACGGCTGATACGTAAGAGATAACGAAGTGGTAAACCTTAAGTAAACAACAGGTAGCTCACGATATCTGGCTATTTCATAAAATGCCTTTCATGGACCAGAAATGAGTAAACCTTGGTTTATATAAGTATAACTTTCACAAATAGACCTATGACAGAATGTATAAAATGACATAGAAAGTTATAAATATTTACAGATTAGTTTGCATAATTTATTTTCAAAACATAAAAAGCATTATGATTTACTATTATGGATTTGGCAACTCTTCTGAAGTCAAAAGCAGTCATTTGAAAGCTACACTTGAGCTTCTGTTACTGGGTCCTTTATATCAACTACATTGACTATGGGCTTATTTCCAGTCTCCTGAGACTATAACTTTTTCTGTCAGCAAGTGAAATGGCACCCTGAATTGTACAGTATGGTTTTAAAAAGTGGGTCCCATGTATTATAAATGGAACCTAATGTGTAAGTCCAACTTGCCTCACACTTATTACTGTGGAATAATGAAAAACTGCCTGGTGAAAGAATTATCTGGGAAGTAAATCCTATACAAAAGTAAAGTTATAATGGTGAATAATGGTTGGAAGTATCATGAAATGGAATCTCATAGGTAAGTACTGAGACAGACATTCTTAACTTTTTGGTCTCAGGACCCCTTCAAACACTTAAAAACTACTGAGGACCCCAAAGAGCTTTTATTATGTGGGTTATGTTTATCAGTATTTACCATAATTAAAACTGAGATGCTTAAAAACATTAATTTTCATTAAAAAATAAGCTACTATGTTTGTATAAATATTTTTTTATGAGGAACAACTGTATCATCCAAAATCATAAACATTTAGAAAGAAGAGTGGCCTTGTTTTACATTTTTGCAAATCTCTTTAATGTTTGGCTTAACAGAAGACAGCTAGATTCTCACATCTCCTTCAGCATTCAATCCGTTGTGATATGTTGTTTTGTTTGTTTTTTTGCGGTATGTGGGCCTCTCATAGTTGTGGCCTCTCCCATTGTGGAGCACAGGCTCCGGACACGCAGGCTCAGCGGCCATGGCTCATGGGCCCAGCCGCTCCGCGGCATGTGGGATCCTCCCGGACCGGGGCACGAACCCGTGTCCCCTGCATCGGCAGGCGGACTCTCAACCACTGCGCCACCAGGGAAGCCCGATATGTTGTTTTGGTTGAAGTACATGAAGAAAATACAGCCTCACGGTGACAGAAAGTTGGAAAAGGAAAAACTTCACAGACTTCTCTGAAACGGCTTCAGGTACTCCCAGGGGTCCACAGACATTACTTGAGAACCACTAACTACACTAAGTACTATAGTAGCAGCTCAATAAACTTAGTGACTGATGTGTAAATAACAAAGGCAGTTATGCAGGAAACTGTTAGTATACTATCACAAGTAAAGCAAAATCTTCAAAATCATGCTTACCAAACTGTTAGGGTATAAAGGATTAACATGATATAAACATGGTATAAGACTCCTACTTTACAACTCAAGGAGAGAGAATAAAATCAACTTCCATAGCAAATAATCTATCATTTACTGAAAATTAATGAATGTTTCTCAATTCTGGCTGCACATCTGAATTATTTCGGAAGCTTTAAGCACACACACTCGCGCATATCCCCAATAATAACTAGGTCTCACAAAATGGAATAAAAAATATTAAAAAAAACAGCTGCCTGTTTCGGATGATGAAAAAGTTCTGGAAATGGATAGTGGTGATGGCTGCATAACACTGTGAATGTACTTAATGCTATGAATTGTACACTTAAAAATTGTTAAAATTTTGAATTTTAGGTCATGTACGCTCTACCACAAGTTTTTAAAAACAAAAAGTTAAAAAAAAACCCCAGCTGCATGATAGGACATTTAGAAATACAAAAGGTCACATTAAGAAATGATTCTTCTTCAGAAAACTATGAGATAAAGCCCTGTTTTCTATGCTTGATAGTACAATTAAAGTAAACAAAAGAAATCTTTCAAAACGAAGGAATGAACACCAGCTTACCTATTAAGGGGACTAAATATCTGAAAACAAAATTATGAAGAACACCTCAGTTTACTTACCTGCAACATGCTGACTATTTCAACTTTGTTGAAGAAAATAAAAGATGTAAGAGTAGAAAGAAAATTCTCTTCAAAAACTGATGGTGTAGGCAAAATTATGTCCTGAATGTACTGTACCCTGTAAGTCTGATGTATTTTTTGCCTTAGTTCAGAGTCTGTTATTGGTATAACTTCCTTAAACTTTGCAGTTTTGGTCAAGAATTCTCTGTGCCTTTTTGGCTGAGCCAAAGCAGGGTCATATTCAAGGCATCCCACGACATCCATGATACACTCATCAGAAAACATTACCTCAAACAGAGTTGCCTTATTTAGGAATAAGATTCCTCTAATAATTTCATACAAATGGTGTAAGCCTTCAGTGTTTTCTAGGTTCTCACAAGCTTGGAACAGCTGCAGTAGTTTTTTAATATAGCCTTCATTTTCCAAGGCCAGAGCCAGCTTTTCCCTACGGATAGGTGAGGAGAGAACTGAGGTAACTAAGTCAGCAATCTCTTCAAGTTTATTGAGTTCACATGTGGGCAGGTCAATCAGATGACTGGTTTCAGGCATTTCTTCAAATCGTTCTTCTTCTGATTCATCAATGAGGTCCTGTGTGACTTCCACTGATGGATCCTTACCTTGAACCTGAAAATATCCAAGTACAGCTGGTTACCTTAAAATACAAAAGAATTCAGAATTTTGGGAATCAAATCACTGATCATTCAATTTTTTAAAAAAAATAAATTTCTTTTTCTTGGGCCACGACTCACAGCATGTGGGATCCTAGTTCCCGACCAGGGATTGAACCCCTGCCCCCACTAGACTGCTGGAAGTCCCCTGACTAGTGAATTTAAGTAAAAATCAATACTTTCAAGGAATCAATACTAATAGTCATTGTTAATTAAAAGTGAAGTCTAGAGGGGGAAAATACAACTAGTTTAGAGTCAGTTATTTGAGTCTTAAGTTACTGACTGCAGATGGTTTCACCTCTAAATTTCCCAACTTACAACTTGAGATTAACTCTGATCCCTAATAACCTGAATATTTCAGCTAACGTTATGTTGTTTGATATTAAATTATGTAATAACCACTTGCAGTTGTTTATTAAATTCACTCTACCTAGTAGAGTGTATTTTGCAGAAAGTAACTCTCTTCTGTTGGTCCCCCAAAATTACTATGTATGACAAAGCACCATCACACTGGCTAACAAGGACACTACTGAGTTCAAACCAAATTAAAACCCAACTCCCTGTATATTCAAGAGTAAGAAAATATGATTTCCTCAAAATACTTTCGAAATTCACTTTTGGAAAAGTATTTGCTTTTGCTCTGAGCCTGAAGCTGATAAATAGACTAATAAATAAAGTCTATTCTTTTAAAAACTGGCATTCATTTAACATCTGTGATAAAGCCTTCAAGTATTATCTAGATAAAAATCACAACATAATGAATAAAGAACTGCTTTATGATTCAGGCTGACTACTTTATGATTCAAGAAAAGCATGGCTAACAAGTTTTCTATAATGAATTACTCTAACAAAAAATGTTTAGAACTTTACTTTTCATAAATTTTTCTAATTCATAATCCAAGAGTGCAATCATCCTCTCTTCTCCACCTTAAAACATCTCGAATATCCTAAGCAGAAAAAGTTCCACAAATTTCCAAATCCACCAAAGCAACATATGAAAAAAGACCTAAGAACTCAGAGAAAAAAGTAGACGGATATACTGATGCATACAAGATACTTTTTTTCCCTAGAGGAATGAGAGTATTTCTTTTACTTCTGAGTTCTCAACAGAGTAGCTGAGCTTAGGGAGGATGACACATAAATATAAGAGAAAATATAAGTAACAAGGTCATAAGAACAGTTCAGATAAAATGCCTTGGAAACTCAGAGGAGGGAAATTCCAGGTCTTGGGGTGTGGGTGAGCAGAGAACACAAGGAAGGAATCATAAAAGCAGTGGCATTTCATAAAAAGGAATGAAACTGGGTCATTTGTAGAGTCGTGGATGGATCTAGAGACTGTCATACAGAGTGAAGTAAGTCAGAAAGAGAAAAATAAATATCGTATATTAATGCATATATGTGGAATCTAGAAAAATGGTACAGATGAACCAGTTTGCAGGGCAGAAACAGAAACACAGATGTAGAGAACAAACGTATGGACCCCAAGGGGGGAAAGTGGCGGGGGCGGTGGTGGTGGTGGTGGTGGTGGGATGAACTGGGAGATTGGGATTGACATGTATACAGTAATATGTATAGAATAGATAACTAATAAGAACCTGCTGTATAAAAAAATAAATAAAATAAAATTCAAAAAAAGAAAAAAAAACAGTGGCATCTGAGATTTTAAGTGGACCTTCAAAGATAGGTAAGATTCTGAGGGGAGATAAAGGTACCCAAAGTGCAAAGGGAAGAGCACAGAGCCAGAGAAATGGAAATATGTGACATGCATATGGCAAACAGCAAAAATGGAAATGTAGACTCTAGCCAGATCATGAAAAGTCAAGCTAAAAGACCTGCATTACTGTTCAGGGAAGTGAATGTGTAGCACTGTCCTTTAGAAAATTAATCTGGCATCAGCTGCAAGAGACAAATTTGAAAATATAGATAAATTAGGGTGTTATTCCAAAGGCTACATGAACAACTGAATTTGGATAGTGATGTTGGGACAGATATGGGATAGCTACAAAAGAGAGAAGGAAACACAATGACCCTATAGTTTTAAACCCATCATTGGGAAGATTATGGCTTGTTTAACAAAAGCTGGGAATGTGGGAGAGGAATGCTAGGAAGAGTTCAGTTTTATTAAGTTTGAGTTGTTTGAATATCCAGCTGGCAATTCAATCTGTGGGCCTACTACTCTGGAAAAAGAATAGGACAGAAGATAGAGATTTGGCATTAGGGTAACAGTTAAAGCCAGAAGACTCTGACACTAATCAGAGAAAAGAGAAAACGTAGTGTGAGGGGAAGGAAGAAGAATCAGAGGTTACAAAGAACAAATAAGAGGAAAACAGGAGTTAACTTACACTTCAAATGAACATAGTTTGCATATGTTTAAGAATAAAAGCACAGCTCCAGAACCATGCATGTAACCACTAGGTTACAGCATGTTTATTTCTTTGTTATCTAGTATTACCCCTTACAAGCTTCCTGGATTCATCCTGAACGTAACCCTGACTGATCTAATCTGTCAACATCACATAAACCCAAGTGTCTACCTGGATGACAATAGTGCTGTCCACCAGATATTTCTGGTTCTCTCCCTCTTGTGGCACGTGAGTTCATTGCTTCCATGAAGTTACATGTAGCTGTGTGACTTACTCTGGCCAATAAAAGTGCCATGTATAACTTCTGGGAAGAGCTTTCAAAAACCAGTGCTCTGATTTGCCACCTTTCTTTCCCACTTTGCAATAATCATGGAAGTATTAAAATGAATTCTCTATCAACTTGGGTCCCTGAGAGGCTCTGTTAAGCACAGCCCCTTCCTCTCCAACACTGGTCAAACAGCATTAAGGGGGCTTCCCTGGGTGCAGTGGTTAAGAATCCACCTGCCAATGCAGGGGACACGGGTTCGAGCCCTGGTTCGGGAAGATCCCACATGCCGCAGAGAAACTAAGCCCGTGCGCCACAACTACTGAGCCTGCGCTCTAGAGCCCACGCGCCACAATTACTGAGCCCACGCGCCACAATTACTGAAGCCTGTGCGCCTAAAGCCCATGCTCTGCAACGAGAAGCCACTGCAGTGAGAAGCCTGCGCACTGAAACCAAGAGTAGCCCCCGCTCACTGCAGCTAGAGAAAGCCCCCGTGCAGCAACGAAGACCCAACGCAGCCAAAAATAAATAATTTAAAAGAAAACAGCATTAAGGAATAAACCAAACTTTTGTTGTGATAAGGTTCATGGTAAGTCCACACTATCAGTAGGCTTCTCGATGAAAATTTCTCTTTTCCACACTCCTATCCTAGTCCCTTATAGCTACCGCTTTAATTTTTTTCCCTTTTCAAGGGTCAAACACTATTACTTTCCCCTTTAAATCTCATAAGAGAGAACTTTTTCCCTTTGGGAAAAAAAGAGGCCATCAGTACTCAACTTCCTCCAACATTCTTCTTTTCCATCTCACAACTTATCTTCATTCAATTCCTTTATCTGTTTAAAAGAAAATGTCTCTACCATTTTCTGAGGTTAGAACTTCCATATGTACTTCTGATTTTATGCTTTCTAAGAGCTCAATATGTATCAATTATCTTAGCTCTTTTTTAAAAAATTAATTAATTTGGTTGTGCTGGGTTTTAGTTGCCAGCAGGTAGGCTCCTTAATTGTGGCTTGCTAGCTCCTTAGTTGTGGCATGTGGGCTCCTTAGTTGTGGCACGCGAACTCTTAGTTGCAGCATGCATGTGGGATCTAGTTCCCTAACCAGGGATCGAACCCAGGCCCCCTGCACTGGGAGTGCAGAGTCTTAACCACTGTGCCACCAGGGAAGTCCCTTAGCCCTTGTTTTTGTAATTTCTCTCCCCACAATGATTCTTTTGTTCTGTCATTCACCATTCCCCTTAAGATACTTATTGCTCTTTGAGCTGTCAATCTTTTTCAGAGAGGAGTTCTATTTTCTTATTATAAGGGGTTAAGAAATGACAAAGAAACAGGCTTTTTATTGAAATTGTCCTTTCAAAGGTCAGCAATGACCTCCCAGAATTAAAAAGTAAAACACAACGTATGGTTCTGTTGAATACAACACAGTAGCTGGGAGCAATAAACTAAATGTATACTCAGCAACATGGCTAGATCTTAAAAGTACAGTACTGAGTTGTGCAGTAAAAAATTAACCTTGCTAGACCAGCAGAGTGGCCAAACCTAACATTGCTTTCAAAGGCGGAAATGTTTGCGTAAAAATCAATGACAAATGGGGAGGAGAAATGGTAACAGAGGGCAAAGGAATAAATAAATAGGTAATGTAATGAAGGAAATCTAATATTAACACTGGTGCCTTACAAAAAGCTCAGAGTAAGAGACGATATTCTCTTAGCTCAATTGTAACAGATGCCTGGAAGGGTGAAGCCATATGTTTCCCAAGTCTACCCCTGCTCCTGGGACTCAACAAGGTCGAATGGAAGTCTGTAAGTCTACTTGATAGAGCTGACACCACCCTGGGAGACACTGTCATACTGATGAACTGGACCAATTATTAATGACTGAGTGGGATTCTTATAATGTGCCAGTATCTACTGACTCTTACTTTTTTCAGGTTACATCTACTACCATACCGCAATATGGTATAACATTGCCACTGTTGATCCAACTACCTCATGTACATAAGCCTTATGATAATATTGATATTATCATCAAATGTATTAGGAAACTGAATTAAAGCCTCCTTAGCATGTAATGTTGATAGAAAATGGCATGAGGAATAAGTGGACTTACTAACTGTTAACCATCAGCTAATTTCTATACCAAAGAGTTCTCTACGAGTTTACCATAAGGTACAAACTGTGGTAGATCAAGGAGGGTAATGAGCAATCAAAATAGTGCAAAAATATAAAAAGTAAATCATGGCTTTATAGGATAGAATAGTTGTTGCTTTAAATCTACTCCTAGCCCAGACTGACTCCTCCAAATGTTAGGCATATTCATACTGATACTATTGCTCTGTCATATAAATGCTACACTAAGTGTAGATGCTTAGACAAATATGACCATTTTGCTGTAAGTCTTGGCCAAGGGCCAAAGGGTGGCCTTTGCAGTAAAGAACTAATCTTGCCCAAAGAAAGGTTTGGACTTTGCCTAACTCCTGAGAGTCAACCTCTAAGCACTCTGAATATCCTATCTGTTGGGAGTTTTTTTGTTTACCTTGGGCTATGCTGGACAGTCCACATACATGTGTGGATAACTGTATGGTTTATGGAGGAGATCTTGGGCCACACAATATCAGCTCAACCTCTGGGAGTGCTGGAAGCTAGAGTTAGCCACATGGGTATTCAGCCTGCTTATATGACTAACACCCCAATGAAAATGCTGGGCACAAAGGTTTGGGTAAGCTTCCCTGGTCAGTAATACTCTGTACATGTTGCCACCCATCGTTGCTGTGAGAAGTTAAGTGCTGTCTGCATGACTATTCTGAAAAGAGAAAATTGGATACTGATGCCTGGAAGTCTCCTAGACTCTGCCCGATGTGCCTTTTCCCAATGGTAATTTTAACCTGAATCACATCATTGTAATAAACTGCACCATGAGTATAATAGCTTTGTGGAGTTCTCTAAGTCTTTCTAGTGAATTAGTGAACCTGTGAGTGGTGTTGGGGACCTCCCGAACTACATGAGTGAAAAGAGTAAAAAACAAATTTCAGCGAAAAGTTCTAAGACAAAAGTACAAAGTCATTAAGAATATATATATATATCTCCAAGAACATATATTAAACGGCATGTGCTGAGGTGTGGGGAGGGGAAAAGTGGGGCAAAGTATAACTGAATATGCTGATCACTGGAAAATATTAACCACAATATAAATTTATGTTCTAGCAGGCATGTAATTCAACACCCTAGTTCTAAATAAGATGTTTGTCTTCTGTTTTATTCACTCATTCTTCAAATATATACCGAGTACATACACAACGTGTGCCAGTTGCCATACTGGTATTGGAGGGAGAAAACAAAATAAAATATCACGTTTCAGTAATTTATCATAAAAAAAGATTAGTCTTTATATACTGCTATTAATATTCTGAACAGCCTTATAAATATTATGGAAAAGTAATCTTTCATTTTGAAATTATTGCCTTCATTATTTACATGGAATATTTTTCCCCCCATTTCATAGATGAATGAATTCATGGTTTAAGTTTATTGAATTAAGAACTGAACAGCAAGTATTTATGAACTGCATATGTATGTCTGCAATAGAGGTCCCTTTTTTTTAGATCTTACACCTCACTTTACAGAAGACTTTGCAAACATAAAATTCAATCTCAATCCTTGGAGAGCACATGAGATAACAAAGGGTAAAAATGAAGACCTTCTTGCCATCACCATCCACAGGTTTAAAAACAGGCAAAACAAAAAGGTGAAATATTAACAAAACAATTAGGATTATATTCTTATGTATATTGTACAAATTAAAGAAATAGCATATTTACTAATGTTTTCAACTGTTCATCAGCTAGAATTCTAGTACGTATGTATACTAATAATGCTCCAGCAATACATGATGCATACATAATCAGATAGGAGGTAGGAAAGAAACAAACCATCTACTCCCAGATAAGAAAAGTTTAGTGATCTAGAGCCATGTGTCAAATAAACTTTCTATGGAATGGTAAGATTCTTACTACGCTTTCGTAGGCCACTTTATTACGCTGTTTGGCACTGTTATTGGGAGGACCAAGGAAAAAGAATGCTTGTGGTCAGATCCATAAAGCTAACTCAAGAACCGTCAGTGAGGGCTTCCCTGGTGGCACAGTGGTTGGGAGTCTGCTTGCCAATGCAGGGGACATGGGTTCGAGCCCTGGTCCGGGAAGATCCCACATGCCGTGGAGCAACTAAGCCCACGTGCCACAACTACTGAGCCTGCGCTCTAGAGCCCACGAGCCACAACTATGGAAGCCCACGTGCCTACAGCCTGTGCTCTGCAACAAGAGAAGACACCACAATGAGAAGCCCGCTCACCGCAACTAAAGAAAGCCCACGCGCAGCAACAAAGACCCAACGCAGCCAAAAATGAATAAATAAATAATAAAAAAAAAGAACCTTCAGTGATAAGAATCCTTAGAGGTAAAGCTGATATAAGTGAAATGACGACAGTCAAAAAACACTATAGGGACTTCCCTGGTGGCACAGTGGTTAAGAATCTGTCTGCCAATGCAGGGGACATGGGTTCGATCCCTGGTCCGGGAAGATCCCACATGCCGCGGAGCAGTTAAGCCCATGTGCCACAACTACTCAGCCTGCGCTCTAGAGCCTGCGCTCCACAGCAACAGAAGCCACTGCAATGAGAAGCCCGTGCACTGCAACGAAGAGTAGCCCCCGCTCACCGCAACTAGAGAAAGTCGGTGCTCAACAACAAAGACCCAACGCAGCCAAAAATAAATAAATTTATATTAAAAAAACCTGTAATAGAAGATTAGCCTAGGCAACCACTGAAACACAGTGATCTCCATTTACAGAAAATAGTAATTAAAAATGAATTTTATGATTTACCAACTGTCATGGCCCAGATTTGCCCAAGGAGACATAACTACTAAATGTAATGTGGTACCCTGAACGGGATTCTGGAACACTGACATTTAAGCTGAGGAAATCTGAATAAATGTAGAATTTAGTTAATAATAATGTATAAATAATAATAATACATAATAATGTATGAATATTAGTTCATTAATTGTGACCAATATGTATACTAATGTAAGATGCTAATAGGGAAAACTATTTAATAGGGGAAACTGTGAGGGGAGGAGATATCAGGCAGAGGAGTATATAGAAACTATTTTCTGCTCATGTTTTCCATAAATCTGACACTTCTAAAATAAAAACTTCATTAAAAAAATTCCAAGGCACAACTGAAACATATACTTCACTTAAAAAAAAAATTCTAGTTACCCTGAGAGTTACCACCTATCCTATATCCTGCTACACTGTAAATTCCTTCTGAGTTGAAGTCATGAGCACTTTGGATTATTAGTGTCTGGCACACAGTTATCCATAAACATTATGCAAACAGGTGACCAAATATTAAAGAAAAGTCTAAAAGCCTTAGAACATAACTATTTAACCTTTTTTCTGTTAGAAGATCTTGACATTTTGTAGGGTATTAATTATGAATATATGCTATCAAAATCTAAAGTGGTAAAACAAAATTACAACTTGAAAAAAAATTTCAAAAATTTTGATGTATAACATAGGAGACATTTGTAGGTTAGGTTATCAAATTCTCACATGAAAATATTATCTCTCCACATTCTAATACACATCTGTTAGATATAATGAAAAAAATAAATCATGAATGCATGCAAACTTAAGTTAAACATTACTAAAATAACCTTACCTGACAAATTTTTTCCCAGATCTCATCACAGCCAGCTTTTTCCTGAAAACTTAGTGCCAGATCATAGTTCTCAGCTTCTGACCAAACAATTAATGTATCCTGTTTAAAAATAAAGATTTCTGTATCAGCACACCAGAAAAGAAACAACTACAAAGTATAAAAAAAAATCAAGAGGACAGGAAACAGAGCAGCAATGCCCTCAGGTAAGTGCAATTAATGTACACTCAAATGACATCATATAACTGTATTTTGTTATCCTTTGAAATTTTAGTAATATCTGGCAATGAAGTCATAGCTTTGGTACTGAAAATGACAGTGAGCAATTTTCTGAAACAAAAAATATTAAAACATGTTAGCAGGCTCTAGCTCATGTTACCAAGATAATGTTTAATGGAAAGTCTAGCATTCTTGGCCAAAATATCATGTAGACATTCTAATCATCTACTTCCTATTGTTTCCAGAAAGTCAGCTGTTCCACTCACTAACCACCTACCCGTTTATTTTTCCCTTCAAGCTGGTTACCAGTAGGCTAACTAAATAGCTGATAATTATCCTAAGGTTTGACCCTTTCTATTTTTGCCTTTTTAAAATCTGGAAAAGCCTTCAGGATATTAAGGAATGTGCAACAATGCTGACAGAAAATACTTGCTCTACCTGTATTACCAACAGCACCTAGTTCAGCAGCTTAGATAGTAAAAAATTAAAAACCTCAGTTTCAGATAAGTGTTTTTCTGGATGTCCTTAATTATATCCCTCCCAAAAGGTTATGCCTTTAGGGAAAAGTTGTCAACTCCCTTATTAAAAACTAAGGTTTGGTTTTAAATTAAAACACTCAAGTTTAAACACGAAAATCATTATGCAACACCTAAATGAAATGGACTTTTAAAGGATACATAATAATGAAAGTTTAATATGGCCAAAACTTTGATTTAAAAAAAAAATGCACATTTAAGTTTATTCCCTAATTATCAAAAATATAATCTATGAAAGCACCTTATATTTATTAATTGTTCAGCTGACAGTACTTATAAATATTATGCTGATATTAAAAAATATATAAAATTAAAAGTTAGCCCCAGGGACTTCCCTGGTGGTGCAGTGGTTAAGAATCCGCCTGCCAATGTAGGGGACACGGGTTCAATCCCTGGTCCGGGAAGATCCCACATGCCGCGGAGCAACTAAGCCCGTGTGCCACAACTACTGAGCCCATGCGCCACAACTACTGAAGCCCGAGTGCCTAGAGCCCATACTGAAACAAGAGAAGCCACCGCAATGAGAAGCCCTCGCACTGCAATGAAGAGTAGCCCCCGCTCGCCGCAACTAGGGAAAGCCCACACACAGCAATGAAGACCCAACGCAGCCAAAAAAAAAGAAAAAAGTTAGCCCCAGATTAATAAAGACAAAGTTTTAAAAATGAAAACATTTCAATACTTTGGTAGCTCATCCCTTAATTAATCTAGGCCTCAGATGAATACTTATCTGTTGTGTGATCAGGTAAGAAGAACACTGAAAATCTGTGTTCTAGCTTCTGGCTGACCATGCTTCTTGGAAGGGATATTTGCCATCAGCTATTCTAAAATTTTATCAGGTTGTTTAAAAACCTTTAGTGGCTTCCACCATGTAGAGAAGAGGTTGTGAAATCTTTTTAAAAAACCAGTAGAATGCTTTTTATAAACAAAATTTTAGTAAGAATCTCCATTAAAAAAAAAAAAGAGATAAAAACAAGGCTATTCTAGTTAAAGCACTAGGGCACCCACACAAGCTCCATGTTCTTTCCTCAGTTCCTCAGTTGTTTTTTTAAGAGCACTCCTCAAAACAGCTACATGAACAGTGCTCTCCAAACTTTTAAAAACCGTGTGCCTCAAATTACTTACATATTATATACAGAAGTATAATATTACTATAGCCATATTTTATAAAACATACAGTAAAATAGAAATTAAAAGGCTTATATAAAGATTAAATAAGCAATATTTAAAAATGTTTAAACTGCAATGGCTCCATAGCATTATTATTTAGAATTTTAAGACCCAATATTGTTAGGGCACAGTATATCCATAAGTGATAGGAGATACAAATCCGTATTTAGTGACATCCTTTTAATAATTCTGAATTTTGGGGGAGGGGAAACTTTTTGTAATATCTATTTTATCATTATTTCGGCTTTGTCACTTGCCCGACAGATTACACTAGGAGTGTAAATGTCAGTTGGACCATTATCTTGTTCACTTGCACTTACAGTACTGTTTTCAACCCATTTTAAGGCACATGCTCCTTTTGTTAGGGTTACAGGTTAGTTTAAATTGGAAAATATCTGTAAACAGTTATCTGCACATACAGGCTATAACTCACAATAGGCGGAGAACACTTTTCATGGAAACGTTACTCTTCTCTCAGAATACTATTCTTATTTTTGACTCTTGACCGCATGACTTTATTATATATTCGCAAAACTCAACTTCTCCTTTTGATACAATAAACAGGTTTCTTCTCCAATGATTCATACTGTGCATTCTATTTTGGAGATCACTATTACAACAGAATGAATGAAATTCAAAACCATTTATCCAGGCATACAAGGCCCTTTGCATTTTGGTTCCAATCTACCTTCTGAGAGAAAAGTCGAGGTAAGCAACGAAGTCTGAATTAAGATAACTGAGTCCCCTTCTTCCTATCATTTTCTTTTGTTCTTTCCTTCCCATTCTTAACAGTAAACTCTTACTCATAAGCCAGTCAAAATCCCAGAAACTAAATAGAATTTATATTCAGAATCCTTTTTCAATGCAAAGAGGACTGACCTTGGCAGATGGTTAAAAACATACATTCCCATGCTTCTCCCCTGGGTACAGGTCTGGAGTAAAGCCCAAGAATCCTTATTTTTTTTTTTTGCAGTACGCGGGCCTCTCCCGTTGCGGAGCACAGGCTCTGGACACGCAGGCTCAGAGGCCATGGCTCACGGGCCCAGCCGCTCTGCGGCATGTGGGATCTTCCCGGACCGGGGCACAAACCCGTGTCCCCTGCATCAGCAGGCAGACTCTCAACCACTGTGCCACCAGGGAAGCCCCAAGAATCCTTATTTTTAACGAGGGTCTCGGGTAATTCTTTGGGTAAGTCAAAATTGAGAACATGACCGAACTGTATCTCTAGTTGGTAAACAGAGGATAGGGAAGTGCCATCAAGAGTAGGCACCTTCCATCTCTATGCACCTATCCCAAATGGGTGACAAAATGCATCTTTCCTTTTCCTCGTCCTCCACATCTTACTGTCTCAGAAAAAAGTACCCATAAGAACAACTCCTTAGAACTGCTTATTCCAAGGGTCAAAGTTCCTAGGTGAGAGAATATAGAGATGGCACAAGAGTACTGAAACCAGAATGAAGTGTCAAGTGGCACAGTTTCCTATATATCCAAAAAGCCTAGATTGAGTCAAGCCCAATTTTTCATAGTAAAGTCTGTTTCAACCACTGTACTCTGTGACATATTTTTTCTAATCTGTGCGTGGCACACATATCTTTGAGACGTTATTAATGCCTCTGTTTAAACCAAGGAAAGCTTAGAGTTTTCTTCTACTAACTAAAACACTTAATCACCACTATGTCCCTATGGAAGTCAGATTTAAAAATGAGCTTGCAGGGAGAATTATAATTGGTCTCGTCCTTAAAAAAAAACAAACAAAAAGGTGATTATGTCCAAGTCCAGGATGGGAGTAAGACATGAGCTAGAGAAGCTTGACAATTTAGCCTTTACTGTATCAGGTTTTCACAGTGTAGTTTTATTATGCGAAATGGTTATTTTCAATCTTATATATTAAAAACGTACTCTGGAGCCAATTACTGTTTAAATCAGAGGTTCTTAATCCAGAGTCTACAGACACCTTAAAATTTTATCTAAAACCTGCTGCATAATATCTATTTTGGGGAAAGAGTCTCCAGTTTTTATATATTCACAAAGGAATCTGTGACACATTTTTAAAGGGCCTAACAAACCAATGGATTATCTGTTTCAGTTTTCCTCCTTGATACTGATCTACTTCATTAACATGAATAGTATCTAGTCATGAAATATCTGAGATCCTACTGCTTGCCAGACTAACCCTATCTTTGCCCCCAATGACTTTGACAAAATTAATAAAAAGCTCAAGTTTTTCAAAGGAATAATATTTTTTTAAAAAAAGGAAGATGGAAATATTAGATTCAATTTACAAGTTCAAAATCAATTTAAAGTCTGAAAATAAGTGAGATTAACCAGACAACGCAGCATGTAACTCTCTAGTAGTTCCTAATAGTAGCTGACTTAAACTCCTTCTGAGATAGATTTTTAAATAATAGTGTGGCATAACATATAATCCAAGACAGACATGATGACACTACTTACAAACAATGGTAGTATCTTATCTTCTCAAAATCTGTGATATATTTGGGTACAATGGGCATAACCATGAACTAGAATGAGGACCTGGGAGCACCACCCACAGTTTTACTGTCCACTATTTTGGTGACTTTCAGCAAAGTATTTAACTTCTTTGATTTTCTTTCCTTATTGGAAAAGAGGAAAATGCTGTCTACATAAAGATTATTGTAAGATTACTATGAATACAGTTATCTTATTGCACTCGTGTGTCAGGTACTATGGTAAAGCCCTTTTCATACATTAATTTACAACTATTATGTGAGTTAGGTAGCATCTCCATTTAAAAAATGAGATTCAGAGAAAATTTGCTCAAAATCATATAGCTAGAAATAACAGAATTAAAAAACTTAAGAGTATCCATCCAACTCTAAACCCATGTTCCTGTTACTATGCCCCATAAGAAATGTAAACAAATTCTAAAAGATGGCGAAGGTCTTAACAACTTGCTTCCCAAGCGCCTCCCCTGTAGCACTGTAAGAAACAGAAAGGATCCTAACAAAGAAAGCCCCCTCTCCATCTGATTCCCAAAGATTCCTCCATTCCAGACCACCACCCAGAACACATCTCTACCAATCACTCTGCTCCATCTTTCCAACCTAATCATTCACGTCCTCTACTTGTGCACCTGATCTATAGTTCAAGGTCAGAGTGGACCCTACTCATTACAAATTCATGCTGTCATTTCAATGCAGCATTCACAATTGTATAACCCTCTTTCCCTCTCACATACTCATCAGTCCATTCCTCACAGTGGCTCTCAGGCTAAACCCCAACATCCTTAATTTTATTGGATTATTTTGCCAATTAAGAGGTACAATAAGATCAGATCATTTGCATTTCCACCTTCATCTCAGTGGACATTCTTTTAACCAAAACCTAGAATACTCTCAGTCTTTCTCTTGGCAGGATATGAAACAGCATTTCTGCCTGATTGGCCCTTCTTTCCTTACCACAATTATATTCTCCTTTGGTTTGAAGACAACACATTTTCCAGATGCTCTATTCTTTCCAACTGCTTATTCTTTCTTTACTGGATCTTCCTTCTTCCTGATTACCAAACACCTAAACCTGCAGCATGCCCTGTCAATTCTATCTTCCATATATATCTCAAATCTACCCACCTCCCCTCTTTGTATCTACTGCCATCACCCTAACTTGATTCAACATTATCTCTAGCTTGGACCGTGCTACACTCTCTAAACCAGTCTCCTAGTTATTGCCTCTCTTCAGTTCTACAGATTCAGTAATAGTATTACTATTTTGGATAATGTCACTTCTTTGCTGAAAACTCTTCAAAAGCTTTCAACTGCACTTTAAAAAACCAAACTACCGTTAGTGACCAAACCATAAGCAGAACTCAACCAAGTATTATTCGATGAATGAATAAATGTGGACAATTCACAAGACTCAGTCTTAAGCTCTGTTCTTTTCTCAATTTGTATCTACTCTCTCAAAGGAGATCCTCTTTTGCAGCTAAAAATAGTGTTTAATGATTCTCAAATCAGAATCTCCTGCATCAAACTCTCACTCTATCTCTAGTCCCAGGTGTTCAATTTTAAGACCTTTCTATTTATTTTACTCCAAAGCCTAAATGAAAAAAAGGCACAAAACAATATATTGTTTGCTACCACTTATGCCAATAAAAAAGAGAATTTTATATATATATATATATATATATATATATATATATATATATATATAAAATTGCATGCATATTTGTTTACATATGCATAAAACCTCTAGCAAGATATACAAGAAACTGGTAACACTGGTGGCCTCTAGCAAGGGAAACTGTATGGACAGGGTCCAGGGTGCGAGAGACGTCATAAGCACCTTCTGATTTTTAACAATGTGAATGTATTACCTATTCAAAATAAAGAACCTTTTGTTTTTTAAATAAACAAGTCTCTAACCCAACGATAAATGTAACCCTGCTTTCTCCTCAACTTCCCAGTTTCTGGAGAGAACCATCATTTTTGTGGCCCCAAGGCTCAAAAACACTACTAGTGACCTTTGATTCCTTGTTTTTCATATTTAATCATTCACCAAATCTTCCAGCACTTTCCTGAAAAGGTACTGGAGTTCTTTTCCTTCTTTCCAATTCCATTTTCTACACTGGAACAGACTTTCATTTTCTTGATCTGAATTATTGCAAAGGTCTTGCTACCTAAAGTTCTTCTGTTTCGCTCCCTACCTCCAATTCATTATTCATGACATTGCCACACCGGCTTCCTAAACACAGTATCACTTTCATGTTAGGCTCCTACTCAAGAACCTATAATGGCTCCCTTTTGTTTAGCAAACCAAGCTCTCAAATAAGAAACCTTTTAGGTGTAATAATAGAAACCAAATAGGCTTAATAATGCCTTCTGTGTCAGGTGTACTATTTCTTGCCCTATCATAGTTCCTTCAGCAGGCACCACCAAGAAGAGTGAAGTTTTTCTCAATGACTGGCTCAAATCACTCTCTCCTTTCTCTAATTTTCTACTACCCAAGTCTGTGGAATAAAGTTACTTTTCACAGTATTTTGTGTTGGTGCATACCTACTATATAATCTCAATTAAGAAACTTAACCTTTCTGTGCCTTAAGTTGCCTTATCTGTGAAATGCTTTCATGGACTCTTGATGAGGACTGAGTTAAAGCACTTTATCAGCTATCTTATTACTATTCTGTAACTGTTTCACTTGTTATGTATTATCTCCCAATAAAACCCAGGATGAGGACTTCCTTATACATCTCTCCCAAACCCAATTAACACAAAATTGTGCTTAATATAAAAGGTACACACCCTATGAGTCTGCTTTTGATTTAGTCAAGTGGGATTTATTCTATTGATAAAGTAGAATTTTGACACATGTATCAGGCACTTTATTCTGTGTTACACTGTATAATCATTCTCTTTTCTTTCTAACAGTGTTTCTTTAAATACTTCACAAGTTTATTGGCTCCTTTAGGTTAAGTATATCTTCTTCCCATCAACTACCAATACTTCGATATTACCCACAGTAAGCAAAGGAAGTGATGTGAATCAATGATTTCCTATTGATATTGAGTCATTTGACATTAACTCAACTCATTCTAACTTATTTTGAACCCACAATTCAGTACTTAGCTCATTTTACAACTGTAATGTTAAAAGAAGAATGTTAAATATTCCTCTGTATTTATTCAATGAATTTTTAAAAATTAATTTTTATTGCCATAGTTGCTTTACAATGTTGTGTTAGTTTCTACTGCACAGCAAAGTGAATCAGCTATACGTATACATACGTCTCCTCTTTTTTGGATTTCCTTCCCATTTACGTTGCCACAGAGGACCGAGTAGAGTTCCCTGTGCTATAGAGTAGGTTCTCATTATATTCAATGTATTTTAATGTAGCAAAATTTCCTATAAACTATGAATGTCTCATTAACTCACTTAGGGCTTTTTTTTAAATTAAAAACCCACTAATGATCAATATATTTCATATAAATTTTACAAATAAGTAATTTTCTAGACTAATTTATTGAATACTTAAATGATGACACTTAAAAAAAGGTAATTCTAATGAACATAGAAAAATATGAGGTGTTTGGAAATCCCAATTTGTGTAATCTGGTAAAAAGGCAAACTGAAAAAGATTTTGGTGAAACAAACACATCTATTACAAAGAAAATAAGTCTAACATAACTCCTATATAGCTCTTTGATTTCTATTAGAAAAGTGCAGTCTATTTAAACAATAAAGAAAAAAAACAACTGACTCCATTTACACACGTTTTTCATTCTTATACACAAAGCTTTTCCAGAGTATTCTCATTGCCAAAGAGTTCTCTTAAGCTTTAATGTTATTCAGTAAAAGTACCTCAATTAAGGAAAAAGATATTTTTAAAAAGCCCTAATAGTATATTATTTAAAAGGAATTAATTACAAAAAACATTTCCCCAATGGCATAAAAATTTTTTTAAATATTTTTCTCCCGCAATACTTAAATTTTCTAGCAGAGTAACATGACACACAAAGTTATGTCCCAAAGTTCCTAAAAATATTCACAGAACCACTGTGTAATTCTGGACTAACGATGGGGGTTTATACACAAACCTCCGCTATAATGTGATCTTTCTAGTTAAAAGAACAGCTAAAGGATCTTGTATACAATTTGAGAAGAATCCATAATATAACTAATTTTTAAGGAGTCACACTTAAGAAGACAGTTCCTGAGAATTATATTCATTCAGGTAGAAAAAAATGGTTACAAAATATTGGTACTCCTTTCCCCCAAAGCAAGCAAACAAAAAAACAAACCAAAAGTGGCTATGTGGTAAAAGTCAGTACAAAGACAGAGAGTAACCATCTGCCTGGCTGACTTAGAAGTTAAATTTAGTTAAATTTACCTTAAAACATCTAAGGTATAGGAAACAATTTCAGGTGTTCAATACAGAACAAATGTTTGATTCTCCATCAAAAAAGACATAATATTTTCTTAGCAAAGGAAAAAACTATTAACTGAATATGGAAAATTTTAAAAATATTTCAAAGTACTAAGAATGCACTGTATACACAAAACTTTAAAAGTAAGACTTTTACTAATAATGCACTGTGCAATAGATGTAATTTCATTCCTCCAAGTGTGAAGTATTTGTTTCTGAGCATCTAAATTTTCATTGACCTTGAAGAAAGTAGGCACTGATGATGCAAGTATAATTAATTTATCTTTTCCTTCAAATTATTTATCTTTTCCTTCTAAAACTTCTGCCATATTCACTTTACACACTCCACACAAAAAAAACTGGAAAATAATTTATCTTTTCCTCCAAAAATCTCTGCCATGTTCACTTTACACACAGAACACACACACAAAAAAATCCTAGAAATAATCCAAATGTCTAACAATAGGTGTATATCATACATCATACAGTGTTTTAAAAAATGCCCAACTAAATCTACATTAACATGAACAAATCTTCGAAGTAACTTTGAGTGAAAAATGAAAGTTGCAGAGTACATGTAAGAATAGGAGATCAATTGTGTAAAGTTTAAAAACACACAAAAGACTACGTATTATTTATGGATACATACATATGCAGAAAAGGTATAAAGCATGTACAGAAATAATACACATTAACTTCAGAATAGTGGTTACCTACAGGGAGGGTGGAGAATGGATAGAATGAGATGGGTACAAAGGGAGTTTTAATTCTATCCACAATGTTCAACACTACAAAAAGATTTGAAACAAATATGGTATAATGTTAACATTGTTAAATTTGGTGGTGTTACACAGACACTCATTATATTATTCACTGTACTTCTCAATTTTGGAATCTTTCATAATAAAAATGAAAACATTCACAGGATAAAGGAAAAGTTGAATCACTGCAGCCATTTCCAGACTAGATAATTAGCACACTAAAACACAACACAGGTTTTCTTTTCCCAAATAAGACAATAAGTATCAACAGAAAACATTGCATAATAGTCAGTGTACACTTTCATGAAATATCCATTGGTTATTATATTAAAAATATACAACAATTAAAGAACAGGATTAAGTGCTTCTACTTCAAAAGCTTTATCTTTGCATGAGTCAAAGGATCCACTTTCACACCACAAACAGGCTTTCCTTGCTTTAAAGAGTACCCCTTTGAATTTTCTTTTATGCCATTTCCTTTATATGTGACTGAGAATAAAAGGCTTAGTGTACAGGGTATAGAAGATACCTGGCTAACTGCAGTTAAATAAGACTAATGAATACGTCGTATTCCAATATAAACTAACAGTGGCTCAATTCAAAGATAATAAATTACTTCCAGAACAAAAGCTTTCACTTTTCAGTTTGAAACTTTTAACCTGCAAGGGAAATACATATAGCCTGTAATTCTGTTTACCATCCATGTTTTTTTTTTTTTTTTGTCAGAAAAGCTTTCCCATCTTTGTCAGATTAATACTTCCTTGATCACAGATGAAGTCTTTCAAATTAAAGATAAACAACTACTTGCCTGTTGTTTCTGATATGCAGTGTTTGGATTTATCTTTGATTCCAAGAGTAGTGATCCTGCAAGTTAAAAAAATAATATTTATAAGTTTCAATTTATAAAACACTGAATAAAACGTCAGAATACACATTAAAAAAACAACTTTTTTCTTCCCCCAGCAGGACATCTGAAGTAATCAAATGTATTCCAATTTACATTCTTCTCTCAAGATCTAGGCTTCATATTTAATGTAGAACATATCATCCTATCCCCATATACCCTTAAAGGAAAAATTTCATCTAAGAACAACATTCAGACCAAGAATATGCGGAGACTAGATTACTTATTATAGTTTTATTGAAATGAAAAATTTAAGGTCTAAATGACCACCTGAAGCCAAATTTTTTTTAACAAGGTTATTTTATTGCATTTCCAGTTTAACAAATAAAACAAATTACAAAGGACGACAACAGGGATTTAAGTACTTAGTACACAAATACAGAATTGCATTTATCCTTTTCTCCTTAAGAACAAAAAGCAGGACACCTCATGTAAACATAAATGTCCATGATTACTTTAAAGAAAAAGTGCAAGAGTAAAAGATATGTCAAAAATAAACCGAAGACTGCTATTTTTCTTTAATCTGCACAAATCAGTTGCTCAAATCCAGCGATCAGATACAGTGAGGAAGGTGTTTTACTTAAGGCTGTACATTTTATAATTTTAAAATATTTCACTTAAGACTCGTACAATAAATCAACGAATACAAGTTTACAATCTGCTCTGGTGTCCTAACTTGTTTTGGTTGTAAAGTATCCACTTGTTCACAGCACCTTCTACAAAGATAGCCTGGAGGGATCCCAGACTGAAGGTGTATGTGCTTGTGCGTGCGTGTATCGTGGCAACAGTCTGCAATAACCCCAGGAAATAACCCCTGCATTTTGGTTTTCCCCAGCACCTGTCGACTGTGGCAACTGGGGCTAGTTAGCAAAATCAGCTAAAAAAAAAAAAAAAAGTTAAGTTTCACTAAACCTTTTGTACCAGGCATATAATGGGATAAGAAAATAAAGGGGGACGGGAAGGGTCAGTTCCCTAGAACAAGATCACTACTACCTTGTTTCTCATGACTTCCTCTCTTCTCTCTCACACTCTTCCCCCCACCTCTTTAAGAGGCGAGACTGGAGAGGAAGGGGTCAAAGGTTTAATAAGGAGAGGAGGCGGGGGAACAGAGAATCGGCGTCCGACTGAGGATAAATCCCGACAAAGTAGTTTGTCTTCACCGTACTGAAGTGCAGACAGAAAACCAATGCGCTGTCCCAAGCGGTGGCAGTAACAGTACTCGGCCCAGGGCCTAAACCCCAAGGCTGTGCCCAAAACGGAGGCATGGTCCCCTACCCTACGGTTCCAATAACCTTACCGTCGGACTCTGCCCGAACCAGCAGCGACATTCCCTTGAGCTCCTCCACATAGGTGGAGGAGACGTGCCCGGTGCCTCGGTCGTCCCATTGCCGGTCTTCGTTCAGGGTATAAACCTTCACTCGCCGCCGCGTATCCGACATGGTGGCTGCTGTCCCCACAGCTCCAGCCGCCGCCTCCTTGCTCACCTCGTCCGCGCCCCTCACTCTAGAGAGACGGTAGCGGCGGTGGCTGCAGCGGCGGCGGCGGCTCCGGAGAGGCCCGAGTTCACCATGGCTCCCAAGGTTCAGCCGCGGGAAGGGGCAACAAGAACCACTGAGACCTTTCCGCCCGGAGTCCCGGTTACCTCTCACTTCACCCCCGCACACACCCACCCTCCCCACCCTTTGACCCCCAGAGCTCGCTCGCTCTCTCGCCGCCGCCGCCGCCGCGGTAACTACTACAGATCCGCCATCTTGTAACCCGATTCTCTCTGCCTTTCTCTTCCTCCTCCAGCAAGCTCGCACGGGCTGTCCTAGCAGGGGCTACGGCGGCCGACGAGCCCAACAAGAGGCACCTCCGTTTCTGCATGCACGGTGTTCTCGCGAGGCGGGGTACTGGACTGAGGTGGGTGGGTCTAAGTGCGACTTCCTCCTATCTCGGCCCCGCCTACTCCCGTGGGATCTCGGGTGAGTGGGCGGTCCCTGCGAGCTCCTTGTCTCCACTGGTTCCGCGAGAGTCCTCTCTGGGCAGGCGGCGGGCGCGGAGTCATGGATTCGGCTTCGTGCGGATTGCTGGCTTCACCCGGCGTGTGACGAGCCGTGGGATCCAGCTCTGTGGAAAACACAAAGCAAACCTGGGAGGTACGCATCCTTGGACGGGACTCACCCTGAGCAAAAGGGAAGGAAATGTGCTCGCACTGCTTAATGGAAGCTCACCCTTTCAGCCTGTGAGAGAAAAACAGTTTAAACCTCATTCTGTGAGGAGGTTAGCCCTTTAATGCGACCCGAAACCCCCTGAAACTCGCTATGGAGTCTGTTACAGTTAAGCATCTCCTCAGGAAGTGTCCTGTGCATCTCCAGGAGATTGTAATATTGTACACAAGTGTATCGTTAGGCTTTTGGTGGCTGGCCATTGAAAAGCATACTTTCCGCTTCATGAAAATACAGTGCCCTTCCCGTGTTTGTAACGTCGGAAAATAAGTCTTCAGATAAGTTTAGGGAAGTGGCAGGGAGCTACTTTCCTAACATATCGAAGAGCACTGTTTCGATATTTTTGAGTTTCTCTTGCTGACATTTCTCGCGTTCTCTCTCGGGAGGTCTTATGCACTGAATAAGCGAGGGAGGAATTCTCTTGGCGTTCACGTTGTCAAACATCACATTAAGTGTCAGACATTGAGCGGTGGATACAAACCATGCACTGGGCCCCTGTTCGTTTTCGGTAGAATCCTTTTGTTCGTTTTTAAAGACAGTTTCAGCTTGTTGTGCCGCCAGCTTTTTACAACCCATTAGTCTGAAAGGTGAAAGTCAGGCGAGATGCACACGTTTTACCCTGCAGCGCATCTTGGGAGTTGTAGTCATTCCTTATCAATGGTGTTTTCAGAACGTGCTTATGTTTTGACCAGATCTTGTGGATACACCCTTCCGCGGTACACTAAAACGTGAGACGTCTTACACAGAACAGGCGCCTGATAAAAATTAAATTCTCGGTTCAACATCTGGATACATAGGATTTTTAAAAATCTAAGTATACTTGGATTAAATAGTTACAATATACGTGGCAATAGAGCCCGTTAATTGCTGTGATTGATGTGGACGAAATGCATTTTGAGCCCAGAGAAAATAACATTTCCGTCTCGGGTCAGAGAAAGCTTCACACAGATAACTTTTGAGGCACACTCAGATAACTTTTGGGCCTGATGTTAGAGGATCCCTGAGTGGGAGTTTGGCTTGAAAGGTGTTCAAGGCTGTGGGGACCAGGTGAACAAAGTCATAATGTGTTACTGGCCTAAAAAAACGTATAAATAAGTTATGTATTAAGTTAAAGGAATGAGAACTGTACAGAAGTCACTTTGACACCATACGTGTTAAAAGTTTACTGTTCTACAAATAAGATCTAACTCTGGAAAAAATTGAAACAACAGGAGTCATTTCCTGTATTTATTCAATCATTCAGCAAACATTTGTTGAGCATATATTATGTGCTAGACATTGTTCTATACAGTGAATAAATAGAAAAAGTCCCTCTTTCATGGAGCTTACATTCTAGTGCAGGAAGACAGTAAACAAAGCTATGCCAGGTACTGATAAATGTTGTGACCAAAAAAAAGAGTAGCAGAAGGTTAGAGAGTGAGTATGGGAAGGGTAATGGTGTCTATTGAGGGTAGGCAGTCTGCCATGCATTTCCCTAGGGGAAGGGAGAGCCAGAAAGCAGTAACTACAAGTACAAAGGCCTTGAGGCTGTAAGCATGCTGAGTGAGTGAGAGGGATAGCAAGGAAACCAGTATGATTGGAGTGGAGTGAGAAAGGGGGGAAATGGTGGGAAGTAAGGTTGGGAGTGGGGGAGAGGCTGTCTTGAAGTGCCTTGGGTTTTGCTTTGAATGAGTTGCAAATCCATTGGAGAGTTTTGAACTAAGGAGTGGAATGATCTGAACAGTGTTTCAAAGCATCCCTTCCACCTTCCCCTTAGTATCCCTTTTGCTGTACTCCCCAATATCTGAAATAAGGGAACAGAGTTAAACCCTCAGCACTCATCTCTGCCCCTTGCTGGATCCTCAGGCACAGGTTATTGGTTTTTTCTTGCCCTAGGTCACAGGGATTCTCTCTTCTGCAACAGGCCGACCTCTAACATTTGTAAGGTCCAGGACAAGCACACAAAAGGAAGACCATATACCATATGTCTAAAGATTTAAAAATTTTAAATCAAGCTATTAAATAAAATATATTTTCTTTTCCTACCTTTGGTATACCCTAAGCAATATATTTTCATATGGCCTGGAAACCAGATTCCAAATTCAAATCTAGAATTCTTGAACTCCTCAGAGTTCCAGAGTCTCCCTTTGGCTCCTGAAGTCCTTAGCCTGCCTTCTCTTCTCACACCTCAGCTCTGCCTGCAGTTAGACATCCCTCATGTGCGCACAGAGGGTACCCCAGCCTTTTGTCCAAGCTCTGTCTATGTCTACTCTCCCTGAATGTAGTCACCCTTTGGCCACTCCTCAGTGGCCAATTAAGGACAGAATTTGGGAAGAGGACTGTGCAGACCCTGGGAGCAGGCTTGGCCTTTGGGGCAGGGAATTCCAGGGTGCCCAGAGCATGGTCTAGAAAGGGAAGAGTGGGTTCCAAGTGGACACATCCCTTGGTTTCATGGACTTCTCATCCCATGGAGAGAAACATAGACAGAGGGCCAGAGCAGGATTCTCCAAGACACACTGAGGGCAGTAATGCACTGCAACAATGTGTATTCCCCAGCAAAGGTTTTCTTCAGGCAAGTTCCACTCCAAGGGTTGAGATAGATTTCTATATATGTATATGTAAATTTATACCTACCACCTTTTTTTTAAACACAAATAATGGAATACCGTACATACTATTGTACTAATATACCCTAGTTTATTTAAACCATTTTTTCTGTCTCTATATATGTCATTTCCAATAGTGCATAATTTCAAACAATAAATGATTGTACAGAAGTTGTTTCATGTGTGCCAATATATGCATAGGTTAAATTCCTAGAGCAGGGTTTTACAGTTTTGGCACCACTGACATTTTGGGCTGGATAATTCTTTGTTGTGAGAGGCTGTCCTGTGCGTTACAGGATGATTAGCTGCATTCCTGGCTTCTACCCACCAGATGCCAGTAGTATTGCACCCCATCCTCCTGTTGTGATAATCAAAATTATCTCCCATCATTGCCAAATGTCGCTTGAGGGCACATTACACTTTTTAATTCTTGAGGATTAAAAAATATAGTAATCTCTACAGAGTAAACTGGGTTCTCAGTCTTATTGACTCGTGTCCTTGAAATGTGAGGCTTTCTGTTTCTACCCTTCCTAATTCTGTGCGATGTTTTTGTGAAAAACTTTTATGAAAGTTTCTTTGCTATATTCATTCACTTTTTTCCTTGAGGTGATTAATCTTTAAGACCTTCTCCATTTAAATAAGTCATCAAAACTGATAACCTACATCCTCTTCAGCTACATTCCTATTTCTCTTCCCCTTTTCAGCCAAACTGTTCAAGGGTTAAAGTTGTTTATACTCCCTACATTTCCTCACCTCACCACTGGACTCCTTAATTGAACCTATCTATTGTGGTTTCCATCACCCAGCCCTCACCAAAAAGCTCTTGATAAACTCACTAAAGACATCTTTGTTGATAATGCCAATGGACATTTTTCAACCCATTTTACTTGATCTAAGTTAAAATTGACACTTATTTGTCTGAACTTCCTTCTTTCCAGTCATCTCATGATGACTCCTGCTTTATCATTATCCTTCAGATGTCACCACAATTATCACTTACGTAGAAGAGACTTCCTTGACTAGGTCAAATCCCCGTGGAACCAAAAAACCCAATTCACATCGATTTAAATGATAAGACAATTTATTGGCTCATGTGAATAGAAAGTCTGAAGATAAGATGAACCTCAGGATTGATTTAACTGAGTGACTCAAGAGTATCAGTGAGAACTTGATTTTCTTCTGCCTCTCAGTTCTACTTTCTGCTCTGCCAAATCCATCCTAAGGCTGATTCCTTTTGTATCTTAAGATGGTAGCCAAGAGCTCCCAAGGCTACACAGTTCTTCACATCAAAAGAGTTTCTTCACATATCTCCAGTTGCATTGTGATTATACGAACTTAGGTCACATGCCCACTCCTGAACCTAGAGTTTTGTGGTCTAGGGAATGTCATGTACTGGACTGGCTGAGGCAAATCAGGGCCCATGCTTGTAGCTGCGGGTGGGGTTAGTCCTACCCAAATCCCATGTATGTTACACTATGTGATATGGGTAAAGTAGATGCTAGGAAGACAACCAGAGTATTCATTTTATCTTCCTATTACACACTTATAGCACCATGCACCCCTCCATTGTAGCATCTGTCATACTTGTAGCTTTATATTTATTTGTACGAGTTTTTATTAATAACTGTCTCCACATGTAGATGAAAAATTTTCATGAGTCCAGGGAGTATGTTTTTCTCACCATTGCATCTCTGGTACCTAGCATCTCATTCTTCTGAGGTGGTAGGTGGCAGTGTTACAAGGGCGTGTATGGGTATGAATGTGTGTATGTGTGTGTGTGTGTAGGGATGGTAGTCCTTTGGTTATGCGGGTTTGGGAAGTGGAGTTAGGCATATAGCCCCTCTCTGTATAGACTTTTACCTTGCCCTCAAATTCTCACCCCTGATCCTTTGATTTTTTTTGTGTGTGTGTGGAGATAATTTGTTCTCTTTTCTTATCTGATCACCTCTGGGGTCATATAGATTGTGACTTCCTCTGTTCTGCTAAATTTACCACTGCTCTTCTATTTGCTTGTTATGCAACCAACATTTATTAAAATCTCTTGTCTGCTATTGTCTCTTTAGTTTGCCCTTTGGGCTCTACTTTTTAAAAAAATTATTTAACTGTGTTGTTAATTTTCCATGTTTAACCAAGGTATTGTCATGTTTTTATGGCTTTTTAATGTTTAGTTCTCTAATCCACTTGAAATTTTTTGTATATATGAAGTTGGATGTCAATTTAAAATTTTTCCTCCCAATGGAGAGCCAACTGTTAACATCATTTATAGATGAAATAATATGAAATGCTATTTAAATCATATTCTTTATTAAATTCACAGACACACACACACATATACACACATATATCTAGATTTGAGTCTGAATTCACTGTTCTTTTTCCATTGTTTTATTTGGCCAACTCTAGTATGACAGTTAATTACTATAGTTTTATAATTTGTTTTGATTTTTGGTTGGTGTGGTGGCCTTAAAGTGCACCACTCTGATCTCCTTAAAGAGAACCTACTCTGGGGAACATAAGTTATCTGACAGCGAGCTGCCTTTTGGGCTCCACCGTTATGTTTGTGCCACAAATACCTCCAGCTGCTCCCAGCCAGTGACTCAGCACAGCAGGGGTATAAAACTTGTCCTTTCTTGTCCAAAGCAGAACTCCTCTAATGGCAACTTTGGCTTGGGGAACTTAACAGCCAGGATGAGACTTTCTTGGAAATACACTAGTCTGAAGCTCCACCCAGTATTTCCTTCCCTTCCTCCTTTTACAGAGGTCAGACTTGCACTATGGTCTGCAGGCTCTTCCTGTCAATTCCTGAGCCCACGTATTTTATCCATCACAGACATTTCCCCCAATTAATATCTTGCAGATCCCTTCTTGGCATCTGCTTCTCTGAGGACCAGAACTGACATAGGTGATACAGGGAGTGATGTCAGAAATCAGACAGTAAGATGGGGTTTGGGGAATGGTTTACTCAGTCCCTGGCACAAGGTGGCCATTTGACTACTGATTTCACAGGTAGTGACCTAGGAAAACAGCCTAGAAGGGGTGAATGCTGTTGCCTATTCAACAGTTCAGGATTTGAAAGATATGGGAGAAACAATGCTTATGAGGAGAGGAGAGGTGGCCAATTAAGTTGTACTACTCCCTTGCTGAGGGCTAATGAATTGAGGGCACTTAATGCACAGTTAAAAACTACATTTGGGAGCCAGGGGGGGCTCTTTGGTCTTCATAAAGAGGCCCTTATTCCCTGCAGTGGAAAAACAGATAGGGCATTTGACAGTTACAGAGCTCTAAAGATATTTGAATGCTCAGCCTAGGGAGGCTTGCTATGCAGCTAGGGCCCTGGTTGGGAAAGCCTGAAGCTTTGAAACATGGGATGGATGCCCGTATTTTGGCTCTGTAGATATCCCTGGATCCTCAGGGGCTGCAGAAGTGGCTTATAACTCCTAGTAAGAGATAACACTTCCCCCTTGCAGAAAGACCTCCTCCATAGTTGCTCCCATTTCTTGGAGCTGAGAGGCTATGGTAACTAGGGTTAAATCTGGTTGCAGTATTTAACTGCATTTGACAGCTGATTTCACAGGTAGTGACCTGGGGACTGCTTTGCCTGATAAGGAAGGAGATTACACACCGAAGGGACTGAAATAATATGCTAGCATGTACTAGCGGGAGCTGGAGGAGTACGCTTGGGACTGGATTTTTAGGGTGCTTGATCAAGGGGGCTGGAGGTTAAGACTGAATAATCAAGACGTCATTGCCTTTGGGACTGAAGATTTAACCCTGGTCAGGACCACAGGGGATGGGGCAAACTCACTGCTGGTGTAGCTCCGTGAAGCCTGGAAAAAGAGAAGTGGAAATGAGCTCATTCCACGGCAACGTTTGACCGCTATTTATTTTGGCAAACATATGTGGCCACTGCTTGCTTATTAGTTCTAACTGTTCTATAACAATTTAAAGTGTTTTTTAGATGATCATCTGCAAATGTTTCTGTTCTTCTCCACCTCTGTTTAATCTCATCACATTGATTAGGACCTTAGAACACTGATGAGAATAATAGTGGTGATTCTTGTTTTGTTCCTGACTTTAATGGCAACATCTGCAGTGTTGTATACATGTTCTTAATTTCTGATAGATACCATTTTCCAAGTTAAGGATGTTTCCTAATATTCTAAATTCTCTAGGAAGTGTACATCGAATTCTATAAATTGACTCTTTTGCATCTGGTTATTATACGGTTTTTATCTATAATTCATTATAGAGATTATATGCTTACCCATTCTTGCATTCTTATAGAACTACTTTGTCCTAATAGCTATTGCCAATATTAAGATAATTTATCTGTTTTCATAAATGATAATGGCCTACATATTTTTATACTTAAAAAAATATCATCTCTTCTAACTTATGAGTCCTTGGCAATTGCATTAAATTTTATAGTCAATATCAAAACTATAACCAACTACGCAGTTTGGGTTTTCATGAGACATTGGGTATTCTTCAGTGTTTCCCAACACACGCAGGACAAAGTTCGGAGTCCTAAGTCTAATATTCGAAACCCCTCTACAATCTGACCTCTATTTACTGTCTTCTTTATCCACTGGTAAAACTGTTCCACTCCACAGGCAGCCTTTCCCTTTATAATCATCCTTTAAAGCCCAGCTCAAATATCACCTCTCCATAATGAAGTCCTATTGAAATTCCACTTCTTAGAAACTTTCCCTTTTTCTTCCAGTTAGAATTAACCTATTCTTTTCCTTTTTATGACTTTTTTAAAACCTTTACTAGACTGCTCATCAGTCTGCCTTTCATAAGTTATTGACTCTATATTAGAGTATATATAAGTCTCAGAAGGAAACAATTCCATCATTTAGTACTGTGCTCATAGTAGGTAGTTTTAATTACCTTTAAATTAATTTTGTAAATTTCAGACTAATTTTGAAACTTGTTGCAGTGATTTGAGATATGCTTGAGATGGTAAAACTGGAGTTGTTTTAATTATCTCTGCAAAAGTCACTTATGCCCCAACTGCTTTCTAGGATATTAAGGTGAATATCCAACCAATATGTTGGTTGGTGACTTCATACTCATATTTAATAAGTCAGACATCTTTCTCTTCAAAACTATTTTGCCCCCTCAGGTTTACTACTATTCATGTCACAGATCCTACTATCTTCACAATGCTCAGGCTGAAATCCTCAGTCCTAACTGCTTCTTTTTCTTCCAACTACATCCCCTTCTGAGTTAATCTAAGTCTATCCATTTTCTTTTTACATTTGTTTTGCAGTATCTTGGTATTGGCTCAGTCCATTTTTTCTGAACATTCTCCCTTCCCAAGGAGTGAGCCCTTGAGAATTCTCTGACTAGTTGCTTGCACCAAGTTTAGGGTTACCAGATTTAGCAAACAAAAATACAGGATACCCAGTTAAATTTGAATTTCAAATAAACAAGGAATATTTTTTTAAAATATAAGTATATCCCAAATATTGCATGGGCCATAGGACACTGAACATTTGTTTACCTGAAATTCCAGTTTCACTTAGCATTCTGTTGTTTTATCTGGCAATCCTAATCAGGTTTGACACTTTTCTCAAGCTGAGCCTATCGTTTTCTCCTCCAGAAGTTGAACTCAGAGACAAGTAACTTCCTGTGGGATAGCCATCTTTTGTCCCATGATATGAAAATACGTTTGCATAGAAGAAAAAAGCTGTTATATGGAAAGCAGCACAAATGAGAGGCCATGAGACTCTATAGGTAGGGAGAACTGTCTTAGTTCCTGATAACTTGACAGTCCTGGTTCAAGTCCGCCACAGGGAGTGTGACTTGCCTTCTGTGAAATAAATTCATGGCCCTGTGATAAAAATCCCCCGTTGCTTTAGCTTAACTTAGATTGGTTTCTGTCCCTCGATACCAAGACACATTCTCTTTTCCATTTATGCTGCCTACCACCCTAGTCTCTGATGAGCCTGGAATTTTGTAAAAGCTTTTTAAACTTTTACACGACTTTGGTATCTTCTGTCTTCTTACAAGTAACCAGGTATATTCTTGCCAGATTAAATGCTTTAAAAATATCACCTTGCTATCTCTTGTTTTATATTCTTTAATAAAATTTGCCTTCTAATTCTGGTGAAGAACAGGCACAAGATTAAGGAGTAAAAGACTGTGAAATTGGTTTATAGAAGGGAAAGGCTGCTATATATTCCAGACATACAATACCAATAAAGTTGTTAGTCCCTTTATCTGGAATTTTCTTTTCCAAATAGCTGCACATCTTCTTCCACTTCATTCAGGTCTCTGCTCAAATGTCACCTACTCAGAGATGCTATTCTGGATCATTTCATCTAATATAGTACCTTTTTTTTTTTTTAAATCACTCTATCCCCTTACCCATTTGTTTTTCTTTAAAGAACCTACCACTATCTGAGATGTTGTATACTTATTGTTTCCATCCACTAGAATGTGAGCAATGGAACTTTATCTGTTTTGTTTACTGATGCATCTGCTGTACACATTGTAGTACCTGGCACATAGTAAGTGTTGAATAAATGAATGCCATGCTTGGCTGAACTGAAGTGAGAAAGATACTGATGTTAGATCTAGAAATTCAAGATATTCTATAAGAGAAGAAAAAATGTATTAAAAAACTGTAATTTATGGGCAAGGAGACATCAATAACAAAGGTTATAAAGGAAAAAGTCTTTAAGTACCTATATTGCACTAACTACCAAAATGGGAACTCAATTTGATTTGAGTCATTATAATTTAGAGATCTTAGCATATGATAGCCCTCATAGAAAACCTTTTTTGGAAAGCAGGGAAAACTACCAAGATGTGAATGTGAAAAATAAGTCCAGACATAAAGTGTACGCTCTTGATTTAAGTGGAAATGAGACCCTTTTCGTGGTTTGTAGTTAGTGACCTGTATTTTCACTTTGTGGCACTACTGGTCTCTAGAGTTTAAGAACTAGCTTTATTTTTCCATATTATTAGCAGCTGGGAGTCTTTTTGAAAAATAAAATCTAAAACTCAAGAAAAACATAAATTACAATTTTGAAATTCTACCAGTAAGAGTTATGTCTTAAACAGAAGACAAAGTGAGAATAAAATTTTTTTTGTCACTATTATAAAATAGAACAATGAAATGTACAAAGCATATAATTTAAATTTAATCTTTCATTTTCAGTTGATCTTCAATAGTTCAGAAAGTATATCAACATTGCCTGTCATGCTATTTTACATACTATACATATACATAATCAATGTTTACTGACTTAAATACCCACATTTAAAAAATCTTTGGTCAGCTACATTTTTAGTATTTTCTGAACTAGTTAGCCCTGAGTCAAGAATTTACAAATATTTTATCAGATTTATAAAAGGAGGAAGATTCTAAATTATGACTTCCACGAACCATTTACTTTTTTTGTGGAATTATAATGTGATATATTAAAAAATGGGAATGAATATCATCTTACAGCTATTACTAATAATTATATCAATAGCCTCTAAACACGGCTGTTTCAAACATTTACTTATTAACTGAAAATCATGATTCCTCCATCCCTTCCACTAAGAACATCCATACATTAGCAACATACACACACAAAATGACCTAGTTCTATATGATGAGTAAATTATTTTTCTGTATTTTCTAAATTTGAAAAATGTATTACCTCATTCTCAACAGGATCCCATTTATAATATTTACTCCACTATGTTTATGGTTTTGTGACCAATTTGAAAGGTGGTATATCATTAAAATTAGATCAAATTAGCTCCCTCAGCTCCTTACTATATCTGGTAACTGTACTAAACAAATAGGCACTGGTTTTGAATATGGTAAGTTTCAGTTTGTGAAACAGCTGTGGGTAAGTAAAGCTATTATGCAGAGGTAAACCATAAGATGGCTAAGAGTAAACTGTCACTACTGTATAGGAAGAAGAAAAATATGTAGGAAGAAATCCATCATGCAGCAAATGTGACCCATTATTTCTAAATTTTTCAGATATTTCAAAAGTACAAGATTTAAAGGGTAGTCTTTTCTAAGACGTATAAATGACTTACTTTTAGTAATAAATATGTATTGATTTATAATGTAAGTAAGAGTAATATAGGTAATTCGGAATTAAAAAATGGAACACGTAAAGTGAGCATTTTAATATAAATCATTAGAATATATTTATATTATATATAAATCTACACATTAGAAGATACTACTGAAATTTTGCTATACAGAGTATCACTCTAGAATTCTTAAAAAAAAAAAAAAGTCACTGGGAAGAATTAAATGATGACTGTGGAATAGATTCTCCCATTACAATACTGCTTCTGTCACTTAAAGTTTTGACAACAGTTGTAGCTGGAGACTGGAGCACTTTCCGAGAAAGCCTCATCCTTCCATCAGCTGGATCACGTCCAAAGTATTTCACCTGTGTTAAAAAAACAAATATACTTTAAAAGTTACAGCACATTGACTGATGCCCAAATTATTGGGTTGGCCAAAAAGTTCGTTCAGGGTTTTCCCTGAAATGTTAATTTAAACTTACATGGTCCAAATAAAGCAATGCTTAATATTTTCACTTGTTCACTGAAATCATGGCTCAGTGCTAACTGGAGGTATATGCTAATAAATATAATTTGGTTAAGTAGTGATTATAAAAAAAGAAGAGACAGGGGATTTAGTTGCCCAATTATAATCTTCTGTTAGACTTATCTGTGCCTTATTCTCTCCGGACCAGGTGCCTATACTGGAAGAACAGTGAAAGCCATGGTCTGTGAACCTAGATAAGGGCTTCCTGAGCCTAAGTATGCTACAAACTATATAAGATTATGCTTAGGTCACTCACTGTTAACACTCAAAGGACCATCTATCACACTGGAGGTTATTTGGCTTGAACACAGACATTGAAAGTCAGGGGGAAATGTGGTTGTCTTTTTACATCAGAAGGGACTTAAAAACTATCTTATACAGAGAGATTATGTTTTAGTTCTTATCTTTCTCTAGAGGCTACTTGAACAATGGGACTACAGATTGGGAATAAACCAGAAGTCTTAGTTACTCAGGTCATGGGTATCAGAAACAACTAGAACAGAATGTGGTGCAGCCAAAAAAAAACCAGACTGTCAACCACTTCTTTCATCTACTCATACAGGACTATTAAAAAGGTAAAAAAAAAGGTCGATTTTGTTATCAGAATTCTAGAACTGACATCATGGCTTTCATCAAACTCAAGAGCTTTTAGCCTCAAGCAGTATAGAAGCAATTAAAGTCTCAACTCCTCAAATACCTTATACCTAATACTCTGCATAGCCATCCCTGACTGGCTCATGTATTTTTAAAAGCTCTAAAGGGGACTACTGTCCTAACTAACCCGTAAGCTCCTTGAAGGAAAGAATTGTATGTAAATCCCTAATGAGTCTGTTTTAAGCAACCCTAAAGTTAAAAAAGAAGCACAGCATATAAATAATATAAATCACAGATGTTGATTTGATTCTTTCAGCTTATTTGATGAAACAAATAATTGAAACTTCAAGTATAATTTACAACTTTAAGGCTAAAAGGTTGAATACAAGTACCTGAATTTCTTGGCCAACTTCTAAACCTAAAGCAGTGGGATGTTTAATCTGAAAGAGAACGTGTTAATCTATTAGTGGTCATGCATAATTACCTACTATCCATGGTAGTACACATTTTTTTCCAAGTGGAAAACAGCTTTATTGGTTTTTCTGATTATAAAATCTGTTAATTATAAAGATTTAAAATAATACAGAAGTATTCAGATGATAGTAAAAATCATCCAAAACCCCTCTGCTTGTAGATAACTAATGGTAACACTCCAATGAGTATCCCTTCAAATAGCTATTTAGTGTGTGTCTTGCATTTATAAAAATGGACCTTACTGAGCTTGTTGTTTTATAGTATATAGATTTTTATTCAATAATATGTTGAGATCTTTTCATATTAATAAATGAAGCATTATAATTGAATATTCAAATTAAATTATTTGTTTAACCAATCCCCTAAAGATGGTCATTTAATTTATTTTAAATTCCAGTGTTGCAAATGTTAATAATCAGTGAATCTAGGTGAAAGGTATATGGGTGTTCGGTCTATTATTTTTTTCAACTTTTCTGTAGGTTTAAAAAGTTTCAAAAAAAAAAAAAGTTTCAAAATACAAAGTTGAGGGAAAATAAACTGCAGTGTTGCAGTGATTATATATTCATATAGTCTATCCTCTCAGAACAAAGTATGAGAGGAACTTTGTGGTGGAACTTCTAGGTCCAAAGGTAATTGTATATTTACCAAACACTCTCCAAAAAGTTTGCCCCACTTTACATTCCTATCAGCAGTGTATGACAGTGTCCATTTTTTCTCTACACTCTTATTTATGCACATTGGGAATTTTCAACTATCTGAAAAGTTGAAAAATGGTAACTTGGCTTTATTTGCGTTTTAAAAAATTGCTGTTGATACTGAATATCTTGGTTAGCTTAAAAAAAACAACGAACAGTTTTTCCATGTTCTTTGTTCATTTTCCTATTGATATTCATCTTTCTTACTGACCTACACAAGCCCTTTGTATATGAAGCCTCTGTCATATAAGCAGTTTTTCCCCTAAGTTGCTGCTTGTCTTTCAAACTTACTGTAGTTTTGCCATAATTTAAAAATATCATGGGGTCAAATTTTATCACTTTACTTACATTTTTGGCTTTGATATCATGCTGAGAAAGATTTTCCCAGTCCCAAGATTATTAAATATGCATATTTTCTTCTAGTGTCCTTCCTCAACCCTCACCCTCCCGATGCCCAGATTTTCTTCTTCTGCCCTCACTGCCTTAAAAAGAAAAGTTTTCTTTTTTATATTTAGCTCCTTGATCCAAATGGGATTTTGGTATAAAAAGAGGAAAGATCCTGTTTTATGATAACTAGCTGTACCAATATGATTTATTGAATAATCTTTGTTTCTTCACTGACTAAAAATGTAACTTCTAGTATGTATTATACTCTTATGTATATAACTGGGTTTATTTCTGGTCTCTATTTTCTGTTGTTTATTTCTGGGCCAGTAATACTGTTTTATCCTGTATTACTTTATAATATTTGGTAAAACAGACCTATTCTTTCTCTGCCCCCATAGTATTCTTGAATGGTTTCATATTGGTTTCATAATGGTCTTCCAAATGTATAGACTACAACAAAGACTAAGAACATCCTAAGAATTATCTTTCCATGATTGACTGGTCAGGAAAATTGGGAAAACAGGGCTGTAACTAGATATTTTTACTAACTGCTATGTGTTAACTCTAGAGGCTATTGTACCTTAAAACACTCAAGAATGTTTTTATTCCATCATGGAAAGAGAAATATTATCTGGTAAACAGTGTAAAACAGCAGTATCTCTGTCTTTTTGGTTTTGTTTTTGTATTTAGGCTAGTAGTGGACAAGATGTACAATCCTCATCAACCTAGGTAATTTCACTATGGTTATTTTAAGGCAGTTTTTAAAATAATCAACTATGCCTTTCTTGTTTTTACCTTTCGTTGATCAAGTTGTGTGTTATGAAGTAGTACTGCAGTCATATTTGGATATAGTTTAACCATTACTCCAGTGTCTCTATGAAAAGGAAATAAGCCTGGTCAGAGCAATAAGTAACTCCATTATCTACTGATAATTAAACTGTGATTATGTTTTCATAGGAGAACAAAGTAAAAAAACACATAAAAACCCCTCTCCAGTACATGTTTTTGTAACTATAAAAAGTATCTAAGAGGGATACTTATTTTTCCAATTGAAAATACACTTTATATTTAAACACTTATAGATCAAAGGACAGAGAAAAGATAAAGGAAAAAATATGCTGGTTAAAGCTTTCGGAATATATATTCTTTTATATTTCTCTTCATAATATTTTCCAAAAAGTTTTGAAATGACACTAAATATTTTAAAATAAGTGTAGAATTATCATCAACCTATTAAGGAGTGATTTAAGGAAGGGGGTTACATAAAATGGCATACTTATTTCATTAAAAAATTTATCTTCCTTTTTTTCTTTAATCTACTAAAATAAACCATCTCATTTCTTAGTTTTCACCTGTGATATTAAACAAATTATCCCATTGCCTTTTATAATTCATTTCAAATAGTTCTGAACATGCATGCTACATCTGATAATTTTTTTTTCTTAAAAAGGGAATTTTCTGACTCAGAAAATGCAATCTTTTTAGCTGCTGAAAAAATGATTTGAGGTTGAAACTGGCATTTAAAAAAAGTGCACTACTTAGGCCTTAAGTAGTACTATCTTTAAAACAGACAAACAAGAAACTACCAAAAAAAAAAAAAAGAAAAAGGAAATATTGCTAAGTCTATTTGGGGCTTGTTTACTGTTTATTGGGAAGATTAAAATGGTGGGAAATTTGGTTAAAGAAGACAATTCAGTTAGAAGAATATATTAGTATAATTATAATCACAGAACCATGTTAGTGAAAATCTACAAACTGGTGCAGAAAATAAATTTTATGTTAAAAATAAATAATGATTATATGGTAATTGACATATAATCTAAACATCTTACAATTTCAAAGTAAATAATGCAAATGTGAAGTTAACATGAGCTTGTAATATAAATCTTATAAAAACCAGCACAGCATTTTAGTTGACATTACCTGATTTCAGTTATTGTGGCGGTATATACTGCTCCAAATTCTAATTGCTGCTCTTGCTGTAAGTGCAAAATAAGCCATAAGATTCAAAAAGAGAACAGCAACAAAAAGTAGAAAAAAACTGACTATTAAAAGATCTATTCTTACATCATCTTTGCAGATTTCGGTAATGAAGTCTCTTGCTTCATGCATGGCACTGGGTGTTGGTGCAAATATAGAAAATGTTTCTTCGTCCACCTGACTAATAGTTACTCCTTTAAAAAAAATAATTTTATATATTAAAGTTAACTTGCTCATTCCATTGGAGAATAGTCATAAAAGTAGATGTGAGAGCAGGGGAATGACCTGGAAGTAGCTGGGCAGGGTTGTGCTATGCTTAATCACTGCTTTAGAAATGAAGGGATTCATTTACCAACAAATACACACTGCACACCTACTATGTATCCAACACTGTGCTAGGCCCTGGGGATACAACAGTGAGCCAATGTCCCTACTTTCTGGGAGCCCACAATCTGGTGGGAGAAAGCATATAAGTTCTTATTTTGGAGAGTTTGGTTTTGCACTCTTAATTATGAGAAGAAACTATACTAGAACCCTTTCCTCACCTTTTCTTCTTTCTCCCTCTTACTCTTTAGAGTGGTGAACAGATGGATGAGGGACAAAATCATGTCCGTTTCTCAATCTTGAGAACTGCCCAAGGTGACTCTACTTCTCGCTCTCCTTCAGTAACCTCAAATCTGGTAAGTACTATGTAACCCAAAGATTGATTCCAGAAAAAAACAAATTGTAAAGCATACTACTTCTACACATACCCTTTAAATAAGAGTCTAAATAAATAAGACTAAGTGAAAAATAGCAGAACTCATAATAAGAAAAATTAAAGCAAAACTCCTCTAAAGTGAAAAAGTAATTTTTCTAAATGTTTGATTTTAAAATGTTGAAGAAAAACTGATGAATTCTAAGTCAGTCTTCTTGAATATAAAGATGATCGTTTGCTAATTTATTATGAGGCATACATAGAAAACTTACAGTAAAGACATGTCAGCATTACATCCTTTTTTCATCTCATTGAGATGTCAATGTTATATCTGTCTCTCATTTCTCAAACATATTTTTTGAGAAACACAATAGAGGTGAAATGGCAAACTTACCTGACCTAGCATTAAATAAAAAATCCCAAACGTCATACAACTCTTACCTGTTTCAGCTTGAAGTTTTTTTAAATGATATCCACCTGGTCCAATAAATTTTGCTCGTTTTGATAATGGAACCTGAACAGTTTCTGAAATGTAGTACAGACAAAAATATAAATTATTTAAATATACATATATACACACACATACACACACACACACACATATATTTATGAACCTAAAACATGTACTGGTCACTCAAGACTTGGTCTAGACACATGTAAAAATATTTCAGTATGAAATATAGAAAAACAATTTGCTATGTGACTAAAAACAATTCTAACATCTAAGAATATCCCCTCAAATTTAAAGTATTTTAACTATAAAAGCATTTGACTTTTTTGTTTTGTGTATGGATTTAAAAAAAATTTTAAATACCAATGTACTTTCATATGTTTACCTTATCATGAAATCAGTAATTTTAATGTATTACCTACAACAGGTCCATTTTCTTTTCTAGATGCTCGAGGTTTTGAAATAGTTTTGTTCATAATCTGTAATATCTCCTTCTTTGCCACTTGAAGAGATAAAAACATAATAAAATTATAACTGTATAAAATAAATGTGATCAGATATAGCAGTATTAGTTTTATGAAGTAGGATCCAAACTCTTTAGCTTAATAATCAAAGTTCTTTATATCCCAATTACCTTAACAATTCTACTTGTATTCCCTTCTCCAGTCCTATCTCGGGGAGTCCTTTTGTAAAAACTGAATTTTCACTGGTTTTCCACATTCATGATTAGTCATGTACCCAGTAACTTAATACTTCTTGATCTAGGTTGTTACATTAAATTTCATTTTCTAAAGCAGTATTTTATAATAAGCCTATTTTTAATAATAAGCCTAACGGGAATTATAGTTCGCATTAACACAAAGACAATGAAAAAAGGAGAATCAGGCACACTGGCTTGGCTTACCTGAGGCTTGCTGAATGGCCTCCATTACAATTTTTATTGGTATTCCAGGTAATTTAATGTCAGCCTAATATGGAAAAGCCAAAAATTTATGTAAATATTGATTTATGACCTTATTTAAATATTTTAAAGTGAAACAAAATGGGTTTTAAAATACCTGTAATGCAGTTATTCCCTTAGTAGTGCCGGCTATCTTGAAATCCATGTCACCATGGTAATCTTCAATCCCCTTAAAGAATTTAACAAATTATGATATAATTTTAAACAAAAGTGAAATTCACCCATAGTCACTGTAGAGGAATTTTTAAAAATAGCTTTATAAGTAAACCATGTCCTTTAGGATTATACACAAAAAAATACCTGTATATTAACTACTGCTTTCAATTTGTGGCTTTTTAAGTTATAAATATTTCATTAGAAAATCACTTTATTTTCAGATCATGTTCCCCCCCATAAATGCATAAGGATTAATTTATGATCATCCTAAAGTGAGCCATTATGGATACTTATACTGTAATATTTATTTTTAACTCACATTCTATAAAATCCAAGGCAAATATGCAGAAGAGGAAAGTAAGAACAAGGACTTCTATTTCTCCAGCACTAGCATTCTTCTAAGCACACTATGCTTGTAAAGTGTGTATAATCTTCACCATTAAATATCTGAAAATGTGAATATACTTGCCAGAATATCTGTCAGCAAACGATAATCTTCTATTTCACCCTTGTCAGGATTGTTTTTGGTGACCAATCCTATTGCCACACCTGCGACAGCAGATGAAATTGGAACTCCTATAATTGAGAAAGAGAACTTGTGTGCAGTGTGTACATCCGCCTAACATAGGTTATTCATCTTATTTTGACATTGGATGGTGTTCTAAATTGACAGTTACCAAAACTAAGTTAGAGTACAGGTCTTAATAAATCATATGACTATCTCCTTTCCTCTTTAACATATAATAAAACCTCCTTAACATAATTCTAATTTTGTTCTCAACAAAAACCTCTCTAATAATAGCAAACTTAACTCTTAAAGTAATCCATTTCTTTGCCCTTTGCTTTTGGTGCCTTATTTTTTTTTTTTTTTGAAAAGTAATCATGTATTTGTTAAATCGTTCCAGCCTGAGCCCTTTAGTCCACCTTCCCGTGACAGACACTATTAGATTTTTTGTATATCCTCCCAGAAAATTATACTGAGGGAGTAAAAATGTGAGTGTAATCTTTTCTTTACTTTACCTTATTCTTTTGAATGGCTGCAGAGTACTCCCTGTATGTGTTTATAAGCTATACAATAGAAGTGGGGTTACTGAGTCAAAGGGTGTGTGAATTTGTTATAGTGTCAAACTGTCTTCCACAGTGTGTAGCATTTTATACTTTTACCAGCAGTATATGAGGGTACCTGCTATTCTATATTCTTGTTAATTTTTGTCAAATCTTTTGACCTTTGCCATCTGAATGATAAAGATGGCAGCTTATTGTTTTTAACTTGATTTCTGTTTGAGTGAAGTTGAACTTTTTTTCATGTTTTTAAACCATTTATTTCTTTTTCTGTGAACTGCCTATTCATGGCCTTCAACCATTTTTTTACGTGGTTGTTAGTCTTTTTCTTATTGATTTGTAAGAGCTCTTTTAATATGGACAGATCTTTGTTAAATATATAGAATATTATGGTAAATAAAATATAAATATGAAATGTAATATAAAATATTATTTTCTAGTTTGTTGACTTTATTGTAATTTTTTTTTTTCTGTAGAGGATTTTATATGCAATCATGGTTCCTGGATTTTGCTTAGAAAGTTTGTTTTTTTTTCTGGCTGTGCCCTGTGGCTTGTGGGATCTTAGCTTCCTGACCAGGGATTGAACCCCAGGCCACTGTAGTGAAAGCACTGAGTCCTAACCACTGGACTTCGGGGGAATTCCCTAGAAAGGTTTTCTCTGTTCAAGATTTTCATAAAATCTTCCTTTTTTAATTAAAAAAAAAAGTTTAAAGTTTTGATCACTTGGAACTTATTTGGTATAAAGGAGTGTGACAGAGACCTCATTTCATATTCTCTAAGCAATCTCACATATGCCCAGTTTTAACTGTCACCTACAACGTTGATGACTTACAAATCTATCCCTCCTGCCTAGTTCTCTTTGCTAAACCCTGGATCTGTATAGCCCATCTGCCTATTGGACATCTCCAGCTAAATGTCCCCAACACATCTTAAATATATATATACAATTACATTCAAAATTTAATCACCCCCAATAAATCCCTTCTCTCCTGCATTCCCTGTCTTGTTTGAAAGCAATAAGACACTCATACTAGAATCAACACGTCTTTCCTCATTTCCTATACACTATCAAGTCACAAAGATCTGATTAGTTTATCCTCTAAATTAAAAAAAAAAATTGTCCTGGATTCTGAAATATCCATTTCGACTCCTTTATTCCAAGTCCACATTATTTCTTGCCCTGGCAGCAGTTTCCCTGTCCAGTTTTTTAGATTTTAGTAACCCCACCCGCACCCCAGCTCCTGTTCTCTCCCACCACATCCCCTAGGGCTCTCATGTAAGCTAGGAAAAACTACCCCCAAAAGAAAAAAAGCAGATTCGCATCATGCCACTCTTCTCCATAAAATCCTTCAAATTCCCTATTACCTGCTTCCAGGAATTTTTTATTTAAGTTCTGTGGTCAAAAAAGTTTGGGAAATAGTACATATCCTGCTCCTAGAGATTCAATATTCACATTAGCATTTTTAAGTTTATTTAAACCATATTAAACACACTTGCTTAACCCTGTGCAAACCTACTTTAGAACTCATTTTTTTTCCACAGTATACAATAATCAACATCCTGTTGTACTCTATTTTATGGAATACTGAGTTGGGAGATACTAGCTTTAAAAGTTCAAACTCCTTAATGTAATAATGATCTTTGAAATCTGGTCCCAGTTTATTACATCATCACTTCTTTCAAATACATTTCAGGAACACACTATACTGTTTCATAACTTTGCGTATGTTGTTCCTTTCACATGAAATATGGGCCCTGCTGATAATATGCCTGGTCAACAACCACTCAACCTTTAAACCCAGATGAAATGTCGCTGTCTCTATGAAGCCAATTATGTTCAACCTAGTTCTTCATCCATATTGTACATATTTGTATTATCTCTTTGATATGTTAGTATCTTTATCTTTGTTTTTGTTCCTGAAAATTTTTTAAAAACTGGGTACCATTTGTATCCCTGGAGCATAGACAGTGTCTGATGTAGGACATGGCAAGCACTCGTGTTTGAATCAAATACCATTTGTTGGCTCTTCTCACAGAATTTGACATTTATTCTTGTCAAATTTTTTTTCTATTTGGCTCCATATTTTTTTATCGTCAACATTTTTTTTTAGAGATTAAAAACTGTCATTTAACATATCAGTCACATACTCCTTTTTATCAGTATCCTTTTTATTGGAAGGCCAGTGTCCTTAGTCAAGTCAATAACAAAAAACATTGAAGGGGACAGGGTTTAGGATGGAGCAGCTTCAAGTATTCTACTTGAGACCCCTCTCCAACCTACCCATCAGATTATCCAGTCCTGGCTGCTCATCCTTCAACCAGTTATAAATGGTATACTTATTACCCGTTCGCAATTTCTGCATCATTTACTGCCAAGGTCATTAACTGCCAAGGTGAACTCTAGACACACTGCACAAGCAGCACCCTCCCTCTCTACTCTAAACCTAGTAATATTTTCAAAAACAGAAAATGAGTTTACTATGGCATGACTTATTTTAAATGAGTCTCTTCTGGTTCTTTTCTTAAAATACTTATACACTGTTCTTTTACCATTTAAGAGTCTTACCAAGGGTCACTGTCAAGTTCACTGGGTTATACTTTACAGAAAATACATTTCTTATTTTTCAAAGTAAGAATTCTTTGTGTCGTTGGTATACTAATCTCCATGATTTCTCCAATACTGCCAAATTGGTTCAGTTATCTTATGATGAAGTTCTCATCATTACTTAGGATGGGTTTTTGTCTAGACCTAACGATCTGAATTCATTTAAAGCAGTTAAAGACTCTCTTATGATCTTTTATTTTATCTTTCAGTTCACCTTTTTCAGGATTTGTTCTGTGTTTTCCAATACGAGATTATAAGAGTGATGAATGCAACCTCCATGAGGACAGGAACTTTGTTTTGTTTACCACTGTGTCCCAAGAGCTTAGATCAGTGCTTGGCACAGAGGTAGCATACAATAAAGATTTGTTGAATGAATGCATGAAGGTGAAAATAGAAATGGTATTTTACCAGCTACCTTAAATATCAGATTATGTTTTCCTTCCACTGAACACAACTAGAAAAGTGCCTTTAATTGGCTTTAGCTTTTTTGCTTTGGCTTAAGTTTTAATCTTTTTAGAAATGGTATTATACATTTATACCATTCTTTCATTTCATCCTTGGTTATGTTATCCTTTCTATCCTTCTGTTTTTCTGTACTGTAAATGTATGAACTTATAGGGAACTCTTTGTGTGGCCTCTTGAGTGTCTTTAGTTTCCTTTTCTCTTCTTGAATAGCATCATTGGTGACTGGCAGATACTGTTTTCAGAGTCTCTTAACATGTTGCCTCTTTCCCTTTTGGTGTTTCAGATCCAGAGATTATACTGAATCACTTGCAGTCTTCCTTCTTATCCTGAAGTTCTGTGTACTCTTCTGTGAGTGGCATTGTTCTTTTCAGGGCTTGCATAAATCAACTGAAAGACTACATAGTTACTTTCCTTTATGGGTCCTAATACTCCTGCTTGCTAATCCAAACTTCCTTAGTGAATGGAATCAATTGCACAGTTCTCAGAAAGCCTGCGGGGTCACCAAGTAAATAATTTCAGTGTATTGCTTTTAGCCAAGAATAAGAATTCCAGCAGATACCTGTATAGTTGAAGCTGTACTTTGTAACTATCTTCCTTCTGGCCAGGTTTGGTAATCTGTAATCTGACTGCTTCAAGTCTTACTAAAATTCAATTTAAAAAAATCCTGTATTTTATACTAATCAAGTATATGTATGTAAATAAGCTTTGGTAGTTTTGAGTCATAACTCTTTTACCTGCATCCATTAAAGCTAAACTTCCACCACATGCAGATGCCATAGAAGATGATCCTATACAAAGAAAGAAATAAAAATACTTGCTTTAATACTGATTTTTGTTAAATGTAGAATATTGCTACTACTGGTTATTTCCTTACAAATACTCATTTATAATTTAAATATTCAATATTCTTTCCTTCCTTCTTTTTAAAAGCATTTAAGGCAACCTTTCCTAAACCACAAACTGCAGAGCTGCACAGTCCAATATGATAGCCATTAGCAACATGTGGCCACTAAATGTAAATTATTTGAAATAAATTCAGTCCCTCAGCTGGACAGCACAGAGAGGGAGAATTTCTGTCACTACAGAAAGTTCTACTGGATAGCAGTGCTAGAGATTCTGATTCTAAGAAACCTACCAGAAAAAACAGCATGCCTCTTCTGTTGCTTAATGAGAAGGCAGTTAAAGATACCGGGCTATAGCTCTCTCACTGGACCATTAGCTATAGCCTAGTCACACCCAGTAGAGAACAGAAAGTCTCTAGTTTAAATTCTGACCTTTGGTGTTTTTTTAAAAATATCTATGAACATCTGATTTATGTCTGCTACATGTTTGAGAACCACATGCTCTTTCTGCCTTTAATGATTATATCACCTTTCCTTGATCTATGGACTGATTTTTAATTTAAATTTGACTTTTTGGGAATTCCCTGGCATTCCAGAGATTAGGACTCCGTGCTCTCTCACTGCCGAGGGCCTGGGATCAATCCCTGGTTGGGGAACTAAAATCCCACAAGCCGCACAGCCCTGCCAGAAAAAAAAAAAAAAAAAGAATTTCCTTTGAAACAAAAAATAAATTTGACCTTTTAGCCCAGTCTCTCTCTGTGATATATGACAGGTATTCCCTGCTTAATGGCTCACTATATATTTTTCCCTTCCTCTCTCCAAGCTGGCCTTGCTCTGTGGCTTGTTTATAAAAATAAAACAAATAACCCAAACTGGATCTATTGTAAAAGACACATAAAGAGAAATATTTGTTTTATATTATATTGTTTTCAAAAGAGCTCATTAGTGAAGAACAGAGATTCAGATAAGTATATGATTAAACACATTTTTCTCTTGCAGTGGGTTGGGTACTGTAGTAATAAATGTAATGTAACATTATTTATGAAAAGCTAAAACTATAACAGGGAGTCTGTTCTTTTTGACTAGGAAAAATATATTTCAAAACCATACCATTTGACTCTAGTACTTCAGATGTGACTCTTATGGTGAAAGGAAAATCTTTAGGAATAACAGGATACAAAGCTCTTTCAGCAAGCGCACCTAAATCAGAATAGAAAATAATAAGCAAAAAAAATATGCTAAGTCTCTGTAAGAATACCATGTACATATACAGATTTGTACTTACCGTGCCCAAGTTCTCTTCTATTTACACCAGTGACTTTGCCAATTTCATTAGTTGCGTAGGGAGGAAACTTAAAAACAAAAACCACGTACATATACAAATGACATGGAAAGATATCCCATATACATAATAAGTTACAAAACAGTAGAATCTCATTTTTGTTAATAAAAAAGTACATTCATATACACACAGAAAATGTCTGGACATCTAAAACATATACCAAATTGCTAAAAGTAGCTATTTCTAGTGTTTATGTGACCTGCGGTGGGAAATGGATGGTTATGGGGATTTACACCACAAATTTCTATAATGTTTAAATTGTTAACAATAACAAAATACTTTACTTTTGTAATACAAGAAATGTACGTATTTTTAAAAAATGCATATTGAGGAAACAGATCTTTTTCAATAAGGGTTTTACCTTAGCCAGGGGTTGCAAACCATTTTATTTGATCAATATATCGTCTTAAAAGAATGTGAACTAGTTGCAGTCATTTAAAAAATTGAGAAATTTCCCATAAAATCTGGAATGTTTTTAAAAAGGAGAGATGGAACATGAATCTGATAAAGCCTCTGGATCTAGCAGTCAATTTGCAGGAGACAGAAACAGAGAGGAACATGCTGAACTGCACCATGAGTGCAATCAGCAGCACCCAGACTGTGGGGAGCACTACAGGTCAGATGGCTCTGCGGCCTCAACAGGGAGACTGTAAAGAAAAGAATGTGATAGAGGAGAGACCTATAGATTAAAAGAGACAAAGAGATACCAAATTTTTAAAAAAATGGACCAGACTACACTATAGTACCTAGGGATGTGCAATAAAAATCCAAGGAAGTGATTACTATAAAACTTAGGAGAGTAGTTATTTTCAGGGGAAGAAGGGTATTAAGACTGGGATGAAAAACATGGAGGAGCTTCTGGGGTGACTGGCAACATTCTATACTGTGACTTGGGTGGTAGTTACAAGGGTGTCTGTCTTATAAAAACCCATTAAGTCATCCTTTGTTTTATATGGTTTTCAGTATCTGTATTTTATGATAAAAAGGTTTTTAAAAAATGGGACAATACAGCAATAACGGCCCATATCTTTCTCTTGCCCCCGCTCTCACCTCTTTCCCTAATAATCAGCTAGAGCTGCATTTTTCACAGGTGCCCTTTTTTAAAGATTGCCATGTCTTAAATAAAGGATGTGCCTTATCAATTGACAAAGGATGTGCCTTATCAATTACTATTCCTCTGTGGCTTCTGTAGCATGTTTATATCCAAAACAGGATATTGGGACTTAAAACCTGTGAGAATCTCCAGGTTTATGGATATTCTCTAGCATATTTTTTTTTACATGAAATGTTCTCTATTAACTATAGCAGATTCAACAAAACTGAGATGTTGGGATTCTGGGCAATCAACAATGGCCACTCAAAAGACCTGCTATGTTACACTAGCCCCCCAGCATGTATGCTTCAAATACTAAAACTAAAGTGCTATATGGTTGTGTTGTATCTGGTCCCTTAGGATTACTTTTGAATAAAGTCAATCCCAAACTCAATTATATGTAATGATTTCATATAAAGTAGTTTAACATTAAATACCTCAGTTCTTTTACTACTAATCAAATGAGTAAAAATATGAACATTTAAATGAACTAAAGGGAGATGGTGATTTGTCAGTTGAGGTATTTGAAAAGCCCCACTTGTCTGAAACACATGTGAACAGTTACAACTCTTTCTTGACCAATACAGTACTCTCTACTATACTTTAACTTTTATGTATGACTCAGACAGAAAGCTGTTGGTTGGAAAGCTACTACTTGTCTCTCTAAATCGCTTCTGTAAGCAATAAAGTAACAGTGATAGACATATGATAAAACTAGCATAGTAAAATGTTAATGGTAGAACCTAGGTAGTAGATATACTGGTATCTACTGTAAAATTCTTTCAACTTTGCTGTATTCTGGAAATCTTTCATAATAAAATATTGGGGAAAAATTCATCTTACCTCATAGTGAAGCATGAAATTTTTATCTTTTATCCCACTGCAAACAAAAAGCATAATATTAAAAAAAATCACACAGATACAGGTTTATTCAATAAACAACTAAAAAAGATGTAAGGGAGATTTAAGAAACAATTGGTTATTAAGGAGAGTTGGTCTGAAATTGAATACCAGAAGAATTAGAAGGATGAATGTCAGAAACAGTATTTTTTTCTGGGGCTTCTGAATGAATTCTACACAGATTTAAGAAAACAATTTTGCTTAAAATAAAGCACTTAGATATCCAGATTTGAATACTAAGACAACAGATGCATTTTAAAGCATTAATACATAGTGAGAATCCTAAATATAAACACATTACTTAAATCTCAGAGTTATGATCTTCCTCCCAGTCAAACATGTGAAATGAAGATCAGTAACTGAAATGATATAGCTGAGAGCAATCAGGAGATCTGACAAGCAAAGGTTTTTTTCAGGGTTTGAAAAGAGAACTGTTATGACTGAATCTAGAATAATGGGGAGAATAAGCATGAGAAGGAACAAAATTTCTGGAAGCAGGAAACCAGATTTATTTTTAACTGAGGAAAAGACAAGCATATACAGGTTCTTGGCACAAACAGTGTCCCCTTTGAGTGGGATTACAAAAGGCACCTCTTGTACAGAGGATTTAGAAAGTCCTGGGCTAGGGCTGAATCTGCACAACCATAAATTACAGCCTTGGGGAAAGAGATTCAAAAACCAGACACCTTCAGAAGACTAAAGGAATCATAGGTTTAGGGGCTAGAGAGGAGGCGAGGGATCATTAGCCCAGTACCTGCATTTTACAAGATGAGGAAACCAAAGACCAGCGTGGTTCAGTGATGTGTATGCCCTTATAGACTTAGGACTAGAACACAGAGAGGTATGCTGGCCAAACCCAGTGCACACTCTTATGAAGCTGTGTTGCCTCTTAGAAGGAGTCAAAATGAAGAAGGATAGGGCAACCATGTTTTGGTCTAGATGGGAATTTAAAATACAAAAGTTTAAGAGCTCCCCCACCACAAAGAATTATGATTATGATGAACATACAAGTCTTATACATACACCTGTTATTTTTATTAGGTACATGAAAAACAATTAGTGATGCTATCCTGAAGATACTGGGGATTATCATCAGTTGGGCAGAAGGAAGAGGGAGGCAGAGTCCTTTGGTCTTCTGAGACCCTTAATAAAGGAAAGGGAAGCAACCCTGTTAGGCACTGAGGAAGATCTGTGGCTGTGAGTTCCAGAACTCTGATGCATAAATGCTGGTAGGGACTGTAATATAGATTCTCATCATCTAAAATTGATCAACGTGATTTTACTGCTGACATTTTAGGAACAGTGGAGGAAAACCAAGTATTTTTTTTTTTTTAACACAAATTCAAATGTGCTTTGGGATTAGATAAGGTTTTTTCTTTCAACAACTTCCAGATTCTTTTTGGGAACTGGGATTCTTGCTTATTATTTATTTGCTCTGTTGTTTACAATATTCAACAGAAAAACCTATCCATTCAAGATTACCCAGGAAATCTGTCCAGAGGAATGGTTTTAGAGATAATAAACTAAATGTACCCATATTAAAAAGAATTAAATGCTTTACCAAAACTTGTTCTAACAAATGAGTTAGGAGACAAATACAGCACAAAAAAACCCTTGAAATCACTATTATGTAAATAGAAAAATGAAGTACAGAGATACAGGTTTTAAGAATAATGAATAATAATATACCACATGAATTATATATTGTAACATCATAACCCAAAAACATAACTTACTTTATAGCTGTTATAATTCGGTCTGATTTAATGCTGGATTCTAATGAATCAAATGTAACAGTACATAGCACCTAAAAAAGAAGAAATAAAATTCCTCAGGCTTACAACTACTGAGCCTGCGCGTCTGGAGCCTGTGCTCCACAACAAGAGAGGCTGTGATAGTGAGAGGCCTGCGCACCGCGATGAAGAGTGGGCCCCACTTGCCACAACTAGAGAAAGCCCTCGCACAGAAACGAAGACCCAACACAGCAAAAATAAATAAATAAATAAACTCCTACCCCCAACATCTTCTTAAAAAAAAAAAAAAAATTCCTCAGGCTTTAATTTACTAACAACGAAGATAAAAACTAAAAACATTTGAAGAACCCACTTAGCTTTTAAAGAAATGAGATAAGTACATTCTATTCAAAGCTTGCCAAAGTACAGTAAACATTTATTCATTCCATAAACATTAGAACTTATATTACTTACACATTATAAATATTATGTGTAAATCTCAATAATCCAGAAGTCTAATATCACATAGACTACATATGTAAAGCACTAGGGAGTGCTGGGGGAGGAGGACAGGAAGAGGAATATTTTAAAACCTGACCCTAAAGGAATCCTCAATAAAGGTTCAGCCAATAAAACTAACTGCTTAAAATTGGGGGAGAAAAAAAATAAGGTTAATCTAAGAAGACTGTAGGGACATAACATAATCCAAAGACTCTACAATGTATCATTCACAACATCCAGGATACAACCTACAAGAAAAAAAACAACAGGAAATGGGGCCCATTCTCAAGAGAAAAGAAAATGAATAGAGACTGACCCTGAGCTGATTCAGATGTTGGATTAACAGACAAGGATTTTCAATAGCTATCATAATTATATTCAAGGACATAAAAAAGAACCAACAGAAATTCTAGAACTGAAAAATAAATCATAATGGAAAGAAGATGGCAAGAGTCAGTGAACATGAAGATGGATTAGAAGAAATTGCCCACTCTACAGAACGAGGGAGGGAAAAAAGAACATAGCCTCCAGGACCTGTGGGACAATATCAAAAGGACTAAATATATGTACTTGCAACCCCAGAATGAGAGAAAAGAGAGAATAAGATAGAAAAAAATTTGAAGAAATTACAGCTGAAATTTCTCAAGTTTGATGAAAGATACAAATTTATAGGTTTAAAGCTCAAGAAACTCTTAGTAGGACAAATAAAAGAAAACCACACTTTTCATAGTCATACTGCTGAAACCAAAGACAGAAAATCTTGAAAGCACCCAGTTGAAAACAAAAAATAACATACAGGGAACAATCATTTGAATGAGCCCTGATTTCTCATCAGAAAAAAAAGGAGAACAAAAAACTGTAGACCATTTCTTTAAGTTCTGAAAGAAGAAAGCATCAACCCAGAATCTATATTCTGGCAAAAGATTCTTTGTAAAAAGATAAAGACATTTTCAGATAAATGATAAATAAGAATTTGTTATCAGAACATCCATAGGACAATACTAAATGAAGTCCTGTCAGATTGAAGCAAAATAATACTAAATGGAAACTTGGATCTTCAGGAAGAAATAAAAAAGCATCAGAAATGGTAAATATGTGGGTCAATATAAAAGACTATCTTTTCCCTCTTCTTTAAGTATGTAACTGTTTAAAATAAAAGTTATAATGTTGCCTTGTGAAGTTACAATACATGTAGATGTAACTCATAAGACAACTACAGTATAAAGGATGGAAGGAGGGGCAAATGGACCTAAGTGGTTGCAAACTTTACTCATTTTGTGTGAAGTGAAAAAAACTAACTGTAAACAGACTGTGAAAAGAATGTATACTGTATTCTCTGTAGTAACCAGTGTAAAATAACACAGAGGTATAGCTAAAAAGCAAACAGACAAATTCAAATGGAGATCTAAAAAATATTCAATTAATCTAAAAAGGCAGAAAGAATAGAAAAACAAAACACAGAGGGGCTAAACAAAAACAAATAATGAGACTAAACTCAAAAAATTAAATTGAACATTAATGGACTAAACACTCTAGTTAAAAGACAGATTGTCAGAAGGGCTAACAAAAGTATACAAAATTTAATAGAGTTATTTTTTAAAATTTTTATTAAAAGCCATAAAAGAAAACCCAAATCAAAGGAGCGGTACACTATATTTATTGTAAAGACTGTGATTGAAATTGTAAAAATATCATTTTTTACTCATTCCGTAAATTTAGTGCAAAACCAGTCTAAATCGTATTGGATAGAAAGATTTTTTCCAGAACTTGATGTGATACTAAAATTTAAATGAAAGAACAAATGTAACAGAAGAGCTAAGACAATTTGGGGTGGGAAGAGAAGGAAGAATAAAAAGGGATTTGCCCCTCAGATTTTAAAATATATCCCAAAACTATAATAATTAAAACAGTCTGACACTGGCCCAGGTTAACTCACAGAACAATGGAAGAGAGTATAGTTCAAACATGTATTTATAAACTTTGAATATGATAAGGTAACATTACAAATCAATGGGAAAAAAATGAATTTTTAGTAAACAGTGTTGCAAAATTGGCTCACTCTGGAGAGTTCTACTTAATACCTTGTATAGGAATAAACTCCAAGATAGATTAATAGTCTAAATTTAATAGCTAAAACTAGAAAGTTAATAGAAGAAGTAGGTGCATAATTTTGTGACTTTGGGGTAAGGGAGGATTTCTTTAAAGACCTCAAAAGTAAAGATTTCGGGTTCACTGTAGACATATACAGGCATACCTCATTTTACTGCATTTCACTTTATTGTGTTTAACTTTTTAATTATTTGCAGATAATGCCTTTTTTACAAATTGAAGGTTTGTGGCAACCTTGTGTCAAGCAGGTCTATCAGCACCGTTTTTCCAACAGCATTTGCTCATTTTGTGTCTTTGTGTCACATTGTGATAATTCTCAAAATTTTCAAAACCTCACCAGCAAAAAGATTATGACTTGCTGAAGGTTCAGATGATGGTTAGCATTTTTTAGCAATAAAGTATTTTTAAATTAAGGTTTGTCCATTATTTTCTTAGATGTAATGTTATTGCCCACTTAATAGACTACAGTATAGTATAAAACAAAAATTTTATATGCACTGGGAAATCAAAAAATTTGTGTGATTTGCTTTATTGTGATAGTCACTTTATTGCAGTGGTTTGGAACTGAACTTGCAGTATCTCCAAGGTATGCTTATAGTAGGCTACCACAAGCAAAGTTAAAAGACATATGGCAAAGAGGGAGATGATACATACAAATTATGTTTACTGAAAAGGATTAATATTTAAAACACATAAGAACTCAGTGAAAAACAGCAGGAAGGGCTTCCCTGGTGGCGCAGTGGTTGAGAGTCTGCCTGCCGATGCAGGGGACACGGGTTCGTGCCCCAGTCCAGGAAGATCCCACATGCCGCCGAGCGGCTGGGCCCGTGAGCCATGGCCGCTGAGTCTGCGCGTCCGGGGCCTGTGCTCCACAATGGGAGAGGCCACAACAGTGAGAGGCCCACGTACAGAAAAAAAAAACAAAAAAAAAACCAGCAGGAAAAAGACAGTAAACCATATTAAAAAAAGAAAAAAAAAATTTGTCAAAAGATATGAGCAGATAATTCACAAAAGGGCAAACCTTAACTAGGGCTACCACTCTGCTCAACTCTAGGGACACTATCTTTGTGAAAAGAGTGCCCTGGAGGTATGCAGCCCCCCAGGGTATGGTTTATACAGTTATCATGTTAATTGGCTAGAGATGTTCATTCCTTATCAGGAAACACAAATGAAAGCAATGACACACCACTTTGTACCCATTAGATGGGCAAACTTAGTGATTAACATAATTAAAATAAAGCATAATACCATACATGAAACAATGCATACACATATGTGTTAAATATAAGGGAATAGGTAAAGGAAAAGAATAGGACTAAGGTTCAGGCTAAATGGAGAAAAAAAGTGAGGGCCTGGCCATAGACCAACAATGCCAATATGTCATAAACTGAGGAGTATGAGTGACTTAATTTTGTGTACTTAAGATTAAAAGAAAAATGTAATAAAAATACCAGATAATTCTAGAAAATGCAAACTAATTTACAGTGACAAAAGCAGATCAGTAGTTGCCTAAGGAAAGGGAGGGGAGCAGGAAGAAGAGACTATAGAGAGGCATGAGGAAACTCTTGGGGAGGACTGATACGTTCATTATCTTGACTGTTAAACATTTTTTAAAAATCAAAGTACTCTGATTAGATAATATATTCCATATGCTAAAAACCTACATAATGTACTTCTATTAGAACTAATTAAGCAATCCTGTATTGGCAAATAATTGTAGCTTTTTACATATATTACCTGTGTTTGTCCCCTTTGAAATAATGATGATCCATGAAGAATTTTAAACATATCTACCTCACAATTTATATTCCTAAGTGAAGTCAAATCTCGACCATCACACCTACAGTAATAAAGGAAATAATTAAGAAAAGCAGTGTTGGAAGTCAGAAAAATCACACATTATCTTTTGAATCCTACCAGGAAGTTCTCAACTTGAACTGCATGTCATAACTGCCTGTAGAAATTTAAAAAAATAATATAGATACCTGGGCCCCATCTTAAGTCCCACTGAATCAGAATTTCAAGGGTTGTGACCCATACACTTATATTGTTAAAAAGCTCTGCAGGTGATTCTAACATGCAGTCACAGCTGTGAAGCAATGCTCTATACGAGGCCCACAGAGAGATGAACACATCTACCCAATGCACACACTCTTCAACAGGTATCCATTTATAAAATAAACATTATATAATTCTTTCCTGTTACTTGAAAAAAAAGTCTCTTGCTTTGAGCAAGTTGCCACTTTTGAGGAAACCTGCCTTCAATTCCATCAAAAAAGGATATGTTTACCTTTTGTATTCATTCAAAATAATACTTCTAAAAACATCCTTTGCAGCAACATTGAAGGATTCTATTATTTCATAGGAATCAACTTCTGGAAATTTTTCTATAGAAGAAAAGACAAACCAAAACAAAGATTTTCTCTTTCTGGAAGATAAGATTTCTCTTAAGTTCACAGTATCAAATAAATTAACTATGGAAGTAAGCCAAGGGAGTTGACTCTGAACATTTAGTCCTCAAAGTAGATAAATTAAATGTTTTTAAGTAGGAGAGACACAAGTATTATACCTCAAATGCACTGTTAATGGGAACTTAGTTTGCTTTCTACCAGAACAATACTGCTTTGAAATCAGCTTTCTATTACATTGTTATCTGACAAATCTAGCCCACCATACCATGAGAAGGTTTAACTGATATTTTTAAGAGTAGTCTCCTTAACTGTTTTGCCTTAGGATCTTTTTATCTTGGTCCACAAATAGAGGAATAATTTTTTTTTATATTTTACAAATCCCTACCGACTAGTTTTTAGTTAATAACATTTATCAAGTTCTTTCATAACCCAGGTAATTTACATGTTTTTTTTAAATGCCTTTAATCTTTATAGGAATTTATGAGGTAAATTCTATTACTATTATCCCCATTCTACAGAAGAAAAAAACAGGCCTAAAGAGGAGGAGTAAATTGCCTGAGATCACTCAGGTAGTAACTGACAGCTGTAACCTGAATACAGATTTGTCGGCCTAGGCTTATGCTTTTAAATGTTCAGCTACTTTATCTTACCAATTGATTTATGCCAAGTTTTAAGCACTGTTCTCTTAAGCAATTGGTTTATTAAATATAACTTTAAAGTAACCAGAACACAAGAAGTGGCCACAGAGAGATATATTAAGAATTGTGTCTTCATCAGGCAAGAATAATTTTAATTATATTTTAATATGAATTTTTATGCTTTAACTGAGTTGCACTTGGAGACGAAAATAATTAGTAACAAAACATTTAAAATATCCTATGAACCCAGAGGGTCATGAAGGTATTCTATTATGTATTAATACAAACACAAAATCACTTTTCTTTTTAAATAAGGCAACAGGTGTTATACAGCTTCTCTCTTTTTTTTTTTAAGGTTAGCTCTTTTATTGTAAATTGTTTAAGAAATTATTTCCCAGGCCAAAGTTATAAAGATATTAACCTGTATTTTGTACTAAATGCTTCAAAGTTTTTTTTTTATTCAAACAGAAAGTCACAAAAATTATAATCATCGTCATCAGTTCACTCAGTCCCATGTAATTAATTTTTTTTTCATCTTGATCTTTTGTTAGCACTTTTATGAATTCATCAGTTTTCCATTAGAGTTCTGAAAATGCTTATTCATTCAGTTCAACAACTTCTAATTCTTAATAGGATGAAATATAGTGAGAAAAGACCACACTTTTTCAATGGCAATTATAGGTAATGGCCTTAATATCAAGGCTAGCAGCAGAATTTTTGTCTTAAAATAAGATACTCAGGTGAGAGAATATTTGTCTGTTAACAGAAAAATTAACGAGAACTATATGTCATGCCTGGTACACATTCAGTTTGTGATTGATATTAAAACAATCAAATCCTTTGTTTAATAATTTTTAGAGAGCAAGATTCTCTAAAATCTAAATTTTACAATTCCACATGTTAATAATAACAACATCAGTTAACACTTACTGAACACTTGCTATGTGCCAGGCGCAGATGTAAATGACTTATTCATTCAATCCCCACAAACCATGTATTATTAGTATTGCAGTTTTACAAATTAAGAACAAGAATTTTAAAGAATATCTTTTAGATTTTCATGACAGGATACAACGATACCCATTTTGGAGTATGAGAGTTTGATCCAGAAAAGGTCAGGAATACCTCACATTCAGCATTTATTGGTGCCCACTCTATGTCAGGTGCAGTTCTTACCCACTTATAGAGGTCAATTTAACAGTAACCTTGGGATGTATCATTATTTTAAGTTTACCAAAGATAAAACTAAGGAGTAATGAGAATGACCAATTTGTTCAAGGTCTCACAACTGAAACTTTAAAATCTATTATTTCCTTTAAATATTTTTTAAACTAAAAAAAAAAAAAAAATTACCTTTTAGTTGTTCCTCTGTATCTAATCTAATCTTGTTAATGGCTTCATCTCTGGAAATCTAAAAGAAAGTTGAGGTTCAGTTATTATATTTAACATTTCTATTTTTTAAATTATTATACAATTAACACATTGTAATAGTAATCACATTTCTCTCTCATGGTAACATTCTTTAAAATATTGAAACTGGTTATTGATTTGTAGGGAATATTACCTGTTTAATTCATTTAAATATATTTCCACACTTCCCTAAAAGTTTTCCCTAAAACTTCCTTCCCAACAACAGGAGAATGGAGAAGCAAACAGCTAGGCTTTTATTTAGCTTTCTGTTTAGAGATTTTTCATAAAAACAGGACAAATATTCATAAACAAAACTGTGTAAGCTATGACAAAAAAGAATTCCCAGAACAATTATATAAACAAAATTCAGGTATACCTACTTTATCATTCAGGTATACCTACTTTATCATGTTCATGATCTGTAAAAACTGCGTAGAGTTTTTCCATGGCGAGTCTATTTTAAGCACAAAATAAATGTCAGCATATTTGGAAACACTAGGCAGTGTCTATTATAAACAAAACTGAAATATTTAATAATCTAAAGTATTTAACATTTCATAAAGAATTAAAAATATGTATTCATTGCTCTATAACACTGCTAATCTGTTTACTATTTATAATATGATACAAAACACAAATTTCTTTCTCCTCACATCTTAAGGGAATCACATACATGCCCTCCCTTCTTCATTGTTCAATTAATTTCACCTTAGATTTTTCTCTTTCTCTCTGCTCAGTCTCTCTCATATGACCAGTTGTTTTTTCCTGTTCTACGTGTTTTGGCTGTTATTGCAGGCAACGCTTTTGTTGGGGACAGTGTATATAACTCTTTAATCTCTGAGTAATGGCTGTGAGACTCATACTAATGGAAATATTAACTTTTTCAATTTATTTCAAATAAAGTGAAATAATTTTCTGGTCATTCATTCATAATTTACTGAGTGCTTATGTGCAGGCACTATTATAAGGACTGGGCATATAGTGGTGATTGTATTTCTTTTCAAGAACCTCAACAGTTTCCTTAGATATTCAAATATCTTATGCTTTATACACTCTTTTTCCTTGACACAGAGAGATATGAGGATGATCTGAATCTTCACCAGTAAACTCACTCTCCCCTTTCCTTTGAGATTCAAACTTAGGCCCTTCAAGAGGGATGTGGGTTTATCCTTTTTAAAGCATTAGACTGGTATTTATGGCAATGACTCTTAAAATAGAAGGGTGCTATTTAAGAAGTAATGCATGGACGATGCTTCCATGAGAAGTTTTTTCTGAGAGGAAATTAAATCTGGTGACACTTTCATATTTTCTTTTGTACAGATGTTCTTACTTATGAGCGTGTTTCACAATCTCTGGGAAAGGAACAAATAACTTCTGAGGTGTCCTCTTGGTAACACCAATTTCTTTTACCAACTGCTGGATGCCCTGAATTATTTGTTGTGTATATTTTACTCCCACTTTGATAGCATGGCAAAAGTCCTGCTGTAAAATATTCTCTGCAGAGGCTTCCAACATGACTAAAAAAAAAAAGAAAAAACAAAAGGACTGCCATTGAACCTTTTACCAATATAGCATTTTCAAATACCATGACAAGACATAAATACTACAGATGAATTTTATTAATCCTTTTTGATTTCTTTCCTCAGAATCAACATAATTCCAAAATATAAACAGTAGTAAATGAATAAAGAAACCTTGATATTTGAAGTTAGGTTTATATTCTTCATAAATTTAATGAGAGATTTCTCATAAAAAATGAAATGGAAAATAAACTATGCACACAATTTTTTATAACAGCTTTATAAGATATAATTCAAATACCATAAAATTCCATCTTTTAATGTGTACAATTGCATCTTTTTTTAAATGTATTTAAAATGAAATTTTATAATATCAGCACAATAGGTGGCCAATAAATGTTCCCTGTTTAACAATATTTGATGTGACTTCCCACTTAATTTGGTCATTGTCACATTGTCTAATTCTTGCACAGGTGGGGAAATCTTTGTAGTGATACTGTTTCAAGTAAGCCAACTAGAGAACCCTAGCTACTACCATAAAAAGGTTGTTTTTATAATTCTGTAACAGTAAAACTCCTGTGTAAAGCAGGGAAGCTCCAAAGTAAGGCTTCTAGCATGGTACCTAGCTAAAATCTACTATTCAGCTTTGGCTTTGGTTTCTACAAGGCTGAATAGACTCCTGCCAACTTGTGTGCCATTTCTGGCATTCCTCAACTTGTCCAAAGTCAAAGATCATGTAATACATAGTTGCCATCATAACTAATATGTTTAACCACATAATGTTGTCATTAAGATTTATTATTGCCTAAAAAGTCACTTCTAAGGCTTCTAGGCATAATGGAGAATGAAAAAAAAAATCTACTTATATGCTTCATATGTTGGAATTCCATCAGTCAATTGAAGCAGACCTGTGAAAGTGTAACAAAAGATATAACACTTGTATCACTGGTGTCCTGGAAAGAGAGGAGAAAGATGGCAGGGCTGAAAAGTACTGGGAAAAAAAAATAGCTGGAAACTCCCCAAATTTGGCGGAGACATAAACCTGCATATTCAAGAAGCTGAATAAACCCTACATAGGATGACCCAAAGAAAGACACATCATAATTAAACTTCTGATAACCAAAGACAAAGAAAAAAATCTTGAAACCAGCCAGAGAAAAATGACCTTACCCATATGGGAAAAGCAAACAACAGCAGATTTATCATCAGAAACCATGGAGGCCAGAAGGAAGAGGCATAATATTTTTCAGGTGCTGAAAGAAAAGAACTGTCATCCCAGAATCCTATACCCAGTGAAGATATTTAGGAATGAAAGAGAAATCAAGACTCTTAGATGAAGGAGAAAGAAGAAAATGTGTCACCCTAAAATGGCTAAGGAAAGTTCTCTAAACAGAAAGCAAACAATAAAGGAAGAAACCATGTTAAGAACATGTTAAGCAGAAATATTGGTAAGTACAATATACTTTCCTTCTCTGGAATTTTCTAAACTGATGGTTGAAGCAAAAGCAAAAATTGTGACACTTCCCTATTGTGGTTCTAAATGTAGATAAACACAAACGAATATACATGGGGGAGGGTAAAGGGAGGTAAGGTTTCAGTTCTTCACTTGAGGCATGAAGATGCTTCCTCTGATACCATGATATGGAGATATATCCTTTTTCTTATCTGTATTCCATGACCTCTCACTTTCACAGAATTAAATTGGAAATTTAAAAACATGCATTTAGAGCTTCCCTGGTGGCATAGTGGTTAAGAATCTGCCTGCCAATGCAGGGGACACGGGTTCAAGCCCTGGTCCGGGAAGATCCCACATGCTGCGGAGCAACTAAGTCTGTGCCCCACAACTACTGAGCCTGCGCTCTAGAGCCCATGAATCACAACTACTGAACCCACGTGCCACAACTACTGTAGCCCGCGCACCTAGAGCCCATCCTCTGCAAAAAGAGAAGCCACCGCAATGAGAAGCCTGCACACCTCAACGAAGAGTAGCCCCCACTTGCCGCAACGAGAGAAAGCCTGTGAGCAGCAACAAAGACCCAACACAGCCATAAATAAATAAATAAACAAATTTTTTAAAAAAACATGCATTTTAAAAATATTTATTTATTTATTTGGCTGCAACCAGGTCTTAGTTGCGGTATGTGCGATCTTTTCTAGTTGCGGCACATGGGATCTTTTTTTAAGTTGCAGCACACAGGATCTTCATTGCAGTGTGCGGGATCTTTGTTGCGGCATGCGTGCAGGATCTAGTTCCCTGACCACGGATTGAACCCCGGACCCTGCACTGGGAGCGCGGAGCTCCAGCCACTTGGACCACCAGGGAAGTCCCAAACATGCATTTAATGTATATAAATTATACCTCAGTAAATTCATTTAAAGAAGAGAATATGGCAAAGAAAATGAATATTACTCAGACTTTGTTTTCACCAATTAAATTTCAAAGCAATTCATTTTTCTTTCTTTTTTATTGTTTTATTTTTTGGCTGCATTGGGTCTTCCTTGCTGTGTGTGGGTTTTTCTCTAGTTGCAGCAAGAGGGGGCTACTCTTCGTTGTGGTACATGGGCCTCTCATTGCGGTGGCTTCTCTTTTTGCGGAGCATGGGCTCTAGGCATGCGGGCTTCAGTAGCTGTAGCTAGCAAGGTCTAGAGCACAGGCTCAGTAATTGTGGCGCATGGGCTTAGCTGCTCTGTGGCATGTGGGAACTTCCGGGACCAGGTCTCGAACCCATGTCCCCTGCATCGGCAGGCGGACTCTCAACCACTGCGCCACCAGGGAAGCCCTAAATATTTTAATAATGAAATGGTAGCAATTACTTTTTTGTATTTTTGTATCCCAGAAGTTCCATGATGATGATATTTGACTTGGACCCAATATTAACTTTAATACATGAACATGGGGTCAGATGTATATTTGGTATACCTTGACAAAAGTACAGAGTACTGGCTGAAAATAGTGATGCGGAAGTCATAAAATGGATGCTGGTAACTTCTGAAACCAGTCTCCTTACAGGTTGGTTCTGAATCACGTTCAGCCTCCTTATAATTACTCAAGACTACCCTGTGATGGTTTAAGCAGTTTCTGGTTTCATTCTTCCATCTAGAGAGGAACGGGTGAGAACAGCCAGCTGGAAGGCTGCCTATCGGGTTTCTGTGGCATGCCACAGATACAGTAAAGATCCTTAGTTCATTCCTCCAATATCTATTTAAAATTAGAGGGGTTCAAATTCTAAGGCAGATAGAAGCTATATGACCATTTAGAAGCAAGTTTATTTTGTGTCTTAATGGTAATAGCAGGTATTGACTGTTTGCTTTCTAGGTACTAGGTACTATGCCGGGTACTTTACAAACCTTGATTCTAATCATAAAGGCCCTGTAAAGAAGCCAAATCGATTTACTAATTGGAGTTAAATGAACATTGTAACTTTCAGCAAAAAAAATTTCAGATGGAGACCAAGTGAACTTCAAATAGTAAACCAATACTCTGCTCAAGGCCCTTTCTGAGATGCTCAAATATGATGTAGGGGTCATTTGTTATTCAGAGCCTCCCCATATCTTTGGAATCCTCTCTATATTTCAATAGTTCCCCACCTTCTCAAGGTAGAATCCAAAAACCATTTCCTTGCCTCCCTTGTAGTCATGGATGCAGATGTGTCACACTTCTGTCCAATAAGATGTAAGTGGAAACTGCTATGTGGGGACTTCTGGGAAAGTTCTTTAAAAGGGAGGCTGACTTACTCAGAGGGCACACTCCTTTTTCTATTCCCCTTTTTCTTTTTTCTTCCTCCTGCCTGTAAGTTAGAAAGTTAGAAAAGTTGGCCAGAGCTCTGGTAGCCTGTTCATAAGTATGAAGATGTGGGCCACACCCTGAGGATAGCAGAGTAGAAAGCTAAAAAGAATCTAGATTTCTTAAGACATTATGGAGCTGCTGTAATTGTCCTGGACTTATTACCTCTGAATTTTTGTTACTTGAGAGAAAAATAAGTTCCTATCTTGTTTAAGCCTTGTTATTTAGTTTAACCACACAATTCCTAACTAACATGTAGACAATACACAACTCCTGTTTCATGTGTTTTGTCTATCATATATATTGATAATACCTAATTCTAACTTATTACTAACACTCCAAAAGAAGAAGCTGGAAATGAGGTGTCTCACACATTAATGGTACAGAAAAAGAACTAAAAGTTTAATAGTTTACGTTTCATCAAAATGTTCCCACATTAGAAGATCCATTGTCAAAAAGTTCCAGACATCACATGTCACATAGTAGAATAAACTGCTAAGAGACCTTAATTAATTTGTCCATGGTTAACTGCGGCAGATGCTGGGTTTCAAACCAAGGTCATTTGGACTGTTAAAGCCCATTCTTCTTCAACAGAACCAGCCCCTGATTTTCATTCATGCAATTACGACATTTTAGTTAGAAGGAGTGAAGATGGCCCATGGTCAGAGCATTTCTTCTACTTTATTACTAGTTTTCCACCTACTGGAAATATGATACCTCTTTCTCAGAGGACAATAAACAGACTTAGAATGACTGCATTAGCCAAATTAACATATTTAAATGAATGAAACAATTAATTTACTACCATAGTTGGAACTTCAAATTTTAGACTAGCTTATCTGTCTAAAAATAATTACTAGAATTATCTTGATAATAACTTTTGTATATTTCAATTAGAGTGGTATAACAGTCTATAATTTTAGGTATTACCTGATATGAAGCAAGAGCGCTACCAAAATAGGGCAGCAATAAAACAAAAATCTTTATGGCTAATTAACAAAGCACACATACAAAAAAAGAGTTTAAATGCATTTTTAAGAAGCCAGAACTTGTAAGTAAAATCCAGAATAAATCTACCACTTAAACTACTTACCAATCTGACTTTTAGGTGCTCCAGTAACCACTAAATTTAAAGTACTGGAAGACATTTCTTTTCGTGTTGGGTTAACAACACATTCTCCATCAATCATTCCTATTCGTACTGCCCCTAAAACATATTAAAATATTGGCAACTGTTTAATAAAAACTCAGTTTTCAAGACATCTTAGTGACAGCTTCAATCCCTATCTTCAATTGTGACCACAGTAAAATCCATATTTCTATCATGGTATTTAAGGCCCACAGATTATACTACCTCACCCTACCTCTGGCCTTACTCAGTTGCTCAAGTACACCATTTCTTCTACATCTCTGTGATTATGCTCATGTTCTTCTCCTGGTCTAGAATGTACTTTCTCTAAGGCAAGTGCTTACAATCTGATCCTACTAAGGTTCAGCTTAAATGTCGATAACTCTGAGGAGCTCTCCTTGACAGCCTGACCTCACAAGACTAAACCCGCCCTTCTCTATCATTTTCTTAGCACTCTGACTATACTTTTATAATATTGTTTATAAATATCAATAATTATTTGTCTGTTTCACTTATGCTGAAACCAAGAACTGTCTCATTCATCTTGTACTGCTGATGCCTAGTCTGCCTTAGTTCCTTTGGTGCTTAGCTCAGTATCTGGCATTTAGGACAGTCAATAATTATTTACTTGATGAATCATTTGTATATTGCCTGATTACAACTTATAAGAGCTGTAAGTTACAAACATGTTTGTATTATCCTGAAAGAGTATGTACTCTGACAATTTCCCAGTCCAAAAAAAGAGAAAGTCCTCTAACAGAAGAGGCAACAAAGAAGTCACAGTATCTAAAAACAAAATAATCTTTAACACCATAACATACTGCTATAAGAAACAAAACCCAAAGCAAAGATAAAAATATCTCAAAATGCTGAAAGGACTCTTCTTAGGATGTCATTTAATTCAACTCCCTAAGAAATAATAATTCAGAGCCAATAAATTTATGCCCTTGCTATAGCATGCTTACTCTTATTTCTTGAAACAAATATAATGTTTCTTATTTTCAAAACCTAACTTACCAATAGGTCCATTCCAAGGAATATCTGATAATGAGAGGGCTACAGAAGCTTTAAGGAAAAAGGAAAAAAATAAGAGCTGAAATAAAAATATTTCATCACTTAAAAAAAAAACAACAGTAATAATTTGAATCTTTATTTTTATACTTACCACCATTAATTGCTAGGACATCAGGTTCATTAACACCATCTACTGCTAACAGATTACAAAGGATCTGGTGCAAGGGAAAAAATTCACAGCACTTAAAAAAAAAATCTGCTTGATTTGGGAGGATTATCATTTCGATTAACATCTTGTCCTAAAATATAGGAGCGCTATATGGTTAAAAGCAGGGCCTTTGTAGTCAAACCCCTTAATTCTGGTTATCATTTAACTACATGCTTGACCATTGACAAATTACTTAAATTAAGCCTCAAAAAGTTTCCTTATCTTTAAAAGGGAAAAATAACAGCATCTTCCTAAACAGTTCTTAGGAAAATTATAGGAAATATTGTGCGTAAAGCATTTATAATACTGAGCATGTTGAAAGTATTCAGTAAATGTTAGCTATGTTAGTAAATGTTACATAAAAATATTGTCTTCTGTTTGCTAAGCATAGACAAATAAATTACACTGTAATAATATGCCTATGTCATGTACTTCTTGAGGCAGTGACATCCTTACAAAGGGATATTTGCAAGGCATATTTATTTTTCTCAAATACATAAAATAGTTACTTAATTAAAGTATATGGGTCATTATTCTGAAAGAAAGTAATATTCACAAAGTATTAAAATATAAGAAGTAGAGGTTTAGAGGACCCAGTGATAAAAATAGGTAATAAAGATTAGTTGTGTCAACTGTCCTAGTCTGTTACTAATATGACCTTCAAGGCCCAGCCTGAACTGTCCCCACCCACCTCAATCACTCTAACCTTTCTTCAGATTTACCAACTTCTTTCCTGCCTTAGGGCTTCTGTGCTTCCCATTCCATCTTCCTACACTCCTACATTGGCTAATTCCTACTCGTAATTCAGGTATCAGCTCAAATTGACACCAAATAAATGTTAGCTTTTAAAAATTATTGTTTTTAAAAAAAACTTAATGTAAAATGTAACAGGATCACCAAAAATTCTTATTTTGTACTGTTTATACTGTTTAGCCTAGGAAGTATTAAATAGAGATTCAGTAAGTCATTTTTGATTGACCTGGAAACAAATAAACCTAAAACAGAACCTACCTGTGTATCATAAAAGTAGCCTGCTGGAAAGAGAGGTCTAATTGAACGATCTGCCAAAAGCAAAAAAAGAAAAGACATTAAATAGTTACTGACAGAAGTTGCTTCACAGTTTAAAACTTTTCCCTCATTAAACAAGCTAAAAAATAATATAACTAGCCATTCAATAAAACAAAACAATAATAACAAAAACAAAACCCTTGGACTAATTTACTGACAGGGTCACAGATAAATGTTAATATACATAATGCCCTGAAGATGAAAAACTAGCAGGGCAAGAGCACCCAAGTGTAAAATTGGGGAGCAGCTTTTCATTCTGGTTCCACAGGCATCAGAATTCATTGCTTATTTGTTATTTATTTATATAAGCAGAGGAAAGAGACTTAACCAACAGTAGACCAAAAGAAAATCCTTCCTTGGTTTTCTGTGTCTGATGAATGCATATAAATATAAAGTAGAAATTTTGGGTAGAAGAGCTATAGACTACAAATGATCCTCAATATTTAAGGATGTCGAAGATTTGACAGGTTATAAACATATTTCAGTAGTCGATGAATATAATGCTTTCAGGAATTACCATGTTGAACATAAAAATGGAAAATACTCAGGATAGGTTCAACAGAGTAGAGGCGTGGGCTACAGAATTTACGTGATTAATAGAGATTCATTCATTTAGTCAACGAATATTTATTGAATGCCTATCTTGTGCTGGGCAGTATGCCAGGTATAGGGGATTCAGTATTAAACAAACAAAAAGTTTTTTCTCTCATGGAGCCCACATTTGAGTGAGGGGATACAGAAAGTAAATAATCTTAGCCAGTGTTAATGTAGTGAAAGAAAATTTAAGAGATACTGTAGAATACAGATGGAAGAAAAGATACTAACACAGGCTTATCAGAGAGGGTTAATGCCTCTATCTTAATATCTTACCTATTACTCGACTTGTAAGAATTTCTTTATCAGAAGATCCAATCTCTCTTCTAAGATAGTTTGTGGGAATTCTACCTGCTGCAGCAGCCTTCTGTCTGTAGTCAACCTGAAGCAGCAATGAAAATGCAGTTCATTCGACTGCTTTTTGTAGTAGCAAACTATTCCCCAAGAATTTCTATATAGGTACAATTCTCCTGAGGTTGCAACAGCATATTCCAGACTACAAGTGGAGAACATTTTGTTTACTTTTAGTGTTTTGTATCTCTTAGGGAAAGGAGAGCTAATAGAAATGTTTCAGCAAATGGATTTTTAAAAAGCCTTCCACTTAGTCAGATGACTGTGTAGCGTCCCTACTTCCCACAGTAGCTTATCCTGGTCAAGTTCAACATTGCCTTTTTTGTATTACCTCTCTTAGATATAACTGCATTCCCCTTTTCATAATAAAAGAAGCCATAAAATACTAATGAGCTCTTTACTCTTCACCAAACATATACTTGCAGACTCATACTAAAGGGAAATTTATGAAAGCAATGAATTCATTGCTTATTAAACATCAAAGTACTTGTGCACTTCCACTGTTTTTGTCAACTTCATGAACTTGGACCTTGTAAACTATGCTTACCACTAATATGAGAATTGGTTATGAAGCAATCATTTTAAATTCTTTTAATGACTCAGTATCAAACAATTAAGGAAAATCCTTTATTGTGCAAAGTTTACACTTTGTACTCACTAGACACTGGACGAAAATACTACAAATTCTATATTTATGCTATAAATATATATATTTATGCTACAGTTCAGAAAAATCAGCAAATACTTACCACCAAAGGCATGAACTGGGAAGGTGAAGGTTTTGTTTTACTGACCGCTGTGACCATCACTGCAGTGTCACCTGACTTAGTTAAACATAAACAACAACACTGGTAACTTTTTTTAAAATCAGATATTAACATATAAGCAGTGAATGACTGAATCCTCCCTCAGTTAAATGAAGGGAAAAGAAATGTTATTCCATGACACAATGACTATGAAAATAATTATTCACAAGTAGTCCGATCTTAATCTCTTCTGCATGATCATGATCTGTATTAGAATAGTCGCTAAGTTTTTCAAAAGCAACAGAACTAAAGGGAAAAGGCTCACTGATAGCGTAGTCACATCCAATCATATTTTCTACTAATTATTAGGAAATTTAGCCTATAAAAGATTTCCCAAGTATTACTATTGAAGAAACCTGTAAAATTACTTTCTCTAGAAAAGCATTACAGAGTTTACAAGAATAAAACAGAACCCCAAGTTTGGAAGAGATCTTAAAGTTCATTTAATATACCTAGTCCTCTGACTCCCTGGTTGTCTGGAATGGTTCTGACACTAGAAATGGTCTGAATTAATTTCCAATACCAAAATTCTAAGAAGTTACATGATGTTGTAAAGATATTCAGTACCAGTCTTGATAACCATTTTTAAGATGAAAATTTAACAACTTGGACTTTTTACCTGTACTATAGCAGAGCCATCTGCAAATCTGGCCAGTTTTCCAGAGGATATTTCTAATTTTCTGTTTAAAATAAAAATTCAATACAAAAGGACTTAGGTCATCAGTACAATTCCCAGCTTAGTATAAAGCAATTAAAGATTCTGATAGAAGAACTAAAGGTTACCAAGCCCCACAGGCCCCCAACCAGCAAAAAACAAACTAAAAAGGGATAGAGTTCACTATCATTATTGAAGATACAGGGGAATTTAAGAGCTGCTTTAGGAAAAACATAGAAACCAAGGCACAGGATAATCTGAATGACACAGTATTTCTGGGGTGCAAAAGCTTTCTTCTTCTTTTTTTTTTAAATAATTTTTAGAGGAGTATAGTTGCTTTACAATGTTGTGTTAGTTTCTGCTGTACAGCAAAGTGAATCATTTATATGTATACATATATCCCCAGAAGCTGTCTTCTTAAGTGTTTTTCCCATTTACCACCTTAGTCTCTTTTGTTTTACCACCCTTGCCTTGTTGATTAAAGTAGCCTTTTACCACACAAACTAGATCATTTCTCTCCTTAAATCCTTTAAAACTTCCCTCATTGCTTTCCAAATATAAACTCCAAGATTGACTGCAGACACCTTCATTTTCTACAATGGCGCCAAGATAAAGTCAACGGGGGAAAGAAACAGTCTTTTCAACCAATGGTGCTGGGACAATTGGATATCCATATGCAAAAAAGTTAATACAGTTGGACCCTTTCCTCGTATTATAAATAAAAATTAACTCAAAATGGATTATTGACTTAAATGTAAAAGTTAAAACTATAAAACTCTAAGGAAAAAACACAGGAATAAATCTTTATAAATTTGGGTTAGACAACGTCTTCTTATAGATGACATCAAAAGCACAACAAAAGGAAAAGAATAGATAAATCTGACTTCATCAAAATTAAAAACTTTCATGCTTCAAAGAATAATATCAAGAAAGTGAAAGAAAACCTACAGAATAGGAGAAATTATTTTGAAATCATATACCTGATAAGGGACTTGTATCTAGAATATGTAAAGAATTCTTACAACTTAACAATAAAAAGAAACCCAGTTTTAAAAACTGGCAAAGGATTTGAACAGATGTCTCTTCAAGGAAGATCAACAAATGGCCAACAAATAATGAATATATGCTCACCATCATTAGCCACTAGGGAAATGCAAATCAAAACCACAATGAGATACTGTTCACATCTATTAGGATGTTATGTGTTGATGACGATGTGGAGAAATTGGAACTCTCATACACTGCTGATTGAAATGTAAAATGGTGCATCTGCTTTGGGAAATAATCTGGCAATTCCACAAAAGGTTAACAAAGAAGTGCTATATGACCCAGCAATTCTACTCCTGTATATATCCAAGAGAAATGAAAACATATGTCCATGTAAAAATCTGCACATGAACCTTCACAGCAGCATTATTAATAACAGCACCCCAATGGAAACAACCCAGATGTCTGACAACTGACAAACGAGTATATCAAGGAAGAGAGTACGGATGCTGACAAGGCTGAGCCAAGGAGTGGACTATCCCCACCCTGGCTAAGAATAAGCCTTCCCAATTGTATCAAAAACCAGGAGAGAAGTGGAGCCAGGGAAGCACTGTTAAAAGCTTCTAAAGCTAATATACAGCATGGGTTTGAACTGCAAGGGTCCACTTATACATGGATTTTTTTTTTAGTAAACACAGTCTTCGGTTGGTTGAATCATCTGATGCAAAACTATGAATAGGGAGGCCTGACTATGGGACTTGAGCATCCTTGGATCTTGGTACCCACGGCGGGTCCTGGAACCAATTCCACACAGATACTGAGGGATGACTGTATTTACAATGGGGACTGAATGAGTTGGTGAGAGAAAAACAAACAAGCAAACAAACAAACCAGCTCTGCAGTACCCCCAATGTTCTCAAACCCATGCTTGATTTATAGTCAAATACCAAATCCTCCTACTTTCTCTGTTCCCTCTCTTGAGTCTAGCCAATGTCTCCTTTAGGGATCCTAGACCACCCACCAGATAGTCCTATGGTCCTGCCTTGGTGATTGCCCTAATTTAAACTGTTTTTTCCCCAGGTGTGTGCAATTTATAGTATGTAAAGAACCAGGTGGTTACTTTCCATTGTCTCATGATCTCAGTTGGTGCTAACTGACCTATGTAATATTTTCTGTTAATGCACTTTTAGTTGTTTTTGGTGCAAATCTGTTATTAGTTTTGTATTTCATGGTTGATTTTACCTCTTATCAATTTACTTGCCAAACATTTTAATGTATAAAATACCTTCAAATATTAATACATAATAGATTGCTAACACATCAGTGGCAAGTGGAACTGGGTGGCTATGGAACTGTATGGGAAGGAGATTTTTGAGCTTTTTAAATGTTGAACCATGTGAGTGAATACCTAATCAAAAAATACTTTTGAAAAAAATAAATAATAAAAAGGATAAGATGAGCAGGGAGATCCTATTGGTGGGCAGAAGAGTGGGAGGAGGCAGCTTAGGAAGATAGAAGGGACAAGAGGAGCCATCTGCCACAGGAAGTAGAACTCCAGGGAGAGAGATATGCTTAAGGAACATTTTTAGAAACACTTGCAAAATGGTATGGAATGTAACCACCTTACTCCAACTTCCACCAAGAAAAATTCAGTAGTATTGATACAAAACTCACCCCACCCCCACCCCTGCAAACAAAACAAAACAAAACATCCACCTTTAAGATTTGGCCTTGCTTTGTTGCTAACTCACATTTCATCTTTTCACTCCATCCACAGTAAGTTATTTGTAGTTACTCAACGCACTCTCTCACTTCTCTGCAATTGCGCTTGCCACTTTCTCTGCTACCTTCTCCTTGCCTTTCAGGATTCACCTTGAACAGTAAGCTTTAGGGTGGGATAAACATACCTCTGTGCTCCTTCAGCACCCTGTTCATACCTAATACCTTTCCCACACTGATTTTCTCAGCACTGAACCTCTGTTTATCTTACTTCCTCATCAGACAATCTCTAGTGCCTTGTAACTCAATATCGTAGATGCTCAAAAATAACTTGTTGAAATGAAAATTAAAGTTACCCCAAAGGTTACTGTAAGTATTAAATACATTTACCACAGTAGTATACAACCTCCTAGGGCACTGTAAAGAATACATATAACAAGTATAAAGTATGTGGTACATAGTAATCACCCAAAAAAGTTTGCTGCAAACAACAAACTTATGACAAAGAAAATAATTGATTTACCCAGCAGGTATGATATTTATGAATCTCATTGTTACAACACACAACACAGGTTTAAAAAGAGGTTACAAAAGAGGTCCAGGTTGACTAATAAATGAAAGATTCAAAGTAGATTATTCATGAAAAATTTGGAGGGCAGAGGCTAATCTTGTTGCTTTGAGTCCCTCCTGCCTAACAAATAGGAAATGTCTGTTGAGTAAAATGTTCTGGGGCATTTCTTCAGAGAAGAATAAATGTTCGGTCCTTGAAGAATGGAAGAGATATCTTTTCCCTCAAAAAATCAAAATCAAGGAATGCCAGAGGTGGAAAGACCTTAGAGATCATCTAGCCTAGAGGTCAGCAAACTACAGCATGTTTCTTTACAGCCTTTCACCTAAGACTGTTTCTTACATTTTTAGACGGTTTGTAAACACACATGAATATGTGATACAGTATGCAGCCCACAAAGCCTAAAATATTTACTATCTAGCCTCTTACAGAAAAAGTTTGCTGAATCTTTATCTAATTCAGTCTCTTCATTTGCGGGGCAGAGAGGGAGGGCTGAGGGGGGCCGAAAGTGGTGAAGTAACTTGTTTAAAGATCATTCAGTAACTTAGGGAGGAAGTCTTGGATTCAAAGCCAGATTTTCTGGCTTTTGTATGAACTAGGATCAAAGTTTTTTTAAAAGTACATGTGAAAGGTGTAGATATATAAAGTAAGCATTAGCAGTTTTATTTATTCTAAAAATGAATCCGGTAGTTTTTAAAAAGTGATTTTCGACATGAATTCTGGCAGACAGACCCCTAAAGAGAGTAACGGTTTGAAAAACAAGTTCAAAATCCACCTAGCCTCATAGTACTAGCTTTGGTTGACTCTGAGCAAGCTACCTAACCTTCTCTGAGCCTCTGTTTTAATACATTTACTACAGGCCTAAACATGAGAGTATCATATAACCGGCGTTCAATAAACTGACCTTGCCCTTCCCTTTCTACCCAGGGTCATACAGGCCAAGCTTTTTAGGCAGTAAACTGAATTGGATGACGTAAGCATCAATGATCAACGCATTATCTTTTCATTTCATAGCCCAGGAGTCCCCGAAAATAAAGGGAACGGAAAACAGGTGGACAGACTCAGCTGGGGAAAAGAAGCCCGGAGTGGGGCAGAAGGGAGGAACAAAAAGCAAAGGGCACGAGGCTGAGACAGCGCGAGAAGGAGGGTGCCAAGAGACAGACTCAAAATCCGGAAAGGGAAATTTGGAATTTAGGTTTGGGATAAAGAGGGGGAAAGAGACCTGGGGTGTCGGATTCGTACTCTAGGAGGTGAATGTACTCGGGCTGGCCTGTCATGATGCCTTGTGAAAGAACAGAGAACGCACACCGTTCCTTACCTGCTGCCTAAGTCCACGGCCACGGTTCGCGACCCCGCGCCACCCCATAGTGCTCGCACCTGCAACTGGGTGAGTGTCCGACCCCGCCCTGGCAGACGGAGGGGACCATGGCCCAGTGGCCGGAGCCAGACGCACGAGCAGCAAGGCCTGCAAGCCGCCATGACACCCGGCAAGCGCTCAGCCCGGGCTGCGCCCTGATTGGCTTGCTCAGCAGGTAGTGGGCGGAGCCTAATGCAGTTTCGTTTCCGCGGTGCAGTGGGGAACGCCGGGGAAGCGGATACCGGGCCGCTTTCTACGAAACCTAGAGAGGGCCAAACCTATCTGAACGCGATTGTGACTTAACCAGTCCTTCTTTCCGTATTAGCCAATGAACAACAATTAGAAAAATAATGTGGGCTTTTTGGTTGTTTTTTGTTTTGCTATAGTAGTTTAAAAGAAAGTCCTAGAATAATGTAAGTGTTTAATAAGTAGAGTAAATATAGTAGTAATAGAAGTAATCAGAAAACACATTATTATTTGGCTTATGGGAGCTGAGAATTAGGAGAATTTGCGCAGTGGGCCATGGAAAGAGATCTTTCTCTCTCCCCTCCTTCGCCCTGGCTTTTATTTTATAAATTCAAGCAACAAATATATTACTACGAAGGTTTGCGTTAATTTATTTCTAGTAAGTTAATTTCACTTCTTGTTGACCTATATCGTCATTTTGTATATCTTTATGATCATTTTGGATTCATCTTCCTTTCCACTGATAATATTTAGCAGTTTATTCCTCTGCCTGTTTTGGTCAAGTGTTAATACTTTCTAAACCAACTCTTAAATGCAAAGTGCTTGCTACTATTTAAAAAAAATGTTTTGGAAAATGAAAAAGGTTTTTGGAATTTGAATTTGATCCATTTCTAGGGGGTGGATAAATTTCTCCCACCCCTCTTAATCTGCCTGTTGGAAAATCTTTACGTGGTTCCTGGAATGAACCAATGATCATTTTTCTACTGTGAGGGTCATATTACTCTTTTAAGGTCATAATCCCATCCCCCCCAAAGAAATCCAAACAAAATCCAATGCACATTCAAGCAGAGTTTTAAGAACAAAAAGTGTTAACTCCAGACAGACAAATTATAATATTTGGTGGCAAAGCAGCTCCCTTATACCTTGCTCTCAAGAGCTATTATCACTGATTTGGAATTTCCATGCCAATAGAAGGGATTACTGTTAACTCTATTTATAGGTATTTAGTGTTAAAGTAGTTTTTGCCTCTTCCTCTACCTTTGACTTTACCTTGTTGCCAGTGTTTCCAAGACCATTCCATTGAGACCTGTTATAAGGACAAATCTATCAGAATCTACCTGCCGCAATTCAACATGATTTTAGATTTATAAAATAAGAATACTAAATCACCTTTTGGTAGAGTACCTAAGTACTATATAATCATTTTCATTTAGGCAGTATTGCCTAGTAGTTTAGAGCATAGACTTGAAGTTGTTACCAATCCCCAAAGGGTCGGTGACCCCTCAATGGGTCCTTCGCCTGGAGTTGCAAATGCCACTTAAATGAAACCAGGTTCAGTATAGCACAGCAGAAACTTTTATTGATTAAGGAATTGAGAAAGGAGAGCTCATGCTCTAAAAATACCTTCTCCCCAAAGGGAGGGGAGTAAGGGAATTTTAAGGGGTAATAGGCAGATAAGTCATCAGGGCTGTAGGAAAGGGTAGAGATTTCCAGGGGCAGCTGGGGGTAGCTGGGGCATATGCAGTTTTCCATGCTTCTTTGCACAAGGCATGAATTGTGCCTAGCAGAATACAAATCCTCCCTTTGGGCAGAGATTATAGCACAGTAATTAAGCAGAGGTAACTTTTGGATACTTCCAGGTCTTGTGTGTGTAGGTGCGTTCCTGTGGTCAAGTCAGAGCTGGTTCAGGACAGTTGACCACTGCATATCTCTTAAAGCAGAGCTACAAAACAACTCTGTCAAACACCAGGTGATTTGGAAATAAACAAAGAGATATATCAAGGCAAGGATCCATTAGCTCTCAGGGACTGGTACGAATGACAAAGTATCTCCCTTCTCCATTCCTTGATGAATGAATTAAGTTTCTGCTGTGCTATACCAAATCTGGTTTCATTTGATTGACATTTTCAACTCCAGGCAAAGGACCCATAGACCCATTGAGGGGTCTCCGACCCATTGGGAATCGGTAACAAAGTTAGTCCTGAATGGTGCCAGTCTTGGCTTTGCCATTTGCTAGTTGTCTGACCTTATCTCTCTGAGCCTCAGTTTCTTCATCTGTCGAAATGGATAATACAAATCTCAAAGGATTTTTGTAAAGATTAAACATGACAGAGGATGTAAGATGTTTATCATGGTACATGGCACATTGTCAACAACTCAATAAATGGTAGATTCAGCTTTGATTCAGCCTTTTAAAAAATTTAATTTAATTTATTTTTATACAGCATGTTCTTATTAGTTATCTGTTTTATACATATTAGTGTATATATGTCAATCCCAATCTCCCATTTCATCCCACCACCACCACCCTACCCCGCTTTCCCCCCTGGTGTCCATACATTTGTTCTCTACATCTGTGTCTCTATTTCTGCCTTGCAAACCGGTTCATCTGTACCATTTTCCTAGATTCCACATATATGCGTTAATATACGATATTTGTTTTTCTCTTTCTGACTTACTTCACTCTGTATGACAGTCCCTAGGTCCATCCAAGTCTCTACAAGTGACCCAATTTCATTCCTTTTTATGTAATTCAGCCTTTTCTTAATTTTCCCTCTAGTTTCCTCTGTTTGAAATACTGAACAACCTTCTTTCCTTCAGAAACTAACCATGGATCGGTTAGCTTTCATCCAGTTGGAAATGCTAGAAAGCAGAATGTGCACATTAAACCCAACTGTTTCCTCACACCAATCCAAAATAATTGAAATGGTAGTAATTGGATCATAAACTCCAAGGCAAATGTGGATAGTGAAATCTTGTGGCAGAGCATTATTATGAAGTAGTCATACAGATGATCAGGCTATGTTTACATTAAGCATTTTAAGACTGACGTAGAAAGAAACGTATAAAATGTTTAAATTCTTGTGGTTGTAGCTACTGAAGCTATGACCCATGAGGTTCAATCTGAAATTGAACCTCACATTCTAGAAGTATAGTTCTGCCAAGTCTAGTTTGAGAGTCAAAATATAATTTAAAATCAGTTTCTTTACCTTGAAGCACATTAACGGTGATCCAATTTAAATCCACCAGCAATGTTTTTCAGATCTCCTTTTCTCTTTTCTTCAAACTCCAATGAAGCTGCATCAAAATAGTTAATACCACTGCACCCTCTGAGTAGCAATTTCATTTAAGTAAAACACCATTGCATTAAATGATTGTTAATTAAAATTTAATTTGGTTTGTAGTTTGGTTTAATATTGATAAATATTTATTTATTTATTTTAGTTTTATGACTAAGCTACCAGAATAAGGAACTTATGTTTTCTTATATATTTGTGCATATTTAAGCAACATAATAAAAAGTGTCTTCGGACACTGAAGGGTTACATGAAATTTTTTTTTTCTTGAAAGAATGTAGCATATTCAGCATTAACAAAGTCTGCTCAACACCATTGCCAGAGGGAGCTTTCTAAATCACAAACCTAAGTGTGTCTCCATCTTTTTCTTTTTTTTTTTGGTGGTACGCGGGCCTCTCCGTGTTGTGGCCTTTCCCGTTGTGGAGCGCAGGCTCCGGACGCGCAGGCTCAGTGGCCATGACTCACGGGCCCAGCCGCTCCGCGGCATGTGGGATCCTCCTGGACCGGGGCACGAACCCGCGTCCCCTGCATCGGCAGGCGGACTCTCAACCACTGCGCCACCAGGGAAGCCCAGGGAAGCCCCTGTGTCTCCATCTTGATTAAACTTCTTCTATGGCTTCCTAAATCTTTAATCTACATGATAAAATCTCAACTGCTTTGTGTGGACTATGAAATTTTTTCCTATTCAGCCTCATCAATTTTGACTTACTACCCTACTTCTTTATCTCCCTCTCCTCATTTTTATTTTATTTTATTTTTTTGACCACATGGCATGCAGGATCTAGTTCCCTGATCAGGGATCGAACCAGTGTCCCCTGTAGTGTAAATGTGGAGTCTTAACCATTGGACCACCAGGGAAGCCCCCCTCTCCTCATTTTATATTCCAAGTAAACTGAACTACTTGTTCTTCTCTAACATATCACCTTCTCTTTTGCCTCCGTGCCTTTGCATGTATGATTCTCTGTGCTTTGCACACATCCCCTCTCAAGTGTCAGTCTTGCAAACTCAGTCTTCTGGTCTCAGCTTCAATACTGTTTTCTCAGACTTCCCCAGACTGACTTATGGGTACAGTCTGTCTGTCCTCCCACTTATTTATTAATTCACATAGTCATTATTTCACCCATGGAAATGAATGTGGGAATAGGTACTGCATAGTGGTTAAAAGGGCTGGCTCTGGAATCAGATTGTCTAGGTTTGAATCTCACCTCTGTCACCTCTTAAACGTGTGACTCTTGGTAAGTCACTTACCCTTTCTATACCTCCTTTTCCTCATTTGTAAAATGAGAATGAAAAGAATATCTACCTCTTAGGGTTGTTATGTGGATTTAAATGCAGCCTTATTTTTATGGAACTAAGCATGGTCCCTGGCACGTGGAAAATGTAATATTTATTTATTTTTAATTAATTAATTAATTTTTGGCTATGTTGGGTCTTCGTTGCTACGTGTGGGCTTTCTCTAGTTGCAGTGAGCTGGGGCTACTCTTTGTTGCAATGTGCAGGCTTCTCATCATGGTGGCTTTTCTTGTTGTGGAGCACGGGCTCTAGGTTTGTGAGCTTCAGTAGTTGTGGCACGTGGGCTCAGTAGTTGTGGCTTGCAGGCTCTAGAGCGCAGGCTCAGTAGTTGTGGTGCACTGGCTTAGTTGCTCCGCGGCATGTGGGATCTTCCCGGACCAGGGATCGAACCTGTGTCCCCTGCATTGGCAGGTGGATTCTTAACCACTGAGCCACCAGGGAAGTCCCAATGTAATATTTATTAAATACCTGCTTTATGTCAGGCACTATATCCTAGGCTCAGAGGATATAAGGGTGTCAAGACAAGTCATAGGGCATAAAAATCCCTGCTTTATGGAGCTTGCAATATAGTATGAGAGATTGACAAAAACACAACCAAACAAACAGAAAAACTAGAGTGTGATTCATGCTAAGAAGGGGATAAGCAGATGTGAAGATAGAAAATAGTGGGATGAAGGCATAATTTACATCAAATAAGGTGCCCAGGGAAACACTTCCTGAGGAGGAAACATTTAAGCCAGCCTGAAGGATGAGAAGGAGATGGCTTCTGAGACATGGGGGCCAGGTGGGAGAAGCCACTTGCAGGGGGATGGTTACCCCTAAGTCGGGAAAGGCTTTGGCTTCTGTGAGGACATATGGAAAAGCCAGTGTGGCTAGAGAGTGGTAAGCAAGAATGTGGCAGTCGCTGTCAAAATGGTTGGAGCTGATTCAAGGAGAGGACCTAGAGTAATAAGAGTAATCAGCATACCAACGATGTCACAAGCCATGGAAATGCATGATATCACCTAGAGAGAGGTTAGAAAGAAAGAAGAGGCCTGGGTCTGAGCCCTAAGGAGGGAGAGGCTGCCAAGTCTATGGAAATGGAGTCAACCTTGTTGCAGGAGGAAAGCTAGGATGTACTATGCTAGGTATTTTCCATTTGCACCTGCTCCGTCCATTTTCTACCCTTTTCAGCTCTGCCCTGTACCGCAAGGGGCTGATTTATGGCTTGTAACACCCTGACTTCCTGGCCCTCTGACTTTTGGTTGGGTCAGCCAGTGGGAGACACCAGCAGGAGATCAAAGGACTAGAGGAGAGAGAAATTAAAAGCACAGAACCTTTATTCCTTGTGATGTGGCAGTGACTGCTTCCGCCTGTCACTGCAGCACCTTCCAGGTGGCCCTGCTTGCTTGACTCTAGCTATCACGCCAATTACACTGTTTCTCCTCCTTGCTGCTTCAAGCCTTAACAGCTTCCTCCTGTTGCCCATCTCTCAGTGCCTCATCGTTCCTCATTGTTAGTTCCAGAATCTGCCTTCCCCTCTCTAAATAGTCCTTTCATTAAATTCTCTTAGAACTCGTTTGAGTATGCCCTCTGTTTCCTGCTTCCCTTTCCTGCTCCTCAGAGAGAGTCTCTCTTCACTCTTTTGTGTCTCAGCAGTAGAACACCGTTACTTGTTACTAGAAGCATGTTACTCTGGAGGTGAGAGTTGAGGGGTATGCTGTTCTGATTAACCCTCAGTCTTAGGAAGGTATTATCTCCCTGGATCTTGGGTGGGAGTAGCATTCTCAGTGCTGAAGCCCCTCTTCCAGGTGTGATTCTGGGCCCAGCATGTATTCTGCCTCTTCCCCAGAGGTAAAGGGTTATGTTGTTTCTTCTCCCATGTGCAGTGGGTTTTCACAGTGCATCAGGGTGACAACATTTACCTTCCCACAGTGGGTAAGGCTTTTTTTCCTATGGGAAGGTAAGGGAGAAGGATCCAGTGGGGCTTCTGCCTTTCCCGCAGTGACTGCTGTCCTCCTTCTCCAGGATTGCACCAGGAAGGACACTTTCTCAGGACTCCTGCTCTCATCCTAGGCTTTTTTGTGAGTGCCCAGTGAGGTCCACGGAGAAGAGCCTGTGAGTGGTTGTGAATTCGTCTTGTATCTGCAGTGTCCAGGGGTTCTATAGTCTTTTGGCAGCCCACACTTGGCCTTTAGCAATTGGTTAAAAATGGTAGTTGAATTCTTCTTGCCAATGTCTTTTGGTGACTGTACCAGGTAAGCAAGGGCTCATGTCCTGTCTCTCTTTGGAGGCTCTTATCTTTCCTTAGGTTTCAGATTATCTGGTTACTCTGTCATTTTAGCTCTCTAATGGGTTCTAGAAGAGTTGTGAATTTCCAGATTGTCAGTTGTTGTTATTTATAAGGATGGGATGCTGTTTCAAGATTTCTGCATCCTAAGCAGAAGCCAGAGGTCTCACATGTAATTCAAGACCTCTCCTCTCCACTAGTCCAGAGAGGTGAAGAAAAAGTAGAATTTGTTCTTTCATTATTTTATTTTTTAGCCTCATCTTGCCTCCATAATTTATGGTTCTTCCAGGATTGGGACAAAGGAGGAGAGAGCAGAGAGAGATGAAAGATTTCAGTTTCTGGAGCCAATGGAGTCCTTATTTGACACTGTCTGGTTTTCATGTCCCCCATTACTGCAGGCATCTAAAACCTGGCTGTGATGTGGGGTGTATTGTGGGACCACCTCTGCTGAGACCACCAAACTGCACAGTTTCCTAATGTGGATACTTTCTGGGTGACATTTTGTGACCTTCCCAGCTTCTGCTCCTGGTGTTTTATTGCACAGCTTCTTACTGCTGAGATCCTTTTGTCTTGGCTTTTCATCAAAATAGCTTCCCTGGGTTCTCTTGGCACACGAACTCACACATCCTTTCCCCCCAAATTGGTAGCACTGTAGCTTATTTCAACCACTGACCTCTTTTCTTGCCCTGCCATTGCAGGTGGCTCCAGTCAGTCTCTGGCCTCCAAATTCTCTTATGGGGGAAGCAGGCACTAGAGTCCATATCCTTAAATGTCCCTGTATGACCACTTTGTAGTAGCAGGATGGACTCTCACCCAAAATTTGGTTGGATGTCAAGACTGATGTGACACCTCCACCCCCTCCTCCATCCACATACCAAGTGAGTATGAAAAGGTGTATTACTTACCTAATAAGGCTTATGGGGGAAGCAAGACAGACTTCACAAGCTGATTTGAAAATGGCTTGAGAAAGCCGGGAAAGGAGACTGGCTTGGAGTTTCTATTGTGGTTATGAAGTGGGGCAGGGGTGAGTGTCCCTATGTGTGGGTGGGCAGAGGTTTGTGTGCTTTGAATTTCCCACTGCTGCAAAAGGAGGGAGCACTTGAGCTTTCTTAACAGTGTCCCAGATGTAAGGCACAAGGAGAAGAGGGACAGTGAGGGTTACAAGTCATCAGCAAACATCAAAAAAATGGATTCAAATTCTTTATTCCAGTCCTCCAGCTCTAGGAGACATATGTCAAGCCTTCCTGAGAACTCTCTTACTGTGTTTGCTCCTATTTCATGGCATCACAGGGCTATTTTTTTTTTTTAATTGTTTGGCTGTGCCACGCGGCATACAGAATCTTTGTTCCCCAACCAGGGATCAAACCTGTGCTCCCTGCAGTGGAAGCATGGAGTCTTAACTACTGGATGCCAGGGAAGTCTATTCTATAGCTTAATAAATGTTTAGTTGGGGAAGGAAATAATATTTTTCTAATTCTCTTTCAGTGGTTCTCTTGAGCTCCCATTGCTTAGTTTGGTTGAGGGTGGGATGAGCAGGGTGGCTCTGTATTCCTCCATGGAAAGGGCAGGAAAATGCCACATCTTTCCTAACTAGGCTGGCAAGTCTCTACCTACATAACTTTCTTTAATTCGAGTTCCAAATTGTTAGCGTCCTGTTTTGGCTGGAATGGGTGATGGGAGTTGATAATCATGGACTGGTTCTGCTGTCTTTGATCTTGTAGAATGTTGGGGTAATTATCACTGATTATTTTCATTTTTGGAGCCTTAACCAAAATTCTGGTACAGTAGGAAAAGTCCTCATTTAACATCCTGTTTTACACATAATGGGAGGAAAGTTTCCTTCACTGAAATGGGAGAGAAGGTGGGGATAGGAGAAAATGTAGGTGAGTTTGAAGGCTTGCCTAAGGGAGAATCAAGGAAATTTGTCTTACTTCAGTATCTTTAATGAAGTTTGAGGTAAGGCCAGTAGCTGAGATTTGGGGGTTGGGGGAAAGAGAAGATATATGAAGTTTAGGAAGAAAGTTATTTTGGGGGATAGAAAAGTGAATCTGCTTAGGAAACATGATGGGATTGCCAGACATTGGTACATGGCTGTGTGCTCTTTGAGATTTGTGATCATGAGTTTCAAGGGAAACCAATCTATTCATTTGGGTGAATTTTTTTTCTAGCAAAGTTTACCTGTTTGGGGCAAGAATGGAGAAAGTGCGTGGTTGGATTCATCTAGAGATGCGGTTTTCTAGGTGCTATGGACTGAAATGTGTTTCCTCAAAGTTCATATGTTGAAGCCCTAGACCCCAGTGTGATTGTATTTGGGATAAGGAAGTAATTTAGGTTAAACCAGGTCATAAGGGTGGGACCCTGATAGGATTAGTGTTTTTAGAAGAGGAAACACCAGAAAGCTCTTTCTCTCGCTCTGCCATGTGAGAACACAGTGAGAAGGTGACCATCTACAAGCCGGGAGGAGAGCCCTCACCAGGAGCCAAAGATGCTGGATCTTGATCTGGGACTTCTAGATTACAAACCTGTGAGAAAATATATATCTGTTGTTTAAAGCACTCAGTCTATGGTATATTATTATGGCAGCCTAAGCTGACTAAGACACTGTGCATGGATGACAGAGGGAGAGAGGGGCAAAGGAGTTGGAGATATTTGCAGAGGAGTGATTATAAGGATGGGACTATGAAATCTAGGCTGGACAAGTAGCTCCAAATATGAAGTCAGAACACTGATGAACAGTGAGAAATGGTGGGGTCAATGGACTGAAGTTTGAATTATAGCAGTGGGAATAAAAGATGGTGGTTGTTTTCAAGGTTTACGCATGTTGAAGTATATATCAGTATTCTTTTTAATGGCACAATAATATTTCATTGTATGGGTATACAATTTATGTATCTGTTTATCAGTTAATGGATTTGGGGTCATTTCCAGGTAAATGATTCAATAGATTATTTTGTGAGTGAATTTGTATTGGACTTCTGACATTTTCAGTTAAAAGAGTCCCCCAAAATACATGGTAGATGTTTATGTAATACGTAATGAAGTGGTCTAGACTGTACTGCCTCAAAATAGGCCACATTGGCATAAGGATTATTTTGAGCTGAAGGAAATTGAGAACCAACAAATATAAGAAAAGTTCTGTGCCCTCCCCTTATCTGCCTAGAAATAGGGCATAAATTTCCCTTTGTGAAGATGACATAAAACCCCCTCCCCCTTCTTCTGTATCAGGATGGGGAGAATGACCCTTATCACTGGAAATGGAGAGCTGGCACTGAGATGAACCTGCATAAACAAACCTTACTAAAATAACTCTCATCTTCCACTCGTTTCCCTCAGTTTATCACTACTAGAAGCCCAAACCCCCCATTCCTTAGTCTATTTGCTTTTCTACAATTTATCACACTTTTTAAAAATGTTACAGTCCCTGAGTCTAACTGCTTCTTTGGGTTTTCACTTGTTTTCTATGAAGCCTCCGTGCATGTAAAAATATTAACATCAGTAAAATTTGTATGCATTTTCTTTTTTTAATATGTCTTTTGTCAGTTTAATTCACAGGCCTCAGGTACTTAAACTAAGAGGGTAGAAGAAAAGTTTAAGAAACACCTGTTCCTCATTGTCATGGATTTATTAAGAAAGCCGCAACTGGATATTACCACTGTCCCACATTTTCTGCTAAGAGGAAAGCAATAACAGGGGTCTGGACATTTCCCTCCTTTGGAACGGTCACCCAGCCTTTCTGGTACAGGTAGCAGATATCTCTTCAGTATATTCCCCAGGAACCAAGTGAACTGAGCAGTTTTAGGGCTTTGAATCATTTAGATAACTAAAAACTCCCACCTTAAGGCAGAGGGTAGGAGCAAGTTAGGTAATGCAAGGATAATACTTGCTGCTACTTTTTTTGGAGGAGAATAAGGGACAGTAAAAATCCCTTTAGCCTCTCTTTTTCTTGGTGTACTGAAATTGCACTCCATCCCAACAAAAGAAGAATCAGAAGGAGGTCTGCTCCAATGAGGGGATCACCCCTAATTTTTCCGTACCCTAAAACAGCTAGGTTCTGTTAGACCCTATCCAGACCCTGTCTTATGGGTGTCCTGATACCTCCAATCACCATTATGGTTGTTACTTCTACCACCACTAGTCATTGTCATTTTTCCTAATGGATGGATTTTCCTATACTGACCACACTTGTGATGCGTTCATTCACTGTCACTAACTGTCTAGGAAAAAGTTTTACAGAATTGTAATGAATAGAATTAACTTACAAATAGATTTTTGTGTGTCTTTAGGATTCTAACTAAATGCAACCTCCATCGGATTGTTATATAAATTTTCATGTTAGTTGTTCTTTGGATAGTGGGATCATTGTTCCTTCTCACAAAACAATTTCTTTAAAGTCAGCATGAAAGAACAATAATTGAGCACAAAAGCCTGACCTTGCCAACACTGTATTGCGTACTCAGTCAAATGAGTTCAGACCATTATGGCTTATATTAACTGTGTTTGTCATTTGTAATTAATGTGGATTAAAATTTGGAGGAGATTTTTGGAGTTGTTTTCTGTTGATTATGCTAGTGGAAATTTCAGACCATATTAACATTTTCTCTTGCTCCTTAAATTTGTTCTGTGTTTTCTTAACGGAATAATTATGTCTTTGATCTGATTTTGAAATAGGCTGACTTTAATGTTTGGTCAGGAACAATGTAGAGCCATCACTCACCCAATTTTCTCCTTCTCCTTTGACAATTCACACAAAAGTCTGATCAGGAGAGAAGCAATCTGTACATTTGACTTTTGGCTCACTGGGTAAGATGATATATCAATACAAATTTGGAATATCTTGAGGTAACTTAAGGTTTTGTATTAAAATACACTTACTGTGTCTTGGATATGAAACAGGTGGCGCTGCAGACAGGCGTGAGCTGTTGCTAATAAATGGACTATTGTGCGCCAAGTAGCTTTACATTATCATTATTAACGCTCATTAAAATCACAAGCCTTTAGCTTCTCACAGCTTGTTTTCTTTTTTTTTTTTTTTTTGCGGTACGCGGGCCTCTCTCTGTTGTGGCCTCTCCCGCTGCGGAGCACAGGCTCCGGCCGGCCGCGCAGGCTTAGCGGCCATGGCTCACGGGCCCAGCCACTCCGCGGCATGCGGGATCTTCCCGGACTGGGGCATGAACCCGTGTCCCCTGCATCGGGAGGCGGACTCCCAACCACTGTGCCACCAGGGAAGCCCTTGTTCTCTTTTAAAGAGATGATGTTCAAGGTCATACACTATTCCTTGAAATGTTTACATTTAAAATAAAACTTCTCTTGTTGTGGTTGTACACCTGCATCAGTTATGAGAGAAGAGGCTTTGAAGTTGAGCAGTAATATTAGCTTTAATATTTTATTGTCTTTTTCAGTCTTTCATGTAGCTTTCAAAAATTAGTAAGCATACAAGAATTCCATTTGTGCATCTATGTTTGTATTTTCTCTTCCTTTAAACAATCACTGTCTTTTTTTTTTCCTGCTTCCAATAATCATCATTCTTATTTCCATTAAACATTTATGGAGCCCACACCATTGCATGAGAAACCAGAGCAATTTCTGCAGTAAATGCCTGCACATTTTTGTTCCTTAAATACAGGCTCTCATGGACTCCTAACAAGGCAATACCAGGGTGAAGAGGGCAAAAGAGATTTCTTTCAGGCTGCTGCCTAGTTCTCAATAGGCCTCCTTTAATTTGGTTTTGGCCTTAGATACATAGCTTAGTTTAATTTTTCATGGCTGGTTTGTTTCACTCTTCTCATCAAAGTTTAACTCCTCCATCTCTCCAGTATTTTCTTATGGAAAATTTCAGTTTTAACCTTTCATAAAGTTTGATTGCTTTGACTGTTAAGAAGGTATACTTCATTCAAGCCTTGATTTTGGTATACATGCCAATTATTATCCCTTTTGATGAAGAGGTACATTTGGAAAAGGTACTTAAAGTACTAGGGTTCAGTTTCAACAATAATTTATTGTCTATTGGATATAGGCACTATACTGTTTTCACATTTATTATTTTACTTAATTTTAGAGAATAGGGGAGCATGGCCATGCAGACTTGGCTTAATATAAATTTATGAGCTAGGAGCTACAGGGAATTCAAATGATGCTGAAGACTGTCCCCTCTTGAGAAATTTGCAAGGAGACATACAAATATAGGGAGATTATATTTTGAGACACTTATTCCTCTTTTCCTGTATTTTCTGCTGTCCTACAATTTTCCCCTACTCAGGAAGTAACATTGGTATAGTATTCTCACTGTCTCTGAGAAATGTTATAAGAAAATAACAGATACTTAGTTTCTGAGTTTGAAAATAGATGCAGACAATACTTTGAAACAAGTTATTTGTGAGACTTTGGGCAAAAAGTCTGCATACCATAAAAAATAGATTAGAAAGAATACAGGATGATGTATGAATCATTCTTCCAGTTTGTGAAAAGATATCCAGCAAGGGGATAAATACAGGTGGGAGCAGAGTGGCAATAGGAGCTTCATGGAAGCTTGAGGATCTGTGAGTAGAGGGGACTTCAGCCAGGTGAGCTACTTTCAGTCCCCTAAAGAGCCATGCTCACTTATGCCTTGGTGATTTTGCTCATACTTCTACATTTGCTTGAAGTGTTTTCTCATCTAGATTTCTTCTGGCTGATACTTGTCTTTCAATATGCTGTTCAGGTGTTGTATGTGTTGAGAGGTCTTCCTCAGCCCACTTCAGTCTACTGAGTTTCTGTAAGCTGAGAGTGATTAACTCAGCAGGCCTGGGTTGCCCAAACCCTGAACATTCTAAAGGTCTTTAGGACTGACCCTTGACGACCTCCTGGCATATAACCTCTGAGCCCTTGAAATATCCTTATTGATAAGAGTGTCTATATATAACAGAGACTTTGTACCACACCAGATACAGGTATCCCAGGCCTTTCGGAAGTTCGCTTTACACCACTTCACTTTCACGAAAGACCTGTATTAGTACCTGTGTTCTCTAACTGAAGGAAATCTGAAGAGGATTTTTGCTTTTATGAAACATGGCAAAAAGAGAAAATAGTGTTCAGCATTTGTTTTGCAGTGAGCAGTTATAGAGACAGTGGCACCCCCAGCAGGGAGAGTGTCACCGCCAAGCTCCTTCCCCAGAGAACTACACTCAGCATCTCGGCATCAAGCTGCCATAGCTTTGAACTGGATTTATCTTGATTTATTTTGTACATCTGTTAGCAAGGTGTGTCCTAAGGTAATTGCTTCTTCACTTTACGCCATTTGGCTTATGAAAGTTTTCATAGGCATGCTTTACTTTTGGATATCTGGGGAAGACAGTAGTTTATGCTAACAGTGTGATTTGTGGTGAATGCCTGTATTTTCATTCCTTGGGAATGACTCCCCAGTAAAAATTCTGGAACCAAGGCTCAGGTGTCACACGTCATTGCTGGGAGAATTAAGTGCTGTTCATGAGACTCCTCTGGGAGAGTACCCTTGGAAGCTTGCGTTTAGTTTCTCCTGGACTCTGCTCTATGCACCTTTTTTCCTTGCTGATTTTAATCTGTATTTTTTCTGTAATAAATCATAATGTGAATGTAACACACATTCTGTGTTCTGTGAGTCCTTCTAGTGAATCATAGAACCTGAGGGTGGCCTTAATACCCTATGATAATTTTATAAGTGTATAACACTTACCATACAATCTATTCATTAATTCATTTATCCTTCCATCAATCCATTTGACCAATTAACTACTGAATGCCTACCATGTACCAGGTATTCTGTTAAGCCCAGAGGTTTGGGAGTGAACATGATAGGCAAAATATCTACCTTCAGCAAGTTTATAGTCTGATGAAAAAAAGAGACCTATGATAGGCATAGTACAGGATGACATAGGGAACAGAGAGCTCAGAATCCAACACAAACTGGTGTTGAGAGGTATCAGGTAAGCTGCTTGAAAAGTAGGAAAGTGGCCAAGGGATAGAAGAAGTGGTTAATGCAAATGCAACATACATGCAGAAGCCAGGAGTGAGAGAGGAATGAAATTCTTTGTGGCTGGATAATGATGTCTGAGGGAGAAAGTGACAAGTGATGAGGCTAGAGAAGGGGCCAGAAAATGCAGCGTTTTAGCTACGTTAAGCTCCATTAAGGAGTGTGCTCTTTATTCTACTATAAGTGGGGAGCCATAGAAGGGTTATAAACAGGTGAATGAACTGATTAGATTTGTTTTTAGAAAGACTGCTCTGGCTATGGTTTGTAAGAATGAATTGGAAAAGCACAAGGAAGTAGGGAGGGGCACTTATTAGGAGGCTATTTCAGAAATCCAGATATGAGATGATAGAGGTCTAAACTGGGATGTTGGAAGTTCACTGGAGAAAAGTGGACAGATTCACAAGATGCTTAGGAGGTAGAATCTATAAGACCAGGTGATACATTGTCTGCTGGGGAGAAGGCATGAGAAGAGTCAAATGTGGCACGGTATGCCTGTCTTAGAGAGGTGTGAACAACTGTGTCGCTCTTAGAGAAGTGTGAAGAAGGCCAGATTTGGGGAAAAAGATGAGTTCAGGTCTTGTCATGTTGATATTGTTTAATGATTTTTTTCTTCTCTAGTCTGTAAGCTCCATTTGGTCAGCCAGTTGTCCCAATACCATTTTTAATATAATCTATTCTGCTATAACTCAACAGTATCATTCCTGAGATACTTCTCACTGTGTAAGAATGTTATCAAAACAATTGTTTCAGTAGAAAAAGGAAATTAGGGGTTAGAGAGTTTTAGATTGGCAATAACCAAGTTATTTTTGCTGCAGGGATTTCAATAATAAAGGGATTTTGAATATAAATGTATTTAGTTATTAAACACTAAAAATAATAAATTATATTAAAATAGACAAAACAATCTTCTTCATTTTCTTTACATTCCGCTCACTCCAGAGCCTCATTCTCCTCTTTAATCTTAGGCCTTGACCTGGCAATTTTTCTTGTCGCACACCTCACAAACACCAAAGGTAAATGTAAGAACAAATGTTATGCCCAGGTAAATAAATATTGGAGATGCCAGTAGAGTAGCTAGGCTTCCTAGCAAAGTGGCTCTGTGTCCTATGCTTTTTACACATTTTCTTTACTTACTCAACATTAGCTCTCTATCAAATCATTAAACTATAGATCACGTTATATCCTATGTATATTGTAAAACTTGGCACTATTGGAGAAATGGTTGCTATCCCGTCCTTCCCTCCCCCCGGCAAATGATATGAAATGCCACCTTTGGAATATGCTCAATTCTCAGAAACTGTATTTAAAAAAAAAACTCTCCAGGAAATTTTGATATTCAGTCAGCTTTTTGTACGATGACTTTGGAGAATGTAAAGATATGTACTGTAAGCCAGAATTCCTCCTCTCTAGCCAATCACAGTCCTGACAGCAAGATGGCATGAACATAACATTTCACTTTAACCAGCATTTATTGAATGTATGAGACACTGGGCTAGGAGTTGGAGATAAGTAAATCATGGTCTTTGCTTTCAAGTCTGGTAATGGGAGAGGCAAACACATAACCAGATGATTAAAAAAAACAATATGGCAGCATGCTATACTAGAAGGCTGTGTGCACAGACTAGTGAAGAATTCCAGGGAAGCTTCCTGGGAGAGATGAATTTCAAATTGAACCAGGATAACAGGTCTGAGTTCCTCAGGTATAGAAATGGGGCTGAGGATGCCAGGGGCTACTGCTGGCACAACTAATTGTATCCTATGTGAATGGTACCCCCTGCCTCCACACTGCTCAGGTTATGCAACACAGAAGCCCTGCAAGAGGGAGAACCAAGCAGGGAGATCAATCCAGGCAGAACAATGGCAGAGAAGTGTAAAATAACAGATTGTGTTCAGGGAACTAGAATCAGTTTGATGTTACTAGATTGCAAAATGAGTCATGTCCTGATGCCTCGGTTCATAGAAGGGTGTCAAACAAACTAATTTCAATAAAATTTGAGAGTGGGCCTCAGGTCAAATGTTATAGATAGTTGGATCATAAGAGATTGAAAGGATGGAGTTGCCTCTATAGAAATAAAGGAATCTAATAGATTCCTAATAGAGAAACAGGTTTATAGAGATAATGTGTGGTAAAAGTACCAGGGGTACCTTCAAATAGAAGACTACCTATGTCCTCACTTGTCTTTTTCTTTGTCACAAGCAAAGAGATTTAAAAAAACAATAAGAAGGTAGTAGTGTGCCATAGTGGTTAAGAGTGTAGTTAAGACATCCTGGGTTTAAATCACTGCTCTGCTCTTAACTAGCTGTGTGCATGTACTTGGGTGAGTGTTCTAAGCACTGTAAATCTGAGTTTCCTGATCTGTAACATGGAAACAGCAAGAGTGCTCATTACATAAGGTTGTTGTGAATAGCATACAGCATTCAAGAATACTAAAAGGAAGGAAATACTGCAAAATGTAAGTCTAATTCAGTTACTATGTTAAAATATATAGTTCATTCAAAATTTTTATCAGCTCTTCAAGATGGATTGAAGGTTGGTAAGAAGATATCGATATCATGTAATAATATTCCAGCTGCTGGTTACTAGCAACCATGCAAGTGCTAGAGATTACCTCTTGGACTTAATTAATATTTTAAAGATGTTCTGAGCTGTAGGCCTGATTCTGAACCTGTAGGTATGTACTGTGAATCCAGAGAGATCTATGCAGTGGGTCAGGATACTTTACAAGACACAAAAGATAGCTTTACAAAATGTCAAGTAAGTGGAAGCAAGCCTGGCAACTTAAACAAAAGACTTGGATATTTTCAAGTGAGACCAGCAGAATATTTATAACTTGAGATAATTTCAAGAGTTTACTAGAATCCTAGTTTTTTTATATTAACTATTGCTCAAGTGCTTTGGAATCTATAATATAAATAAAAATATTTTTCTGTCATTATCTTAATAATTGATTTAGGCAAGAATTGTCAATGGAGCTAAGACTAGTGGGTAAAAATTTGAGAAGGAACAGATTTGATTTAGATCAATATACCTGATCTAAAATTTAGCCGTATTCATAACAGTGCTCTCCAAAATCTCTCTCCTCCAGTAATCTTTTTCTTTATATTTGTTCCCGTAAAACATTCACCAACTTCAGAGGGTTAGAAAAATAATGAAAGTTTCTTTTATGGTTGCTTCGCCTGGGAAACACTTCTGCTTGGAAAATGGAGAATTCAGTTCCCACCAGAGGGCGCTCAGGTGTTACTTAAGTCATCTCTTTAGATTTCCGGACCTCCTTTGTATCTCAAAATGTAAAATGCAATTTTTATTTTTTTAATATTTGTAGGTGAACTTAGTTTGAGGTTTTAGGATAAATGTAACTCCAATGTTTTAAAACTTGACTATATCTTGTTTTTCCTGTCAGATTAAAATAATTACCCAAATGATATCGTAATTAGAACCCATTACCAACAACAACAAAAAGAATTAAAAAAACACTCAAATTTCCACCACCTAAAAATACATTGTTGTTTTTTGTTTGCAGCAAACACTTCCAGCCCTGGTTCATTGCAGGTCTGAGAGCCAAGGTTCCTTCTCCATCTCAGCCACCTACTCTGGAACCAGATTATGAAGGTGGAAGGGCCAGGATGAGAGGAACTCTCAGTTTCAGGGGTTCTGGTGCAAAGTGCTGACACCCTTGTGAGTCCTGCTTCCCAGGACGGTCATGCTTTCTATTAGGCCACTCCAGTGGTTCTTAAAGTACCCCCAGCCAGCAACATCAGCGTCTCCTAAGAACTTGTTAGAATGCAAATTCTTGGGCCTCCATCCCAGATCTACTGAATCAGAACTTCTGGTAGTAGGGCCCAGTAGTCTGTGTTTTAACAAGTTCTCTAGGTGATTCCGATATATACTACAGTTTGAGAACCACTAGGCTAGGCACTTTGTTTTCACAAGGCAAGCTGGATTTGGGCAATCAGAGCTTCAGTATTATTGTGTAGTTCCCACTCTGAGAATCAGAAGCAGACTTCCTTCCAGGCTAGGTCTCAGACTCTTAGGCAAATGGTAGTCAATATCAAAGTGGTTTTCTACCTGCTTTAAGCTTCTAAAGGAACTTGTTTTCGCTGGTGTAAGCAGGGGCACCAGCCCATGGAAGAAAATTTTGGAAGTAGATCTCTCTTGTGTAGAGGGGACCAAGAGAGTCAGTTGAGAGTTTAGAAATGATGTGTAGCTTGGTGGTTAGACCTACAGATTCTGGATCCACTTTACCTGTTTCAAATAAAAGCTCTGTGTGATATTGGGCAAGTTATCTTACCTCTCTGTAACTCAGTTTCCTTATCTGAAACCTGGGGTTAGTAATAGTACTTATAGGATTGTTATGAGAATTAAATTAGACAAGATTTCTAATTCACTTAGAACGGTCCCTGGCACTATGTAAGGGTTTAAAAATACTGTGCTTTGCACAGATCACCTACCATCCTGCAGCACAATCCTATCATCTTTGGTCAGCAGCAAAACAACATAGTCATACATTTCCCCAATTCTTATGGGAATATCTTAATATAAACAATCTCTATCACATTTACACTGGTGTCAGTGAGACCCGCTGGGACCTGGGACCCTTTGCTGCAGTGCTTGCACCTGGACACACATTTCCTCGAGCAATGAAATACAAAGAAACTATTAGGGACTAAAAATAACTGTGTGCATGTGCAGTTGGGGCAAATTCTAGACAACTAGATACAAAAAGACCAAAAAAAACCCAACTGCCACTTCTGAAAAGTCCGAAGCAAATAACAGGGTGTTGGGAGCAAAAGCAGGGTACTGCGGATGCCCCCTGCACTCAACACCACCAAAGGAGTGGGCAAAGCACCTAAGCCACCCCTCCGGCCTGACCTCTGGACCCACCCCTACCGTCACCCCATGTAAGGAACCAGGTCGCCACCCCCCCCGCCCCCGCAAGGGGAGCAAGGGAACGTGTTACTTGTTTTCACTCCCTTCTGCTGCCGCAGGAGCCCCAGTAAAGCCTTGCCTGAATTTCTTGACTGGCCTTTTATCAATTTCTGTTGATTGGGGAAGGCCAAGAACCCTGGTCGGTATCTACAGGAGTCCTAGGATCTTCTTTGGAGTCAGACAGACCTGTTCTTTTAATCCCAGCTCTCCCACCTAATAGATGTCTGACTTTAAGTGAATTATTTGACCTCTCTTTAAATCTCACTTTCCTTTTCATTTGTAAAATTGGGAGTATAATATCCATCTTATAGGCTAGTGTAGAGAAAGGAACACAATCAGAGAGTAAATTGTGGAAATAAAGCACATTATCTGTATACTACTGTCCCAGGAAATGCTATAAAGAGTGCTTGGCACATAAGAGGGCTCAAAACACATTAGTTCCTTTCCATTCACAACTTTATACATTTTAAGTGCTCAGGGATCTTTTAAATCACCAAAGCTAATTATGTTCTTATACTGCTAACTTCTAGCTTCCCATTCCAGCTTCTGGATTTCTGGCCTGGAGTGACTGGGAGAGCTCTGTTTCCCAGGGGTTGAGAAGCCTTCGTGGAAATTAGCTGGACTTGAGCTGAATTGCCAGTACCCTACGCAAGAGGCTGTGGGGGTAACGCCAGGGGTAGCAACTGAGAGGGTATTAGAAGAGCAAGGTGGAGACCACGCCCTGGGGAGGCCCCTCACAAACCCCTAAAAACCCTCACACATGCAGCCCATGGAAGAGCCAGTGTTGAGATGTCTGCCACACAGAGGCCAATAAGCAGCATCCGCCAAGAGAAGGCCACAATTCAGCACTGAAGCAGACACTAGTCCCTGCCCATCTCGGCTTCTACTGCAAGCCCCAACCCCCAAGCCCACTGCTCAAGAGGAAAGGAAGGAGGAGTGAAGGAGGAGACCAAGCTGTCTACAAGCCAGGACAAGATCCCCGACAGGGAAACCAAACTGGCTGGCACATTCATGTGGCTGTTGGCTGGAGGCTTCAGTTCCTTGTCATATGGGCGTCTATTTAGGTTTCTCATGACATGGCAGTTGGCTTCCTCCAGAGCAAGTAATGAGAGACAGTGAGAGCAAGAGCGAGAGCGAGAGCGAGAGCGAGAGAGAGAGAGAGACAGAGAGAGAGGAGAGAACCCAGTCTGTTATTATATAATCTCAGAAGTGACATACCATCACTTCTGCCCTATTGGTCATACAGACAAACCCTGGTACATTGTGAGAGGGGGATTGTACTAAGATGTGAATATCCGGAGGCTGGAATCATTGGGGGCCATCTTGGAGTCTGGCTACCACATCTGGCCTATGTGATTCCTTGTTCATGTCCAAAAAAGAGAGTTGCTTTTTTTTTAGCCATTGAACAGAAGTTGTCAGATTTGCTCTGATTGTACCATCCTTAAACCAATCACAGTGGCTGGTAGCATAAAAGCTCTGCATGACTGAGCTAATGTTTGTTTCAAGGGGGATAGGATGACAATGATTGGCTTAGACAAATTAGTGTCCACCTAGAGCTGGAGATGTGGTTTGCTGCCACTCAAACAGCATGGTTTTCTCTACAAAAGGAGCGGATAATACGTTGGAGAGGCATCCACAGAGTCCTTTGTAATCTGTTTCTGGCTCAGCATCTATTCATATCCTTTTCCCTACTCATACACTGTTATGTGCATTTACAAGCTCTCTCCAAAGGAAGATAATCCAAGTCTAATTCAAGCTCCAAGTCCAGGATCTCTAGGTTTATCCCTTCCTCTCCATCAGGTGTGGACACACCTCTTTACAGTCTAGTGATCTAAGAGGTCCACTTCCAAAACAACCAATATGGAATTGTGGGGAAAGAACAGGATAATTTCAATAAAACTCCCATTGGAAAGAGTGGTTAGAATACAATACACGGTTTTCCCCCGTCCACAGCGCACATCATATCCCACTGGATAGGAATTTTAAGTTCTCCTTGTCCTGGTTGGAAGAGAGGGTCTGGGTAGAGAGGGTAGGAAAGGAGGTCCCTGGCACTAATTGCTGCTAGATTATTGAGGGCCTTTTACTTTAGCCTGTAGGCAATGGAGAAAGAAAGAGAATCATTGAGGGGTTTTGAGTAAGGTAGTGACATGATCAAAATTGCTTTGGTGAAATTAATTTGGAGGTACTATGCAGTATAAATTCACAAATCCCCTTAAAATAATTCCCTAGGGACAAGTTTCCTCACATAAACTGAAAGTGATACTTGAAAAAGAAATACTAACAGATTCCACAGTAAAAGTACATGTATAACCCAGGTTTGTCTCTTTCCAAATAGAAGTTATAAGTTGTTTCTAGGCACCTACATGAAACAAACAGGGTGGTTCACGTTGTGTCACTTCCCTGGCATTAATTCCAAATAGAATGAATGAGCTTTTAAGACTTTTTTGAAAAGGTTTGTATTAGAGGTTGACTTGGTATGTAGAGAATGACTGAGACTAAGTTTAACTTGAAAAAGTAAGAAAAAAGTTAGTAGAGAAAGCATTTTTAGGTAACAATAACCCTTCACTTACCTGTTCATTGTGAAGGAAATAATAAAAATTACTGTTTAAATTATTTTACCACTGCAAGTCCTAGACATGTTAGCTGGTTAAAAGTTTGTGCAGGTTGTGAAGCATTTGTCATTTAAAAAAGAATCAAGTTGAGGGGTAAGTGAAGCTGTGGATATGCAGCACCACCTGCTATTGTGAGGGGCCTTTACTAGTTCAGGATATGAAGGAATATGCTCTTCATAGACAGAAAGCCTATGGGATTTCTCCTCAGATGGCCTGGAAGGAATCCAAGATAGAAAGTGGTGGAGAAATTGATTATTCCTATTTGAAATTTCAGATATTAGGGTTGAATTTGTATTTGACTTATTCCTGAGAAACATGATGGAAACACCCCCCAGAATAAAGTTGTTATTTCTCTAGTCTACAGACTTGAGTGAATATGAGTGAGTGAAATGTATAAAAGAAAACATTTTTTGAGGTAGGAATAGATTCATCATTGAGTTTCCCTGCCAAATTCAGAATTAGATAGTGGAAAAATTCTATTTATTTTGAATTTGTGAATCTGCCAGCAAACTGTTGGGAAAAATAAAGACAAGCCAGATGAGGACTTGGGTTATGGAATGAACCATAGATGACATATGACTGAACTTTTAAAGAGAAGAATATAGTTTTTCCTACATTTATTTCCCAGTTTTAGAGTCTTTAATAACTAATTTGCAGCATGCTTTTCTATTGTACTGAACTATAGCAGCAAAATGGAAAACAGCATATTGCAGTGTTGAAATCAACCTTGAGGGTCAGGAAATTGAAAATATCAAGTTTCCATAGTAACACTAATTTAGTCAAATCACACATGTTTCTGAGCCATTAGTTTACTCTTATGATGTTAAAAGAACATAATATTTACCCTGTAATGTGGTTAAGCTAATGTTAAAATGCAAAATAATTTCATATTTTCTGCATGTACATTTTAAATCATTTTATTATGGTAGACTTGACATTTGACTCTTTCACTGTTTTGGAAAATGGGAAAATGTTGTAAAAGTTTTTTTTTTTTTAAGTTTCTGAAGATTAATTAAACAGGAAATCATGAACATATCACAACTTAGGAAAATAAGATAAACTGGACTTTGAAAGTTCTCACAGAATTTTTTGCTGAATTTCAGAGAATTTATTTGGTCTTCCAACTGGGTAGCTTTGATATGATCTGATTTTATTTTTCACAGTTATCACATTCTACATGGTGTATCCTTGATATCTACTAGGGATTTGTCCCAAGTCCTTTTTGAATTCATGAATACTATTATATTCATGAATAGCTTTGTTTGTTGGCTGACTTTTTGAGCCCACTTTTCCACAAAGACACCTTTTCCTCCACAACTTTATAGGAGTTGCTGCAAATATATGATCTAGAAAAGGGCCAATTTGCCTTCTCAGCAGGCCCTCTTCTGGTGAACATACCAATCACATCTCCATGACTGGTCTTCGCATACTGGTGTCACATTGTGTGGTTCAAATTTGCCTCTTAGTAAAATGACAAAATGCTGCATCTTCAAGGCCACTCATGATTATCACATTGACTTTCAGCTGTTAAATAACTTTGCATTCCTGGGATAAATCCCACTTGACCACAGTGTATAATTCTTTTTATATGTTGCTGGGTTTGGCTGGCTAGTGTTTTGTTGAGGATATTTGCATTTATATTTATAAGTGATATTGGTCTGTAGTTTTATCTTCTGGTGATATTCATGAATATTAGAGTGTACTCAAATTCCCATTTAGTTCACTGAAAGTGATAAAAACAAGTTAATTCAATGAAAAATGACAGTCATGATTTTTGATAGATACTGTGAATATGAATATGATTTTTTTGGTTGACTGGATTATTCATTTCTTGCCTGAGTCTAAGGAATGTAAGAAATTAAATTCAACTCAAGAAGTATTTATCGAATGCTTATTATGCTAGGTATCATGCTAGATACTGGAGGTATATTGATGAATAATGAATGGTAGTTAGCAGTAATAGTAGTAGTATAGTAGCAACAGTGGGTAAGAGTACTTAGATTTGACTCCTATCTCTACTACTTCCTAACTGATAGACCATAGGCAAATTACTTAATCTCAGTTTCCTCATTGGTGAAATGGTGCAACAAATAGCATGTAATTCATAGGAGTGCTGTGAGGATTAAATTAAGTAATATATGTAAACAGTGCCTGACACTTGGTAATCACTAAATACAGTTTAACTATTACTATTATTATTATTTGCTTTTCATGTGTCAGAACTTACATTACTTCATTTAATTCTTGTAACAACCCTGTTGAGGAGGTTGTTAGTATTACCTCCATTTTTATAGCTGAGAAACCAGGGCTAAGCAACTTGCCTGACATCACTGATACGGTGACTGGCAAAGCAGAATTCATACCCAGAATATGCTTGACTGCCAAGCTAGTGTTCAAATATATTACCCTATATAGCCTGTCTCTGGCTTAAAGGAGCTCTCACCTAGTTTTTCCAGGAAGCCCTGTCCAATAACTAGCTTAGATTCTTCAAAGTTTTCAGAGGAGGTCTTTTGGTGCCATATTCCAGTGACTTGTTCCCCTAAAGTGAGTCAGAAAAAAAAGTCTAACGCAAATCTCATCTATTGAACTTCAACTCTATTTTTTCATTAGTATAGACAAGAAATTATATCTACCCATGTGGCAACCTAAAGTCAATACATTCCAGTATTTTCTCTTACACTTATTAAGAGAATTCTTTGTTCAATGGGGGAAAACCACAAATTATCTATGAGCACTTTGTTTTTCTGGATTTCTCGTTAATGTTAAAAAGCTCAGTTAAGGAACTGACTCTTGTTGTCTGTCTGGATACTCTTTCTGCCCTTGACTTTGATCCTGTTTTAACATTATTTTCCAGGGCCTTCGGCTGCCTGCTCATGGATTAGGTTCCTACCTTGTAGTTTTTAAATGCTCCCAATTTTCCCACCACATGATGGGCATAAGAGGTCATGAGAAGGTGGGAAGAGGGTCAATAAATAATGTGAAGGCAAAGGTACACTTAGGGCCAAATTTACTGCACAACTCTTATGTAGAGAGAATTTTTCTGTTGTTAATAAAAAAGGCTATCATTTTTGGGGAAAGATGACAAGACTTTGGATGCTGAGGCATCGGGGGAAGGAATTTAAGTAGATTGAGACATAGAAACATGATGCAGAGTGAAGGTAGGGTAACTATTTTGCTTCTACTAAGAGACATCCTACAACTTGACAATAGTCTTATATACCCTTCAGGGTATATATATAGTTGAAATTTTGAACTTTGTAGAATTTTGAATTTTGTAAAAAACCAACCTGCTTCTCCCAAGGGGAGAAATTATTTAACATTACCTTTCTTTCTTCCTATCCACTGACTCTTATAGGTTAATGTTTTTAAACCCTATCTCAAGGGATTGGGCTAATGTTTTCCCAAAGAATAAAGTATTATGAGCAATAGATACTTAGAATTGAAATTCTCTGTGAAAGATGGGTGAATACCTAAAAACCAGGAAATTTTCTGAAAGAAAACAAAAGTCTTTATTTTAAAGGGAGAAAAAATACCAAGTATGACACAAGGCTGATACCCACCCAGTGGCCAGATATGTTTTCCTGAGGGATTTCATTGTGTTTATTCCTCTAGCATTTTTTCATTCCTGACTTTTGGGGTGGCCCTTCTGTGAAGAGTTTCCTCATCCCAGCTGTTATGATGTTTAATCTAGAGTTGCCAACTTCTGATCTTGCGGTTCCAAGACACAGGGTGAGGAAAACAAAGCTTTCCAGTATTTCTGAATCCTATCCTCCACCCGATTGGAATTAGTGCTTTCATCTCTGGTCAGTCCTGAATTGTTTTCAACCCTAGCTTCATCCTTCCTCTCCCCCAGAATAGCAGAACAATTACTAATGGTAAAGATCCATGTCCACGTTCAGAGTTCAAATTACATATGTCCCATGCAAATCTCAATTTATTCTTTTTTTCCTTTTCTATCCCTCTCCTCCCCTCTACCCAAGTAAATTATGGTGGTTTTCTTTGGGGGAAATATTTACTTTAAAGAGCTTTTTTTTTTCCAAGATAAAAATTAGATTTTGGTTTTTAAACTAACTAGGAAAAACAGGGTAATCTTTAAAAAGGATAATCATCTGGTTTTGATCCTAATGTTAGTCCATGGGATGGCTTGATACTTCCAGTAAGGGAAGTCAAGGCATTCCATTCTAGAAATACACAAGGATGGCTCCCTCCTGCCCTCAGCCTGAATTGTTTAATGTTAAGGTGAAGTGGTCCTGTCTGGTCCTATATTTTAGGCCTGGTCTGCTGTAGGACTAGGCAGATGAGGAATTAGAGGTAAGCAGAATTAATACTTGAAGTCAGAAAGCAGAGCACAGATATAGATGAAGAAATTGCCCCTTTTACCAAATATGGAAAGGCATAAATCTTATAGTACTAAAACGTGTTGCTTTCTTCTGGTGTGTTCAACATACTATTATACTGTGAATTAATCTACCCCTGGCAATGAAAATTATGTAGGAGATCAAATGGTGAAGTAGGAAAATGTGGTTCTTTGGTTCTCCTACTATCCCCAAGTGTCTGTTACAACACAGCTGTTCCCACATGGCTTTGTTAGGACCCCGCACTCAGAATCCCCACAAATTTGCCTTTAGGTAATATCCCATGCTCTGGATCTTTTCTTCACCCTTACCATCCACAGTAAGGATGGATATCCACTGACCTGAAATAATTTAGTGTCTTTTTCCTTTATATACATCTGCTCCCAACCATGTACAGCTAGCTAGCTAGATGGAAAAATATTAGCATTTGTATAACATTTTGTACTTTAACAATAGGAATCTTTCAGAATTAATTCCTTATACCCAAAGACACTCTGCTAATATAACAAATTAATGGAAATTTCAGATGGTGTCAGGCTAATTGAACAGGTGTCTAGGAACAGGCAGGCTCTAGTGTCCTATAGGATCTTATGCATAAAGTCAAAACTGCCTTGAATTTTCACTTGTTTTCCATTGAGAAAAATCCCTATAACTGCCGCTGAAACGTCTTTATGAAAGCTGCAAAGAAAAACGCAGATGTGCAATGAGGGAAGGATGTTTTAACCCCAAAATGCAAAGATTAAATTGTGTCCCCAGCATTTCACAGCAGTGTGGATGGGAAAAACCCAGATTCCTGTATTGTTTTTGCTATATAATTCTAAGACTTTCATATGCTTGATAACTCTTGTTCATGTTTCCTCTTTTTCTTCTTTCTGCCTCATCTGTATTATTTATACTTTTGTTTCCATATACAAAAAAATTCCTTCCAAATAGTTGAAATTCCTATAAAGTGTTTTTGTTGTTGTTGTTGTTATTTGATTGTTTTTAAGAATAAAGGTAGAGGGCTTCCCTGGTGGTGCAGTGGTTGGGAGTCCTCCTGCCGATGCAGGGGACACGGGTTCGTGCCCCGGTCCGGGAAGATCCCACATGCCGCGGAGCGGCTGGGCCCGTGAGCCATGGCCGCTGAGCCTGCGCGTCCGGAGCCTGTGCTCTGCAACGGGAGAGGCCACAACAGTGAGAGGCCCGCGTACCGAAAAAAAAAAAGAATAAAGGTAGAAATCTACCTTTGGCAGAATGGAAAGTATTTAGAAGATCCTAGTCACATTTAAACTGTTATTGGTATTGACACTGTACATCACATCCCTCAAATACTAAATATGGTGGAAACGTTTTATGAATGAAGCTTGTGTTGAGTGGATTCAACTTTCTGACTTACAGACGAGGCATGCCTTCTTTGGAATTTTTGTGTTTATGAAAACGTACCTTGTATACCATATACCTGAATCTGCATAATAATTAACTTCTGCAGAATTTAAACATTAAAATGTGTTTTACACATCCTGTTTAAACATTAAAATGTGCTTCTTAAATTGTATACCAATATAAGCATAATTATTTTGTTTAGCATTAAGGAGTTACATTGATCAAAATATTAAACTATTTTTTGGTTTGTTTACTCATTTTCAGTTGTCAAAATAAGTATAATTGGCAACAACTGCCTCAAGATTATTTTTGACAACTCTTCACATTCAACTCTAAAATGGATAACTTTAAGAAAATGGGCCTTGTCTAATTATGATTTTTCCTAGAGTATATATTCAGATTGCTATTCTGCAAATTAGAAGTTAATTAAAACCAGAAACTGATCATTTTAAAACTAGTACCACAGTTTTATAGAAAGACGTTTTCCATAGCTTTCTTATTTTTATGTAAATTGATTAGTTATATTTGGCTATTTTACTGTATTAACATCTTACTATTATTTGGAATGATTAAAATGTGGTAGAAGACTAATGAAGTGTTTCTCTACCCTTTTATTCTTGTCTTCAAGCTATACTTAAACTTCTTTTCATTTCTAGAACAGCTTAATAACGTGATTTGATATTAGCAAGAGGTTTAGGAATTTTCAATATTTTAATAACTTTTATGATTAAATAAGTACATTCATTTTAATAGTTCCTCAGATTAATTTATCTCACTCTAAATGAGATCTTGATTAAATTTATAAATTAGGAAGCTATTGGAAATATTTTTTAAAATGCCGGTTTAATATAAAGTTCTCTACTATTGGATAACTTTTTATTCTAAATTTATCCCTATAGTATTTCTAATTTATTTTAAGAAGTTAAAAAAGGCATATCGTCTGCCTTTTTTTTTTTTTCTTTCCGAGAGAAGAGAGTCTGGAAAAGACCAAAATAAAGATAGTCAAAGATACCATGTATGTGAAAGTATGGGAACTGCTTATTTTACTGTTCATGCTAGGATTCCATTCCTATGCACACATCACATCCAACCGACTCCTCATGTTTCCTACACTGTCCATTTCAAGCATTTTGCATTTTCCTAAAGGTTCACACTTTATCACAGGCACACTCACTGACTGCAGATGACTGTAAATCTGAGAACAACACGAATAGCACATCATGAACCACAGTAAAAACAAAACAAAATACAGGAACACTTTGTCTAACATGAGCCCTTGAATAATGAAGCCTTTTTGAGTCCTTTCTGGGGAGTTCCTGATGAAAACAAATTTACCCCTGACTTCTGCCATCTACAGATAGGTGGCGATCCTTGCCCATATGGTAGCCACGTGAGGAAATGGCTGCTTTTGCCCATCATAAACAGATTTACTGTTATCTTGGTAACCTTGCTTCTTTTTCCCTTAAATACCTGCTGTATTCTTTGGAGTAAATTATTTTAATGACTAGACTCCATTACAAGGCATTAGAATTAAAAATACTTTTTTAGAAGTAAAAATACTTTTTTTTCTTCTGTTTTGAAAGATCTATTCTCTTAGCAGCTTTCAATTATGCAATACAATATTATTAACTATGGTCACCATGCTGCACATTATATCCTCCCCATGACTTATTAATTTTATAAGTGGAAGTTTGTACCTTTTGACTCCCTTCACCCATTTTGCACCTCACCCCCTCTGGTAACCACCAATCAGTTCTTTTATCTATGAGCTTGTTCCAAGTATAAGTGAGATCATGTGTTTTTGTCTTTCTCTCTCTGATTTATTTCATTTATCATAATGCCCTCAAGGTATATACATATTTTCATGTTGTCACAAATGGCAAGATTTCATTCTTTTTTATGGGTGGATAATATTTATATATATTATTCATTATATATATATATATCACATTTTCTTTATCCATTCATCTGTCAGTGGACACTTAGGTTATTTCCGTATCTTCGATATTATAAATAATGCTGCTATGTACATGGCGGTGCATATATCTTTTTGAGTTAGTGTTTTTGTTTTGTTTGGATAAATACCCAAGAGTGGAATTGCTGGATCATATAGTAGTTCTATTTTTAATTTTTTGAGGAACCTCTGTACTGTTTTCCATAGTGACTGCACCAGTTTACATTCCCGCCTCAGTGCACAAGGGTTTTCTTTTCTTTTATTAATGCTTTTATCTCTGAGTTTTCTTTTCGAGCTGTACATTTTAATAATGAAGATTCTTCTGCCTCAGACAGGGTGTGAGGACCTCCTTTCAAAGACTGGCTCCTGCACTTGTGCTCTTACGGCTCTCAGAACATAGTTCCTTCATTTATCTACTCTGACCACCATTCTGCATCTTTAATATTTCTCCACTGTAGTAGTCTTCTTTGTCTGAAAAAGGCCTTTTCTTTTGACTTTATGACTCTCCTGTTACTTTCCTTTAGTTCACCTTTTCACTACCAAAAGTCTTGAAAGCATCATGTTTGCTTCCTCTGCTTTAGGGTGATCCGTAAATTCCATAATTGTTTGTAGCCTGACTTGGGCCTTCAACAATGTGCTGAAATCACTCTCTTTAAGGTGGCTAAAAATTGGTCGATCACTGAGCACAGTCACTTTCTGTCAACCCCCTAACCCACTGTTGGACAAATCCTGAAACACTTTCCTCATTTTGCTTCTTTACATTATATTCTCCTGGTTTTTCCACCTCTCTGCCAGTTCCTTTTCTGTCTCATCATTCTTGTTCTGTAACTTTGTTGTTACAAAGTTGTTCCTCAAGGATCTGATCTTAGCAACTCTTTCTTCATTTTTATCCATTTTTAGACTTATCCCACGTCTTGGAATCCACTGTTAGCTGTATGTGGTTGACCTCCAAATCTACATCTACATCTCTACCTTCTCAATTACATGACTCTCCCTCCCTCATTTCCTCCCATATCATATTAGTCACCTCAGGCTGTAATAACAAAATACAGTAGACTGGGTGGCTTAAACACCAGGAATTTATTACTCACAGTTCTGGAGACTAGGAAGTCCAAGATCAAGGTGCCGACCAGTTTGGTTTCCCTGTAGGGGATCTCGTCCTGGCTTGTAGACAGCTGCCTTCTGGCTGTGTCCTCACATAATGGAGAGAGAAAGCTGTGGTCTCTCTTCCTCTTCTTATGATGACACTAATCCCATCAGGAGGCCCTACCCTCATGGCCTCATCTAAACCTAATTATCATCCAAAGGCCCTACTTCCAAATATTACATTGGGAGTTAGGGCTTAACATATGAATTTTAGGGAGACACAAACATTCAGCCCATAATACATATTTATTTATAGAATATCTAACAGGTCCAATTCCAATGGTCAGCTAAATATCAGCAGTAGGATATTTTCTGGTACCTCAATATTATTATGTACAAAATGGAACTTGTCACCTAGATGCTCAAATCTGCCATACCTCACATACTCCCTTTTTGCATTAATAGAACCATCCATAAAAATTGCCCCAGAATTGAGACCTTGGAGCCATATTTGACTTTTCTCTCTGCCTTATTCTTTGCTTTGTTTACCAGTTGCTAAGTTGTGCATAGTTTACCTCCATACTACCATTTCCATTTAGTTCCAACAGATCCAATTTTGAGCCTTCATGTCCCCCTATACTTTTCTTGGCTTCAACTGTTTTCCATGTTGCTGCCACCTTAAACTTTCAGAAGTCAAGCTCTGACATTGTTAATTCCCTGTTCAAAAAATCTTCAGTGTTGTATTCATTTATGGCTCCTAGAAGGATCTCTTTTAGGAAACCACAGTCTCCTCACTTAACTCTTACATTCTAAGGGCCTTGACTATGTAATTGACTTATTTACTCTCCTCCAGACCATGTGGACTTTTAAGATATATGTGTAGTTTAACAAATATTTGTAAAGTGGACACCCCTGTAACCATCACCCAGGTCAAAAAATAGAACATTACTGATACACAGAAAGCCTCTTGTGTATGTCTTCCTAATTATCCTCCTCTCAATCCCAAACTCCTTTCCTTCCTCCAGAGATAATCACTATCCTGACTTTTATAGAAGTATTTCCTTACTTTCTTTATAATCTTACCACTTGGATATACCACCCTGAACAACATGATGTTTCTCTGTTCTTAACCTTTATATAGATGAAATCATTATTTTATGTATTTTGTGTGTGACTTGCCTTTTTTGTCTTGACATTATTTTAAGAATTATTCAAATTGCTGTTTGCAGCTATGGATTGTTCATTCTCACTGCTGATTAAGACCACAATTTATTTATTTGTTTTATTGCTGGTGGACATTTGAATTGTTTATACTTTTTGGTATTTTTAAACAATGCCTCCAGGAACATTCTTGTTCATGTACTGTGGTACATATAAATGTGTATCTCTAGGGTAAAGATTTGGGAGAATTGCAGAGTCATAGGGTATGCATGTCTTCAACTTGACGAGACAATGCAACAGGTTTTCAAAGAATTTCTACCAGTATATACCATTCATACTATGAAAGTTTCTGATGCTCCATATTTTGCCTAACTGTTAATATTGTCAGACTTTTACATTTTTTTCTCATCTGATGAATGAATGGTGGTATTTCATCATGGTTTTAAAATGCATTTCCCTGAGAAGTAGTGACACTGAATATTTTAAAGTATGGTATTGGTCATTGGGATTACCTCTTTTGTGAAGTGATTATTCAAATCTTTTCACCATTTTTACCTCTGGGTACTTTTTCCTTGTTATTTATTTGCAGAAGTTTCTTTATATTCTGGATACTTGTTCTTTATTTACATATTTAATTAGATGTACTGCAAATATCTTTTCCTACTGTGAGGGTTGACTTTCCACTCTTTCTATATTGCCTTCTTAATTTAAATTTAGTTTATTAGTTATTTTCTCTATTATGAGTACTCTTTGTGTTTATGTAGGAAATACTTACCTAGTCCAAGGTCAAGAAGAAATCATCCTGTATTTTCTAAAATTCTCTGTGTTTGATTTTTGTGTCTGCTATGAAAGAGGAGTGCAATATCATTTTTTTCACTGTCCTACCTTCTTTTGGAAAATCCATTCTGTTCTCACTGTTCTGCAGGGCCATCTCTGTCATAAATCAGTTTCTATGCTGTCTCTGAGCTCTCCTATTCATCTATTTTTCTGCCCCTGTGCTAACACCACATGGTTTTGATTACTCTAACATTGTAATGTGTCTTGATGCCTAGAAGAACAAATTTTCCTTTCTGTTCTTTCTCTTCAAGAGTGATGTTATGACAAAACAAGGTTGTCCACTCTCACTACTATTATTCAACATAGTTTTGGAAGTTCTAGCTACAGCCATCAGGGAAGAAAAAGAAATAAAAGGAATCCAAATCAGAAAAGAAGTAAAGCTATCACTGTTTGCAGATGACATGGTACTAAACATAGAGAATCCTAAAGATGTTATCAGAAAACTACTAGAGCTAATCAATGAATTTGATAAAGTAGCAGGATACAAAATTAATGCACAGAAATCTCTTGCATTCCTATACACTAATGATGAAAAATCTGAAAGAGAAATTAAGGAAACACTCCCATTTACCACTGCAACAAAAAGAGTAAAATACCTAGGAATAAACCTACCTAAGGAGACAAAAGACCTGTATGCAGAAAACTATAAGACACTGATGAAAGAAATTAAAGGTGATACAAACAGGTGGAGAGATAGACCATGTTCTTGGACTGGAAGAATCAACATTGTGAAAATGACTATACTACCCAAAGCAATCTACAGATTCAGTGCAATCCCTATCAAACTACCGTTGTCATTTTTCACTGAACTAGAACAAAAAATTTAACAATTTGTATGGAAACACAAAAGACCCCGAATAGCCAAAGCAATCTTGAGAAAGAAAAATGGAGCTGGAGGAATCAGGCTCCCTAACTTCAGACTATACTGCAAAGCTACAGTAATCAAGACAGTATGGTACTGGCACAAAAACAGAAATATAGATCAATGGAACAGGATAGAAAGCCCAGAGATAAACCCACGCACATACGGTCACGTTATCTTTGATAAAGGAGGCAAGAATATACAGTGGAGAAAAGACAGCCTCTTCAATAAGTGATGCTGTGAAAACTGGACAGCTACATGTAAAAGAATGAAATTAGAACACTCCCTAACACCATACACAGAAATAAACTCAAAATGGATTAAATACCTAAATGTAAGGCCATACACTATAAAACTCCTAGAGGAAAACATAGGCAGAACACTCTATGTCATAAATTACAGCAAGATCCTTTTTGACCCACCTCCTAGAGAAAAGGAAATAAAAATAAACAAATGGGACCTAATGAAACTTAAAAGCTTTTGCACAGCAAAGGAAACCATAAACAAGATGAGAAGGCAACCCTTAGAATGGGAGAAAATATTTGCCAACAAAACAACTGACAAAGGGTTAATCTCCAAAATATACAAGCAGCTCATGCAGCTCAGTATCAAAAAACAACCCGATCCAAAAATGGTCAGAAGACCTAAATTGACATTTCTCCAAAGAAGATATACAGATTGCCAACAAACACATGAAAGGATGCTGAACATCACTTATGATTAGAGAAATGCAAATCAAAACTACAATGAGGTATCAACTCACACCGGTCAGAATGGCCATCATCAAAAAATCTACAAACAATAAATGCTGGAGAGGGTGTGCAGAAAAGGGAACCCTGTTGCACTGTTGGTAGGAATGTAAATTGATATAGCCACTATGGAGAACATTCTGGAGGTCCTTTAAAAACTAAAAATAGAACTACCATACGACCCAGCAATCCCACTACTGGGCATATACCCTAAGAAAACCATAATTCAAAAAGAGTCATGTACCACAATGTTCATCGCAGCACTATTTACAATAGCCAGGACATGGAAGCAACCTAAGTGTCCATTGACAGATGAATGGATAAAGAAGATGTGGCACATATATACAATGGGATATTACTCAGCCATAAAAAGAAATGAAATTGAGTTATTTGTAGCGGGGTGGATGGACCTAGAGTCTGTCACACAGAGTGAAGTAAGTCAGAAAGAGGAAACAAATACTGTATGCTAACACGTATATATGGAATCTAAAAAAAAAAATTGTTCTGAAGAACCTAGGGGCAGGACAGGAATAAAGACGCAGTTGTAGAGAATGGACTTGAAGACACGGAGAGGGGGAAGGGTAAGTTGGGATGAAGTGAGAGAGTGGCATGGACATATATACACTACCAAATGTAAAATAGATTGCTAACGGGAAGCAGCCACAAAGCACAGGGAGATCAGCTCTTTGTGACCACCTGGAGAGATGGGATAGGGAGGGTGGGAGGGAGATGCAAGAGGGAGGGTATATGGAGATATATTTATATGTATAGCTGATTCACTTTGTTATACAGCAGAAACTAACACACCATTGTAAAGCAATTATACTCCAATAAAGATGTTAAAAAATAAAAAAGAATATTGGGGGAAAAAAAAGAGTGATGTTAAAAGCTGAATTGTGTCCCTCCACAAAAAGATATGTTGAAGTCTCCAATACCTCAGAATGTGATCTTATTTGGAAACAGGGTCATTCCAGTGGTAATTAGTTAAGTTGAGGTTGTATTGGAGTAGGGTTAGCCCCTACTCCAATATGACTGGTGTCCTTTTAAGATGATGACTATGTAAAGACAGAGACATAGGGAGAATCCTATGTGACGGAGGCAGAGAGTGGAGTTATGGCAGCTACAAGTCAAGGAAAGCTAACTATTGTCAGGAAACCACAGAAGCTAGGAAGAGGCAAGGAAGAATTCTCTGTACAGGTTTCAAAGGAAGCATCAACCTGGTAACATCTGGATTTTGGAATTTTAGCCTCCAGAACTATGAGACAATAAACTTGTTGTTTTAAGCCGTCCAGTCTGTGGTGGTTTGTTACAGCAGCCCTAGAGAATTCATATAAGTGCCTTGACTGCTTTTGGCCTTTTGCACGTCTATATAAATTTTAGAAGTAGTTTGTCAAGTTCCATACACACTTGTGATTTTGATAAGATTGCATGAATCTATAAATAAATTCGGGAAGAAGTTACATATTTTTAATATTGAGTGAATATCTGTGGACACAGTATTCTTCTCAATTACTTAGGTTATCTTTAATGTCTCTTAAAGGTCTAAGAAATCTTTTGTTAGATTTATTCTGAAGTAATTGGTAATTTTTGATGCTATTATAATATGACATCTTTTGTAAAATTAAAACTTCTAACTATTTGTTGCTGGTATAGAGAAATAAAATAGATTTTTGTACATTGACTTAATATCCAATGACTTTGCTAAACTTTATGTTCTAAATTCTAACAGTTTATTTGTAAATTCTTTTGGATTTTGTATAAAATCATTATCATCTCTAAATAATGATATTTTTGTTTTTCTTCTACTTTAATTTCTTACGTTTGATTTCTTTTTATTTTCCTGTTGGTGGGCCCTCCAGGACGATGTTGACTAGAAATAGTGATAGCAGACTTTCTTGTCTTGTTCTTGATTTCCAGTGGAAAACTTTCAGTATTTAAATTCAGTATGATATTTGCTGTATGTTTTTGTAAATATTTTTATCAGATTAAAGAAATTTCTTTCTGTTCCTAATTTGCTAAGAGTTTTATTTGATTAAACCATACATGGATGTTAAATTTTATTAAGTGCTTTTATCTGCATTTATTGAGATGATCACATGATTTTTCTCCTTTAATTTGTTAGTGTGAATTACATTACTAAATTACTGAATATTAAAACAGCCATGAATTTCTGGTATAAACACAACTTGATCATAATCTATTAATATTTTTATATGTTGCTAGGTTAGGTTTGCTAATATTCTGTTTAGGAGTTTTGCATCTGTGCTTACATAAGTGAGCTTGGTCTGTAATATTCTTTTCATATATTGTCATTGTCAGGCTTTGGTATCAAAATTATGCTAGTGGGGCTTCCCTGGTGGCGCAGTGGTTGGGGGTCCGCCTGCCAATGCAGGGGACACGGGTTCATGGGTTCGTGCCCCGGTCCGGGAGGATCCCACGTGCCGCAGAGCAGCTGGACCCATGGGCCATGGCTGCTGAGCCTGCGCGACTGGAGCCTCTGCTCCGTAACGGGAGAGGCCACAGTGGTGAGAGGCCCGCGTACTGAAAAAAAAAAATTATGCTAGCCACATTAAATGAATTGGATAGTATTTGCTGTTTTTCTATTCTCTGAAAGAGGTTGTGTAAAATGAGAATTATTTACTCTTTATATATTTGGTAGAACCTAAAAGTAGTTATCTGGGCCTGGAGTTGTCTTTTGGGGCAGGTTTTTAAATTACTGATTTACTTTCTTTAATGGTTAAAGGGCTTTAGAGTTTTCTGTTTCTTTTACTGCTACTTTGATATACTGTATTTTTTATAGTATTTTTTTCTATCTCATCTAAATGTTCAAATTTGTTGGCAAAAGTTGTCAATAATAGGCCATTATTGTCTGTTTATGTGTGCAGCATCAGTAGTAGTTGTTCTTTTTTATTTCTGATATTTATTATTCACTCCTTCTCTCTTTTTTCCCCCTGATTATTTACCAAAGGTTTGTCAATTTTGTTAGTCCTTTCACAGAAGGGACTTTTAGCTTTCTTGTCTCTTCTCCATTATTTGCCCTCTATCTTTGTTATTTCTTTCCTTCTATTTTATTTTGCTTCTCTTTTTCTAATCTCTTGAGATAAATGCTTAGCTTATTAATTTTCAGTCTTTTTTCTTTTTAATATATACAGTTTAGGTTATATGTTTCCTTCTAAGTACTGTTTTAGCTGCATCTTAAAATTCCAATATTCAGATTTTTACATTATTATTCAGTTCAAATAATTTCCTGATTTCTCCATTATTTATTTTTTGACCCATTTGACTCATTTCATAATTTCTCAAGCAAAATTTTTGCAGTTATCTTTTTTTTTTTTTTTTTTTGCGGTACGCGGGCCTCTCACTGCTGTGGCCCCTCCCGTCGCGGAGCACAGGCTCCAGACGCGCAGGCTCAGCGGCCTTGGCTCACGGGCGCAGCCGCTCCACGGCATGTGGGATCTTCCCGGACCGGGGCACGAATCCGTGTCCCCTGCATCGGCAGGCGGACTCTCAACCACTGCACCACCAGGGAAGCCCTGCAGTTATCTTTTCACATTGTACAGTGGTAAGAAAACATCTGTATGATTTCAAACCTTTGTAATTTGTTGAGACTTGCTTTATGATCCAGTGTATGGTCAATTTTTTTTTTTTTTTTTTTTTTTTTTTTGCGGTACGCGGGCCTCTCATGGTTGTGGCCTCTCCAGTTCCGGAGCACAGGCTCTGGACGCGCAGCCTCAGCAGCCATGGCTCACAGGCCCAGCCACTCCGCAGCATGTGGGATCTTCCCGGACCAGGGCACGAACCCGTGTCCCCTGCATCGGCAGGCGGACTCTTAACCACTGTGCCACCAGGGAAGCCCTGGTCAATTTTTTTGTAAATGTTTCTGTGTATTTGATAAGAGTGTGCATTTCACAGTTGTTAGATTCAGTGTTCTAACTAAATCTAATTCAATTAGATTGTGTTCAAATATTTTGTGCTTTTTTTGATTGTTTTATTCCTTACTGAGAGAAGTATGTTAAATCTCTCTGCATAATTGTGGATTTATTTAACCTTGTAGTTCAGTTTTTGCTTTACGTATTTTCAAGTCATGTTATCAGGTGCATACAATTCTAAAATTATGTCTTTCTGGTGAATTGAAATTTTTGTCATTATGAAGCCTCTTTATTTATAATTTTCCCTTGAAGTTTACTTTGTGTGATACTAATATATATATATATACACCCATTTTATTTTGGTTGTTATTTGCATAGTATATGATTTTCCATCTTTTTACTTTCAACTTTTCAATGTCCCTTTAAAATTCAGTTTGAAAATCATTGTTTCTTAAACTAGAATATTTAGTCTATTTATATCATATGTAACTACGGATATGTTTTGTTTAATTCTATCATTTTATTTTATTTTTTTAATTTTTTTCTATTTGACAAACCTGCTCTATATTTTGTTCTCTCCTTGCTTGTTTTTTTTTTTCAGATTGACAGAGTATATTTTTTAAAATAATTTTTTCTCTTTATTAGCTTGGTAGTTGTATAGTGTAATTTTATTCATTTAGTATTTAACCTACGTATTACAACACGCATAATTTACTTTACTTAATAAAAACTTTATCCTTCTTCCAGATAATACAAGCAGTTTAGTATTTCATTTTCCCTATCCCTGACTTTACATTTCCCTCCATTTTGACTTTTTAGATAATTTCAACTCAATTGCTCCACAGAAACACAGAAGGCAGTTCAGGAAGACATTGTAATTTAATATTGTTAGATACAATTCTTACAACAATTTTAACTAGAAATCCCAACTCCACTGAGTTTCAGAGCTGTTAAGTAGCATTTCAGTCAGTTTATGAATTCTTATGTTTAGACTTCCAAAGATTTTTTTTTTTAATGAATAGTACATTCTAATGGATTTTTTGCTTTAGCACCTTTATTGCAATGGACCAGTTCCAGACCAGGTATATCTACTTATCCTATGTAGCACTTGCTGCGCACTTCATATCTGAAGACTCCTGTATTTCTTCTATTTTGGAAAATTTTATGCTTTTCCTCAATGCTCTTCTTGTGGCTTTCTCATTAGATGTATGTTGGAGACCTCCAATTGATCCTCCATGTTTTTAAACTGTTTTTTCATAATTATGTTTTTGCCACTTTATCTCACTGTAATAGGTTTTAGGTAAGTTCCTCAGTACTCTTCCATTTTATTAATTCCCTCACCATTATCTCATTTATTAAAGTTAAAAAAATTAAACTCTAGTTTTCATTTCTAGGATTTCTAACTTTTTTTTTCAAAATGCCTATTTTCATTTCATTTCTGTTTGTTTTATTTCATAATTTCATGATTTTTTCCCATAGAAATGTTATTCCTTTCTTTATCTCTTTGAGTATCCTGAAGTCATGTCAAGATTCCTTTTTTATTTTCATTTTGTTGCTTCTTAGTTTTCCTCATGTGGTATAAAATTTTAATTTGTAGACTCATCTTGAGGGCAAGTATTTTTTCCTTTGTCTTTGTTTGCTCACTCTCTGTTTTGTTGCAGTTGTCTGTACATAGCCCCTGTTGTCCCATGTCCAGAATCAGGTCTTTTAGGGACAGCTCAGGGCACTTATCACTGGCGATTAGGCAGCAGCACAGATCCAATCACTTAGCCAGTGGTAGCTCAGCCCAAGTCCTGACTGTGAAGCTGTCCACTTGTCTCATGTAGATGGGTACATAGTTTTATATAAGTTATATCCCCTGCAGCAGTCATAGCTCTTTCCAGCCTCCTTTCCACCCCAGTCTGTTATTTCAAGCAGTGAGACTGGCTCTGGTGTTCTGCCTCAGATAGGGCACTTTTAGTCTTCATTACCTCCTAAGGAAATAAGCTCCTGGCTGCCTTTGCCTGCTACATTCACCAGGTTTATTGCTTTGTATTTCTGTAGAATTTTTTTCTTTTGGAATGTAAGGTCCATAAGGGCAGAGACTTTGTTTTGTTCAGTGCAGAATCCTGTGTCTAAAACAATGCCTATCACATAGTAGGTACTGAATAAAAGCTTGTTAAATGAATAAATGAATGAACAAATGAATGAATGTTTGGCTACTGATCCACAGAGATGTTGGTCTCTTTGTAAGCTTGGCTACAGTTTAAAGATTTTCACTTTTTTACATTTTATCTTTCATTGCTATGATCTTCTTTGGGGTGGAGAGTGGCTCAAAGCATGAGTTTACAACATCTTGATCTGAAGTTGCAGCCAAGTATATATGTTAATACAGGTAGCTATTTGCCTAATAGGGATGGATAAATGTGTGCTGCAGTTATTAGTACTTATTCTATCTTACACAGCCAAATGCTTTACAGTTTTAAGAATCTGAGTTCTACAAACTCAAACTAATTTCCTAAGCACATCTTGATTTAATTTTCCTCTATGCTCTATTGGTAGAAAGCATTAAAAATTTCACATTATATTTAGCTTGATGGAAACCTGCCAAATACAGTCATTGAAGAAAGCTTCTCTAATTAGCCTTTTTGTGTACTGTAATTGTGAAAGTGGTGGAAGGTTCTGCAGAATATAACATGCCCAGAGAATTAATTAGAAACATGCCACCAAGGAGGATTTGGCATATGTATTAATTTTCTATTGCTGCTGTAACAAATTGCCACAATTGTAGCAGCTTAAAACAGTATCCATTTGTTATCTCACAGATCTGTAGAACAAAAGTGTGGCATGGCATAGTTGAATTCTCTGCTCAGGGTCTCACAAAGCTAAATCAAGGTGCTGGTAGAACTGCATTCCTTTCTGGAAGCTATTGGGAAGAATTAATAGGCATGCTGCGTTAATGCATAATTAATAATTAATATGCCTTCTTATTTTCTATATTTCTGATGCTTTGACACTTTGGACTTTGCTGGCCCTGGAGAGACTGCCCCTCCCAGGGCTAGCCAGTTCCTAGACAGTAAATGACTTACCTACAAGGGTGCCTTTCATATGCAAACTAACCAATCCAGAGCCCATACCCTCACTTCCTCCTATTTTTGGGCTGTCACACTCAGAGCCAGTATTCCCTTGCTCTAATCAACCCAGGGACGGATACTAGGCAACTAGGGACAGCCCCTATGCCCTAGAACCTGCTGAAATTATTCAAACTAGCCAAGGCCAAGCCTGCTTACCCTGCCTCGTCCTTTCCTTCCCATCTAAACCACAATAAAGACCCACATGTTCCCTAGTCTCTCTGCCTCCTGAGTGACCTTGGTGCTTTCCTGTGTGGGCCTGTGTGGTGTGGCATGCCCCTCCTCTCGGCAACTGTGAGTAACAAACTATCTTTTCAATGGCCATGGTCTCCTGATCTGTTGGCCTTACCTTACCTAAATAATAATAAAACCTACATTTTAAAACAAGCTTACTCAGGTTGTTGGCAGAGTCCAGTTCCTTTTCATGGCCTTCCATGTGGCCCCTCTGCCTTCAAGCCAGTAACATCATATTCAGTCCTTCTTATGCTTTGAATCTCTCTGACTTCCTCTTCTGCTTTTAAGGACTCATGTGATTACACTGGGTTCTCCAGAATAATCCAGATAATCCAGAATAATCTCTTTATTTTAAGGTGAGATGATTAGTAATCCTAATTACATTTGCAATATTCTTTTACCATGCAATGTAACATAACCACAGGAGTAATACCAGGGGACAAAGATCATGGATGCCAAAATTCTGCTTACTACAGTGTTTGAGAAGTTAAATAAGGAAAGAAATACTGGCTTCACAATTTGCATTGGGAAGACATCATAAGCAATTGTAGTATGTTCTTATCTGTTCACATTGCAGGCTGCAGTCTCTGAGTTTATCTGTTTAGAATTTCTGTGGCTAAGGTAGCTTTAGATAACAATATGACTGAGAGAATTATACTGTAAAGAATTTCTCAAGTATGAGTCTAGTTTTGATGCTATCATGCATAAAGCCAAGATGTTAAGCTTGCTTGACACTTAGACTGTGCTCTCCTCTATTTGAAATTACTTATATTTCTCTAAAGGGGATCTTAGGTGTTTGTGTCCCTTCATGCACATTTACCCCTAACAGGACATGTTAACCATATTGTATTTTCCCATCATAGTACCTTTATATTGACTTCATCTATTTTCTTACATACTTATCGGGGGGAAAATTCTGAGACATAATTATACATTGATAGTTTAAAAGCTGTGACTTACACTGCCTAGTGCCTAACACAGTTAAAAATAGTTTATCCTGTTCAATTAATACAGGACCAAATAATGCAAATGTGAAACATCGCAGAGGCAAACATTTTCCAGGATCACTTTATGCTAGTATGCAGGGGCTCTTTGAGACAGTCACAAGTGTGTTCTCGCCCTGTTGAGTACTCATCCTCACTTCCCCTAGCACTGTTTTCTAATGCCCTTTTCTCTTTTCTCCTTTCTTTATCATTTTTTTTCTTTTCTTTTCTTTTTTAATTTATTTATTTATTTTGGGCCGTGTTGGGTCTTCGCTTCTGTGGGAGGGCTTTCTCCAGTTGCGGCGAGCGGGGGCCACTCTTCATCGCAGTGCGCGGGCCTCTCACTGCTGTGGCTTCTCCCGCTGCGGAGCACAGGCTCCAGACGCGCAGGCTCAGCGGCCATGCTCACGGGCCCAGCCGCTCCGTGGCATGTGGGATCCTCCCGGACCGGGGCACAAACCCGGGTCCCCTGCATCGGCAGGCGGACTCTCAACCACTGCGCCACCAGGGAAGCCCTTTTTTTTCCTTTTCTTATGTCTACTTCTTGCTTTCCCTTTTCTTCTGGTTTTAATTTTTTCCTTATATGCATGTCCTAATCCTGCTTTATGGATTTCATCACTATATGATTTCATCACTCATGCTAGTTTTTCAGTTTCCGTGGTTTGCCCTCTTACCTTTTCTTTTCATTGCGTTTTTCCAACACGTATTGTTTCCTTATATTATCTGTTCCTCAAACACAGTATTTCCCTTAGAGAAAACTATGCAACCAATCATTTGGCAAATAAATCTATAGTACCTGCTCAAGTTTATTACTAGGTGAGGTAAGAGAAGTAAAATTAATAATAAATAATTGATAATGTGAACCTGGATTTAGCTATAGGGTTCTCCTTAATTCTCTAAAATTGTAAAAATTATTCTTAGCTTGCAGGCAGTACAAAAACAGGCTGAAGTCCAGGGGCCCATAGATAGCAAATTCCTGTGCATAGTTTTGTTTTTTTAAACAATCCCCTATCAAGAGGCAGGTTGTTTGCATTTTTCACTATTTCAAACAGTGCTGCAGTTAAAACTCCTACTACTCATATCTCTGTTCATGTATATCAATAGAATTCTAGAAGTGAAATCAGTCCTTAAAATGTATTTGCATTTAACATTGGGACAGATATTGCCAAATTACCCTCTGCAAAGGTTGTACCATTTACACTTCTGCTAATAGTATATGAGAGTGCTATTCTCTATACCTTGTAAAAACTTGGTATTATAAAACTTAAAAATTTTTGCCCATCCAATGGCTAAAAAATAGTGTCTCACTTTTAAAAATTGTATTTTCCTCATTCCTAGTGATGTCAGGAATTTTAAAAATATATTTGTTAGGCATTTAAATATATTTTCTGTGAATTTCCTATTAATGTGCTTTTGTGTCCTTTTGTTTTTAATTTTAGGAGCTCTCATTAATTCCTTCTCTGTTTTATATGTGGCAAAGTTTCTAGCCAGTCTGTCACTTGTCTTTTAACCCTGTTTAGAAATTTCGTATTTTTATTTTAGACAAACTAAAACTCTTACTTTGTGACTTCTTGGAGGTGTTGTTTCTAGTTTTGGATGCCTCCACTCTCAGGTTAGAGGTATGTCCTTTTAAATAGTCATTTGACTAAATTCCTATCTGAATTTGACATAAGGAAAATAACAGTTGCTCTCAATTTCTTTGATTTTTAACTTTGATTGTCAGGAAACAGCTAAATCTATGGTTCAAGAGTGGTAACTATCCTACTTCTTAGGCTATGCAATAGTTACTGTGAGCTGTCAGTGATAAAATGGTAGCTGTAAACCTGAAAACAGGCACTGCGTATAGCTGAGCAAATATGAAAACCTAGCCCCTGAACCAAAATACAAGGCAGAAAAATAGGTCATTAGGAGACCTCAAATATGAGTGGGGCAGCTCTCAGTATCTGAGTTTGTGGGACAAATTTGATCGGCAGTACTGGGGAGTTGATGGGGATGCAAGGCCTAGAAATGGAAGTGGATGCACACACAATCTAGGGGAATCTATAGCCACAGGTTCTGATCCTGTGAACTTGCAACTTCTATAGTTCACAGCGTTTTACCTGCAATTCTGAAATCCCCAAAGCTCTAAAGACCTATACTTTAAAAAATTTTGTTGTCAAAATCTTACCTAAAAGGATGTATGTGACTATTTAAAGTCTTTATCCCACTTAGTTTGAAAATTCATACATTTTTTGCTTAAATAATAATGCAGTTGATTTTAAGTTGTTCCTCACACAATACTGGAGTGTATTGTGTAATATCTGGTGTATGTACCTCCTTACCTTTCTAAAATTCAAAATATTCTGAATTCTGAAATGTATCTAGCCTCAAGGGTTTCTGTTAAGGGACTGTGGACTTGTAATAAATATCTTACCCGAAGGCCCAGATGGAATTAGCTTTCTTTTTGCCTCTTTATGGTTTCTGGTTTCACTTTCTTACATTATTTTTAATAATCCTGTTGCATATGTATTTTTAGTATAAGCTCTCAATTTTTTTGGCAATAAGGTTGTGGAAGCCAGTCTCCAAGAGGACCCGCAATAATCTTTGCCCTTGTGTAGTCTTTTCCTATATTAACTCAGAGCTGCTCTGTGTGTACATATAGAATATGGGCAACAGTGCTGGTACGTGACTTCTGAGGCCAGGCCGTAAGAGACATTTTAGCTTCTGCTTTGGTCTTTTGGATCTTTGGTTCTGAGGGAAACCAGGCGCCATGGCATGAGGACACACAAGGAGCTACAAGAAGAATCCTAAGTGGAGAGGAACACACTTGCCAGCCATGTGAGTGAGACACCTTGGAACTGGATTCTCCAGCCCCAGCCAAGACTTTAGATGGCTGCAGCCCCAGCTGACACCTCAACTGCAACCTCATGAAAGATTCTGAGTCACAACCGTTCAGCCAAGCTTCTCCTATATACACAATCCACAGAACTGTGAGAATAATAAATGACTGTTGTTCTTTTAACCACTAAGCTCTTGGGTGATTTGATATGCAGAAATAGATAACTAATGTAATGAATGATAACTAAGGAATAATTAGTTCAAAAAAAGCATCTACTCTTTAGAAACTGTTTCTGCAGGGCCCCAAACCAATGAATAGATTTAATGTGGTAATTGATCCCTGCATTGCATTTCCTGCATAATTTGTATACTGAAAATATCTGGGATTTTATCCTTTATCATATATAGTATTTAAATATTTTTCCTTTTTCCCTCTCTGACAGAACTGCTGATATAATCTTATTTTCATGAAACTCCTTATGGTGTGACTATGCTGATTCTGGCCCAGAAATAGTTTTGCATCAATGATCTGTTGCTGTGTAACAAACCATCCCAAAACTCAGTGTTTTAAAACAATGACGATTTCTGTTTCTCATGATTCTGTGGCTTGGCTGGACAGTTCTTCTGCTGGTCTTGCCTACACTGCTTTATGGAACTGCGTTCATCTGGTGGGTCTGCTAGAGCTGCAGAGTCTTGAAGGTCTCACCCTCATGTCTGGGACCTTGGCAGGAATGGTTGGAAAACTAGGACCTCTCTCTCCACATGGTCTCTCATCAGTATTTGGACTCCTGCTTTTTTCCATGATGGCTGAGCCCTAAGAGGGCACAGGCGGAAGCTACAATCAATCTTTAGATCTACGCTCTGGAACTTTCACAATATCACTTCTGTTACATTCTAAAGGTCAAAGCAAGTCACCAGGCCAGTCTAGATTCAAATGGTGAAGAAAGAGCCCCCACCTCTTTATTGGAGAAGCAACAATGTAACATTGCAAAAGAGGCATAGGCAGAGGGAGAAGTGAGTCCTTGGGGACCATTATTATAATGATATACCCTATGCTTCATTAGGAGAAATTATAAAAATTAATTTACAAGTTTCTAACAATCTGCATTCATTAACGCAGAACTGGAAGATCCAGACTGATTCATTCATCGAACATACATATATTGAGAATCTACTATTTTGTGGACCCTAGGGAATAAAAATATATAATTCCTTACCTGAAGTAAGAAATATACTTTTTTTGGTCTCTTCAAATTCAGTCTTCTAGGATCAGGAAATAAGTGTTCTTCATAAACAAACAAAGCAACAGATATTTTTGAGTGACTTCTGTGCTTAGAATTCTGCTATTTATCCCTGAGGTGCTTTGCTAGGAGATAAATGTGGCAGCTTCTGTGAGTTATTGATGCTCTCTACAGATGTTCCTATGGATCCCACACTCTTGGCCATAACATCTGCCCTCAGGGTGTTTGATAGGGCATCTGAGTCCTGTTTGGCTCCACCTGCCTTTCCTATTACATGCTTTACCATATAGCAAGGATGCTAGGAGTGAACTCTTATATAATAAAATACATAATTATTTTACTCTTAAAATAATTGGAGTAGGTGTCAGAGGGAGGTTATGGAATTGTCTGTCTGTACTTCATGTGCTGAACAAAGTATTGAGCATTAGATTACAGAGACCTGAATAAGACATAAGACATAGAGTGGGAAGGGAAAATACAAATCATCTGGCCACCCTCTCATTTGAAAGATAAGAAAATTGAGACTCAGAGACGTTAAGTGATGTGCTCACATTAAGATATCTATTTAGCAACAGACATGAAACGGCAGTCTAGGAATTCTGACATGCTGACTGATGTTTTTTCCACTGATGCCTGCCATCTTAAGACCTTATATCCTTAAGGAAGAGAAATGATAATATCTAAAATTTATTGAGAATTAACTTAGTGTGTGTCAAGCAGTGTTGTAAACTTGGAGTTTCTCAGTGTGTCCTCAACAGCTGGAGGAGTGGGTACTGTTAGTACTCCTGTTTAGAAAGGAGGAGAGCTTAAGTAACTTTCCCAAACTCCTAAGACTAAAAATTTCAGAGGCAGGTTCTCACCCAGGCATTCTTTCTCTACAGACTATGCTCTTAATCACTGTGCTAGTCCCACTCTATGAATGAGGGTGACAATAGTGAAAAAGCCAGAGGAGGCTGGGAGCCTACTGAGGTTATGGAAAATCTTTAGATCCCAAGTGAGGGACTGTGCTGGAGGCAGAGGACATGCGCCTCTTGGGGGCAGGACACAGAACCAGGCTCATGGTAGAAGCCGAGACTGATTTTGAATGAATTCCAGATTTCCCATTTTTTGTTGAACTGACAAGTCAGTAGAGTACACATTATGTTAGAATTTTTCTCCTGCACTGAAGACATTGCTGATAACATGAATGAATTAAACCTAGACATTCTATGGTATGGGCAATAAATCTTTTTTTTTTTCATACTCCACTTTAGAAGTGATTAGATTTCTGGTCCATTCATTCATTCACTCATTGTTTCGTTCAAGAAATTGAGCATCAGTTTTGTGCAAGAAGGCATTGTATTAGGCATAGAGCCACTTCAGGGTTACCTTTGGAAGCTGTCTCTGCCTTCCTTTTTTTTTTTTTTTTTTTTTTTTTTTGCGGTACGCGGGCCTCTCACTGCTGTGGCCTCTCCCGTTGCGGAGCACAGGCTCCGGACGCGCAGGCTCAGCGGCCATGGCTCACGGGCCCAGCCGCTCCGCGGAATGTGGGATCTTCCCAGACCAGGGCATGAACCCGTGTCCCCTGCATCGGCAGGCGGACTCTCAACCACTGCGCCACCAGGGAAGCCCTCTGCCTTCCTTTTAGCTCTGATTATGTCATCCTATTTATCATGGTTCATGGCGCTTTCTTTACTTTTTGTTTTCTTGAGGTAATAGCCAAACATTGCAATTCTTAAGTTTATAGCACAAAATTAGAAAGTAATATGTCTCACATGGTTTTCGATTTGGTATTTTTTAAGGGATTCCAGAAAGAAGGAACACAAATCTGTCCTTGGTCAATTTGAATGAAAAATTATTGTTGTACCAGTTAGAGTATCGCTGCCTGATATAACAATGATATACAATGGCTAAAACATGATGATATGTAATGGCTAAATCATGAAATAAGTTTGTCCCTTGTTTGTATAAAATCCCAAAGGGGTGTTTCTGGTAAATAAGGTGGGTCTCTTCCAAGTGTTACACCGATGCCCATTTCCTCTGAAGTTGTTTGCCCATGTCGACATCAAGCTGGCGGAAGGGGGAAGAACATGGAGGGTGTCACACATGTGTTACTTTTATGGGCTAGACATGGAAGAGGCACTTATCATTATACTGGCATTCCTTTGACTAGAACTCAGTTACTTGGTCAAAACCTAACTGTGAGGGAGACTGGAAAACATATGCCACTGGATACCCAGAAAAGGAGGAAATAGTTGAAAAGTGGAGGAGGACTGTGAAAGCCTCTGGCTTACTCCACTTCTCTCTTAATTCACAAATTCTCCTTTAAACCTACCCATTTTCTTGAATTTCATGTAAATATTTCATTTCATAAAATTAAAAAATTATATTGTCAAATATCTTTTGAAATCATGTTCAATGCTTTTATTTTATAGATGAGAAGTATGAGGTCCAGAGAGATTAAGTAATGTGCCTAATGTCCCACAGCTTATAGGCAACAGAACGAAGGCTAGAGCTTGGAGGTTTCTTGATTTTCTCCTTTATTCTAATTTGAAATAATATCAATAATATCTGCCCAAGCCCTTATTATCTGTTTTACATTTTGGCCTCACACAGAACAGTTTTGTTGAATTTGTTTTGCGGAGAGCCTGATATGAATATTTTTAATTAATTTATTTATCATTTATTATTTATTTTATTTTTCCTCATCAAAGAGGTTCTCACTATAGCCTTTAGATGGCACAAGTTAGCTAATCCAAGGCTGTTTTGTAGCTACGATAATTATAGAAGTTTCAAGAAAAGATTATGGAAAATGGGAGCATTGAATAGTAATTTAAACAAGTAGACATGTTATCAGCAAAGTCTCCCAGCACTAAGAATCTGTCTTCTGAATTAGTCTTTATGTACAAGAGGCTAATGTTTAGAAGTGTTTCTAGGAGTTCTCTAATTCTGCCAGTGTTGGGAGTCACTGGGAATAAGTGATGTTTGGGACAGATTTTGGGATAAGAATTAGGACTGGAGAAGGATTTCTGAAGTGGATAGAATATAAATCTGGGAGGTAGGAGGCCTCAGTTTTCCACGAGTTCTCCAATATTCAGGACAAGTTTTCTATTAGAATTATGCTACTTATTGTGGATCCTCATGGCATTTGCTAATTATTTATCTCACCAGGGTTTTCTGAAGACCTTTGTGATGATGTATGGAAATCTGATATTTTATGTACCCCTGTAGGATGGTGCTGCAGCACAATGCTTTGCCCTTGTTAGCGATATAGCAATTATTTGCGGAACTGAATTTTCCCACTTGATTTTTTTCTCCTCATTCTTATCACTGGAGGGATTAAAAACTCCTTTCCTAAGATAGCAAGGAAAAGCGCTATTTACCTAGGGCCTCTTATGTTGACCAGCACTCTTGTAGCTGGTGTGAGGGATCCTAGGAAAATCTGCTCTCTCTTGAAATCTAATTCAGTTCTGAAGACAATATTCAGCTAAAAAAAAAAAAAAAAACATAAACAGAAGAGGTAATATAAAACCAAAACACTCTGATATGTGAAGTTAGTTCTTTTGCTGTGAGCATGTGCAAACAACCATTATATACACCAAATAGATGAAAATATGTTGAATTGAGGAAGGTGATGGTAAAATGTTCCTCTAGTATTCACTTAGAGTGTGCTCTTTGGCTTCACTATCTCTAACTTTCAAAATTCTATGATTTTATATGAGTATTGGAATCTTAAGTAGAATTTGAATATGCTAACTTCATTTTTCCCAACAATGTCAGTTTCCAGTTTTATGTAATAATATGAAACAGGCAAAGCTAATTGTTGGTGTTTTTGGACTCAGCATGGTGGGTCATTTCTCATCTTGGGTGATATCCCTAACCTCACCTCACTCCCAGCAGCTAAAGTCTTCTATTCTCTTCCAATAATTCTGACAAAATCCACTCTTTCAACCTTCACAATAGGGCATATGTGACTGATGCTGGCCTCAACTGTTTCTGATATCCACCGAGTTTTCCATTTTAACCTATATCAACAACCTTCTAAACCAAAGGTATGAAGTTAAACAGATGTAATTTGCTTTGCTTACTGGTAAGACAATTTACCTAATGAGTTCAGTAACTTAAAATACACGGTATCCAGTTATCTTCTGTGATTTAATGATATATCTGTCTTTTAAATATTCTGAAATGCAAAGGGTTATTTCTGATGATTCTCATATTGGAAAATAATTTGTCATGACTAAAAAGTCCATTTCTATTTTGGTACATCTTACTGCACAGTGTTTGCTAGGAGAGAACAGACACCTGCATTTTTGCCCTTAGTGCCGCATTAGGAGAGATTGTGAGTATGGTTCCTATTGACTGTATGAGGAAAAAGGGTTAGGAAATGCTGGGTATGAGTCAGTGAAAAAGTGACGAAAAACATATACGATAGTAGTGTATTGGTCCAGTCACTATTTTGTCTCCTAGAACAAAGTGTGATATCATGAAACTAGGTTATGGCTTCACTGTGCCCCTATTAAATTTAAAAATTTTATTTAGATTTTATATGGAAATATCTTCCATAGAACATAAAATTCTGTACACCTGATCTTTCGAGTACTTTTCTCCCATTCCAAATACCTACCAATCATTTATTTTTTCTTTCAGGTTTAGATTTTTCCTCTCTCTTGTCCTTATTCTAATCTGGACCCACATTTTTCTTCTTCTTTCCATTGTGAAGAATAGGGATTTTCATCAAAGCTAAACAATTAATTAAACAATTAAGCAAATTAAGAGTGTGCCTGAGTACACTGCCAGGCACTGCGAAGGTTATGAGAAAAGGCAGTGCTACTTAGTGGTCTAGCACTTGGATTTGGACTCAGGTTTCCAGGCTTTATATACCTGTTTTACTGGCTGTGTGAACATGGGCACTTTCACCTCTGTGTAGTGAAGATGACAATAAAAGCACTTCCATCAAATATAATTAATTGAGCTAACCTATGTAAACCACTGACCCCAGTACATGGTACATAATAAAGTCAATAGATGTTACTATTATTACTTATAATTCTTATTCTTCATTATTATTAAAGAGTATTAAACATGAAGCCTATCCTAAGGAAATTCACAGTTCAGCTGAATTAATATTCATAAACAAAACCACAAAGAATGAAGCAAAATAACAAAGTTGAGTAATGTAGATTGTGATATTGGCAAGAAGAGACTTAACTAAGGAGGAATTCATGGAGGTTGCAAGGATTTAGCTGAGCCTTAAAAGGTGGGTAAGGTTTGGGTCTGCAAAGAAGATAGAGAGACAAGATTCCCTTATGTAGGTTTTTCTTGATTATCAGGAGTCTTGGGATCCTTCCATCTTTTAGGGATAAGCTGCTTCTAGGGCTAGGTTCTGGCAAGATCAGGAACACCATTTCTTCAGGGCTTCAGTGTTTGATGAATTTGTTCTGTGAGGATTAATAGAGTAGACGAATGAGTAACAGAAAAGGTAATTAAGCAATATGATAGGACAGACTGTGGCATAACAATGATTAATGGGATGCCTCAGGTGAGCACTGAGGCACAAGGCAGAACTGAGAGCTCTTGGTGTACCAGAGAAGTGTCATTAATCAGCCTTACATCATGCTTGAGAGTAGTTTATTGGAATTATAAAATAGCTACTTAAAATAACGTTAAAAGTACAATTTTAAACATGTACAATTGATTCTGGTGAAGTACTATGCCAGAAATGAATTCCAGCCTTCCAGAGGACTGTACCCCAAGAAAAGGAAAAAGCTGTGCTCTTCAAAGCTGAAAGTAGCCCATTGACACAGTGTGGCCCTGCCAACTTTACCTTCTTAAAACTGTTCTTTTCATTGGAAACCACGGTAGAGACCAGCAAAAACAGAAACGAAATCTTGGCAGTGCTTCTTCCTGCCTCATGTGCCTTGTAATGTCGCCCAAGCTGTCAGCCAAGGCTGGCTGTTTCTTCCACACCACATCTCCAGGGAGTGTGTAAAGAAAGGGGTTCTGGACAACGCACAAGCATCTGTTGAATTTGGGACAACCTATCGCTTCTGCACATCAAAGAGGAAAGATGGGTTTGGGGGGTGATGGTCAGGGAAAGGGATCGGGTCTTTCACCTTGAACTATTGTAGGGGGTTCATCTCAGTAGGGGTACAGTTCAACGTTAAGCACCACAAATCAAGTGGTTAGACAAGAGGTCAACATCCAGAGTTAGATTTGGGTTGCTAGTTTGGTGTCTCAGGACCTAGAGAAAAGCTCAAGGTTTGGAGAGGCTTTTCTCCAAAACAGTTTGGAGCTATGAGGGCAGGGGAAGTAATGTAGTACAGAGCTGATGCACCTGACAGGCTCAAAGAGCTGTCTAGGATACCTAGTAATGCCTCCTCTACTGCCTACCCACTTTCATGGTTATGGCCCTCCCCTTAACTTGGGTGCCCTTCAAGGGACTCTGATATCGATTCATCAGAATTAATTAAATAATTAGGCACCTACTTCTCCTCTTTAGTTTTTCTATTCATTAAGAAAAAAAAGTTGTGACCTTATGCCAAAACAAAATATCTTTCCCCTCTTTCCCTGCAAGCACCTATTCTGGTCATATTAATTCAGATAGCTACCTCATTGGAACTGCACATTTTTTTACACTTTAATCTTGCTTTATTCCTTGTAGTGGGTTGAATGGTGGCCTCCCAAAATATATGTCCATCTAGAACCTGTGAATATGACCTTATTTGATAAAAAGAGTCTTTGCAGATGCAATTAAGTTAAGGGTCTTGGGATGAGATCGTCTTGGACTAGGATAGCTCTAAGTCCAATGACAAGTGTTCTTGGAAGAGAAGAGAGGAGAAGACACAGATAAGAAGGCAATGTAAAGAAGGACGCAGAGATTGGAATGATAAGTCTACAAGCCAAGGATTGTCAGAGGCCACCAGAAGCTAGGAGAGAGGTGTGGAATAGATTCTCCCTCAGAACCTCCAGAAGGAACAAAACCTTGCTGACACCTTGATTTTGGGTTTCTGATCTCCAGAACTGTGAGAGAATAAATTTCTGTTGTTTTAAGCCACCAAGTTTGTGGTAATTTGTTACAGCAGCAACAGAAAACTAATACAGCCTTGTAGAGCTTGCCTTAGGAAGCAATTTCCAGCTGAAGGGGTCCAGAAACTTGCTAACTTGCTGACCTTAGTATCCAGCGATCACCCTCTGAAGTATGTTGATATCCAGTGATGACAATTCACTCCTAAAGTCTGGGTTTCTGGGGCCAAGATAGCAGAGAGCTTTGACGTAGATGAATGGATAGATCATTCTGCCAGTTTTATTGCAGACCATGCCATGATACTGTTTTGTTTTTTTTTTCCCTGAAATAGGTGGAAGCCTTTTATTTTGCAACTAATGCCAACCAGTTTGCTATGAGAGCTGTCAAATCAGATGACTTTAATTGCTTTGATGAATAGCTAAAATACCATCTTAAAATGCAAAGTTGTTTATTATCTGTTAAAAGAGCACAATTCTGGAAACCACAGACAAGTGCTCTGAGCTCTGGTTTCATTAATTTATTCATTAAAATACATAATAGGCACATTCAAGGTCTCTGTCTTCCTGGAATTTACGTTTTATGAGGTCATTCCATTCAGTACAATAAACTTTGTTTGTCTTGGTTTACTCTTCCCTCAAGTTCCTCTCAGTTGAGGTAAAAAGATCCAGACTTTCAAAATGAGTAAGAAAGAGGCTGATGATTTGCTTTACAGAATGGTCCTTTGCTTCATAAAAGGATTAAATACATGTTTCATTCATTCATTTAGTGAATATTTATTGAGAATCTATGTGGCAGACAATGTTCTATGCACTGAGGATACAGGAGTGAAAAAGGCAACCTTCCTATCCTCACCAAACTTACTTTCTAACAGGAGAGGCAGGCACTGAACAGATATACAATTATATAAATTAATAAATATATAATGTCAAACAATAATAAGTAATATGAAGAAGGCCCTTTTTCCCCAGGGCCTGGACAGATCTTGACAGGATGTGTCTATCATTTATAACCTATTTTTTTTCAAGAGACCTTGGTTCCATTTGATCTCCTGGCTTCAACTCTTGAACCTCTTCAGATCTATCCTTCATCCAGCAATCAGAGTGATACTTCTAAAACATAAATTGGGTAATATCTTCCTGGCTTTGGACTTCAGTGCTTTTCTTGGACTTAGAATGCAATCCAGGCTCCTGCAAGGTCTTGTAAGCTTATTTCATGCCACTTGCCCCTTTGCTCACTTGTTGAGCCACATTGTTTTTCTCTCAATTCATTCAGTACCCATACAGGTAGATTCCTTTACCTGCAATGCTTTTCACTCCTACTCCCTTTCAGTAGATTCCCTCATTTTATTCCCTGTCACAGCATCTATTACAGATTGGAAATATGTATTTATTTGTTTGGTACCTGCTCCCTGCCAGTCTTCTCCTAGCTTTACTTGTCTGAAACTTTGTGAGGCGCTGGGATTATAGCTGCCTACCTAGAATCTAGCCCAGCACTTGGCACATAGAAACTATAGGCAAATATATATATTTTAAAAATAAATTTATTTATTTTTATTTTATTTTTGGCTGCGTTGGGTCTTCGTTGCTGCACGCGGGCTTTTCTCTGGTTGCAGCGACCGGGGGCTACTCTTCGTTGCGGTGCGCCGGCTTCTCATTGCGGTGGCTTCTCTAGTTGTGGAGCACAGGATCTAGGTGCGTGGGCTTCAGTAGTTGTGGCACGTGGGCTCAGTAGGTGTGGCTCACGGGGTCTAGAGCGCAGGCTCAGTAGTTGTGGCACACGGGCTTAGTTGCTCCGCGGCATGTGGGATCTTCCCGGACCAGGGATCAAACGTGTCCCCTGCATTGGCAGGCGGATTCTTAACCACTGCACCACCAGGGAAGCCCTATAGGCAAATATTTATTGAATAAATTTTAAAAAAAGGAAATGCACTAGTGAGTGAGATCCAGACTTTTAAGAAATCAGTCCAATGCAAAGAGTGAGTTACTTAAATTATTCTTATATTAAATTGTATTGCTTTCTTCATTTGTTATTCTCTAGTTCTTTTGTGTCTACTGTTGTAGGCACAGAAAGGAGAAAATTTACTGGAGTTAGGCAGTTTGTTGCCTTCAGAAATACTTTTGTGTTCCTTCCAAGAACCAATATGTTAGTTAAAGAATAAAAGAGAGCCATCTATTGATAATAAATATGACTGGCTGTTGACTATTTGTGTCACCAAGAAAGTAGGAGATGTTGAGATCATTCTTCAACACATTCTAGGAAGCAGGTCCCCAATTTGTGAGCATTCGATCTACCAGTGACCTTTTATTTTTTTAACATCTTTATTGGAGTATAATTGCTTTACAATTGTGTGTTAGATTCTGCTTTATAACAAAGTAAATCAGCTATATGTATACATATATCCCCATATCTCCTCCCTCTTTCATCTCCCTCCCAACCTCCTTATCCCACCCCTCTAGGTGGTCACAAAGCACTGAGGTGATCTCCCTGTGCTATGCGGCTGCTTCCCACTAGCTATCTATTTTACATTTGGTAGTGTATATATATCCATGCCATTCTCTCACTTCGTCCCAGCTTTCCTTTCTCCCTTCCTGTGTCCTCAAGTCCATTCTCTACTTCTGCATCTTTATTCCTGTCCTGCCCCTAGGTTCTTCAGAACCATTTTTTTTTTTTTTTAGATTCCATATATATGTGTTAGCATATGGTATTTGTTTTTCTCTTTCTGATTTACTTCACTTTGTATGACAGCCTCTAGGTCCATCCACCTATAACTCAATTTCATTTCTTTTTATGGCTGAGTAATGTTCCATTGTATATATGTGCCACATCTTCTTTATCTATTCATCTATTGATGGACACTTAGGTTGCTTCCATGTCCTGGCTATTGTAAATAGAGCTGCAATGAACATTGTGGAACATGACACTTTTTGAATTATGGTTTTCTCAGGGTATATGCCCAGTAGTGGGATTGCTGGGTCATATGATAGCTCCATTTTTAGTTTTTTAAGGAACCTCCATACTGTTCTCCATAGTGGCTATATCAATTTACATTCCCACCAACAGTGCAAGAGGGTTCCCTTTTCTCCACACCCTCTCCAACATTTATTGGTGTAGATTTTTTGATGATGGCCATTCTGACCAGTGTGAGGTGATACCTCATTGTAGTTTTGATTTGCATTTCTCTAATGATTAATGATTAGTGATGTTGAGCATTTCATTAGGTCCCATTTGTTTATTTTTGTTTTTGTTTCCATTTCTCTAGGAGATGGGTCACAAAGGATCTTGCTGTGATTTATGTTGTAGAGTGTTCTGCCTATGTTTTCCTCTAAGAGTTTTATAGTGTCTGGCCTTACGTTTAGGTCTTTAATTGATTCTGAGTTTATTTCTGTTTACGGTGTTAGGGAGTGTTCTAATTTCTTTCTTTTACATGTAGCTGTTCAGTTTTCCCAGCATCACTTATTGAAGAGGCTGTCTTCTCCACTGTATATTCTTGCATCCTTTATCAAAGATAAGGTGACCATATGTGCGTGGGTTTATCTTTGGGCTTTCTATCCTGTTCCATTGATCTATATTTCTGTTTTTCTGCCAGTATCATACTGTCTTGATTACTGTAGCTTTGCAGTATAGTCTGAAGTTAGGGAGCCTGATTCCTCCAGCTCCATTTTTCTTTCTCAAGATTGCTTTTGCTATTCGGGGTCTTTTGTGTTTCCATACAAATTGTTAAAACTTCTTTTCTAGTTCTGTGAGAAATGCCATTGGTAGTCTGATAGGGATTGCATTGAATATGTAGATTGCTTTGGGTAGTATAGTCATTCTCACAATGTTGATTCTTCCAGTCCAAGAACATGGTATATCTCTCCATCTGTTTGTATCATCGTTGATTTCTTTCATCAGTTTCTTATAGTTTTCTGCATACAGGTCTTGTTTCTCCTTAGGTAGATTTATTCCTAGGTATTTTATCCTTTTTGTTGCAATGGTAAATGGGAGTGTTTCCTTATTTCTCTTTCAGATTATTCATCATTAGTGTTTAGGAATGCAAGAGATTTCTGTGCATTAATTTTATATCCTGATACTTTACCAAATTCATTGATGAGCTCTAGTAGTTTTCTGGTAGCATCTTTAGGATTCTCTATGTATAGTATCATGTCATCTGCAAACAGTGACAATTTTACTTCTTCTTTTCTGATTTGGATTCCTTTTATTTCTTTTTCTTCTCTGATTGCTCTGGCTGAAACTTCCAAGACTATATTGAATAATAGTGGTGAGAGTGGGCAACCTTGCTTTGCTCCTGATCTTAGTGGAAATGGTTTCAGTTTTTCACCATTGAGAACTATGTGGGCTGTGGGTTTGTCATATATGGCCTTTATTATGTTGAGGTGATTTCCCTCTATGCCTACTTTCTAGAGGGTTTTTATCATAAATTGGTGTTTAATTTTGTTGAAAGCTTTTTCTGCATTTATTGAGATGATCATATGGTTTTTATCCTTCAGTTTGTTAATATGGTGTATCCCATTGATTGATTTGCATATATTGAAGAATCCTTGCATTCCTGGGATAAACCCCACTTGATCATGGTGTATGATCCTTTTAATGTGCTGTTGGATTCTGTTTGCTAATATTTTGTTGAGGATTTTTGCATCTACGTTCATCAGTGATATTGGCCTGTAATTTTCTTTTTTAGTGACATCTTTGTCTGGTTTTGGTATCAGGGTGACAGTGGTCTCATAGAATGAGTTTGGGAGTGTTCCTCCCTCTGCTATATTTTGGAAGAGTTTGAGAAGGAGAGGTGTTAGCTCTTCTCTAAATGTTAGATAGAATTCACCCGTGAAGCCATCTGGTCCTGGGCTTTTGTTTGTTGGAATATTTTTAATCATAGTCTCAATTTCAGTGCTAGTGATTGGTCTCTTTATATTTTCTATTTCTTCCTGGTTCAGTCTTGGAAGATTGTGCTTTTCTAAGAATTTGTCCATTTCTTCCAGGTTGTCCATTTTATTGGCATATAGTTGCTTGTAGTAATCGCTCATGATCTTTTGTATTTCTGCAGTGTCAGTTGTTACTTCTCTTTTTTCATGTCTAATTCTATTGATTTGAGTCGTCTCCCTTTTTTTCTTGATGAGTCTGGCTTATGGTTTATCAATTTTGTTTATTTTCTCAAAGAACCAGCATTTAGTTTTATTGATCTTTGCTATTGTTTCCTTCATTTCTTTTTCATTTATTTCTGATCTGATCTTTATGATTTCTTTCCTTCTGCTAACTTTGGGGGTTTTTTGTTTTTCTTTCTCTAATTGCTTTAGGTGTAAGTTTAGGTTGTTTATTTGAGATTTTTCTTGTTTCTTGAGGTAGGCTTGTATTGCTATAAACTTCCCTATTAGAACTGCTTTTGCTGCATCCCATAGGTTTGGGGTGATGTGTTTTCATTGTCATTTGTTCCTAGGTATTTTTTGATTTCCTCTTTGATTTCTTCAGTGATCTCTTGGTTATTTAGTAGTGTACTATTTAGCCTCCATGTGTTTGTATTTTTTACAGATTTTTTCCTGTTATTGATGTGTGGTGTCATAGCATTGTGGTTGGAAAAGAAACTTGATACAATTTCAAATTTGTTAAATTTACCAAAGCTTTATTTGTTACCTAATATATGATCTATCCTGGAGAATGTTTCATGAGCACTTGAGAAGAAAGTTTATTCTGTTGTTTTTGGATGGGAAGTCCTATAAATATCAATTAAGTCCATCTTCTTTAATGTATCATGTAAAGCTTGTGTTTCCTTATTTATTTTCATTTTGGATGTTCGGTCCATTGGTCAAAGTGGGGTGTTAAAGTCCCCTACTATTATTGTGTTACTGTTATTTCCCCTTTTTTTTTTTTTTTTTTTTTTTTTTTGCGGTATGCGGGCCTCTCACTGTTGTGGCTTCTCCCTTTGTGGAGCACAGGCTCTGGACGCACAGGCTCAGTGGCCATGGCTCACGGGCCTAGCTGCTCCGTGGCATGTGGGATCTTCCCGGACTGGGGCACGAACCCGTGTCCCCTGCATCGGCAGGCGGACTCTCAACCACTGCGCCACCAGGGAAGCCCTGTTATTTCCCCTTTTATGGCTGTTAGCATTTGTCTTATGTATTGAGGTGGTCCTATGTTGGATGCAAAAATATTTACAATTGTTACATCTTCTTCTTGGATTGATCCCTCGATCATTATGTAGTGTCCTTCTTTGTCTCTTGTAATAGTCTTTGTTTTAAAGTCTATTTTGTCTGATATGAGAATTGCTACTTCATCTTTCTGTTGATTTCCATTTGCATGGAATATATTTTTCCATCCCCTCACTTTCAGTCTATATGTGTCCCTAGGTGTGAAGTGGGTCTCTTGTAGACAGTGTATATATGGGTCTTGTTTTTGTATCCATTCAGCCAGTCTGTGTCTTTTGGTTGGAATGTTTAATCCATTTATATTTAAGGTAGTTAACGATATGTATGTTCCTGTTACCATTTTCTTAATTGTTTTGGGTTTGTTATTGTAAGTCTTTTCCTTCTCTTGTGTTTCCTGCATAGAGAAGTTCCTTTAGCATTTGTTGTAAAGCTGATTTGGTGGTGATGAATTCTCTTAGCTTTTGCTTGTCTGTTAAGGTTTTAATTTCCCTGTCAAATCTGAATGAGATCCTTGCTGGGTAGAGTAATCTTGGTTGTAGATTCCCCTTTCATCACTTTAAATATGTCCTGCCATTCCCTTCTGGCTTGCAGAGTTTCTGCTGAAAGATCAGCTGTTAACCTTATGGTGATTCCCTTGTATGTTATTTGTTGCTTTTCCCTTGTTGCTTTTAATATTTTTTCTTTGTATTTAGTTTTTGATAATTTGATTAATATGTGCCTTGTCGTGTTTGTCCTTGAATTTATTCTGTATGGGACTCTTTGTGCTTCCTGGACTTGATTTATCCTTTCCCATATTAAGGAAGTTTTCAACTATCTTCTCCTCAAATATTTTCTCAGTCCCTTTCTTTTTCTCTTCTTCTTCTGGGATCCTTATAATTTGAATGTTGGTGTGTTTAATGTTGTCCCTGAGGTCTCTGAGACTGTCCTCAGTTCTTTTCATTCTTTTTTCTTTATTCTGCTCTGCGGTAGTTATTTCCACTATTTTATCTTCCAGGTCACTTACCCATTCTTCTGCCTCAGTTATTCTGCTATTGATTCCTTCTAGAGTATTTTAAATTTCATTTATTGTGTTGTTCATCATTGTTTGTTTGCTCTTTAGTTCTTCTAGGTCCTTGTTAAACGTTTCTTGTATTTTGTCCATTCTATTTCCTAGATTTTGGATCATCTTTACTATCATTACTCTGAATTCTTTTTCAGGTAGACTGCCTATTTCCTCTTCATTTGTTTGGTCTGGTGGGTATTTACCTTGCTCCTTCATGTGCTGTGTATTTCTGTGTCTTCTCATTTTGCTTAACTTCTGTGTTTGAGGTCTCCTTTTCGCAGGCTGCAGGTTCCTAGTTCTCATTGTTTTTGGTGTCTGCCCCCATTGTGTAAGGTTGGTTCAGTGGGTTGTGTAGGCTTCCTGGTGGAGTGTACTGGTGCCTGTGTTCTGGTGGGTGAGGCTGCATCTTGTCTTTCTGGTTGGCAGGACCGTGTCCAGTGGTGTGTTTTGGGGTGTCTGTTACTTTATGATTTTAGGCAGCTTCTCTGCTAATGGGTGGGGTTGTGTTCCTGTCTTGCTAGTTGTTTGGCATTGGGTGTCCAGCACTGGATCTTGCTGGTCATTGAGTGGAGCTGGTTCTTAGTGTTGAGATGGGGATCTTTGGAGAGCTCTCACCGATTGATATGACGTGGGGCCAGGAGGTCTCTGGTGGACCAATGTCCTGAACTCAGCTCTCCCACCTCAGAGGCTCAGACCAGACACCTGGCTGGAGCACCAAGACCCTGTCCAGCACACAACTCAGATGAAAAGGGAGAAAAATAAAAGAAAGAATGAATAAAATAAAGTTATTAAAATAAAAATATTATTAAAATAAAAAAATTTTTAAGTTTAAAAAAAAGAGAGAGAAGAGAGCAGCCAACCCAATAAACAGATCCACCAATGATAACAAGTGCTAAAAACTATACTAAAAAAAACCATACACACAAAAATGGACAGACAAAACCCTAGGACATATGGTAAAAGCAAACCTATACAGAGAAAATCACACAAAGAAGCATACACATACACACTCACAGAAAGAGAAAAAGAAAAAAAATATATATATATAAAGGAAGAGAGCAACCAAATCAATAAACAAATCTACCACTGATAATAAGCTCTAAATACTAAAGTAAGGTAAACATAAAACCAGAAACAAATTAGATGCAGAAAGCAAACCCCAATTCTATAGTTTCTCCCAAAGTCCACTGCCTCAATTTTGGGATGATTCTTTGTCTATTCAGGTATTCCACAGATGCAGGGTACCTGAAGTTGATTGTGGAGATTTAATCCGCTGCTCCTGAGGCTGCTGGGAGAAATTTCCCTTTCTCTTCTTTGTTCGCACAGCTCCTGGGGTTCAGCTTTGGATTTGGCCCCGCCTCTGCGTGTAGGTTGCCCTCTGGAGTCTGTTCTTCGCTGAGACAGGAGGGGGTTAAAGGAGTGGCTGATTAGGGGGCTCTGGCTCACTCAGGCCAGGGGGAGGGAGGAGTATGAAATGCGGGGCGAGCCTGCCGCCACAGAGGCCTGCATGATGTTGCACCAGCCTGAGGCTCGCCCTGTGTTCTCCCGGGGAAGTTGTCCCTGGATCACGAGACCTTGGCAGTGGCGGGCTGCACAGGCTCCCAGGAAGGGAGGTGTGGATAGTGACCTGTGCTTGCACACAGGCTTTTTGATGGCTGCAGGAGCAGCCTTAGCCTTTCATGCCTGTCTCTGATGTCTGCGCTGATAGCCGCGGCTTGTGCCTGTCTCTGGATCTCGTTTAGGCGGTGCACTGAATCCCCTCTCCTCGCGCACCCTGAAACAATGGTCTCTTGCCTCTTACGCAGTTTCAGCCATTTTCCTGGACTCCCTCCCGGCTAGCTGTGGCGCACTAGGCCCTTTCAGGCTGTGTTTACACAGCCAACCCCACTCCTCTCCCTGGGATCTGACCTCCAAAGCTGGAGCCTCAGCTCCCAGCCCCCACCCGCCCTGGCGGGTGAGCAGAGAAGCCTCTCAGGCTGGTGAGTGCTGGTTGGCACCAATCCTCTATGTGGGAATCTCTCCACTTTGCACCCCTGTTGCTGCACTGTCCTCTGTGGCTCAGAAGCTTCCTCCCTGCCACCCCCAGTCTCTGCCAATGGAGGGGCTTCCTAGTGTGTGGAAACTTTTCCTCCTTTACAGCTCCCTCCCAGAGGTGCAGGTCCTGTCCCTATTCTTTTGTCTCTGTGTTTTCTTTTTTATTTTGTCCTACCCAGGTACATGGGGAGTTTCTTGCCTTTTGGGAAGTCTGAGGTCTTCTGCCAGCGTTCACTAGGTGTTCTGTAGGAGTTTTCCATATATAGATGTATTTTTGATGTATTTGTGGGGAGGAAGTTGATCTCCACGTTTTATTCCTCTACCATCTTGAAGGTCCCCCTACCAGTGACCTTTGCACACTAAAGTCCCCTTCTTTAACCAGATGGTTTCATCTTCCTTCCAACTATGGAAACTATTGGTGCTCTTAATGCTGCTTGAGGGAGCAGATGCCCACAAAACCAGTTTCTCTCTCTTTGTAAAGTCAAAGTTAGGAATCACCATTGCTTCATGCCCAGTGGGTGCCAATACTTCAGAAATGGCTGGCAAAGTCCTTGCCTCCTAGAAGGAGCCTCAAATCTGGTGGCTTGGTGTCATAGCTCTACCCATGTTATAGTTCAGCTTCATTTTTCATTAGGTAGGATTTTGTGGGCTTATCTAGAAACCTCATAGCCTTTCATGATATTATTTAAAAGGAGGAATGCAACCAGAGTGCCATATAATAAACCTCCAAGGAAAATTTCAGAACTTAATTCACCCACAAAATAAGATTGAACTTCACTTCTTTATTCTCTGGAGAGAATCAGAAAACAATTTCTTACTTAGCCAAGAACGCTTTTATATTTTCTAAAATTTTTATAGCGAATATGTCCTTTTTATAAAGAAAAAAAGTATTTTTAGAAGAAAGGAAATGGATTACAATAGCATAAGTATAATAAATAACAGAAGGACACATAGTGATAGAGGCCAGGGTAGGAAATGTGCACACTGCTGGGAATCACTCACACGTGATGCTGGCAGTCTTTGGGGGAGCTCTCGGCCTCAGCCTGAAGAGAAATGGATGCAAAAGAGCAGATTTGAAACCCAGTCCTTACACTGATGTTGTCTCTTGAGACTCAGCTTTGACCTTTCCCTTTGGAAGATAGGTCTAACTTTTGAAAGCACATTCTAGTCTCCATTGGACAATGCAGAAGGTGGCCAGAGAAGGTGTATGCAGTCAGACTTGGAACCTTCAGACTGTCATGTGAAAACTAACCTGGTCCCACTTTTTTTTTTGCTTTGTTTCTTTCCTTTTCTTAAAACAAATTTATTTTATATTGGAGTATAGTTGATTAACAATGTTGTGTTAGTTTCAGGTGTGCAGCAAAGTGATTCATTTATACATATACATGTATCTATTCTTTTTCAAATTCTTTCCGGACCCACTTTTTTTCTCCTTATTTCTATCTGCCATGAGGGGCTGCTGAAGTACAGTTACTGCCATTTTACGGTATGCTTCCCCTCTTTCCATCATCTATTCTAGATATTCAGAGAGGATTAAAAGTGAGTCCCAGGGCTTCCCTGGTGGCGCAGTGGTTGGGAGTCTGCCTGCCGATGCAGGGGACACGGGTTCATGCCCCGATCCGGGAGGATCCCACATGCCGTGGAGCGGCTAGGCCCGTGAGCCATGGCTGCTGAGCCTGCGCGTCCGGAGCCTGTGCTCCGCAACGGGAAAGGCCACAACAGTGAGAGGCCCACGTACGGCAAAAAAAAAAAAAAAAGTGAGTCCCATAAAATCCTCTTCTGGAACCTGCTCATTTAGAAGTTAAAAAGAATTAAAAGCATCATTAGTAGTTTTCATATGTGTGGCACTTTATAATCTACCAAGTAGTTTTCTTTTTTAAAAATTAAAAAAATTGTATGTGGTAAATGCACATAACATAAAACTTAATCATCTTAATCATTAGCATCTTAATCGTTTTCAGGTGTATAGTTCAGTAATATTAAGTACATTCAGGCTGTAGTGCAACATCACCACCATCCAGCTCAGTAACTCTTCTCATCTTGTATCATTGAAACTCTGTATCCATTAAACAATAATCTACCAAGTGTTCTCTCACACATTATTTCATATTTCAGGCTCTTCTCTATAGCTCTGCAAGTAGGAGGGAAGATGTTATTAGCTCAGTAGAGCGCAGTGGTTAATGAGGCAGGGTCTGAAATAAGGCTAGCTTGTTTGAACTTCGTTCATGAAATATTAATGGTTAATAACAGAACGTGCCTTATGAGGTTGTTGTGAGGATTACATGAGGTCATTCATAAAGTGTTTAGGATGCCATAAACATACAGATGCTGGCATTAATCATTCCCATTTTGCAGATAAGAAAAGCAAGACTCAGAGAACTTGAGCAATTTGCCAAAACTCACAGAATTAATAAACAAGTGGAAACATCAGCTGTGGTTGACTCAGTGTTCTTTTATACCAGTCAAGAATTCGTCAAGTCCCAGCTCAGTACCAGCACAGACAGCATGTTATAATCCAGATTTTAGGCTAGTTAAAAGGAGGTGATTTCACTTGAGCATTATTCTATGTTTTGACTTCAGAGTCAAGGCCTTGCAAACTTCTTTATCAGCCCTGGAATCCCACTGGTGGTGTGACATAGCCCTGACCTTAAGGCATGTTGGGAACCTGGGAGAGCAAGAGCTGGGGATGGAGAAGTTAGAGGAAAGGTGAATGAAGGTCAAATAGGAGTGAGGTAAATTTAGTCTAGTTCTAAGCTGTCACTGGAGGCCCAAAGGGAGTTTCTTTTTGGGGTGACTGGCATAGGGGATGATTTTAAATTACAGAATAGCAATGGTGAAGGAACCAGGCAAAGTAGGGTTATGCTAGAAAGCCTGTCTCAAAAGAGGGTGGAGAATAGGATAGGTTCCAAACCCAAGGCACAGGTTTACATGCATATGTGCGTGTGTGTGTGTGTGTGTGTGTGTGTGTGTGTGTGTGTGTGTGTGTGTGTATACCTAATCAGGTACCTGAGATATAAGGCAGGATTGATGGTCTCCTCACCTTCCTGACCCACTCTTTGTACCAGGGCCCTGAGGTTGTGGGAAAAACAGAGGACCCTCTCCTGCCCTAAGAGAGGCTAGAGGCTAGGCTGAAGTGGGCAGAAAGGCTCTCTGTTCACCTTATCGTTTAGGGATTGGTGAGGGTGGCAAAGAAGGTCTGCTACTGCTAGCACCATGCAAGTGCCTGAGTCTTTGGCTCTGGCATAGAAGAGCTCTACAAATTGTTTCCAAATCCCATGTTTCGAGATTTAAAGCTCTTGTTCAGTGATTCTAGGAGTGAAGTGGGGCAATCTTTTACATAGCTGGTTGCTCCCTTCAGAGCTGGCATGGGGCTAGGACACAACAGGAGATTATACAGGTAAGACTAGCAAGATGAGCTACAGAGCCCTTCTCCCATTTCCTGTTTTTGCGCCAGGGACCATCTTTATCCACACACCACCCCTTTCCTCTGCCTTTTTCTGTACTATTAACCTCTTCTTTTCCATGGCACTTTTTTTTTTTTTTTTGCATATAAGCATGTTCAAATCTCTCATATAATTAAAAACCGAAGAAAGGAAACCAATAAAACAACCCCTCATCCTTAGCTCCCTGTCCCTTTTGATTACTCTTCTTCATTCTTATCTCTCTTCATGGTCACCCTACTTGAAAGGGTTGTCTCCATTTGCCAGTTATACTTTCTCACTTCTCAGTCTTGCCTCAATCCATGGCTTCAGCTGTCTGCTCTTAGATAATGACTTCCAAATCTATATCTGTAGCCCAGACACTGTATTCTAACTGCCTGTTAGAAATCTCCAGTTGAATGTCTGCTATGTACCTTAAACTCAACATTTTCAGAATTGAATTCATCAGTTCCCTCCTCAACCAGCCTTTCCTGTGTGCCCTTTGCTCAGTTAACACCTACAACATACCCAGTTGTTCAAGCCAGAATCCAGCTGTGTTTCATTCCTCATTCTTCCTCATCTCTCACATCTAGTAAGTCATGAAATTCCACCAGTTCTGTCTTCCTAATAGCTCTCAGATCCATCTCTTTTTCTCTAACACTGCCATCACCCAAGTCCAGGCCACTGTCACCTCTCCCTCTATTGCAGTGGCCTCCTCATTGTTCTCTTTGGCCCCTGGCCTTCCTCAGCCTCTTTGCCTCATCTTCATCCTACTTGGCAAGGGTAACTTCGAGTCATTTCTTAAGTTCCACTTAATGTCACTTCCGTTAGAAAACTTACCTGACTATGCCCTCCCTACCTGTGAGCCCTAGGATATGCTGAGTGCTTCTATTATATGTGTTCCAAGCACTTAAATCATCCTATTATAATTGCTTGTTTAATTGCTTAATTATCTAACTAACACACTATATTATAAATTCTCTGTTTTGCACTGCTGTGTTTTTAGCACCTAGCACAGAGCGTAGAGCACATAGTACATAGTAGCACATAGCACATAGTAGGTACTCAACAAATATTTTTTGAATGAATAAGTGAAAAAATTCTCTAAACTGAAGGAGCACCATTTTGTAGTTCATCTGAAAATAAATGAGGTCAGTAGTTTAGCAAATAAATTTATGGTATATGTAAACCTCCCATTCACAGTTCATGTGGTTGATGAACCTCAACTATGTAAGTGAAATCTTATTTTCCAAATAAAAATATTCGGTGTGAATTGTAGCGTCATAACTTTTGGTGCTCATGACAACAAGTAGCTGCAACAAACAAAATTAGCAAAGAAACAAAGGTAACAAAACCTCATTTATTCATCCAGATCTTTTCTGTTTGACTCTGCAGGCTTAACAGTTCAATAATTCAGCTGCAAATTTGTTAAGATTCATTGCTTTCCAAGTCTATCACATGCTCAGGCCTATTTGTTCGTCTCTTCTGGGAAACTGTTTGTCTGTGGAGTGGCCCAGAAAACAACTTTTATCAATGTTAATTACTCACAGATTAAGAAAGGTAAAATAAGAGTTATGTAACAGAGGATTTGTTTTGCTCCTGGTTTATGTGGTAGTGAGAACGCATACTTATTCTTGGGAATTCTCACGATGATGTTATTTTATGAATGATAGGTTTTCTTCCTGTATCACTGTGAATAAGGTACTAATTTCCATCTTCCTACCCCCATCAATTAAATAACTTTGTCCTCCTGTACCTCCTGTACCTATAATTAAAGTTTTGAATTATTTACTATGTATTATTCACTGCAATGTGAGAATGGCCAAAGCAGAAGGAGCTGTGTTCTAGGCCCTCAGTACTTGTGGAAGCAGTGATCCAAGCCCTTGTGAAGAACGTGGGGCTGGGTTTGAGGAAGTAATTGTAAACAAAGCCTGGAAGGCCAGTGTTCCTTCCTGCTAAGCCATCAACCATTGTTTCTGGACCTAATACAGCCAATTAGATTGAACTTGAACTTGAATGCTTCAACTGTAAGGGTGAGTTTTTTACCAACTGAAAAGCTGGGAGCAGTAGCTTTCTTCTACAGTTGCAGTCCCTAGAACTATGGTGGTATAAATATATTTATAATATTACAACATGTGTATAAATCTATTTTAAGGGAAATAACTTCACTCTTTTCTCCCTCCCTTTCTTTCCTTTTATAAAAAATTAATAATTTCCTCCTTTCATCGAAGTAATATGAGCACATAGTCGTAAAGTCAAATAATGCTAATTGGCTTAGGCAAAATCCAACATTCTCTTAATTCCTCTGCACTTGTATTGCCTCTTGTCCTTCTGGCTGCTCCCTAAGGTAACCATTTTCAAAATCTTTAGCTGTTTAATCCAGTATTTGCTTTTCATATCAAAATACTATGCATATACTGCTGTTGTTTGAGTCAACATTTTTGGACATTATTTATTTTGGCCTTCTTATACTTCCTTTCCCAATTCCATTCCTTCCAAGGTAGTAGAGTCACAATTTTTGGTTGAATTCATATTCAGTGATTCATTATAACTGTTATATAGTTATATATTTATATAATTTGAGATGTATGTAATTATATATAATTCATATAATATGAAATATATGTAGTTTACACTGTGTATAATTAATCACATAGTTATACTATGTATACTATATATATAGTTTGTACTATATATTATATATATAGTTTAGACTATATATACTATAGTATTTAGTCAAATATGTATACAGTTTATATGATATATAGATTATAGTATACACTATATTATATATAGTATATATACTATGTAAAGTTTAAACATACTAAAACATGGTATGTATATATATGTATATAGGGTGTATATAGTTTATACTAAAATTACTTTTCTTATACAGTTTCTAAGTTATCTTGGAGTTAATAATTGTTTTGCATTTTCATTTGCTTAGCTGTCTTATTTTTTGAATCTGTGGCTGATTCTTTTCTGAAAGTGGCTCTCAATACAGCTTTCTACATGATAAAATCTGTAGGATAATCTGCAAATTCCATTTTATTTCTTTCCTAGAAATCCATCCTATCACCTTTTATCTTCCTTTTCCAATCAGGATTGGTTGCTTTTTAAACCTGTGACACATTTGTTTCTGAGGTATTCATTTTGACACCATCTTGAGAATTCTTTCTCTACTGTGCTGAATCTTCCCTTCTCTTGGCTTATTCCATCACTTGGCTTATTCCACACTTCCATCACAAGTGTCTGTCTTCTTTTTTGGTACTCCTTGATGATTTTTTGCATTATTATTGTTGGTGTGGGACTTTGTTAACCCTTAGTTTTAGGTCCACAATGATTTGAGACTTTTCTCTTTCTGACTTCAAAGAGAAAACTTAACATGGGTAGATATTGCACTTGTGGTTAGAATTCCATTAATCTTGGAGAGGGAGATCAAGAGAGCTGATTTCTTTTCTTACTATGTGTACTTCATCTTATGTACTTATCCTAACTATCCTTTGAGGTAGGATTATTGTACTCATTCTATACAGTACAGTAGAGTAAATGGAACCAGATTCACATATCTAGGACCAATGCAGCTGGGATTTAACTCAGGTCTTTTCAACTCTCTGACCTTTGCTTTTCTCACCCTGATATTTCTGCTGAGATTTGTCTGAGTTTTTCCTTTAGCTTCTTATTTCCAGGTGAGATGTACAAAATCATTCGTTTCACCACTCTTTGAAATGTCTTCTTTAAAACCTTTTAGAACATGAAGGCGCATTTTTATTATCATTTAAATCAAATATTTATTGAGTACCTACTGCTAAGCGTGGGGGATACAGAGAGTTCTAAGCCAGCCTTCACATTCATAGATGCATACATAAAAATACCAATACTTGACAAGTAGGTTTGTGTTTTGGGGGAGCGGGAAGGGGAATTGTCATTCTTTGTAGATTGTTTCTGAGTGAAACTGATTGACTTTATCCAGACTGATTTTTTTCTCAGATAAAAATTTAAGAAAAATGTTCTTCAACAGATGCTGGCCTTTCTCATTATCTTCAGTATACCATTGTTCTTGCTGGTTAGATTTATGGTTCCATTTTTCAGGTATGTTTAGTCCTGTGCATTGTTTCTATTGCTTGTCTAAGCTGATTATATTGTTAGTGCAGTGTTCCCTTGACATCTTTTTTTTTTTAATTAATTAATTAATTAATTAATTATTTTTGGCTGTGTTGGGTCTTCGTTGCTGTGCGTGGGCTCTCTCTAGTTGCGGTGAGCGGGGGTTACTATTCATTGTGGTGTGCGGGCTTCTCATTGCAGTGGCTTCTCTTGTTGAGGAGCTCAAGCTCTAGGCACGTGGGCTTCAGTAGGTGTGGCTTGTGGACTCTAGAGCGCAGGCTCAGTAATTGTGGCACACGGGCTTAGTTGTTCCGCGGCATTAGGGATCTCTCCAGACCAGGGATCGAACCCGTGTGCCCTGCATTGGCAGGCAGATTCTTAACCATTGAGCCACCAGGGAAGTCCTTTCCTTGACATCTTGACATCACTGATTCTTTGCTGTGTCCTTCTAAGTCTACTGTCTTGAGCGACTTCACTTCTTAAAAAGTTTCTCTAGTTTAATCAGTGGTGCTCAACTGGGGGTGGTTTCGCCTTCTAGGGAACATTTGCCAATGTCTGGAGACATTTTTGTTTTTCATGACTGGTGGGGGCTGGAGGCTGCTACTGGCATCTGTATACTACCATGTACAGGACAGCCGCTTAAAACAAATAATTATTTGGTCCAAAATGTCCACAGTGCTTGACTATTGATAATAGTATTGAGAAATCCTGATTTAATGATTTGCGAAGTTTAGAGTAGTCGCTTTCTTTAGGTTAATAATACCTCTAGCATTATGCATGCCATGCGGGTTCTTATCAGAGATTCATTTTGAAGCCTTCCTTTTTTTTTTTCTCGAGAGATTCCAAAATAACATCTGACACTGTTTTTTTTTGATAGAAAACATAATACAGTGGTCTGCTTTTATAGTTGCAGGTGTTTACTCTGGCACTTAAAACAAGACTCTCACTTGAGGCATTTCCAATAGCACATTTTTTGTAAATCTGAACTATCACGTTTTTACCTTTATTTACTCAAGGGACTTCATAAATCAGTGAATAAAGAAAGGTGATTGCATTTATAAAGCTAACATAATAGGCCCTCATTTTAACTTGGATCTTTTTTTCCTAAATGTTACTGAATGAAAAATATATTCTTAGCAAAGTCTTTTTAAGACCTGATCATTTTAAAGGGATTCTCAGCATGGACACACCATGACATTTGCTCAAGAAATGATTTAGCATATGTGCTGAAAACTCTGAAGTTGAGAAACTGAACTATTTCATTCCCTCTGGTTGAACTTCAAGTACTAATAAACACTATAGCATGAAGACATGAGGCTATTTTGGATCTGAGGCTTGGTTTGCAGTCTTGGTGAAAGATAGTTTGTTTTGTTATTATTTTTTCTTGTGCTTAGGTTTTGAACTAAGATACAAAAGGAAGTAGGAGAGTTAATGGTTTGCTCTGAAGTTTTAAGAAGAGGAAAGGGAGAATTTGTGTTCACTCGACTTGCTGATTGCACATCTTAAACCCCAACCAGGCAGATGACTTCCAGACTCCCTGAAAAGAAGTGGAGTTGCTGTGTGCTCCTCATCGTTTCCTACACACATGGCCTTTTGAACATGGCAACACATTTTATACTATATAAATCAAGTGTTTATTGACTACATATTGTGCTAGGTGTGGGGAATTTCAGAGAGTTATAAGATGTTGTCTTTGCATTTAAGGGATGCATACATTAATATATTAACAGCTTTCCAAGTTAGAACCCGCTAGCTGTGGAAAGAGTGGGACAGGCAGTTTTTGCTACTGCAGTTTCCTTTCCCGTCTCATGTGGCCAGCCCTGCCTTGAACTAGCTGTTAAGTAAAGTCTGCTCTCCAAAGGATTTGCTTGGTATGACCCTCTTGTGTCTAGTGTGCTGAGCCTGGTGCCCTGTGGCTCTTGGATATCCACATGGATCCTGGGGATTTGTGTCTGTGGCTAGGCCTCCTTGGCTTGGTGGTTGACTCAGACTACCTTTTTTGGATTACTGGCCTCTGTGCCTTGCCTGTCTCTCCCTTCTGCATCCTGTCTTGATTTTGTTCTTTAGCAGCTTCTGCGAAGTGATAGACTGCACTGGCCTCACAGCACCCCTACCTTCACTAAGCTGATACCTTCTGCCACTCCTTTCTCCCACCCTGGTCATGTTTTCCCTCCTGCCAGGGAAGATACCAGGCTTCATGGAAGAGGTGGGACTTCAACTGAACCTTGTGCAAAGCAGGGTTTTGAAAAGATTAATCTGCGAAGGCCATGCACATTGTAGTGAAGGGAGACTTCATGGAAGTTTTACAATAGCCCAGCATCAGGGAATAAAGTCCAAGTTGGTGGCAATAAGGAAAAAGGAGACTGATGCTAGTGATGTTACTAAGAAAGAATTATCTAGACTGACTGGGCAAAGGAGAAAAGGAGGATCCTTTGAATTCTTAGAAATGCTAAATGTAAAAATAAATAGTTTTGCTTTGAAGGTAGAAGTGACCATCTGGGGGAAAACATGAGAGACCTTTGAGGGATTGTCTGCCATCAGGATGACCAAATGTCCTGATGTGCCTAGGACTGAGAAGGTTCCCTGGACATGGGAGTTTTGGTTTCAAAACCAGGATGGTCCTTGGCAAGCCAGGGAATTGGTCACCCTACCCCCAACCAATGCCAACATCATATAGTGTAGGGTTGAGTAAGAACTTTTATCTTTTTTGGCGGGAGTCTCTTTTGACACTCCAAGTCAACTTTGTCTGGGTCATCTTGGACAGGTATCTCAAACAGCTGTTGGGATTTTAGTCAAAGAGTTTGAGATTTTATAACCTGGGGAGATGGCCACATATGAGTATCATGTGCCTTTGTGATCATAGCCAAACTTCATGCTTCCATTTTGGTGAGAGGCAAATTTAAAAAGTAAAATCTTTCATTTCAATGTACTTTTTCCTTCTCCCACCAATCCTTTAACCCCTGCCCGTCACCCCCCAAAAATCAAGGTTCAATTTGCATTGATTAAAATATTTTGCTATTTCCTTTATGATTTCTTTCCTTATCACAATGGATGATTTAATGCCTACTGAAATGGCTCAAAGAAGGAACCAGAGGGATGAAGAGAAGATAAGAACAGGAAGGAAAGGGGAGAACTCTGAGAGTGGACAAATTGCTAAACTTGACTTTGCAATACCCAAGGACAAGTATCTGGTAATGCTCTTCTGTGTGGTACAGATGAAGAGCTCAAAGGGCTTTGAGCAAACAGGATACATGCTGAACATTCATGTACTGATGGTTATGCATTTAGATCAGAAGGCTGAGCTTCAGAATACCATCCAGAACTAATCTACTTTTAACGTAGATGTTGTTACAACAAATTTGTTTGGGTTTCCAGTCATCTGCAAGCTGGAAGCAATGAACCCAAAGTTTGCTTCCAGGGACCGACATGTGAACATCAGTGCAAAGTGAACACTGATAGTTTGATAGTATGGAAAGGGACAGAAATAAAATTATAAAAATTTGGCAAAGTAACCAAGAAAGCATAGTGGCCTATTGAATGTAGGGGCAAATAATTTTACGTATCCGTTATTGTTTTATACACCAATGTAAAATAACTGATAGTTTAAAGATGACCCTAACTTATCAAGAAAAAGTCAAATACATTTGACGTACCTTGTTTGAGACCCACCAGAACTATTTAACATTTTAAAAAGAGTTTCTATCAAACTCTTACATTGGCAAGTCTTTCTTTATCTGAAAAATTGACTTCTTTGGAATACTTTATTCCAGAAACTGCCAATAAGGGAAATGTTACTGCATGTTTAAAACAAACAAGATGGAGGAAGCCAAGGGAGACTCAGGACTTTATGTTAGAATATTAGGGACCCTGAATTTCTGAGAAAATTGACTGGCAATACCTCTGTTCAGCTGGGGCTGCACAATGGATGCCAGCTGTAGGACAAAGCTGAATCTTGTAGGTATTCTGTTGCCCTGACTGTAGGCAAAGAGCCATCACAAGCTTAAGTACAGCCCCAAGGGGTGCATACATTAAAGAAAAAACAAGAGCCAGTGCTCCAAAATGGCTTATTTAAAATGCAAAGGGTAACAAGAGAGCTACATCTGGGGAAAGACCCGCTCTCAGAAGCAGGAAAGTAACACCAAATCTTGGTTAAAGTTGCTTACTCTTGAACTAATTAGCTGGGGATTGAATTCAGCATGAGAAGTCAGATTGTGGGTTAAGAGTGAAGGAAAATGTTATTTTTTCTCTTAGATACCAGCCTGGCACTTCAGAATGTAGTAGCAGGCAGCACATGAGATTCAGCCAATTTGACGAAATCACAAAATTGTGAAAAACACCATGGCTGATTGAAAAGGAGTTCCAGAGATATAATTTGGGCCAGATGCATGATAAAAGTCATTTTTATCTTCTTTGGTGGTAGCCTCTTTGTAATAAGATACTGGCACTTTGTCATTAAAGAAAAAAAACAGAGGAATTAATAATACAGAATCCAGTGGAACATAAAATAACATGTTCCACCACTTTTGAAATACTATTCCTACCTAGCATTGATCTGCTATTGTTTTCTTTCAAATCTCTTCTTGTTTTTCTAAAATGGGAGATTTGTGGGAAAATCATACATAAAAGAAGGAAGCTAAGATCTTTTGCTTTTGTTTTACTTGTGAACGTTTAAGAAACAGATAGAACTCATAACAAAGTCATATTACCTATTGATGGCATCCCTTACTAGATACGTACCCTTGACAGAACATGTCTGCATATAACAAGACCTTCTTAACAGGCCTGCGCTAGATTTAAAATTTTCATGCCTAATTAGGCTGTGTAAACACATTTGGGATTTAGGGAATTTTCTGTGTCATAAGGGAGTGAAGGTTTATTACTTATTATGTAGATGGTAATTTTGTAGAAGGTCTATTTTGTAGATGAGATTCCCCCCCACCCCCCCTCCCCCCAAATCTGAAATGTCTACACTGTCTGAAATCCATGCTATTCCCTATGGTGTTCCCTTTGACTCTTCCATTGTGTATTCCATATTAATTCTGCTGCTGCCTCTGCATTCAGAAGTGCTTGGAGCCAGAACCAAGGGTAGAACACCTCTGGGAGAATCATGCTGCCCACAAAGTTCAGGGCCCTTTTCAGCAGAGGACAACCAGCTCTTGAGTCCTGCCCTACCAAAGCCCAACTCTTATGTAAGATTCCCATGTCCGGGTCTCTGCCAAATTTGGGGACTCTGTGAATTTCTCTTTAGCTTCTTGCAGAATGAGAGGAGAGGCAGGTAGAGACTGTGCCAAATCAAGGGTGAGGAAAGAAATGGAATAACTGGGTGTGGCCATCCATTTGTAGAGAGTGCGCACCTCAGCATCAGCTGGCTGGAATCCACGGCAGAGCTGCAGGTGGGGTGGGGGCATGGGGGCAATTGTACAGGTCACCTGCAGGTGGATTTATCTTCCATGACTGACACTTAAATGTCAGAGCTCATCTGATACTGTTCCAGTCTTGCCGCTGGGTGTTTCTAATCATGTGTTTTAATTAATGTTTTTATTGTACTTGGGCCCAGAGAATGTTTCAACAGAGGAGCATATATTTAGAAGTCTCTGAATAAATAAATGTAAAACAAAGGAAAACTGACTCTGCTGGCATGATGAGAGTGATTGTTTCTAAAGGGGTAGATTAAGCCTTCAGACTCTACTTACTCCTTGAGACTAAGTCCTCTGCAATATTACGGCCTGTCACCTAAACACACCTTTTGGGTATAACAGAGCATGGTTTCAGAATCTTATCCAGGATCTGGCTTTAGAAGTCTGCACTCTGGGTCTTGAGGCAATTGGGGACACTGTGGAATTTACTATGACAATTTTGACTTAAAAAAATTAACAAAGAAATAGTAGGGATATTGGGTTGGCAGTAGTAACAAATTTCTGAGGCAACCTTTATTTGGACCAGTGAGGATCTCTTCCACTGCTGGAGAAAGAGGCAATTGGAACGGGCTAGTTCCTTTGTTTCCTTTTAGTATTTTCTCTTGAATTTTTGCTCTCCACTTTAAAGGGGGCTTATATCTCTTCCCCATACAATTTAAGTCAGTAGCACGTTTAGGGAGTATATTTAATTCAATTTAGCCAACATTTACAGAGCACCTCTTCATTCAAGGCAGGAGCTAGACTTCATAGGGGAACAAGACATTTACAAATTATATGAAATATATTTATAAGATACATCTTGATTCTAAATATGTGCTAAGTTGGAGTGGATGAAAGCATTCTCCGTTTCTTTTTGTCTGGATCCATTATTAGTTCACTTCTCCACTTGTTGCTTTCTTTGGGCCCCAGAGAGCTTGTGAAAGTTACTCAAGAGCTATAAGGCTGTAGCGTTAGCAGATTTTCCAGCAATAGTAACAAGGTCTGGTCCTGGTTGTAAGAGTGAGGTTCTGAAGTCTGTCTGGTTATCTGCCATCACTTTTTGCTTATCTTTCCTATAGTGGCACCCCTTTTATTCCCTTTTCTCTATCTTTAGGGGCCAAATCCTCCAAGATGCCCTAAATTAGTGGTTCTTGACTCTGGCTGCAAAGAGCATTGAAGAAATATTGATGTCTGGGACTCACGCTGAAACCAATGAAAAGCTCTGCACTGATTCTGTTAAGGAGCTAAGGTTGAGACTACAGTGCTCTTTGCTCACTGTCAGTGATTCTCCTCCGCGTGCCATTTGGTAAACTTACACTCATTCCTTGATTCAAGAAGCCACTAGTGCTAAGATATACTGTATATTTAATAATAACTTTTTGATTTAAAATAATAAGAAAAATATCACTACATTAAAAGCATACCTTAATTTTAGGTCATGACCTGGCTGCAGAAATATAACAATGTGAAAATCATGTAAATCTTAGAATAAAGAGAATGTGTTTTTTTTTGTTTGTTTGTTTTTGTTTTTTTTCGGTACGTGGGCCTCTCACTGTTATGGCCTCTCCCGTTGCGGAGCACAGGCTCTGGATGCGCAGGCTCAGCGGCCATGGCTCACGGGCCCAGACGCTCCACGGCATGTGGGATCTTCCCGGACCGGGGCACGAACCTGTGTCCCCTGCATCGGCAGGCGGACTCCCAACCACTGCGCCATGTGGTTTTTAATACTACATTGATGTAGTATGTGGTTTTAATACTACATTGGCTAAGAACAAAACTTTATGTGGTTTTTAATACTACATTGGCTAAGAACAAAACTTTACCTGTAAATTTTTGAGGGCTATTTGCATTATGAAAGAGAGTTCTTGTTAAACCAACATACTGCAAATATTGTATTTTTAATGATAAAGTTTCAAATTGGATTCTGGACTAGGGAAGGGTTTCTCAATCTTGGCACTATTTTGGATTGGACAGTTCTTTGTTGTGGGGTCTGTTCTGTGCCTTGTAGAATGTTTAGTAGCATCTCTGGCCTCTACTTATGAGATGCCAAGAGCAACCCCCCTTCCATTTGTGACCCAAAAATGTCTCCAGATATTGCTAAGTTGAGAACCATTAGGCTAGTGAAATAGATATTTTGGGAGTAGCAGCTTGTATTAGTTAGTGTTCAGTTGCAGAGAACAGACCCACTCTAGCTGGTTTAAGCTGAAATATATTAATGACAGGTTATTCAATGGTCTATAGAACTGGTCTGTGGGCAGAAGAAACAGACTCTAGGCTGGTGAGCTTCCAGAAACAAATCCTGATGCCACACCACAACTGAGTCATCAAAGAAACTGCTATACTTGTCTTGATCTGGATGCTGCCTATCAAATGGAGAAGCTGTGGGCAGGAAACTACTGCTAAACTGGGGAGTTAACACTCCATGTGCAGCAGTAGAACGATGCCTCATGTGCAGTCTCTCCTTGCTTTACTGAGTCTGAATTCATGTTCTGAAAGTGAATCTAATAATGGAGCCCTTATCGTACCCCAAACCCTAGTAACCCTAGAAACCCTAGAAAAAGGCAGTTTTCAGTTTATCATCCTCTGTAATACACAGGAAGACATTGCAGAAGGAGGTTGGAATAGGTGTTAAATGAGCTCATCTCTAGTATCTTCCACAGGGTTCTTCCCAGAGATCCTTAACTCACACCAGAAGGTAACCACCTATTCTAGGTAATTGGGGTCGGCCCAAGTGTCTTCTTCACTCCCTTTACATTTTTTTTAATATTGAGTTAATTTTCTTCTTTCTTTTATCCATTCTCCTTCCTATTTTCTCTTTGATTGCCATTCTTTTCATATCTCTTCCTTTTCTTTGACCCTAACTATAGGATTTCTGAGAACTTGAAGAGTATATGTTTCATACTTGGCTTTGTCTATAGACATGGCATGTGAAGTCTTTTTTGATGAGATGTGAGCTGAGGCCTAGGATGTTCAACTAACACCACATGTATCTCTACTTCACCAAAGACACCGTGAGAATAGATGTTTGGGGGCAGAGGCTTGTATCTTTGAATTGTATTTTCTCCATCTAGAAGAGTAAAGCATCAATTGATGTGAACCATCACATTGTCTGATTTGAAATAAATATTGCCTTAAGTCCAAGCAGGTAAAAATCAAGTGATGCTTTCTGTCTCTAGGTTATAGTCTTGCAGTTTAAAAAATGTGACTTTATGGCTGAGTATAAGAAGTGATTACTTACCTCATATGATATGTTTTTCTTCTCGTTTGTTGCTAAAATCTCCTAATTATTAATTTAGTTTAAGCTATAGGACTTTAACCCTAAGTTAAAATTCAGGCAATATCCTTGGGAGAGGCAAAAGCATCACAAGTCATTTACTCTTATTGTAGGGCTGCCACGTAAAATATAGGACAACCAGTTAAATCTGAATTTCAGATAAACGATGAATTATCTTATGTATGTCCCAAATGTTGCATGAGACATAGTTACACTAAAAAAATAATTATTTGTTGTTCATGTGAAATTCAAATTTAACTGGATGTCCTGTATTTTTATTTGCTAAGTTTGGTGTGAATGAGGGGATCAAGTTATTTCTTGCAAATACATTTCCTGAGATGCACAGGGCATGAAGAAAACATGAGGGTGATAGACTCCTGAGAGGAATAAAGATGAGCAAGTTGTGCTTCGTACAAAAAGGAAGAGGGACAACTAAAGACAAGGTCCTGGTTATCACTGACCATTCCCTAGGCATGCAAATAAAGCCCTGATGTGAAGATAAAGCTCCCTTCCTTCCCTGCAAATGTAGCCACTTTTCTAAAGCATTTGGATCTGGTCCCAGTGCAGCGTTCCGTTGCCCAGGCTGGACAAGCCAAGCTTCGAGGTAAGTGGAAGAGATGAGCAGCACAGGCACTGGATACCTTGGAGCCTTGTAATCTTGCTTGCACAACCTCCAGATTGCATGGTTCTTGGCTTCAGTGTAGCTGGGCACAATTTCAATGCACATCTATGGAGACCATGTCACAACAACAAAACAAACCAATGTAGCTGCGAGTTACATTTACAGCTTGAAAAAACAAGTCAACAGGCTTGAAGACTGCTCTGGGAGCCCCTCCCAGGGAGTCAGCCTTTGGCAGAAAGGGAGTTACTGTGCCTCCTTTTTGACATTTTTTCAGCTAAGATTATTCTATATGATCTGCAGCTTGTACCTTTCAAAGAACTTTTGTTTGTTTGTTTAGACAGAACCCTTGTTTGCTTCATTGTTGATCAGCACTAGATCTTCCTTAGGTCCAGAGTGTCCTGTATTGCATGCAAGTGTCTTATCCTAAGAGGTGGCTTCCCTGCTATAGATTTCACACTCATGAAAGGTATATCCTTTCTTAAGCTCTTACTCTGCTGTTGGTAAAAAATACATTAAGCCAGATTTTCAAAATCTTTTGATACTTTAATCACTGCGTTGCTGCAAATTGGTAGTCAGGAAGAGTTCACACACCTTGCAGCAATATCTCATATGACAATTCTGAAGTAATTTGTTGGAGACATCTCGCTACTTATAGAGAGTACACCAGTACATGGAAACTAAGGTTGGTAGAACCTTCCCCGTTGCTGAGCTAAGAACAAACTGGCTTCTTAATATTAGTGGATCAGGCCCAAGAGTATATGTGGATTGGAGTCTTGCCAATATCAGGAGCCTCCTGTGCTCATATATTTTTATTTTTCTGATTTTTATGAAAGATTTGATTTATGTGCCACTAACATTGGGGTATGTTGGTGAATGCGAGGAAGCTGGTGAAGAGAAGGAAAATTAAACATTTTGGAAGGGATCTTAGCTGTTCAATGTGACTTCTTAAAAAAACAAATGTACGGTATGCTTTATTTTGCATCTTGAATCTTTTCATTTGATTTGCACATATCCTTGGACGATCATATTTTACCTCAAAAATTTAGTTCCCTACACATATAGTACATTATAACAATTCTAATTTCTGCCTGGTTTAGTAACCGTAAACTTATGTTAAGAGAACGACAACAATAAAAACTTCATCTTCATTTTCCTTATTTTTCTTTGATTGTCTTTTTTTTAACTAAGTCTCTTCTGACTCATATCCTGGGCTATCTCAATTTGTGCATGTTTCCAGAATTTTTTTTTAAATTTTCAGTATTTTCCCTAATTCTTCTTTTTCCTGTTATTCATTCCCCAACTCCTGTTTCCACATATCCTCCCTTTTCTGCACCATCTCTTCCTATTTCTCTACATCTTTGTGGAGAGATTCATCCTTCTTTGCTCTTTAATCACAGAACTTTCATGAAGTTCTGTGCCAAGTCCCCTAAACTATGTGGGACAGATTGCCTTAGCTCAAGGGAACACTCAAGAGAGAAGCCTGGAATGACTCAGAGTTGCAGGTGTGAAAGGTGATGGGTTATGACCTCTCTTAGGTCCATTCCACCCTTAGGATGCCATGATTCCACGAAGAGATACACTTGGGATTTGTGGATCAGGTAAACTTTTTTTGTGCATTTAGATTCTCCCTCAGATATTATAGCTTGAAGTTAAGTTATGGTGAGCTGAAAAACAAACAGACAAAACAATTTCCAAGCCATAAAAAATTTTGGCTCTTTTCAGAGAGGCCAAAAGATCAATATTGTCAGATGGTCAGAAATCCTTACATCTGAGAAGAGATTAACTCTCAGAAGGGGGAGTAGCTGTGGCGAGAATAACTCCTAGTGCAGTTAACAGGTCTTCCTCTGGCACACCCTGGCTTTCCTCACCTGTATGGTAACTTTAATCCCTCCCAGGGGAACTAGAGGCCATTGATATCTGAAGTACTTCATGCCCTCCCCTTGGATTCCTGTGGTGAGGGCTTTATTCAGGGTGAAAAGGCTGCTTCCTTTATGGAACTTGCCCAATATGGGAACTACATGTTGGAAGACTACAAAGTTATAACCCAAGTGATAGTATAAATTCAAATCTGCTTGTTTTGTTTAGGCCGTTCATTTGTTTCATAGTGCACCTACTCTGTTCCAGGCACACTGTTAAAGCCAGGTATGGAGTTTAGGATCCAGTGAGAAAGACATACGGTAATCACACAATCACACAAATACATTTAAAATGATAATCAGTAATAAGAGTTAGAAAAATGGAAGTCGTGGAGATATTAGAGCATAAAATAGGTGGCTTTGACATAGTTGTGAGGTGGGAGGAGATCTGAAGGAACAAGAGGATTTATTTGGTTGAAGAGTGGGGTAAGTAGTTCCTTAGAGACTGTGGCCAAGCGCCAAAGCTCTGTGATAGGGGGACAGGGAAAGAGAAGGCCAGGGCAGCTGGAATAGAGTGAGGATGAGGCAGCAGGAAGGGGCAATGTGAAGATGGGCAGCAGAGCCCAGACCATCCAGAGGCTCAAAGGCCGTGCTCTTTAATCCTAAGAACAATGGGGAGCCATCAAAATGCTTTGGGGATAGGGTGGGAAATGTTATTAGATTTACATGTCAAAAATACTTATTTTGTTATTATAATAAGCATCCTGTGAATTATTAGAGGACCTCAAACATTTAAAACTGAGGTATATTTCCTTTTTATTTTATTAATGTAAAAAACACTTAACATGAGATCTACCCTCTTAACAAATTTTGTTTACAATACATTATTGTTGACTACAGACACAAATATTGTACAGCAAATCTCTAGAACTTATTCATCATACTTAACTGAAATTTTATGAGTATTGATTAATAACTCCTCATTTCCTCCTCTCAGCCCTGGTAACCATCATTGCAGTCTTTGGTTTTATGAATTTTACCATTTTAGATATCCCATATAAGTAGAATCATACAATATTTGTCTTCTATGTCTGGCTTAAGCATAATGTCCTCAAGGTTCACCATGTTGTCAAATATTGCAGAATTTCCTTTTTTTAAAGGCTGAATAGTATTCCATTTTATGTATATACCACATTTTAAAAATCCATTCTTTTGTCAATGGACATTTAGGTTATTTCTACCTCTGCTATTGTGAATAGTGTTGCAATGAATATGGGAGTTCTAATGCCTCTTTGAGATCCTAATTTCAATTCTTTTGGATACATACCCAGAAGTGGGATTGCTAAATCATACAGTAGTTCTATTTTTAATTTTTTGAGAAACTTCCATAATATTTTCCACAGTGACTGCACCATTTTGTATTCCCACCAACAATGTTCAAGTGTTCCAGTTTCTCTATATCCTTGCCAATGCTTATTGTCTTTTGTTTTTTTTCATAATAGCCATTCTGACAGGTATGAGATGATATCTTGTGGTTTTGATTTGCATTTCCCCGTTGACCAGTGATGATGAGCACTCACTTTTTCCATATATCTGTTGGTCATTTTTATGTCATTCAAGAAATATCTATTCAATTCCTTAGCCCATTTTTGAAATCAGATTATTAGTGTAATTTTTTTGTTGTTGTTATTGAATTGTAGGAGTTTCTTGTATCTCTTGGAGATTAACCCTTTATCAGATATTTGATCTGTAAATATTTTCCCGCATTCCATAGGTTGCCTTTCACTCTGTTGATTGTTTCTTTTGCTGTGCAGAAGCTTTTTAATTTGACATAGTCCCACTTTTTAATTTTTTTGGTTTTGTTGGCTGTGCTTTTGGTGTCATATCCATGAAATCATTGCCAAAATCAATGTCATGAAGATTTTCCCCTATGTTTTTTCTAGGAGTTTTACAGTTTCAGGACTTATGCTTGAGTTGGGTTTTTTCTTTTTTTTTTTGTATGGTATAAGATAAAGGTCCAGTTTCATGTTTTTGCTTGTGGATATCCAGTTTCCCAAAACCATTTGTTGAAAAGACTATCCTTTCCACATTGTGTATTCTTGGAACCCTTGTTGAAGATCAATTGACTGTATCTTTTAAAATTTTTATTTATTTATTTATTTATTTATTTATTTATTTTTGGCTGTGTTGGGTCTTTGTTGCTGCACGTGGGCTTTCTCTAGTTGGGGAGAGCGGGGGCTACTCTTCGTTGTGGTGTGTGGTCTTCTCATTGCAGTGGCTTCTCTTGTTGTGGAGCACGGGCTCTAGGTGCGTGGGCTTCAGTAGTTGTAGCATGTGGGCTCAGTCAGTAGTTGTGGCTCGCAGGCTCTAGAGTGCAGGATCAGTAGTTGTGGCCCAGGGCTTAGTTGCTCCACGGCATGTGGGATCTTCTCGGGCCAGGGCTTGAATCTGTGTCCCCTGCATTGTCAGGTGGATTCTTAACCACTGTGCCACCAGGGAAGCCCCAATTGACTATACCTGTGTGGATTTATTTCTGGGCTCTATTCTGTTCCATTGGTCTATTTGTCTGTCTTCATGTTCATGCCTTACTCTTTTGATTATTGTAGCTTCATAATGTATTTTGAAATCAGAAAATGTGATGCATCCAGCTCTGTTCTTTCTCAGAATTGATTTGGCTATTTGTGGTTTTTTGTGGTTCCATACAAATTGTAGAGTTTTTGTTTTTGTTTTTTTTTTGTGGTACGCGGGACTCTCACTGTTGTGGCCTCTCCCATTGCGGAGCACAGGCTCCAGACGTGCAGGCTTAGCGGCCATGGCTCACGGGCCCAGCCGCTCTGCGGCATGTGGGATCTTCCCAGACTGGGGCACAAACCCATGTCCCCTGCATTGGCAGGCGGACTCTCAACCACTGCGCCACCAGGGAGGCCCTAAATTGTAGAGTTTTTAAAGTATTTCTATAAAAACGTCTTTGGGATTTTGATAGGGATTGCATTGAATCTGTAGATCACTTTGGGTACAGACATTTTAACAATATTAAGGTTTCCAATCCATGAACATGGGATGTCTTTCCATTGTGCCATGTTTCATTTTCTTCATCAATGTGTTGTAGTTTTCAGTATATAAATCTTTGACCTCCTTAGGTAAGTTTATTCCTAAGTATTTTATTCTTTTTGGTGCTAATGTAAATAGGATTGTTTTCCTAGTTTCCCTTCCAGCTAGGTCATTGTTAGTGTATAAAAATGTAACTTTATTATTATTTTTTTTAATTGAAAGTCATTGGAGGGTTATGAGTAAAGGAATGATATGATCTGACTTATGTTTTAAAAGATTGACTTTGGCTGCTTTTTGTAGGATAAACTATAGGAGATTAAATTAAAGGAGAAAGACCATTTAGAAGGCTACAACAATAGGCCAGATAGGAGAATTGGTGGCTTGGACTATGGTAATGGCATTGGAAATAGTAAGAAGTATAAGATCCAGTGTCTATTTTCAGGATAGAGCTGACAAGATTTGTTGAATAATTGGAAATAAGAGAAGAAGAAAGGTGTCAAAGAGTGATTCTAAGATTTGGGCTTGAGCAACTGGAAGAATGGAGTTGCCACTGAGATGAGGAAGACTGTAAGAGGAGCATGTTCATGGTAGTTGGGGCAGGAATCTATCATGAGTTCAATTAAGTGTGAATGTTAAGTGTGAGGTATGAAATGCCTATTAAACATTCAAGCTGAATTGTCAAATAGACATTTGGTATAAGAACATAGCAATTCAAGGTAGAAGTCCAAATAGTGTACATAGATGGTGCTTAAAGACCAGAGTATATGATATCAACTACAGAAGGGATCTAGATGGAGAAGAGATCTCAGGGCTGAAACCTTGGGGGCTCCAGTGTTCGGGATTAGGGAGATGAGATGGATTCACCAAAAGAGACTAGAAGGAGACTGACTAGCAGTCACTGCAATAGGAGGAAAATCAAGAGATCATGATATCTTAGAGTCAAATAAAAAAATTGTTTCAAGAAGAGGCACTGATCAAGTGTATCAAATTCTGCTGGTAGTTTGAATAAGATGAGAACTGATCATTGTATTTGTTGGTATGAAGGTCACTGGTGACCTTGCCAATATCCATTTCGGTGAAGAGGAAGGGAGTTAGCTCATTTGTAGTAAACATGAGAAAGAATGGAAAGAGGGGAAATGGAAACTTTGTGTATAGACAGCTTTTTCCAAGGAAATTTCCAAGGAGAGTAGAGAAATGAAACATTAGTTACCTTGAAAGTGATATGCTGTCAACAGGGGCTTTTATTTTTTTTAATGTTTATTTATTTATTTTCTTATTAGTCATCCATTTTATACACATCAGTGTATACATGTCAATCCCAATCTCCCAGTTCATCACACCACAACCCCCACCCCCCGCTGCTTTCCCCACTTGGTGTCCATATGTTTGTTCTCTACTTCTGTGTCTCAATTTCTGCTCTGCAAACAGGTTCATCTGTACCATTTTCTAGGTTCCACATATATGCGTTAATATACGATATTTGTTTTTCTCTTTCTTACTTACTTCACTCTGTATGACAGTCTCTAGGTGCATTCACGTCTCTACAAATGACCCAGTTTCATTCCTTTTTATGGCTGAGTAATATTCCATTGTATATATGTACCATATCTTCTTTATTGATTCGTCTGTCGATGGGCATTTAGGTTGCTTCCATGATGTGGCTATTGTAAATAGTGCTGCAATGAACATTGGGGTGCATGTGTCTTTTTGAATTATGGTTTTCTCTGGGTATATGCCCAGGAGTGGGATTGCTGGGTCATATGGTATACTATTTTTAGTTCCTTAACGAACCTCCATACTGTTCTCCATAGCTGTATCAATTTAAGTTCCCACCAACAGTGCAAGAGGGTTCCCCTTTCTTCACACCCTCTCCAGCATTTGTTGTTTGTAGATTTTCTGATGATGCCCATTCTGACTGGTGTGAGGTGATACCTCATTGTAGTTTTGATTTGCATTTCTCTAATAATTAGTGATGTTGAGCAGATTTGAAGCAATGGATATGAAAACATATTGAGAAGGGCAGATTGCTAAGCAAGTTAACGTAGATATTGTAACTTTTAGGAGCTGTGAGCAGTCATTACAGCAAAAAAAAAAAAAACCCAAAAAACAAAGTCACAAGGAGGTAGCAGGCTTTGCTATGAATTACATAGCGTTTTATTATATTTTTACTTAAGTGAACTTAGTATAGAGTTATTCCTAAGACAGTAAAATGGTTACTAAATTATGATAGAGAATGTAATAATGAAAGTTTCTTCTTTTTCTCTTTCAGAGAGAAAATGAGTTAGGTACTATGTGTAAATAAAACAGGATATTTTGATCCCACCTTTTGATTTTGCTGTTTCGATCTTGCCATTTTGCCTCCATCATATTGATATCAAGGACATTTTGACCCTTCTATCTACTTTTTTACCTGCCATTAATAAAAAAGGTAAAAAGTATGATAGCTGCATTTATTGATTCCTAGGTGCTGGGCTCTGCTGTAAGTGGTTTACATGTATTTTCTCTTATAATATAACAATTTATAAGTTATGCACTATTATAATTCTGATTTTATAAATTAGAAAACAGAAACAGTCAGGTAGTCAGGTTAAGAAATTTGAACAAGATAATTCAGTCAATGATGTGGACAGTTGCTTCATGGAATACAAGGGTGATTAGAAGTATACAAACCATACAACTGGCCAGCCCTTAATAATAGGTCAATCCTGGATTATCTGAGAGAAATTACTCATTATCATGAACCAACAATCAGTTATTTTTAATCAAGAGCATAATGAATATTACATGTGTAAAGAATCAGTAAGAAATAACTGTGACAGTTATTAAAACTTCACACGATAAAATGTGTAATTTACCAAATTTAACAGAAGAAAATATTGTTGACAAAATTTAGATGGGAAAATTTTTACTTGGTATCAAAAAATGGTCACAAAAAGAAAATTCGAAATGACTGAAGGCACAATCAGTAACATTTGATATAGATAAAAACCTCATAAATGATAAAAGCTTCATTGCAAAATTCACCCCCTAAAGAATTGATCACAATGAAAATAGTATAGAAAGTAAAAGTAAAATAGAAAAATTAGAAATACTATAAATGTACATAGAAACTTGGTTAAAGAATTATAATGAATTAGTGAAATTTACTTCAGTGTGTCTTTCTCCATAAAAATGTAGTCAAACTAGTGGTGTAAAATGATTTTAGACCTGGTTTTGAATTTTTAGGTATATCTTATGAGCATCCTGTGCATCATAGGTACCTTACTAAAGTAAGATACCATGCTTGGTATGCTTAGTTTTTGATTTTTTTCTTCAAGTCATATTTTTACTTCATCTTATTTGGAAAATGAGTGAAAAATTAACTGTTGGGGTCCATATGCTACTTGGAGAAGAAGAGCTAAAAAGAAGTTGATTGTTCACATTTAATCAGTAAATAACCCTTTTATTTCTACCTATAAATAATATGGATACTTGTTACTGCTACTGACTAGTCACATTATAGTCACCTAACACATTCTATTGAATTATAATTACTCAAATTATTTTGTAAGTTAATAATTAATTTAATTTGTTATTTTTGACAGTGATTTATAATTTGACACTTTGGAGAATTCTGATCAGCTTAAAAGTATGAGATAAGTATTTGACAGAGAAGCCATCTCCTATTTTGACCATTTAAAAAAAAATTCAGATTCTGTTTCAAAAAGGGCTCACTTGAAGTTACAGTTAACTTCTCACTGGTAAAATATGTAGTAACTATTGGAATCTTTTATTTACACTTAGTGGAAAGTAACCCCATTTACAATCTACAATGTGTTATTCCAAAAACCAAGCATAATTTCCACTAATAAATTATGAGAACTGGAACAAGCTATGAATGACGACCAAAAGGTAGAGGTGCTAAATCTTTAGTTTAGAAAAAGCAATCTTCTAGAGAAAAAAGTCTAAGTTCTTGAAAAATATTAAAATAAGTGCATTCCTGTAGTTCTTAAAGTAGATGCAGTCTTATACTAGTTATAAAAATTAGCTAGTGAAATGAAATGCAACACATTCAGTGGAAAGGACAGCTTGAAAATTGTGAGACATTGAATTATTCTGTTTTAGATCAACACTTCCAAGACCTAATATAAAAGAAGAAAAATCTTAATTTTATATGTGGAAAACTTTTTTTTGTTTTTTGCGGTACGCGGGCCTCTCACTGCTGTGGCCTCTCCAGTTGCGGAGCGCAGGCTCCGGACGCGCAGGCTCAGCAGCCATGGCTCACGGGCCCAGCCGCCCCGCGGCATGTGGGATCTTCCCGGACCGGGGCATGAACCCATGTCCCCTGCATTGGCAGGCGGACTCTCAACCACTGCACCACCAGAGAAGCCCTGTGGAAAGCTTTTTTTAATCAAATTAGTCTCATGCATGTTGTTTATGGTTGTGTATATTAAGCCTAGTCAGTACAGCATGGTGGTTAAGAGGGCAGCCTCTGGAGCCTGACAGTTTAGGTCTAACTCCTTACTTTCTCATTTATTAGCTATAGAACCTGTGAACAACTGGGAAAATTACTTAACCTCTTTGGGCCCTGGTTTCCTCAATTCTAAAATGGGGATAATAGTTCTACTTCATAGGCTGGTTGTCAGGATTAGATGTGTTGATACATCTAAAAAATTCTACCTCTTGTTGTTGTTGTTAGTATTATTATTATTTTACTAGCTACAGGTGAAAAATTTTGGCCTATTTACACATAGCCTTCTTCTCAATATATAGTTGGTGTTTGGAGCAAATTCTTTCCTACCTAAATTGTTCTTAATCTTTCTATCTATGTTACTCCTGAAGGCCTACTAATCAGCTGTGTGCTCTGTGTGGTTATTAAGATTATAAAATGTAGCATACTAGTATATTGTGATAGGAATCTAATATTGCAGTTGTTAAAACAGCGGGGACACAAGAGAATAAAACTAATTCTGAGAAGATACTTGTAACTATGTGACCTTGGTAAAGCACTTTCTCTCATGTCTCAGCTTGTTTAAAAATTTTTTAGTCATGTAAAATGCTGGCATTGGATTAAATCCCTACTTTCCTTCTTAAGCTTCTGATTTACAGTACTCTTTCTCCTGTTTGAAATGCTCTCCTTACATAGCTGGTCCCACTTTAATGATGCCATGCATGCTTGGACACCTGTAGAATGGACCGGTGTAAAATGGATCATCTGTTTTTAACCCACTCAGGGTTGTCAGTGGAAACCACAGTATAAGGGGTAAAGTCATCCGGAAGTGAAGTTTGCAATATTATGTGCAATATTAATATGGAGGCAGTGCTGAATGACAAAATGACTTGATGAAAAGAGGGGAACTCCTGAACTCCTGTGGTGCTTAATATTAATAGGCATTTTACTAACGTCTTACTGAACTGAACTTTCTTTAGGAAACATATTGCAGACAGAAGCTGCTAGGAATTTTTATCTTTAACTTTAATCTTCACTCTGTTTATAAAAAGCTAATGCTTAAAGGGCTATTTGTTGAGTGTCACCACTATCAAGCACCCACCATTTTGAAGGTACTCTTCTGGGCATTGAGTAAATACTTGCCAATGTTCTAAATGCCAGGGCCTCTTAAGAACTTAAGAAGAATGTTGTGTAGGCAGGGATGGGGGAGGGCAACTTGCTGAGCAGCAAGTTTTGGAGGTCTGGGCTGAGTGTCTTAAAAAATGTACCACATCACTACTGCTTTAACTGTTACTGTGCTGGTGGCTGCATCTTCCTCAAGCTCCTTGAAATATTCTAACATGTTGACACTTTGGAGGAGAGTGCGAATTCTCTTTTCCTTTGGGTTTCGATCAGTGTTTGAAAAGGGAATCATTGAAATATAGGTCTGAGAGGGCATGACAAGGCAAGCCATCACCTCACAATGAGGGCTCAGCAAGCTGTTTTCCATTCAGAGCTGTCTCTCCTCTCTGTCAGCTCTTTTGAAGCACCCATAAAACAAAATAGGCTCATTAACTATGAAGGGGTAAGTGAAGTTGGCAGTTACACCTATTCAGATAGGTTTTCCTTTTTAGATGTTTGCCCTCCAGAAAAAAGAACAGTCAGAAGATGAATGCCTCCATATCAGTGGCTGCTCATGGCCTCCCTTTTGGGGTGAGTGTGGTCAGTCAGTGTCTGGGGGATGTGGGTATTTTGCTCCAGATCTAATTCTAAACTGGTCCATTAGGTTAATGTCTTGGTGAAAAGGCAGGATGGCCTTGTCACCATCATTTCATTCAATAAGTTTGCATATAAGGATAAAGACTGAGTGTCTGGTGTTCCTTTTTTAAACAGTCAAGGGCAATTCTTCATGACTCTTCTCACGAGGAAACAGACTTGTCTTAGTTGTGCCATCTTGCTGACAAGGACAAGCAATAGTTCTGGCCTGTGGACCAACTCTTCCCATCCATGGATTCTCTTCTTTCATGGAGCTTTCACTGCAAATTTGGCTCCTTTTCTGAACCTACAGCATCCACATTTTAATGAGCTGAGAGAGATGCCAAGATACATAAGAGATGGTTTTAACCCTCGAAATCTTAGTCAGTAAATGAGGTAACATGTGACGATGTTCAATAAATCACCATGCAAATGTGAGGCAATTTGAGACGATCCTTGAAAGAAAGATGGGAAATGTTTCTACGGTTTCTGGTTGTGGAATAGTTTGAGCAAAACCACAGATGTGTTTATAATCAGTGGACAATCTTTTTGGTCCTTATTTTATTTGGCCTGAGCAATATTTGACATTGTTGACCCTTTGCTTTATCTTGAAGGGTTCTCTTGGCTTCATGACACCACACTCCACTGGGTTTCTCCCTGCTTTTCTGACAGCTCTTTTCAACCTCACCCCCAGGTTTCTATGACCATATGTATGCTGATGATGCCTCACCTGTGCCTCTAGCCAGGCTGTTCTCTTGAAGGTCAAACCTATATACCTCTCTTCTGTTGACACTCACGTATCCAACTCTTACTTAAATACCTTGAGTCCAGCATGACCAAAACTGAACTCCTTATCTTTCTCCCCAGTTATGCATCTTCCTCAGTGTTGCCTATCTCAATGAATAATGTACATCTAGTTATTCAAGTTGGAAACATGGTTTAATCTTTGACTCCTCCCTTCCCAACACCCTCCATATGATAAATCATCATGCCCTTTATATTATAGTTTCTTAATACCTCCTGAATCTGTCCAGGTCTCTCTGTCTCCATTGTTACCTCCTTGGGTCAGCTTTCCATCATCTTTTGCTTGGATGACTATAGTAGCCGTCTGCCTTCAAGCTTTCCTCCAGCTAATTCTTTCTCTACATTGCAGGCAGAGGAGTCTTTCTAAAGTACAAATGCCATCATGCTTTTTCTTACCTTAAAGCCTCCTAATAGCTCCCCTTTGCCCTAAGGCAAAGTGTCTACATCCTTAAGTAAGGCTGCTTGCGTTTCTTGTTCTGGCCCTGCTGGCCTTTCTTGCCTCATCTCTTGCCACCACCACTCAGGCTCCCTGAGCGTCAGCCATTTTGAAGTGCTCTTGCAGTTTACAGACTCCCGAGGTGAGTTTTCCCATCTCCAGGACTTTGTGCACACAGTTCCCAGCTAGCACGCTCTTCTCCCTTGCTCTGCCTCTGGACTCAGCTGGGAAATCACTGTTCATACTGTATTCTAATGGCCTGTTTACTTGTCTATATCCCTTTAGGTTGGTCAATACCTCTTATAGAGCCTGGAACATTTCAGATATTCAGTAGATACTTTGTGGATGAATGAGTTAGTGATAACACATGGAGTGTCTTTAAGGATGGCAGATTCCCCCAGTCTGACTGGAATGTAGGCTATATGAAGGACAGGAGTGAAAGATATGAAAGGTGTTTGGGTGTCTTAGGTTGGGTTCCCTGAACACAAATTCTGAGATAAAGATTTCAGTGCAGAAAGTTTATTGGAGAATGCTCTTGGGGCCAACTCCTAAATTAAACTTTACTAGGCCATGGGATTCCACTGAAGGTATTTACACAGAGAAGTCATGTGACTCGGAGCTGTACTTAGGAAGATTAATCTGGCTGAGGTGTCTAGATTGGATTAAAGGTGGAGAAATTGGAAACAGAGAGGACAGTGGGAAACTTTTTAAATGGTCCAGGTGAGGAAATAAAGGCCTGAGCAAGGGTGTTGGCAGTGGAAATGGAAAAGGCAGGTGGTTATTTGCAAGAGATATAACAATGCTGGAATCCACAGGCCCTGGTGACTGATTAAATATAGGATGTATGGAAGAAGAAGGAGACTCAAAAGTCTGTTCAAGGTTTTGAGCCTGGCTAAGATGTAAGAATGATGGTACTAGTGATGGAAATTTAAGAAGACTATAGTCTTGGTAGTAGATATGTTGAATTTGCAGTAAGGCAGCCACTCAAGGAGAAGTGGCCTATAGGCGGCTGGGCAAGGAGAGATAGGGAGGAGATAATGACATTCTAAGTAGGGGTTGATGGTTTGAGATGGAGCAGCGAGGTAGGAATACACATCACATGTCCAGGGGACCATGAGAAGATCAATTTGGCTAGAAGAGAGAATTCATTGAAGGAAATATTGGCTTAAAAAGTTGGAAAATTTTTTGTGGAGGGACTTGAATAACAGGCCAAATAACAGAGGGGTTAGAGGAGTTCAGGAGATTTCTTATAAAATTGCCTTGTTTTCTGAAGTTTGATCCTATCTCCCATATGAATGTGGGTCTCCATAAATCCAAAGAACTAGAACTCTTCGCTTGAAAGACACTCTGTTTTTTACACTGAAGTGGCTCTGAAGACTGTTGGTCATTGACATTCTTTTTTGTGGAGATTATATGAAGACACATTAAAGGAAAGTCCAGTTTGCATGCATTTCTGAGATTTTTATATTCAGTCTTTGCTTAGCTTTCATGAGGCATGAAAGATCTGTGGCCTAATTGGTCAGCAGGTTTACTGGCTCACCCTGTAAAGTAAATATTGTGTAGCTGCAAGTGGAAAGTCAGTATGTATAATCTAGCTGCCTAGTCACGCCTGCCCCAACGCTGTTGAAAACTTTGACCAAGGGCTATAAAACTGTCAAGAGCTAGGGCCCAAGCTTGCTTCCACACCAAATAGCTCGTTACTGAAGCTATTGGGAAGATAACAGGGCATGCATTTGACTTGCTGGGATTCCTTCTTTGCTACAGAAGCATCTGGCAGAGCTAAATAGCTTTGTGTTACATAATTTTTCATTTCTTGTTTTTTATTTATCCTCTAGTTCGATTTATTTGACATCAAAACTTACTCTGCCCTCCTTTAAGCACACTCATAGAATGTAAAGTGTATCTTGATATCAGTGCAGTGACTTGAAAATGGAATCTTCAGATTGGCCCTCAGACCAGTAAAGAAAAAAACCAAACAAAACCAAAATTTCTTTGGTGTTGTTGAGCAGATGTTTGATTTTTACCCCCCTCCAAGGTGATCATGGGCTGCTATGAGACTTCCCCACTGCCATTTAATGACATTCGCAACATCACTTATTTTCTATTTTCTTTGCATAATTTAATCACAGAATATTTAAAACATCTCTTGAGAAAAGGATGAGAATTGCTGCTGAAGGGATTAACCTTTTTTTTTTTTTTTGAACAGGAGGAAGTAAATGATATGTACTGAAAGCCCCATGGTTACTTTTGGAATGGTCTACTCGATTTGACCAGTGCTGGAGAGTATTCAGTGGATGATTTGCAGTTACATCTGCTAAGGTAAAGTGGCCTGGGTGTGTTTATAGCTTTCTGCACAGCTAATTGCATGAGCTTTCACTCAACAGACGAAAACATGTCAAATCTTGATAAATTAAAAAAAAAAAAACCTAAGCGTGTTATTAAGCTGCAACTGATATTCAACAGCTCTACATAAATCTCTAAGAAGCAAACGAAGGAGTATTTACTCTTTTATTCATTGTTCAACTTTGCCCAATCGATTTTATGCTTCAGTCCACAGAAATGTTTACTGCACTATAAAGGTTTTTTTATACTTATATTTAACAGTGTCATTCAGATGTTTGGTCTAAAGAGGGTACGTTTCAGTGATCCAAAGAATCACATAAGGGCTGTATGTTGTGTTTTCAATTAGAAATCTTAATTGCTTAATGCCTTACTTATTCCATTTAGATCCTTCCTGAATCCAGGCTAATTTTCATGGCTGCCTTAGCTATCCCTAGCATAAACTTTCCATTTACTCTCTATTTACCTCAGCTAGAGATGAAGAAGAGTCATCTTCAGACCTTATGTTGTAATGTTAGGAATGCTGAGAAGACTTCCTTATTTTCCAAATTAACTCTCATAAGTCGTTTTTTTTTATTAGTAATATTCCTTTAACAGGCATCAAAGCCCTTAATGTAATTTACTCACCCATGGTGTCTATTAGCCTCATCCCTGGTAGACAGGATTTGTGGTTTACTGACATGTTTTTAAAAAGAAGCACAGAAAATATCCATGGCCACATAAAATTAGCCACTGACCAGTAATGAGGTGATTAAGACTGAGCTTTGGTGTCAGACTGACTTGGGTCATAGACCTGGCTCCACCACTTTCTCCCTGTGTGACTTGGGCAGCTTCTTCTCCAAGACTCAGTCTCTTCATCTTTCAAATGGGATAGAAATGCCCCTGTCATAAAATGAGATCGTATCTGTAAAGCATCTAAAGCATTTAGCATGGTGTGAGGCCACAGTCTATGGCATACAATAGGTGCTCAGGAAATGTTATCGTCATTACTATTTAAATATCCAGGCATTAAAAAATGCCTTTCTTGGAAAAGGGTAACACAGATATGGTAACACTAAGCTATGGTGTTTGTTTGTTAAGATGTTTGTAAACATGCCTTAGATTTTCACCTGAGGCCCTGGGCTAAATTCCATCCTAGGAGATTAATGTGAACTCCCGGCACCTGAATCCTTGCTCCCGACCCTCACTTCTGAATAAACACTTCTGAATAAAAACTGCTCCTGCAGCTTTTGCCTTTTGCATCTACTTGTTTGACATCTGGACCTCTTGCTCTGCTGTTGTGTAGCCCAGGGGTCCACAATCCCCAGGCTGTGGACCAGTACCGAGCCACGGCTTGTTAGGAACGGGGCCGCAGAGCAGGAGGTGAGCGGCGGATGAGCTGAGCCAGTGGCTTCATCTGCCCCTCCTCATCGCTTGTGCTACCGCCTGAGCCATCCCCAGCCCCCCACCGGCCTGTGGCAAAACTGGTCCCTGGTGCCAAAAAGGTTGGGGACCGCTGGTGTAGCCAAAGGCCGGCCTTTTCCCCCTGATTCTCTCTTACCAGGAGGTTTGGCTTTGTTATGCCTCCTCATCTACCAAAGTCTGATTCTCTGGTCTGAGTTCTTCTTTTTGGCTTTGCCTTACCAGGTCAGCACTGATGGACCCATCCCATAGGCTGCATGTAGGTCACCAAGATGTTGAAACCCCCAGTTAATGGGACTGGTGGGCTCTTACTACTATTGAACAAGCACTCATATGGAAGATTCTTGTAACCCCCTCACAAATTTTAGACTGAACCTTCAGCTTTAATGTCCATTTTTGCTTAGGAAGCTTTAATATGGCTTGGCTATGATTACCTATCATATTTCCAAGATTCCTATGGCTTTTTTGAGTTTGCTTTTAATTTTTTTTAATTGTAAAAAAATTAAATTGCAGATATAGGAAGGTACAGAGAGGAGAATACAGTGTTCTTTTAATCCTATCCCAGAAATAACTATAGTTAATATTTGGTGTCCCTCTTCTTTCCATACATATATTTATGTAATTGAGATAGTACCTCTTACATTGTCCACTTAATACTATATCACAAATATTCCCCATTCCATAAAAATCTCTTTATTAACACTTTAATCACTGCATAATGCCCCACTGTATAGATGTGCCATAGTTTAAACTTAGCCATTCCCCCATTATTATACATTTAAACTGTTTTCATTTGTTTGATTATTAGAAATGACACTAAAATAATCATATTTGTACATAAACATTTTTCTTATAAATTTAAAACCCATTACTGATACCCTTTTTTTTAATAAAAGAATAGTTTTCTTTCTGCCATCCTTGGACAAGGAGTAAACAACTAGACTGAGACAACTGTAGACATTTAAATATCCATTGAATGAATAAATAGGTATTGAAAAGGTGATTTGCCCTCATTAAAAATGAATACATACAAGTGTGGAACTAAGTAAAGTGTTCTACTTACCCTTGAACACAAGAAGTATGTTAAAGAGAAGGGATATAGAGAAAAATAAGTGAAACTAAAAAATAATCAAGGAGCTAGAAAACTGTTCTCTGCTCCAGTGGAACACTTCCATTGCCATACTAAAGAATATACAGTTGACCTTTGAACCACATGGGTTTGAACTGCATGGGTCTATTTATATGCAAATTTTTTTAGTAGTAAATAAAATAGTACTACACAATCTGCAGTTGCTTGAATCAATAGATGTGGAACCTAAGATAGGGAGTATAAGGTGGGCTGGATGGATTTTTGAGTGGGCAGAGGGTTGGTACCCCTAACCCCTGCATTGTTCAGTGGTCAACCGTACTCACTTTCTAGCTTCTCCATTGATGCAGAGACTGCTAGCTAGTAACCAAACTCCTTTGCTCTTCTTTTTGAATACACAGCTAGACTCTATTTCCCAGCCTTCCTCACAAGTGTGGCCAAAGGGATATAGCAGAGCGATGTAAGCCACTTCCAGTCCTGCCCCATAAAATGTTCTCACTTTCAACCTGCCATTGATCCACCTCTTGATGTAGATGAGCACAGGGACCTTGGAAGCCATCAGTTGCAGGGAGTAGAGGTCCCAAATAGAAGAAACTCGGTTCCTGAATCTCTGCTTGGAAACAATTGTCTGCCTATTGGGTTACCAGAAACTTAGGCTCATTCCTGACATGTCCTTCTCCCTTATTATCCGTATGCAACCTGTCATTAAGTCCTTTGTCTCCTATGTATATTGAATCTGTTCATTTCTCTTCGTGCTCTCCACCAATACTTTTGTCCAAGTTAGCATATCATCTTTTCCTGGGCTGCTTGCATAGTCTTCTAACCTGCATCCATTCTGACCCCCTTCCAGTCTATCTCAAGGTAAAAGGGTGTTTTACCAAAGTGCAAATATGATGACATTATTTACCTGCTTAAAATATTTAAATAGTTTTCAATTTCTCTAAGAATAAAGACAAATTCTTCAGTGGTACCCTGTCTAGCTTTATCTCCTATCAGGCCACCTCTTACATTTTCAGCTTCACCTACACTGGCATTCCAGTCCCTTGTATTCCATCCCACAAAATACTTCTTCCCTCCGAAGGGCCTTTGTGTATGTAGATCCCTTTCGGAAGGCTCTTCCCTCCCTTTTTTTTTTTTTCTTGCGGTATGCGGGCCTCTCACTGTTGCGGCCTCTCCCTTGCGGAGCACAGGCCCCGGACGCGCAGGCTCAGCGGCCATGGCTCACGGGCCCAGCCGCTCCGCGGCATGTGGGATCCCCCCGGACCGGGGCACGAACCTGTGTCCCCTGCATCGGCAGGCGGACTCTCAACCACCGCGCCACCAGGGAAGCCCTTCCCTCCCTTTTTATTCAGTTACCTCCTACTCATCTTCAAGAGCTCATCTCTAGAGACATTTTTCAAGGGATGCCATGGTAGGTCATTTGATTTCCTCCTATTATAGGCTCTTGGAGCACCACCTGCCTTTTTGGTAGCTTCTGTCATAATTGCAATTTTACATTTGTTTGTGGGATTATTTAATTAATTTGTTTCCCCCAATAAACTAAGTTCATTAAATGCAGGAAGGGTGTTTAAACAGCCATCATATCCATGCTTGTGGAAAGAATAAAATAAGGAGAGAAGTAAAGAAAGAAAGAAAGTTTGGGGAAATGAAAAAACTGATGGATGGAGTGAGATTTGTTACCACATTGTTTAGTATTAGGAGTCAGGATCTTGTTAAGTTAGGAACTACAAGATTTATGAGGTTTCTTGACATGTCCCTTGTTGTGTTTTACTTCCTTACCTTTGTGTGTAAATTCCCCTCTGCTGGAATACCCTTTTTTTTACTGGGACAAACCCTATTCCACCTTTAAGATCAGCCCAGCCTTCTCTGATATCTCCCAGGCAGGGTTAAATGCTCTCAGCTGTGCTCCCCTTAGAACATATTAAGGCTCTAGAGACAGATGGGTCTTGTTTCCAGTCATGGTCCTGCCCCTGCTTGATATTTGACCCTAAGCAAGTCACTGAATCTGCTTCTTCACCAGTAAAATGGAGCTAAAAATTCCTTCTTCATTGGATGAATATGAGGAATGAGATAATGGACTGAAAGCACCTCAATAAATATAGGTGCTCAATAAATAGTGACTACTTGAAACAAATTGAACCCAAATTTATTGTGTTTAATTTTCTAATCATATTGTAAGTTCTTTGAGGCCAGGGATTATGTCATATTTACCTTTGCTCCCTTAGTACTTAGCACAGTGCCCTGTGCATAGTGGATTCCCAGTGAATGTTTAATGGCTAATCACCAGATTAGGAAATAAAGGCAGATAATTGCTGCTAAGAGACAAACAGGGGGAACAGAATGTTGAATCACTACAAGAACACATCTAATAGAGGCCAGAGGTTGAAATATACTTTTGAACTTTTGAGCTTGAGTCAGAAATTAGCAACTCTTAAATACACAATTGTTATTAACAAGATTAATTGATGCCTGTACATTGTGGTGTTAAGTTTGAAATAAAGGGTCATCTCCTATACCTTTTTTCCCTGCCTATTCAAATATTCCAAGGCCCAGATTAAATGTCCTTGTCTATTTTCACAAAAGCCCCATATATGCTAGGCACAGGGTGACTTCATGCAATTAGGGATGTATCCAGGTTTTGAGCAAAACTTATACATATTTAGAAGCTCACTTTAAGGGAAAGAATACAAAATTATAAATGCAAAATTAGACACAAAAGTGAATTCTTATTTAGAATAGCAAAAGAAATCACAAATAAATCACAAATTTTAAAAGCTGACAGCAAATATCACAGTCTGGGAAAATAATATTTTTTATTAATTAGCTGCCAGGAACTCCTTTGTAATAATTTTTCCCCTACATTTTTTTGGAAGCATGCTGTTTGATTGCCTATGGCAATAATTTTGTAACATCATTTCTTTTTTATTAATTTTAATTTTATATTATAGTTGATTAACAATGTTGTGTTAGTTTCAGGTGAATGGCAAAGTGATTCAGTTATATATATACATGTATTTATTCTTTTTCAAGTTCTTTTCCCATTTGGGTTATTATAGAGTATTGAGCAGAGTTCCCTGTGCTATACAGTAGGTCCTTTCTTACAGAGACAATAGAAAGATAACTCTATCTTCTAGAATGGTTGAGAAAAAATGTTAAATTGACAGTTTACAGAAAGGCTTCTTTGGTTTCACAAGCCATTTTGGCAATGATATACAAATTTTTAGAATTGTTGTCAAATTTGGGAAACCTCTATCAAGTTTTTATCACATAAGATATGTACATCTCTAAATCACTCTAAGTTTTCTTGTGCAGGGACTAATGTTAAACACCCTTTGAAATGGCCACACTAACTAGTGAGTTGACAGTGCCCTTGTTGTGGTAGTAAAATTACAATTTTATGTTTTCTTTACTGGTGTTAGTGTTCATATCAAAGTAGCAGGACACTTAAATTCCTTCCCAGTGTGTTCACATGATTCATTCCTTTTCGTTAATTTGATCAACGCAAGAGTCTATTCATTACTTCTATTTAAAATTTATTTCTTCGTCTCAGTTAATTACAGTTTTTGGTATTATCTGAAACAGAGTTTTGGGGGTTATAATTCACTTCTCATTGTCAGAATAATTTCTAGTGAGTTCTTATAGAAATATATGAAAAATATTTTCATGGTATGGTGCATTTATAATTGCCTATGCTACATAATTAAATATATTCTTGAAAAGGCATTGAATAAAAACCAAATCCTCTGCTTTTCATTTTACACCTCTGGTGATTGGGAGAATATTCCATAGATTAGCTTCTGGCTCTGCATATTTCAAGACTTGCTTTTCTTCTACTACCTACTCTGGTGCTGGATACTGTAGGACACATTAAATTGTGATAGGACCCCTGGCCTTGAAACTCAGTGCATGCTGTCAGGTAAAACCAACACAGAAGGTGGTAGGAATATTTTTAGAAGCTATTCCTATACCAGACAGGAACTGGAATTAAACATACATCGAAGTGACTGTGAACTATATAGGTATATTCCACTAAGGCCAAGTTAAATGTACCCTCCTAACTCAATTTCCTGGGCTGGATTCCCAAAAATCCTTGTGACCGTCCCAGTGCTACCTAACATGAGGAGAAGTGTGAAGGGTGGAACCTAAGAGGAAAGATCAATACTAACCCATCCAGCTAAAATGTATTACTTTTTCAAATTTTACAAAAATAATATGACACTGTGAACACATTGTAGGGTCCCTTCAGGGCCTTGGAAAGGACTGGTGCAAGGCAAGGGCCTTGAAGTTTTAGCTTCACTAGGTTCCTTGAAAATTCATCTTTGAAGGGCAACCAATTTTATATAATACTCTGTAGTTGGACTTGTGATGTGCTCTGGAATTAGATAGACTCATGGTGTTAAGTATACAATACCACTTTATGTAATGTCTTATGTGTCTTTGCATCGAATGGACATGTTTGGTGCCTGATTTGCTAAGTGAGTGATACACAGAGGAGAAGACTAGAGTTTTCTCTACAGAAAGGAAGAGAGGGGAAAAAAAAGGTAGAGAGCCAACAGAAAAAGGTTAAGGAAAGACTCATGAGGTATGAAGCCATCAGGCCAGTTACATGTGCTTCTGTTGTCAGACTCCAAGCAGTGTGGATATTGCTGCCCACCAGACATCCCCTCAGCAACAGAAGCTTACTGGGGGTTGCAGTAGGAGTTTCTAGCTCACTGACAAGCTCCCCTATCAAGCCTCTGTTTCTCTTCTCCTCTGCCTGAGGGCTTTCTCCAGTGCCAGGAAGCTCACCCACCTGCAGGTAGTTATAAGTGGGTGTGGCATTAGTGGCCCAGGAGCCGACCCTCACCACAGGGATGGGAGTTGCAGATAAACAGCCCAGTCTAGGCGGCTTCTGGTGGGATGCTTTTGAGGTGAGTTCCACACTATTTCTCAGAGGATCCCCAAAGATACTAAGTGCTAGTTTGCCCACAGAAGTGACCCACTCATTAACTCACTCATTGATTGGCATCTCCCCCTTCCCTGACTCACTTTTCCTAGTTTCTCACCTGTGCTTCCTAAGTTAACCTGTCAAACCACCAACACTAAGTTCTGTTACAGGGTCTTCTTTTGAGGCAACAGAAACCAGGACACCTGCTTTAAGTCATGTGCAAGTAATTTACCACTTAAAGAAACAATCTAAATATTAAGATACAAAAAGATAGAATACAGTTTTAAAGGAAATAAACAGTTTGGAGCTATGCAACAAAATTATTCGTGTTATATGCATCTGTTTAAAAAGAGTGCTGAGATTTGGATGAAACTAATTTAGTTTCTATGGGAAGATAAAAAAGAACTGAATTATTGCATTCAGGTCTTTAAAATTCTCTTGCGTTTATATTCCAACTCTGGCTTATTAAAGGGGTCTGTGCTCCGTTAACATACACATGCGCTTACAATATAAACAGCTTAACTAGACATCTGTGTTGACTACATATAAATGGCAGTTAACTTTTTGCCTTGTTTCTGTTCAACGATCTTGATATTTCAGTCTGCTGGCCAGATGAAACAAGATTGGTTTTTTGGTACCAGATGTGTCACAGTTTGTGCTTGTATTTTGCAGGTGCTCCCCCCAGCTGGGAAGATGGAAACTTGCCATCTTTCTGAGATGATGATTCAGGATAGAAATATAAATGTGTTAAAAATAATTCGACATATTAATGGAAGGCTTTGTCCCTTGTGGGCTTCTTATGCGTAACATATGAGCAGACCAGCAGCTGTTCTATATTTTAAAAGAAGAGTTAGAAAGTTAGAAGCATATATGGCTATTCAAAACATAAGCAACTGCTTGCATTGTGGAAACAAGGTTCGACAATAAACTTGTATTTGTGAAGCTTCCCCCCAAATAATAATCCCACTGGGTTGTGTTCAGGTGGTCGTAGGGTATTGAACAATCTTTCTATTTCCATCATTTAGATTCACTAAAACACCTTCCTTGTAGAGGCAGAGTGGTAGAGATGACTACAATTTTTTAGATAAAAATGGGGATTGGTTTGTAGGTGATTTCCACCCTCCAATATTTATATATTTTTAATCACAATAAAAAACCCTAATTTGCGGGGGGAGGTCATTTTGACTTAAACATTTTGAAAGAACCAAAAGCCCCATTGAGGGCTGAGTTGTTAATAAAATGTGGTATCTCTTATCTTATTTCAAGCCTCTAAAGCAAGAATCCTTTAGGAGATGAGGTAATGATGTTCATTGTTTGCTCCTTCAGTAATCACCTAATGCATATTAACCAATGTCAAGAATGGCAGTAATCTTTCATTAACCCCTTACCTTTCACTGATCTTATGGAAGGAAGGACTCTTTAAGCCTTTTGGTCTAACTTTTGAACAAGGATAATGCTAGCCCCATTCCATCTTTACTGTTGCTCTCAAAGCTCCCCCATAGAGAGATCTCTGTTTGTATCTTTAGGAATAGGCTTTTTTTTCTTTTAGAAATTGCTATCCTCTCAAGTATCGTAAGGTCCACATGATTGGTCCTTGAATTTCAGTTTCTAGAGTTCAGGAGTATTTTGTGTAACACAATTATTTCCACCTCTCTGGAGTTTTTAAAGAGAACAAATGAGCTAAAGTTTAACAGAGTAAATCAGAATCAAGTTGGTATCTGTGCTTTTTCAATCCGACTGCAGTTAACAGCAGTGGTGACAACTAGTCATGGCAACGAGCAAAGCTGGTCCACAATTTGGGGTGGGCACTGCAGGAAGAAGCCTTGGAAGGAAGGGGATTGCTTGCTGTTGCTGAAATTTGGAGCATGGCCAATGAAAAGAGCCCTAATCTAAGTCATAAGACCTTTATTCAAGGCACAGGGATCTTGCTCAACAAACTGTGACCTTGAGCAAGTCTTAATAACATGGTTTGACCAGGTGGCATCTAAGTTTAGAATCCTATTATTATTAAAAGGAAGCGTATGTAATGGTTGATTTTAAGTTTAGAGGGGATGGAGATTGCAAGCTGTCAAAAAAAAAAAAAGCTATTTATGAGGGAAATTTGGCAGCTGAAGTGAAGGTATTCTCCTTTCTGAGAAGTCTTAAAAACCAAGAGGTCTTTCCTAACTGCTGTCAGAAAACAACACTGTCCAGTCAGAGAGCATGAAGTTTGAGAATCCAGGTATGGGCACTGGAATGGTGAAGTGATGGAAATGACTAGTTCAGTCCTCATTATTGAGGCTTACTGAGTAGGAACATGTGAATTTCCTGGAAGCAAGTTTGGAAGTGGGGGAACCCATGGCTGGACTTTTTTTTTGCTAGTGAAACAATGTAAAATGACTTTCAGTTTAACATGAGAAATAATACTTCAGTTAGAATCAGTGGAAAGGAGTAAAACATGCACGATTTAACAGTGAATACTAAAAATATTTATTTTGAATTGTAATTCAAAAAATTTATAGCTAAATTGGGTTATTTCTCATGTCCTTGTCCCCAATAGCGAACCCTCATTTTGAAGACCTGTTTTGGGGTAGGAACTATAGTTTTCTTTTTCACCAATGCCCAGTGCTTCCCAACAGCCACTACATACAAAAATACTCAAATGCTTTAAAAAGTTTGGCAAATAGAGTCACCTTTTCTCTTAGTACAGCTCTGGCATAGGGAATAGGTACAGTTTTTAAAGCTGGAAAAACACCTTGTTTCAATATCCCAGTTTTATGGATAAAGAAACCAAGGTCCCAAAAAGCTAAGTCTCACAGCTAGTTAAGGTTAGAACTGAGACTAGAACCCTGGTTCTTCTATGCTTCATCAGGCTGTGAGATGTTGGAAGAAATTACCATAGAAGTTGCTCAATGAAGTTTGCTGCTGAATAATTATGATTCTGATGATGAATTATTTTCATAATTCTCATCTATGGCAGCTGGTTTACATCAGTGATTCTCATGGAGGAGGGGAGGAGGGAGTCATGTGTAGTTTGAAAACAAAGCACAGCTTTGTCTTACTGCTTTGGTTTGTTTTCAGTGATGATATTTACTTTATTTTGAATTTCAAATTACATTTAAAGAGCGCATGAGATTTTTATGTTTACTGAGGACAGTTGTACCTGTAAAGGAACTCATGTGTTAGCTTTTCAAAGTTCTTTCCAGGACTTTGCTTCTGTGAATGAAAAATGATTTTTCACTTGCTGTTCATTTTAGTTAAAAATGAAATTAAAAATGGGTGATTTAGGCTGTAAAATTAGTAGATGAATAGTCTAGGAATCTATATGTCTAGGATAGACATGTAACAGTCTAATAGTCTAATAATAGTCTAATAATGTCTAATAGGAATTAGTAGATGAATAGTCAGATAAAACAAAATTGCAGGTGGAAACAACCTATCAACAATAGTCTATCCACTGATGAATGGATAAACAAATGTGGTATATTTATACAATGGAATATTATTCAGTCATAAAAAGGAATGAAGTCTGGTACATGCTACAACATGGCTGAACTTTGAAGACATTATATTAAGTGAAAGAAGCCAGAAACAAAAGGCCACTTACTGTATGATTCTAGTTGTATGAAGTGTCTAGAACAGGCAAATTCATAAAGACAGAGAGTAGATTAGTGGTAACACCAGAACTTGTGGGAGAGGGGAATGAGGAGTGACTGCTAATGGGTATGGGATTTATTTTTGAGTGACGAAAATGTTATGGAACTAGATAGTAGTGATATTTGCATAACATTGCAATCTGAATTGTACACTTTAAATGGTCAATTTTTTTTTTTTTTTTTCTGGTACGCGGGCCTCTCACTGTTGTGGCCTCTCCTGTTGCGGAGCACAGGCTCCGGACGCGCAGGCTCAGCGGCCATGGCTCACGGGCCCAGCCACTCCGCGGCATGTGGGATCCTCCCGGACCGGGGCACGAACCCGTGTCCCCTACATCGGCAGGCAAACTCTCAACCACCGCACCACCAGGGCAGCCCTAAAATGGTCAATTTTATGTGTATTTTACAATTAAAAAGAAGAAAAGGGATTGCATCAGTGACACTAGTTTATCAACCCTTTTCATGTCTTTATGATTTGTGAATAGGACTAAGCTTTGGGATGAAAGGGAAACCATCTTTTTTGCAGTTAATGGCTTCTGTAGGTCCAAAAATATATATAAAATATATTATTATTTTATCATAGATTATATTTAAATTATATAAATTATAATATATAAATTATTTATAGAATATATTATTATAGAAGTATATATAATCTATATGTAATCTATGTTTCTTAATATATAGATTATATATACTTCTATAATTATTTATATGTTTAGAGGTGGGGGTGGAGGGTCAGGACTTATGCATAAATATTTCATAGAGATTCCTGTTTCTCCTACAATCCTCTGTGGAGGTACAGATAAGACTCTGCCTTCTTGCTTAAGAGTAAAAAATCTGTTGTAAGGTCTTAGGCATTTTTTTTTTTTACTCTTATCTTTCCCAGCTCTGACTTGAAAACTGTGTCTATATGTAGGAAAATCAGTATATTGATTAAGAATGGAAAAGTTTAGATCAAACCTGAATTTACGTGGACTATAAGTAATCATGTGGACAGGGTGACAACATACGCAACAGTCCCTCTGTGTTGTGGCTGGTTGTTTACTCTGCTTCCTTGTCTGACTCCTGGTTACACCTGTTCTCTCATCACTGTTCCAATGCCCCTGTATCCTTTAAAAGCCCCTCCCGTGCCCTATTCACATAAGAAATTTATGTTTTGTTCCTTGGTCTCTTGGTGAACTTTCTTTTTGACAATTACTGCACATTTTGTCAACTCTTTGAGGAACATTTGTTTCTGTGGCAAGGTTATCTGGTTATTCATATGTGCTTTGAAATTGGATGTAAGAGAAAAATTGACTGCATATATTTTTGTGGAATGATTTTAACAGTCTTTTGTTTCCTCAACTTTAGATTGTTTCTTTTTAAAGGAGCAAATAGTTGTTTTTGCTCTGGCAGCTACAGATAATTTTTTCCTGGACACAAAAATTATATTGGCTGTTATTAGCTACACAGAAAAAAACCTCTAAAAGAATACTTATTTTTATTTAAAAATATAATACATCAAAGTGAAGCAGTTACATTTTAAACAAACAAGAAGGTATAAAATGTTTTCATAGAGTTAGGAGGGAGGGTAATTTGACTTAGTTCATTGTCAATCTGGATGCCAAGAATAAGAACCGTCACCATTTCTTTACTCTGTGAGCAACAAATATAAAGATGAGAAATTTTAGTTATACGTTAGTGAAGTTTTAGGGTTTTAATTTTATTCAGAAATCAAAACTTTTTCAGAAAAATAACTTTTCTTCATTTTGCTACACATCTTGTGGAAGTCCTGAATTCAGGAATGTTATTACATTTATTGAGTGTTACGGACTGAATGTTTGTGTTCTCCCAAAATTCATATGTTGAAGTCCTAACTCCCAATGTGATAGTATTAGAACCTGAGGCCTTGGGGAAGTACTTAGGTCATGAGGGTGGAGCCCTCATGAATGGGATTAGTTCTCTTGCTCTCTTTCTGCCATGTGAGGATATGAGTCTGCAACCTAGAAGAGAGTTCTCACCAGAACCTGACCATGCTGGCAACCTGATCTTGGATTTCCACCCTCCAGACTGTGAGAAATAAATTTCTGTTGTTTATAAGCCACCCAGTCTATAATATTTTGTTATAGCAACTCAAACTGACTAGTACACCGAGTTTGCTTCTTCAGGTCAACTCCAAAGTGGTTTAGAAAGAATTTGTTTCTCACCTCCTCCCCATAGATTTCTCTATATAATGATTTTCTAGGGGATATCTTATTCATTTGGGGAATTTTGATTACTGTGCTTTTTTACATTCATAACACAAAAATTTCTGACAAAATTTAAAATATCTTATAGAAACCACTATACTATGTGATAATGATTTACTACTATGTAATAAACAACTACATTTAGACTGATCATGAAAATAAAAACAAACACAAGTATGATAGATCCTCATTTTCTAAAGAAATATATCTTTATTGACTTTTTCCATTTTCTTACAAGCAGTTAAAAAACTCATTCTTGAACTTGCATGCTGTTCAATGTTATGATGGCTGCCTCCTTATGAGACTATCAGTGGAGCTATAGTAAGTTTCCTTAAGCACCACAGAAGACAATCATTGCTTGGTCCCACTTTTACAGAAAAGAATCCAAGTTTCACCGGAAAGAGTATGCTTAGCTCTCTTGAAGAAGACCAGTTTAGTGGATTAATGTCTAATTTACATACAGTAATAAAGACAAACTTTGAATCTTTACAGATTAAATGCCCACTTTATACCATGGTGTAATTGTTTGAATTATTGGTGAGTGTACAGTATATAGATGTAGATGTACTAGATATGTCTATAAATAAAATAGTGCTTTAAGATAACAATATTCTTTGGCTGATTTAAATGCCTATAGTGGACTCTTTTAAAAGACTAAAATGAAAATGGTCCCACTATTATTGTCAGTCTTAACACTGAGCTGGTGCGGAAGGTTCCCATACTGTTGACTGTCAGCATCTCCAGGTCCACTATATATTCTCTTGGTCCTGATAGCGACTTCACCAGCACAAGCATTGCACTTACAGGACTTGTTTGCTAAAATAAAAGAAAAAAGAGGGAGTGAGAGAATAATTTTTCTTGTATTGCAGTTTCTATTATTTGTGAATACACTTCCTATAAGAATTAGGGGAAGAATTTTTTTAATTAATTAATTTATTTATTTATTTTTGGCTGCGTTGGGTCTTCATTGCTGTGTGTGGGCTTTCTCTAGCTGTGGCGAGTGGGGGCTACTCTTTCGTTGCCGTGCGCAGGCTTCTCATTGCAGTGGCTTCTCTTGTTGCGGAGCATGGGCTCTAGGTGTGTGGACTTCAGTAGTTGTGGCACGCGGGCTCAGTAGTTGTGGCTCACGGCCTCTAGAGCGCAGGCTCAGTAGTTGTGGTGCACAGGCTTAGCTGCTCCGCAGCATGCGGGATCTTCCGGGACCGGGGCTGCAACCCATGTCCCCTGCATTGGCAGGCAGATTCTTAACCACTGTGCCACCAGGGAAGCCCAAGTGAAGAATTTTGAGGTAGGATTAAAGTCATTACTTAGTCCCTTCTTGGTTCTAATCCTTCTGGATCTTATCCCTTATCCACACATAGTCATTAGTTTCAGATACAGGGACCTGCTTTCTTTTGATAGTTCTTTGTTTTCTACTCATCCCTCTCTGTTAATGTTTCTCTTCACTTTTATTGAGTAGTTCTAGCCTTTATAGAGACTGGAGTTCATGTGAGAATCTGATAATTTTTTGAACTGATAAACAAATTTGTCATCTTTCACTTCTCAACATTGTGGATATGTCTACATTCTAGTAGGTGAAGAGGCATGTAAGTAGTTAATTTCAGTAGAATATGGCAAATGCTAAGATATACAGGGATATGCAGGGTATATATGAAGATACACAGAGGTGTGTATTCACAGAGAAAAACAGAGGGACCCTGAATCATTGAGGGAAGGCCTTTGAATGCCTGAGGGCAGTCACCCAGAATAAGTGGGAGTTTTGTAAAGAAGGATGTTCTGGAGAACTGGATGCAGTTTCACTTTGATGAACAATATGATGGGTGCTGGAGAGCGCAGGGAGATGAGTTTGGACAGGCAGGCAGGTAGATGTGTGAATCTGAATGCCAAGAGGAGAGCAGGGATAGAAACAGTGGATTAGGATTTAGCAGTCACATCAACAGGTGGACATTAAACCAAGGAAGAGAACGTATATGTGATAAGACTGGATCTGTGAGAGGCCAACATTTAAGGAATGGGCAGAAGAGAAGCTATTGAAGGAAGCTGAGAAGAAATAGATAATTAAGTGGTAAACAGATGAATGGCAAGCAGTGTTCAATACAGCAGAGGAGGATGAGGGTGACTGGAACTGAAAACTGCCTCTGAATATAGCAGTACGGATGCTGTTGGTGGCTTTTTTCCAGAGCAATTTCAGTAGGGTAGTGGGAATAGAAGACAGAAGTGTAACTAGGAAATAAGAAAATAGAGACTGTGATTACAGACTGTGCTTTAAGAACCTTGGCTAGGAAGGGAGAAGAGAGAGAGGAGGCAACATCTAGAGGGAAAACAAGTTAAATATGTAGGAGGTATATTAGAGTTTGATAGAATAAGATTCCAGAGGAAATGGAGTGAAGAATACAGGTGGTAGGTTGGCCTTGATTGATAGAAGTGAAACCTTGTCTTTGGAAAATTTGAAGGAGAAGGTTAGAGGGGGAACACATGGACTTAAGTTTGTAAGGGATGGGATGGGAAGTTCAAGTAATTTATGCCTGTTGGTTTCAGTGGTTTCAGAAGAGTAGGAGATGAGGTCACCTACTGAAAATGAAGGGTATAAGAACTTAAAGAATATGGGGACATTTGCGATCAGTGGCTGAAGAGAAGAAATAAAAGAAAGTAATAAGATTGTTGAGGACACATCTGAAGTTGGAGATTTATAGTATTACCAATCTGTGCTGACAAGCTGGGTGTGAAAATAGATGTGGATTACGTAATTGATGTAGAGTTGTTGGACAGGGAATTGAGGTGTTGGTGACAGAGTAGTTCAAGGGTCCACCAAGAAGTTGATGGAGTGGAAGAAAATGGTGGGTGAGGGGTCAGAGGATTAGTATCACTGTGAGGGTGAAGAGCAGATAGAGTGGGAGTGAGGGCATGAAAAAGAGGAAAGAGAATCAGTCACTGAGGGGGTCACCTGAGACTAAGATGATGATGTGGAACTGTTCTGCATGATAACAAAGTCCAGCATGTGGCCATGGGGTGGTGGCAGAGTGACATGAAGCTGAAGGTCATGGGGGATGAGATGGCCAGAGAACTGTAGGCTGAGGTAATGGATGACTATAATAGTGCCCAGATCTGAGTGATCTCACCTACTTCCTACATACTCTGCCTGAGTGATCTCATCCATAGCCATGGCTTCAATTATCACATATCTGCCAGTGACTTAAAAGTCTATATTATGAATTCCAAGCCCACGTATCCAATTCTCTACTCATCTTTACTTGGATGTCTCATGGTGACCAGGACTCAGTATGTCCAAACTGAACTCCTCACCTTCCTCTCTCCACTGGCTCCTTCTTCCTTATCTCAGTAAATGGTACCACCATTTACTGTTGCTCAAGACAGAAACTTGGAGGTTATCCTTGACGCTTCCTTCTCCTCCACCTCCCCATAGCAAATGGGTTACCAAGCCATGTCCTTCTTCCTATATCTTCATAAATCTGTCCGCTTCTTTTGGACTCACTGGCTACCACACTAGTCCCCCATCTTTTGAGCTACTGATTGGTCTCTCCATTTCCATTCTTGCTCCACTCCAATCCAGGCTCTACAGTGCAGCCAGGTATCTTTTTTAACATGAGACTCTGATAGCAACTCCTCTACTTGAAACCCTTAGTATGGTCTGTCAGGCATTGTGTGATCTAGGCCCTGCTCATCTCTCCAGGTCCCTCTCAAGCCACTCTGCCTGTAGCACCTGGAGTTCCAGATCAACTTGTCTGCTTTTTATTCCTTCCATTTGCTAGTCTTTTGTTGCTAGTCTTCAGCTTAAATCTACTTCTTCCAGGAATCTCCCAGACCACTGCTGCCTTGGTTAGGGGTTAACTTGTGGTGTACTCATGAACAATCTGCAGTGCTCAGTTGTAACGCTCAGCATACTTGTGAACACTTGTTTGATGTCTCAACTATAAGCCCTACTGTGGCAGGAATTGGCTTGGTTTTATTCACTGCTATGTCTCTAGAACCTAGCATGGTGCTTGCCTCTTATAGGTAACAGTGATACCTTGAAGATGTTGATTGAATTAATGTATTCATTTAAAAATATTTTTTGAGCACCTGCAATGTGCCAGGTACCATTCATTCTATGTGCTGTGCATACAAGAGTGAACAGACAGGTAATGTCTCTGTTTATTACACTCACACTCTAGTAGGTAGTAGGTGACACAGACAAATAAATACTATGCAAGGTGGTGATAAGGGCTGTGAAGAAAAATAAGTCTCAGTAAGGAAGGATGGATATTGGTCAGTGTGGGTGGAGAATGGTATTCTACCTTTAATTTCATGTATTACTTCTTTCTAATATGTTCCCTTTTCTAGGGAAGAAGATTTTCTGAGTATTGTCCCAAAAGGAATATAAATAAAATCCTATATCCCACAGATCCTTTCAAGGATAAGGTCCAGCCTCATGTTTCTCAAGAAACATTCTTTGACTATTGCAGCCCACGTTAATTCTTTGATGTCTTGGAGCATGGAGTTAAACACAAATTTGTCCTCTGCTTTTTTCATAGATGTTAACTATGCCACAAAGTAATATTTAAAGCTCTTTGAAGTAAGGAACTGTGTGTTACATGCACCTAGCATGAAGCTGAGTATATAATAGGTGCTTAATTAAGGCCTGCTGATGGAGTCTTATGATTAAATGCCCTCTGTGCAAGTGGAATTTCAGTGGAAAAATTTTGTAGGATTTGATACAACTATTTTTTGAATTATGGGATAATAAATAGTCTTGAAATATCTTCCTATTTTAAATGCTTTTTTGGTTTCAAATAGTAGTATTTAATTCTGGGATTATCAAAATTGGCAATGTTTTATATCATTCATAAAAAAGGATTTTACTTGAGAAAAGCACTGTATTTATATCTGAAAATATCAAGTCAATAAGTTCACTGATATGAATCATAAAACTTTAAAATTGCCATGTTTATTGCAAAAAAAAAAAAAAACCATACAGGTACTTTGCTTAACTCTTTGTTGATTCTGCTAAGAAATTTTATTTTCTTAAATTATGGCTAAGAATTCAAAATGGAAAATTATTTTTAAAGATGATTTTGAGATGAACCTATTTTACTGCCATGGATTACAAATAATGTTATTTCTTTGGGTTAAAATTATTAAATTGTTATTATCTGAACTGTGTGAAATTCATTTAGAGTAAACTTCTTACAGATATCTAGTATATCTCAAATTTAAACATCAAATGTTAAAGAAGTTTATTTTTAGTTATTAGAAAAAAGAATAGTAATAGATTGTATTTTGGGTTGGGTTTTTCTCTTCAGAAGTTGGTCATGAGAGATTAATCATTTCTAATTTACTGGCAAAGAAACAGAGTCACATAATTCTGGAGCTGGAAAGGAACTTAATATATCAAAGAACAGGATAAACGAGTAAACATTAAAAATCTGTAAACTTTACCACGAGGATGAATTTCCCAATTTACTTTTCATATTCTCAAAATGAAATATTGACCTTAAAATCTGATTAAAAATGAAGAGTGCCCAAAGGAGTTTTGAGAAAATTGGAATTGGATGAATAACATCCTTAGCGTGAAAGACTTACCGTAACCCTGCAAACTGCTTGGTGGGGTGCCATCATTTTCACATGAAGTGGTGAGCCGTATTTGAAATATGTCGGAATTTTAACCTAAAATGAACTTGCTAAGATTTTGCAGGGGGGACTGGAAGGCTGAGGCACTGGAGTCAGGGAGATTTGCTGGGAAGCCCTTGGAGGGATTAGAGAGGTGCTAAGAGCCAGTTTAAAGGAAGAGAAGCAGAGACACAAGGAAACAAAGATAACCCAGGGGACACTGTGGAGAGAGAAATGGCAGAATTCAGAGAAAGATTTCATATAGGCAATGAAAGAAAGGGAAAACATAAACGTGACCTCACCTCACATTGCCTGCCTGGAAATTTGCAAGAATGGTACAACTATCTGTTGTACACATGGTGCGGGGGGGTGGGGAGTTGGGGTCACTTCTCAGATACTTCTGGGTGTTAGTTTTGGTGCAGATGTAAATAATCTTGCGAATGTAACAATAAGGAATTCAGCGTTTTTGAAAAGCTCTCCAGGAATTATTTTTTCTATGTACAATTAAATAGCTATCACTGATTTGTGGTATCTATTTGAGGTGTGTGTGTGTGTGTGTGTGTGTGTGTGTGTGTGTGTGTGTGTGTGTGTGTGTAGGCTTGTGTTTTGGTGGTCACACACAACTCTGTTAGAGTGTGCAACTTTTATCTGAGTGACTTTAGAGAAGCTACTTCATCTCCCTGAGTCTTACTTTTCTTTTCTGTAAAATATGGAGATAAATATTAATCTGACCAAGCATTACCAAGAGGATTAAATTAGATAATGCACACTGGAAGGGCTTACACAATGCCTGCACATAAAAAACTCTTTAGGGCTTCCCTGGTGGCGCAGTGGTTGAGAGTCCGCCTGCCGATGCAGGGGACACGGGTTCGTGCCCCGGTCTGGGAAGATCCCACATGCCGCGGAGCGGCTGGGCCCGTGAGCCATGGCCGCTGAGCCTGTGCGTCCGGAGCCTGTGCTCTGCAACGGGAGAGGCCACAACAGTGAGAGGCCCGCGTAATGCAAAAAAAAAAAAAAAAAAAAAACTCTTTAAATGTTAGCTTTCTTTCTATGTGAATTACTACCAAACAACAACAACAAACTTGGAACTTTCTCAACAGCTAAGGCTGCCCTCAGGATACTTACTCTTAGGTAGAACTCTCTATTTTCATTTCCAGATTTAATCCGAAAAGTATTGATAGTGTTGGGATAAATGGTTGTGGCCTGTATCTGGAAGATGTCAGATGGCACAGACCTATCAGATCGGATGCTCATGTATTTGTGGACTATGGATTGGGGAAGTTCTCGGCACAGCGCATTTGAGACTGGGCAAACACATCGGCTGCAGAGACAAACAAAAGTATTCACCAGTTAGGCTTGGTAAAACCAAAAGATTCTCAGTTTCAAAAGTTCTGATTTTTCTTACTTCTCTGATGTTAGAACGTAAGGATCTTGACAAGGATTTCGTGGGTAACAACGGAAGCCGCCATGATAATTCCAACACATTTCATCTTCCCGACATTCATTTGTGGTCTCACACTCATTTATATCTGTAGAGATGTAGAGTCAAAGAGTTTACTGATATAAGTAAATTGCGTAAGTGGCAGATTCCAGTTTGCCACTGGAAGGAGGTGTATAAGAATCTGGACTGTGTTTAATTTGCTTTTAGACACAAGACTTGGTGGGACCTGGGTTCATTGCATTTATTCATGACAGATGTAGTGGAGCCATTCTCTACAGATTAATATGTGTCATTTCATGGTATTTTATCAAGCACCTATTGTTTATCTGTTGAATTCAAAGCCAAATGCTTTCCATTGACTTTGCTTAAATAAAAATGAAAGATACTATTTCTTGCCCTCTGGGGAATTAAGGAAAGCTGAAAAAAGGAGGAGGCCTCTCACCTTGGCCTTGAAAAGGGTGGTGGTTAGATGGGATTTTCAGATTGCAGTGGGGAGGGCCTTCCAGGCTGAGAAAGCAGCAAACAAAAACTATGGAGATGGAAGTTTATTGCCAGGCTCAGAAGCTTGGGAGAGAGGGAAAGGCTGGTATGTGGTTGCAGTAAGCTGTAGCATGCTGCTGGATAGTTAATGTTCTGGGAGTGGATTACACTGTCCATAGGAAGCTGTTCACAGCAAAAGAAGGGAAGCTCTGAAGTATCCTACCATGTAGAGCATGGCTATTTAAAGAACATGGGGAAGAAGGGGAATTAAGGAAGGGACTGTCAGTGTCAGCAGTGAGAGGCAACCCAGGAAAAAGCAGTGCAAGGAGATCAGAGCTAGAGAGGGTCCCTGGAAGGAGGGTTGTGGGAAGGCCAGGATGGACAAAGACTGAATTTAGATTTGGGAATTAGGAGTTCCCAGATGACATCTGAGAGAAGAGTTTACAATGCTAGAGAACCATTACATTTACGACAATGAAAATTATATTAATATCCATATCCCTATGTATGTTTGTCTCCCTTTACATTGGAATAGTGATTAGATTTTATCCAATATAAGCCTTTTCTGAGTCATTCCTTCCCCATAATCAGATATTTTCATTCATTAATTTACAGGTAGTCATGGCCTAGTTGCTGGGATATGATCTCTTTCTTCTCTCTGAATTCTTATATCTCATGTTCCTTTTCTGGGGCCTTTATTGCTTTTTGCTTTGCATTATTGAAATCTGCTTGTTTGTCTTAATCCTTCTATTAGCTTGTAAGCTCCTGGAGTGCAAAGGCTATTGTGCACATCTTTCTATCCCTTTATCACCTAGCATGAGTGCACTGGGGGCACCTGGATTTTAAGAAATATTAAATTGAACCAAGTTGCTCTTCACACAAACCATATGGAGATGGTGAGAAATACATTATCTCTATTTGGCATGAAGGGAAAACAAATAAGGGTGAAGTGGCTGACCCAAGTTCATATAGTTAGTGACAGGCATCTCTCCACTGCAAGGTATTGCATCCTCTAAATGAGAATAATTCCATTCCTTGTCTTTGGAGAAAAAAATTTCTTTTAGCTTCCAAACTGGCAAAAGCTATCTGGAACCCAAGAGGAGACTGGAAAAGCTATGCAGTTTCCAAGAGTCAGTTACAAAAAGTATCTTCTTTTGGACTGGCTATGGCTAAAGAAAGAACTTAGATTCCTCAGAAGAAATCACAACTGACTTGTCCTTTCAATATTTTTCACTTTTTTGAAAAATAAAGATGCTGTTTAGCTACAGGGAAAGTGAAGACTGGTTTGTTATATGGAGTTCAACAGCAGCAAAAGGAAACTTTATGTGATAATTTTATTTATTACTTCCAGTAATTTAGAGCCTAGCTTAATCAACTCCTTAATCATTTTGGAAGGTTTTTCAGAAATGATTAATAGTATTAAAATATTTGATGAATGTGTGTCTGTGTATCTGTGTATTCTCTGTTTCTCTCCTTCCCCACTGTCCCTCTCCCCTCCCCACAACCTGCCACCACACACACACAGAGTTTTAATTTTTCCAAGACTGTGGAAATGAGAACAGTTATTTCATCCCCAAAATAAACCTTTTTGGGGAAGGTAAGAATCCAGACTCTTTTGGTTTTACTTTAATCTGTGGACAGAGTTGGGAAGGAATGGTTTCAGTGGGGGAAACCAATTGTTTTGCACCCTAAAAGAATGGTAAGCCTCTTTCACAAAAAATGTTTTGGTTTAACCAAACATTCTTCAAGATATAACTCTAATGAATCTCCTATTTGCAATTCCATTGCATTTTCACCTTTCGTTATAACAGATATAAATAGAGTAGGCTGGTAAGATTCCACTGAATGTTAACTTGTTTCTGTCTTTTGCTGGGTGTCAAATCCATTTATGATCAGAAACACATAGCCATTTGTTTCAGGACTCCAGGGAAATTGGTTAAGGAATCCCACTGGCTAACATTTTCCTGCATGTAATATTCATGTTAAAAGTCTCAATTAGGGTTCAGAAAGTAAAACCATTGGAATGCAATGTTTCTCCACAATTAACATTACAGAGTCTCTAGTAACGTGGAAAGGGGTAGAAAGATGTTTATTGTGCAATGAACTACATTCTGATTATGCTCATATTTAGTGGTTGGATTCTAGTTGAATGATCACATGCACACTATAAAATCTCAGGTCATGGATGTTCCTGTGAATTAATATTTCCCTGTAAAATCATGATATAGACTGAGAATCCTGAGTCTCTCCTTTCCTTGATCTTTTCCTTTCTTAATATTTTACTGCCCTTCTTCTAGAGAAGATTTGCTACTAGTCATTTATATTGCTGGGTAAATTTCATAAAAACATCTTGAACTTTACAGTCTTTATAGTTTATAAATAATTTTTCTGTATGTTATTCCATTTCATTCCCTCAACTCCCTTTTCCAAATGAGAAAGTTGAGGCTCAGAGAAGTTTGATAATTTGTTCAAATTGTATAGATAGAATGCCATACAGCTAGGTCTCAAACAGATTTTGTGTCTTCAAGTTCAGTCATTTTTTTTTTCACTCTCTCACTGCTTTATGTAAACCTGTGTTTGTACCAATTTTTCCTGGATTATCTAGTTTTAGTTTTACCTGAATAGTCTTTTGCCTGTTAAAGAAATTTTAAGCTACATGCAGGAGGTAGGGAGGAGAGGGTGCACATTTTCAAATCTTTCAAAGAGACTCTGAAATCATACCATGTAGAGAGCCACTTCTTCCACCTACATGTAGCTGTGAAAATCACCTGAACATTTATTTTAAAACTGGGCCCGAAGACATTAGTTATTTTTGGATTAATAGTTTTTTTTCCTGAAGTATTCAAGTACTTTTTAATACACATGAAGCTGATTTTCTCAACACTTAAATTACTATCCAATTTATAATCCTGGTGTTTTAGAGAATTCAGATCAGTTTGAGGTGCACCTAACCACACATTAAGCTTATGCTCTACACTGAAACTCATGGTGAAATATTTTAATAATTAAATCTTTTCTGGTGGATGATTAGAGGATATATATCATAGGGATTATGTAGGCTATATAGAAGGCATACCAATATTTTATTAAAATTATTTATTTTAAGAAAGAAAAATGATTGCTTTAAATTTCAAAGAGAGTTAACACTGACTATCCTCTTTATGAGATGTGCATGTCTCATGATCAACAGGGGAAAAAAAAGAGCTCAAATTGTAAAAAATGAAAGTCTGTGATAGAGAATCCTACAACTTCCTCCCTGCTTTTCCTGGTTAAAACTTAACAGATATGAAAACAATAAACTTACCCTGACATGTTCTACTTCTCACCACTTGGTATCCCTGGGGGCACATACAAGAGAATTTCCCAGGCTCATTGACACATTGATATTGACACAGGTAGCTCGAGGTTCTGCATTCATCAATGTCTGTTGAACCAGACAAGAGCAATAAGACAGAGTTGAAAACTTACATGTCACTATTTTGGTAATTTTTTTTTCACACTTCATACTCTGAAACAGAAATACAATACTTTATAGGAAGCTCAAGTGCAAATTCTAACAATATCAGCTCATTTCCCATAGAGCTTCACAGCACAGAGAGTTTTTCTTACCATCAGTTTTACTCACTTATTGCTGACAGTTTGGCGAATCCTGGAACTAACCATACTAGCTGAGCAGACTGAATGAATTGGCTTGTGGTTGATGATCTTCATGTTGTGCTTGGCAGACCCACCCAGTGATGCAGATTCATATTTGCCTTCTCAGAAATTGGGTGGCTCTGCTCCCAAGTTCATCTGAGTTTTGAACTCCAAGTTCCATCCCTGTGCTAGCTTCTAGAGGTGATGCCCTGGCAGAATGCTTTGCATTTCTCAATGGTGCTGTCCCAAGAAAAGGTGGGAGCGTTTGTGAGGAAGTCGGGAGCATGAAGTATCAATGGCATCCCCTTCAGGATGTCTTATGCCTTTTGAATTACACAGTGGCAGGCATGACTAGGGGCCAGGTCTCCTGGTTTCTCTTCTAATGTTCTTGACATGCAGTCAGCCATTTTTGAACTTAAACATGCATGCCAGTCACCTGGAGTTCTCATTAGATGCAGAATCTGACTCAGTAGTCTGGGCTGGGGCCTGAGATTCTACAATTCTCACAGGCTCCCAGGAGGTGCCACTGCTGCTAGCCGTTGCATCACACTTGAGAAACAAGACCCTAGAGCACCCTTGCTAATTATCAGACCCAGCCTACATCTAATATTTCAATTATTTTGTTTCTTCTCCTTTCTTTTGAAAACATACTAAAAAATCAATGTTATAATTGAACTAAATTAACTGGATTTTAGAACAGAATTTCCATGGATAAAAATTTGCTTTCATAAACAGGTACACACTTGGATTAAAGCAACAGCAATCACAGGAAGTGGACCATGATTACTAATTATTTGGACAATATTTTACCTTCACAATTGAGCCTGTCACTGCTTAGCTCATATCCTTGATTGCACTGACAGATGAATGAACCAAGAATGTTGTAGCATTGCTGAGCACATTGATTGCTGGCATCACATTCATTTATGTCTGAAAGGCAAGGTTATACACATTTATATATCTATGTCTTTAAACATAGCCTTGCTCTTTTGTACCTATGTCATCCGATGATAAGTGAGTAATTCCCTAGCTGGATTCTTTGCTCTGCAGAAGCTCACTGGAGAACATCCATTCAGGTTTCATATTTGTTGGAACAACTTCAAACATCTGTCATATACTTCTTTTAAAAATACCAGAATATTTTTTTTTCTGGGAATGACAGTTAGTTTGGTGTTTGATGAATCTTTCCAAAAGAATTTAATGATTCTAATAAACATACATTCCAGTATCTATTTTCTTGTATTGTTGTTCAGATGCAAAATGCCAAGTCTATAAATAATTGATATAAGACACATACTAATACGGTCTCTCAGCATGCTGTAGTGAAGATTTATCTGTGCTATTTAGTACTTTTTAAATGGGTCCTGTTAAATTCCATTACAATTATAACATAAGCCTTTGAGACCCATACAGAGTTTTGCAATGCTCTAAGGCACTGAAAATATTGTGAAAAGGCATTTTTCCTGCACTAGATTCTTTCCATGTCATGCCAATCTTAAAATTGTGTGCCGTGACATTGCATTCTGAAAGGGCAGAAGAAGCATGTAAAAATCAGATGCACTTTCAGCAGAAAGTTTATGTATTTGAACTTGCAGTAACCCCTTTGGCACCTTCAGTGTTTATATCACACACTCTTGACTAATTGGTGTGTGTATATCAATTGATCTGTAGTTAAAAATGTTTTTTGATACACTCACAGAAGAGAACTAAAACCAAGGTTAACATTTTTTTCCATTCACATCTTGATGTGTTTTAAAAAACCAGATTGGTTACTGTCTTTTCAGCTTTATGCAGGGAAGTTGATGGAAACCAGTTTACTCAAGAACATAGAAAACTGGAAATACTGCAGTGTGGCTTGGAAAGACAGAAATCAGTCAGGATGACTGTTTCCAGAAGTCTTACCTACGCAGGTATAGTTGTTTGCTGCCAATTGAAACCCAGGACTGCACTGGCAATAAAATGATCCTGGCGTGTTCACGCATCTTTGGTGGCAATATGGAGGGATGGTACATTCGTCTATATCTAGGTTATCAAGTATAACACAAAAAGAACCAAATTATTGACTATCCAAATTACTATTATTGAGCTGTTTAATCTCAAGTTCTCAGCAGAGCATTATCTGGAAAACCTATCTAGAGACATCCTTTTAAAATTAATTATTTTTCTTTATAAAAAATTAGAGTATCTGTGCTTTAAATACACTTTGGTCTGCCCTCTGCAGTTAAATGAGATGTTAAGAACAAAGACTTCATAAACCTGGTTGGGTTGGTTGAGACTTAAAGAGGGAAAAGTAATTAAAACTATTTCACATATAAGTGAGAATGTCAGGCTGGGAATCTAAAAGCTTATTTATAATGATAGAAGTAGAAAAGAACTATGGAAGAAATGAGTGATATAGCGTAAAACTAATAAAAGGAGGTACGTGCTGTTGCTCAGCTGGTGACCTTGGCAAAGTCACTTAAATGTTCAGTATCTAGGTTTTTTCTTCTGTAAAATGTGGATAGTAATGCTGCGTGTGTATCTTATGAAGTTTCTGTGAGAATCACGTGAAAGAACACTATGGAAGGAATGGGACACTAAACAAGTTACTTCTTGAGAGTGCCCTTCTGACACACTGATAATGTGTTCCAGCCTGTGTCCTTCTCGTATAAATATTTCCAACTATAAAATGCTCAATTGAGAACTTGCAAAGTAGGATTACTATTTTAGAAGCATAATAGAATTCCATTAATTGATGATTCTACACTTTGTGACAACTCCAATATGGCATGTGTAATTAAAAATAACAATTATGCACAATCACTGTAATACTATGGAGTGACTATCTCATGGAAAAAATGAAACAAAACAAAACTTTATGCTGAACCCTTCCAGTACTTTAATAACTAAAAGTGTGGAAGGCAGTGTGCTCAAGTGACTGCAAGGTAATCTGAGTCTGAATCTTCATTCTGGCATTTACTAGCTTGGTCTTAACCTCTCAGAGCTTCCATTTCCTCTTCTGTGAGTAATAATCAGCAATGTGGCAGGATTGTTGGGAGGCTTACATGAGATGGTTTAGGTGAACTTCCTTGCACAAAACAGGCAAAAAAAAAAAAAAAGGGAGCTATTATGAACAAGCTGCAAAATATATTTGATTTAACTTGAATATTGAAATAAACAGTAATGATGTTCACATGGCTTCCCTCCTAATTTATTTAGGTGTCTGATCTAATTGTCACCTCAGGGAGGCCATCTCTGTCCATCCATATAAAATAACTTCTTCCCCATCTACCCCCTTAACCTGCTTTATATTTCTTTGTAGCCAGTGACACTCCTTGACATTGTATTATGTGTTTATTTGCTTCTTGTCTGTGTCCCTCCCTATAATTCAAGGCAGATTTCCTCCTCTTGAGGTAGAGGTAAAGTATCTTTTGTCTGTTCACTGTTGTGTGCTTAATACCTGGAACAGGGTCTGGCATAGTAGGTGCTCAATAAACATTAGCTGAATGAATGGAAAGTTCATACTAATTAAAAGTAATTTTAGCACGGTTCTTCCTAGTACCTAGTGTTACAGCCAGGTGCCAATATCAACAGCTAAATTATGTAAGTGGTACTTTCTAATAGTTCCGTGGGCTGCGATTCTGTAAAAGCTGTTTGTATACTATGATGGCCCAATACCTAGAACGTGGCACACAGTCAGCCCTCACTAAATGTTTGATGAACAAATAATGCATGTCTTCTCTGCCAGTAAACATTCATTGAACCATTGTTATTTGCTTTCATTGTGTTTTGTAATGTAGGTTTATAACGATGATAATCATATACATATATTCTACCCCTGTCTTGTATGGAAAACAGGCGTGAAAACAAATTAATGCATGGAATTATAAGATCAAAATAGAAAAGTGTACAAGGGAGAGAGGGAGCACCATTCTACTCAAAGTGTGTCCTGCTGACCACTACGGGTCCACGGACCATTTTGACCAGTCTGCAATGAATAAGTACAGAAATTGGGAGCAAGTGTTTAGGAATAACAATTTGGTGTTACTGCAACATTCTTACTGTACTCTACATAAGTATTGATCTATAACAGGTTGGAAATTTACAAAGGATACATCAGAGTTTGAGAATTACTGGCAGAGAGGGGGGAGTGACTAATTATATTTGGGTATATCATGGAAGACCTTCCAGAGGAAGTTACCTTGAGCTAGAATTTGAGAGTTGAACGGGAGTTTGTTAGGACTGCATGTCTCTGGTAGAGGCACTGAAGTGTGACACTGTGTGATGTATTGGGGAACTGTAACTAGTGGGACAAAGCTGGAGTGTTGTAATTATTTTGGCAGGAGAGGAGTGTTGATACAATAGAGCTGGGCAAGGGCTAGATAGAGGAAGACCTTATATGCTCGGTTGAGGAATGTAGTGTTGGTTCTATGGGTGAGGGGAACAGTGAGGAAGCCACATGATTAGATCAGAATTTTTTTTTTTTAATTCTTGGTGGCACCACGTGGCATGTGGGATCTTATTTCCCCTACCAGGGATGACCAGGGATCGAACCTGCACCCCCTGCAGTGGAAGCATGGAGTCTTAACCACTGGACCACCAGGGAAGTCCTAGATCTGAATTTAAGGACATCTCCTGCCATACCATAAAGGGCTCTAACCATAAGTTCCATTCGCTTTGATTCTTCCCATAGTAGGCTGGGTTTTTTCTTTTTCTATACTTTTTATACCCTCAATTGTTTATGTTCCTGACGAATACAGTGGGCAAAATTTTGGTGCCTGTGGAGTTTTCCACACAATTTTCTCTTAAGTCACAGCTTCAGTCAGTGCAAGCCCTGGTCCTTCCTCAGAGGCTGGGCGCTAGCCCCAGCACCTATGCACAACCCCATGGCAGGACAACAGGGCCAGGGCCCATAAGGAGCTCAGTGTTGACATCCTGACACCAAGAGCTCACATTCTCAGGTGAAAATTGGTGCTGGGTTGCCTGTCCCCACATCATTATCCTCTGTTCCTAAGAGAAAATAAGGACTCTTCACTGATCTTATGGTAAGAGGTGGTATGTAAATCAGTGGACAGAGGGAGTCAATTACAGAGTTTCATCCTAGTGCTGGGCCTCAAGATTGAACCCTTTAGTTTACTTGAACACTTTAGTTTACTTCTCATTTGCCAGTTGGCCTCCCCATATCGTGTTCTTCCTGTCATTCAAAAAGCATGCATTGAGCACCTACTTGGTGGGCACTCTTCAGGGACTGGGGAGACAACAATGACACAAACCAGGCCTGGCCCCTGTCCTCAGAGAGCTCAAGTAGAGCTCTCAAGGAGGGCACATGTGTTGCATCCCTAGCACTGCACTCACTTGCCACGTAAAGAATGTTTAGTACGAGTCTGTTAACTCATTACATAATGATGGCACACAGCTATACAACCCAGAACCAGGAGCCATTCTAAGCACTCCTGCACATGAGCTCCTGAGATAGGGACTGGTATTATCTCCATAGTACAAAAGAAAAGAGTGAGGCACAGAGTATTTAAGTAACTTGCCCAAGGTCTCAAAGTGAGTTAGGGGTAGAGCTGGGATTTGAACCTCACCATTTGCCCTATAAGCTATGCTATGCTACAACCAGTGAATGAAGCCCATAGCACCAGTGTTTTAGTGCTAGGGTACCAAATAACTAATTTAAAATGATTTTCCCGGTTGCTTTTGTGGTCTCATTCACACCCCAAATTTCTGCTTTTGCTTAGTCTAACATGTAACCAAAACTTTGATACCCAGAATATGCTCAACCTTTAAGGCTAGTTTTTTTCTTGTTAACATGGAAAATGGATTGGTAGTCAATGAAAAAATAAGCACTATCATTCTCCAAATAAAGATGAGTGCTTTGTTTTAAAGGCCTGAGGTTTAAACAGTTAAGATGCTCCAGACAGGACTTGGCTTAATGCACTGTTGTACTTACCTACACACTGCTCTCCTCGCTTCTGATACCCAGGAGGGCACTGACAGGTGAAGGAACCTCGTAAATTGATGCACACTTGGTCGGCTCTACAGTTGTGCGTCCCTGCAGTGCACTCATCTATGTCTGTTAAAGACACACAGCACAAAAATAGTTTGAGTCGGTTGTGAAGATGTTGATAGTTCCTCCATTTTGCCATCATACTTTTCTTAAAAAAACCAGGTTTTTACTCTATAATACTGTTATATTGGAAATGCTTAAAATGATACATTATTTCAACTGTTCAAAAAGTAATTTCATAGATGTCAGTGTGTACCACTTAGATTTAACAAATGCTAACATTCTGCCATGGATGCCTCAGCTCACTTTGTTTTGTTAAGAAATGAAACACTGGAGATGTACCTAAAGCCTTACTCCATCCTCATCCCTTTACCCACCCACCTACTACCATCCTGGTAGGTGTGAATCCTTCCCTGAGATTTTTTTATACTTTTATTATACAATTATGCACCCATTAGAGCATACAGTATTGTTTTAAAATGTAAATAAATTGTATGATACTTGCTTTTCCACCCAATATATGACATTTGAAATAATTTCTAGTAACTAATCTCTAAAAATCTGCCCAATAACTAGGTAAAAATCAAACTTTAATATTATGCATTCCCTGTTGCTGTTTTTTTTTTTTTTTGTAAACTTTAGCACAACATAAATGTATAAACTTTTCATTGCAAATTTCAAAATAAAAAGGATTCAATTTAATCACATTCCTCTAGGAGAGATAGGCTGGTGTAGTTTAAAATACATATCTTCCCAAAGCATTTCACTTCTTGGAATAGTTTACTAAATGTACCTTAAGGAGTAGGTAGATTATAGTTCCAGAAAAGTAAAAAGTATTCAGTCATAATATGAACTTGTTATAACAAATTTCTTTGCGATCAAAATATGATGGGCACCTGTGTGTGTCTCTCATATTACAGTAATTTATAAGTGAAATATAATTTTGCCTTATCCATATCACCTTTTCATTCATTCAAATCTCTCATATTATGAGTTTAAATAGCACAGATGAGAGGATTATAAAATTTTGGCATTCTTCAACAACTGAAGACTCTAAGCTTCATTAAAAAATATCTAAAATTTGTAATTCCTAGATGACAAATTTTGCATAAAAACTGAGAAAGGTTTAGGGGTGTTTAGATCATCACTGTGGCAGACCCATGGTGGTGCTCTGGAAGAAATAGTGGGGCAAAAATCAGTACCAAAAATGAATCATCAGTAATTAGAATTTATTCCTTAAATCCTGCCTTCCCTTTAAGAAGCTCAGAGAGTAGCCCCTGGTGTGTTGCCTTTCATCTTTCTTTATTTTCAAACATAACTGCTGCACTGTGCACATAAATGCACATTATTACACCCAGTAATATTACACCCAGTGTAATAATGTAGGAAGCTCAGGTTATAAGAGAGTAGTCCTCAGATATCGGCTTTAGTTAGCTGGGTGTGGAAATGATAAGAGAGATTCTCTCCAAAAGAAGGAGGGAGGGGAGATAAAGAATACTCGAGGGATGTATGGCTGTTTATTGGATAATAACCTATAAAAGCATCTACTTACATAATTCTTATTATCTGGTTTTAAAGTTTTGGTGAATTTTTTCTTATTTTTTATTTTTGTTTTGAAATTTTTTATTATTATTACTATTATTTTCAAAGCGGTGATTACAACTCTGTCCTTTTCAGGTACTATGCAGAGGTACAGCAATCTTGCTTTGAAATTATCTGCCCTTTTTGTGTCTTTTATTATTTTCTCATATGCACTTGATGAAAACATGTCTACTGGGGTTTCTTCAGAGCTTTATTACCCGCTAATGCAGAAGTGACAGCAGAGTTCATATTGTTTTATGTCAAGAACATCTGCCAGCATTTGCAGTGATAACAGCACTGAGAGATACGGCAATGTGAGATTCAGATGTGGCAAGTTTCCTCGGTACATGCTGGCAGAAGATCAAGGGCTCAGGCTGGCTGCTACATTTTCTAAAGGAGGCTTCACCAGTGACTGTGGACATCCCTCTGCAAACTGCCTCCACCCCATCGCATTCCTGATGTGATTTCATTCCTATTATTTTTTGTCATTTAGTTCTCTCTTTGATTAATAGGCTAACATTTCCAGTGGAATTAATATATCATTAAATAGATTTCAAACATAAAAGCCATGCTCCCTGGACCTATTCCTTTTTAAGAACCAGGTCTGTTTACCTTCTAAGGAGGATTATTTAATAAAACTATTAGGTGCGTTAAAGTAATTTAATAAAAAAAACAAAATAAAATACCACTGTCTCTACTGCCACTATATTCTTTTCCTTTCTCTATCAAAAACAAACAAAACTGCAGCAGGACTCACCTCACCTAGGATTGACTGGTGGTATTTTATTTTATTTATTTATTTTATAGAATAAGCTTTTTTTACAAAAAAAATATTTTATTTATTGTCTGCATTGGGTCTTAGTTGCGGCACACAGGATCTTTTGTTGTGGTGCTCGGGCTTCTCTCTAGTTGCGGTGTATGGGTTTTCTCTTCTCTAGCTGTGGCACGCAGGCTCCAGGGTGCATGGGCTCTGCAGTTTGCGGCACACGGACTCTCTAGTTGAGGTGCCCGAGCTCAATAGTTGTAGCACGTGGGCTTAGTTGCCCTGCGGCATGTGAGATCTTAGCTCCCTGACCAGAGATCGAACCCGTGTCCCCTGCATTGGAAGGTGGATTCTTTACCACTGGAACACCAGGGATGTCCCTGACTGGTAGTATTTTAAATACACTTTCTACTTACTTGGATTCACTTTTAGTTTTAATTCTTTCAGATGGGAAACCTCCCTGAAATTCAATAAAACACAGTTGCATGAAATCCCCTTCAAGAAATTATTCCAAAGGAGTTGAATGGATGCTTCATCTTATACCTTGAGCTGGATCTGCTAGTAAATGAACAGACTACATTTTCATTTATGGCTTTTCCAATTCGAGTTTAGAATATTTATCCTCTTTGCTCTTAGCAGGTTTTCTAATGCTGAAGGTTGTGTAGATAGACTGGATTTCTTGGAACTATCTTCAATTATGCCATCAATTTATTGGTTTATTTAAATAACACGGTTTTATTAATTTGAAAGTTGTAATTTGAGATCCTGTTTATTCACACATCTATACAAAATCATGTAAGAACTGTTTTACATTGTTAAACTCTTTTATGCTTATCTTTTCTACTTGTATGCATTTCTATGTCTTAAATATCATGTGATAAGAAAATCACTAAAATATACTACTATGTTAGAAACTCAAAGCAGAATATCCACCTCTGTGCAGATGCACCAGAAGACCTGGCTCCCCCAGGTATGTTTATGAAAGTCCTCCGTGGTGGGAATACCTGTATTAGCAAAAGCAATTCTTTATTCATAATGGAAACTACTCACATCAGCTATGGTTTTCCTGATAATCTAGGAAACAGTACTTTGGGGAGAGGCGTTTTTGTTTTGTTTTTAAACTATCTGTAAGTTATCCTTGACAGTTAAGCTCAATAGGTTCTTTAGGCAGACAGTTAACATATTCCCTGGGCCCTGAACCCAAGCTCTTTGAGGACAGGGACTATGTATTACTTTTCTCTGTATTCCTAGCACCTTGTAGAGTACAAGAAACAGGGTGGGTTTTCAAAACATATTTGTTCAATAAATGGATGAATGAACCAAGATTGTTTGCTAAGAACTGATGCCTAGAGTTTAAAGAAAGTAGGATCAGTGTTTTATCTCATGGAACTAAACATTTACAAGGCTGAGTAACAGGCAAGACGTAAGAAACACAGCAAGATGTCAGTAAATGGAAATGGCTGTAAAGCAATGGAGTGGAGAAGTGCAAAGCTAGGAAGACAGCAGCATCAGAGGTGGAAGGCTGGCCTGAGGAGGTGAATTTTGAGCTGCATTTTGAAGAAGGTAAGGTACATGGATTGGCAGAAATAGGAGGCTATTTCTAGGCAGAAGGGAGATCACATTAGAAAACGCTGATAAGACAAAAGCAGTTTGCATGAGAAGAATGGCAGATAGCTGGAATCAGCACAGCTGGAGGTGCTGTGTATGAGGAGTCTGGTGCAGTGCCTGGTTGAAGGTGCTCATAAAATGGTAGCTCAAGTCATGAGCAAAATTCAAGGCCTTATAGGTGCAATTAGAGTTTGGATTGCACACCACAGGAAGCATCTCTGAACTATGTAGACATAGCCTAATGGAAACATTACCAAAGTACAAAATAATAGAATGTGCTTCCTAAAATATCACAACACGTAAATCAACTCACATTTCATCATTCTAATGCATTAAGAATAGCTAATGGCAATATTTGGTGATTTCCTCATTTTTCAGAAATGTGCCCACACTCTCCCTTCTAGTGATTTATACTATTGTAGGTCCCTCTCTTGCTGACTTTGGCATCCTCATTGCGTTAAATAATCCAGCTGATCTTCGCTCAGCTCTCATTGCTAGCCCCTTTATCACAATGATCCTCAGTCTATGGAACTGCATGTTTGGTTTTCTCTCAAAGTTAATGGAGGCAACTGTGTCCACATCTCTGTCGTGTCCATTAAGTCCCTGCTTAGGCCCACATTCTCTATGTGTTTGGCTCCTGCCCTTCAGTCTGACTCATATTTCCCAAACCCCTGACTCATGCTGCTTTCTCTCTCTTATGCAACATTTTAATCTCTGCTATGTTCTTTCCATAATTTGATAACTTACCACGACATGGAGTCACTTCACTGTGTTTTCCTGGGCAAAGACTTTGTGTACCTTAAATGCTTTAGATTACCACTTAAACTTTTCTAATTTGTGCTGCTTTACATTTAGGGAATAATTCAGAACTACTTTGGAATAAGCCACCATTGACCAGATGGTGTGTTTGATGATAATGCACTGAAATAGGAATATTATTCCTGAAATAGGAATAATAAAAATAATTATTTTTATTCTGTCACTGCTTCTGTGATCTAGGGCAATGGCATCAATTCTTTTTCTCTCTGTTTCTCCATCTGTAAAATAGACTGTCTTCCTTAATGATAATGCACAGATTTCAAAAAGTTCAGAATTTTCAAAATAAATCTTTTTGTTTCCAGACCGTAAATTCTTAGAGTAAAATAACCATATCTTGACTAGTTCTGAGTTGGACACTGTGCATGCTTTGTAAATATTATTTGATGGTAAAGAAAAGGTAGTAGTTAAGTTCAAGTTGCTGCTATTTCTTGATCTGTGTGGGTCTAAAATGTTATTTTATGTCTTCCCCAACCATACTAATTTAATCTCATAAAGGGAGTAAAATAGGAAAAAAAAGGTCAAGATTCATGTTTGCTATAAGGATGAGCTACTTTATTCCTGGCTGCTTTCTTTCTTTCTTTCTTTCTTTTCTTCCTCTCTCTCTTCCTTCCTTTCTTCCTCCCTCCCTCCCTCTTTCTTTCTTCTTTCCTTCCTTTCTTTCCTTTCCTTCCTTCCTTCCTTCCTTCCTTCCTTCCTTCCCTCCCTCCCTCCCCCTCCCTCCTTCCTTCCTGCCTGCCTGCCTGCCTGCCTGCCTTCTTTCCCTCTCTCTCTTCCTTTCTTCCTTTCTCTAGTGACAGGACAATAAATTAGTTCCCAGCAAAGTACTCTTTCTACTTCATCTATGAAACTTTTTGAATAAAAGGGACTCATTGGGTGAAGATCTTACAGTTATTTTGGATATTAATCTTATTTTTCAGTATAATCCTGGAAGGTAGCAACTATTTCAACAAGTGCTGAGGCATTGCTATTTTATCGCTGCCTCATCCATTAATGGCTATTAATAATGATAACCTGAGTAATCAAGACATTAAATTATGTTGATTGAAATCTGATTAAGGAGAAGGTGTGTAATATTTTATAAAATTTCACATACAAATTTGTTAAAATTCTAAAATTAACTGGCATAAAAATAGGCAAATATTTAACAGTATTTAAACATCTATTATTTGATTAGGAAATTAGATCTACAGGCCTCTGATTTAATCCTAGTAACAGCCCTGTGGAATAATGGTTTCATTATCCACAATTTTTGGATGAAATGTAGGTTGATGAGTGACCTGCCCAAGGTCACACAGAGCAGAGATTCAAACTTAAGATTTCTATTTTGCTTCTGCAATTTAGGTTTCCAGAAAGGCTTATTTCTTAAGAGTTCGGGATAGCAGAAGTTTTATTGTAGTCATATATGTATATAAATTTCTTATATATATTATATAAATACGTAATTTTTCTTAAATTTAAAGAGAAGATTGTTAATCTTTAGGGCGTTGGTTCCTCCCTTGCATCTTTCTTCTACATTAGAATAACTTTCATAGCTCTCCAAATCTTTTGTTTCCCTCCCCAATCCTTAGCCAATTATCAACAATTTTTGTCAAAATTTTCTATTTCCCTTGCTGCTTCTTTCATAGTACTGGAATCAGATTTATCTGGGCAAAATGCCCAGTTCTAGTTAGCTTTTCACCCTTCTGAAATTATCAGCTAGAATTCACCCAAGCTAAGCAGTTCTAGAGGAGAAAATAAATACTGATATTAAGTAACAAAAGAGGACTGACTTCGTTGATGGCCAGCAGTAGATTTATAGTTCTAAATTCTTATCTGTTCTGGCCAAACAGATTAATAGTTTGGAGTGCTTTAAATGATAAACAAAAATATCACCCAAATCAACAAATATCAGCCTCCCTGATAGTTAATTTCTTTGTTTTAGAGAGTGGTGAATCAAGTGTTCTGGAAGTCCTTGACATTGCACTGTGTTCTAACAGAACCTTGAAATACGCTGTTCCCGTATGGAAAAATCGTGCTACATGTACTTGCAGTTGCTTCACCAGCAGTGATGATGGATTTGCACTGCACATCGACCCTCTCTCACCTAGTCTCCTCTGTGGCTAGTGGTGTTCGTTTGCAAGATGATTGGATGAGGTTAGACATACAGTTCATGTCTAACCTCGTGAATTCATATTAAATATTCATGAATGTGGGGGGGAAAACCAACTGGTGAACATGAACGATCAACTCGTGACTCCTCTGTACTACACACAAACCAAATGGACCAATCATAGGCTAAAAGAGAGAAAAGCAAGGACACAAAGACCTTAATCCTCATTCTTCCCCTCTTTTTGCACACTGGCAAAGTGAAGCTTATTGCTTTCAGAATCTTAAGGGAAAGACATTTTCTACTGATAAATGATTGTTAATTGTCAGGAGTGTTCTCTGGCATCTCTGAGAATATGTCATACCCAGGTAAACTCCCTTCTTTCTTCTTAAACTTAATTATCCATTAAAAAATGTTTGGGAAAGGATGACCCTGGTATTTGGAATGATATTACAATCAATCATCAATCTACAACCTTGTGGACGTAAAACTGTGTTTTGAAATAAGCAGCACCATTAGTCTTTGCTCTAGGATGGCTGAGTACCAGGAATTAAAGACTGTATGCAAGTTCAAGCCCATCCCATACAAGCTGGCCATCTACTTCAAACTGGATGGCCTTCAGAGGAATTATGATCCCATCTTATTAGGGGATGCCTCTGCATTGATATTTCAATTGCGTTTTCCTGGTGCTCCACTGCTTCACCTTGCCCCTCCCACCTCCCTCCTATCCCCAGCTCCAGATCAAACCCCTGGAGACTGATGAACTGGATGGAGACTGAGAACATTCAACTGAGTCCTCCATGCCCTCCGTGAGCACTGTGGCTTGATTCCTGGTCCCCCTCCTTGAGGCCTTACAGTCAGATCAGTCAGTCTCTCTAGCCCAAAGCACACACATTCCTGGCTTACTCCATCAGGGCAATCATCACTTGAGGTCACATAAGCCCCTGGCTGTGGCAATGCCAATTATAACAAGCATGGCCTGGTGACCTCCTAATTGTATGAGACCAATTAACATTATACTTGTTGTTCATTCAACAATAAACAGCTTTTGTGACCATTAAATTGAGGCATACTACTAAATTTGCTGAGTATAACTTGGCAATACTTCTCCAAATCATTAACTGCCTAAGACTTTGAAAATAAAGTGTATCTTTGTGCCTCTTGCCTTCAGAGAATGTTACATTCTTGTGTGTATTTTCCTGCCCATTTCATTACATCGTACTTACGAGGCTTCTGCACAATGTTTCCCCATATGCCTCAGGGCCCTTATATTTTTCTGAATTCCAAATGGATAGTAGTATGAAGGGAGTGAGGGGTGTGACTCATCAAATTTGTACTAAATTCCTTTTTCTTGTCTCTTTCTGATTCAAAATTCCAGCAAAATGAAAAGCAATGAAAGGATAAATATGTGGGTAAATCTTAATGAACACCAACTATATAAAACAAAAATAGTAAGGTGTTTTGTGATTTATAAAAAATTAGAATTAAAATACATGGGAATAAAGCACATGGGTTGGCAGGAAGGTAAATGGAGTTTAAGTTTTTTAAGGTCCTTCTATAGTCTGGGAAGAGGTAAAACTACCAATTTATTTTGAACTTTGATAAGTCAAGGGTACATGTTAAAGTATTCCCTAGGGAAACACTAAAAGAACAGCAAAGAGTATAAAACTGCAAATCTAATACAGGGGAGAATGGAATAATACAAAACAGTACATCATTTTAGACAGAAAGCAAGAAAGGAAAGAAAAAGAAACTAAAATGTGCAGAATGAAAAAAAAAGGCAGAGAGTAAAGTGGTAGTTTAAACCTAAACATATCAATAGTTACATTAAAGGTAAGTGAATTAAATGCTCTTATAAAAACTGAAAATTCTCAGGTTGATTACAAAATCAAAACCCAAATACGTTGCTTCAAGAGAAATGATTTAAATATAAGGACACAGGTAGATTAAAGAAAAAAGATGGAAAATATGCTATGCAAACACTAACCAAAAGAAAGTTGGCTTTGCAATATCAAAGTTGACTTTAAGGGAAAAAAGATTACAGAATAAAATGTAGTACTGCGTAATGATAAAAGTTTAGTTCACCAGGAAAATGTAGAAATTCTAAATTTAACTTCATTTAATCACATAGGCTCAATATAGATAGAGCAAAAATGGATAAAACTAAAGGGAAAAATGAATAAACACAGTAAGAGATTTTAACATATCTCTCCCAGTAACTAAAAGAATAAACCTACATTTTCAGAAATGAATAGAAAATATGAATAACATGATTAAAAACTTTGAACTTACATACACAGAACACTGTACAGAACACATAACCTTTTCAAGTATTGAGGAAATATTAAAATAAAATGACTATATTCTGGTCTTAAGACAAGTCTAAATAAACTTCAAAAATTGCAATATACAGATTTTGTTCTCTAACTACAATGCAAATAAGATAGAAACAGCAACAACAATGACAAAACTAAAAAATCCCTCTCTTTTGGAAAAGAAGAAATACACTTCAAAAGAACTCATGATTTAAAGAAGATAACAAAATTGAAATTTAAGACTATTTCAAACTGAATTAAAATGAAAATGTTACGTATCAAAACCTGTAGGGAAAAAGGCCAACCCTTAAGAAGGCCTATAGTCCCTCCTCTCCTTACATCATCCTATCTTTCCCCCCACCCCCCTGACTGTACTCAACTTACAAGATGAGATTTGTATCTGAGCTAGTCTGTTGTGAGAGTGGACTTGAGGATTTTGAAAGGCTGTTTAGAGAAGGAGGAAAAGATCTTGACCATGTCTTTCCAAAGAGCAGAACTAGAATAAGCAGGTAAAAAGAAAGGCAGATTTTAGTTCAGTGAAAGAAAAAAATGTTGTGGTCATTGGACATTTTAATATATTAGGAGATAATGAGGTTCCTATCACTGGAAATATGCAAATGGTGCAATGTGAATCCCAGTAGTGTGTGTGTGGGGGGATTTGACCAGTTACCTGTGTTTAAAGATGGTGCTAAAGCATGGCATGCAAATATGGCAGAATGTTAACAGTTTCTGAATCTGTGTCATACCTTCAACTTCAAGTTTGAAAACTTGATTAAAAAACATCGAAAAATAGATGCTGCATCCACCCCAATATAGAAAGTTGTGAAGATTCAACAAGATTGAATATCTATACTTTCTCTCTTTGACATATGGTGTACATACATCTATCTTGGTATATATACAATATGTATTGTGATGCTTACTTTTATACTTTTATAATTTTTCCTCTAACATATGAAAAACTCACTCTATGATAAAGCATAGCAAGGAAAGATCTCATCCTAAGTGGTTATTTATTCTCTCTCTCTTCCTTGAGCAAGGAGGTAGTTAAGAAATCCTAGACTTATTATTCCTTGTAAGTATTAAGAATTTTTCAGGAAGGGGGACTCTGCAGGCTTCATCATATTAAGGCATAAGATTATTTGGTGTTCAAAATGTTAAATGCAAGCAACTATCAGCTTGTGCCCAAGTGTTTCATATGCCATTAAACCAAGTGAGATTTGACTTTTTGGTTTTGTTCCAAATTGATACTATAGTTACTGTTTCCCTCAAATTATTCATGAATTATCATGCATACTTGAATTTAATTTGCTGATAAATTGTGTTTGATGTACATAGGCTGTGGGATATCTCCCAGCCCCTGTGTTAAAACACTTGCAGTGATGTGAAGAAATAGCATTCAAATAACTCCTGAGTATTAGTTTGAGGAGTACCTAAAGGCAATAGGGGACAAAAGAAAATACTGTTTCCTAAAACTATGACCTGGTGAGTTTTGATGCTAAAGAATTCTCAAGCTAGCATATAAAATAGTCTTTGGACTTTTAAATGAGTTTGGGGCATTTTACCTTACAGTTCTTAGAAGCAAAAATACATTTGGACTGTATATTCTCTGAAATGTCTTTCAGTTTAAAAAATCTGAAATTAAAGCTCACTTTGCTGAAATCCTGAACACTGTTGTGAAAAGGATTCATTTTCCAGCTCTTATCTCTTCTGCCCTCTCTAACACAAAATGTTGGAACCTGGGAAACCTGAAAAACATGCTCTTGCTTCTTGGGGGCCATGACCGTTTCTTCTTCCCTTCTTTTTCATTTTTCAGCAGTAACTTCTCCCTCCTCCTAATCTGTAGAATCAAAGGAGGGTTTAAAATGGACTCATCTTTCTGGACAGGATTGAATGGCTCTGTTAGCAGAGTGGGATGAATAGAAAGTTCTCTTCAATGTTTTGGTGCAGTACTGTGTGCCTGTAAAGTTACATACTTGCCCGGAATTTAGACTAGCTTAATGCTTGTTTGGCAGCATAAACTCTGAAAAAAATCTTGTGGGGAAACATGCCCCATACATGGTTTCTGTCTGTAGAGTACAAAGGGAGATGGACGTGTGCCAGTTATGTAGTTGATGTGTTAAAGGTAGATGCCAAACTAAGGCAGTCTTTGAGAGAGTTTCTTGGCATGAATAAACAGATTAAAAAAAAAGTCTATGTTCTTAGATCTGTTATATATACTTAAAATGGTTACTGCATGGAGCACATCCGTAGAGTCCATCATATTCCAAGTTTTCATTTTAGAAGAAAATGGAAAAATTGAGCAATTCATATTGTTAATTTTAAAATTAGCCTAGAATTATTTCTCCCTAGAAATGTAATAATTTGTTTGTGGAAACCTTTAAATGAAAACCTTTGGCTTCAGGCACATATGTGCTCAATATGGATGACTGTGAAGCTGCCAGGTAGATGTAAGGAGGTCCTGTCAGTGACCTTCAACTACAGGTCTCTTTCCATGGCTTTCAGAATTAGAACAACCATACTATTTTCTCACTGCATAGTATTTTTAAGTTCTAAATTATTTTATTTGAGGTTGTTTCCTTCTTTAGTTGCTTGTGCTAGCCTTTTTTCTAGCCTTATTATACCAAGAGTTTATTATACCAAGAATTAGAGTTTACAGGAAGACTTGACCTTTTTAGAAAGTCTGAGAACCACAGAATAATTTTTTTTCTTATACAACTCCCTGACAGAAAGATATGAAATACGATTGAGACAGAAGAGTGGGTAAGATCATGAGTTTTAGAGTCAAATAAGTCTCAGTTCAAACCCAAGCAACACCGTGTTTTTGGTATGTGTCGGGAGAAAGTCACTTAACCTTTCCAAGTCTCACTGCCATGTCTGTCAAGTAGGGATAATATGCATTTCTTAATATTCTTGTGAGGACTAACTGAAGTAATACACACCCCAAATGGTACCTGGTTGACACTAGGGCTCAATAAATTGTATTTAACAAAACTGTGAATTTGCTATATGTAAGGGTGGTACTTCTGTTATAGACAAGTGGAAGGAAGCAAGAAAACTGCAGAAAGGCAGGGCTTTTTAATATAGTTTTCTATGTCCTTGCATGTAATTACACATCCTATCTTGGTTTCTTTGCTCAGTGTCGTACTTTGAGTGTGACAGTGAAATCCAATCATGAGGAACAACCATAGCATCAAATGACTTCCCTTGCTTTTGTGTATTCCAGATGAATGGGTGCAAGAACAGGCAAAATCAGCCTTTCTTTCTTAAAGTTATTTCTCATTAGGGAAATTGCAAACATTCACACAAATGTGATCTGGCAAAACAAAAAGAATCTAGAATCTTTTGCATTTTATAATATTTTGTGATATGAAAGGACAGTTGGTGGCAATAGGACCCAGACACAGAAATGGAATGTTAATGCTTATGAAGACTACTTAGCAAACATAGCTTTAACTAGAGCTCTAATTAGAACTTAAGTGTAACTCTGAGAACTTTTGTGTGAACAAGTTCTAGCTATGAAAAAGCTGTGAAAGTGTAAAATTCAGAAGCAATTTTTATTTATTATATTGACTATGTCAAGGATATTATGGTCATCATCTTTCAAGACAGTGATGAAATTATAAATCAGAACTAGAGAACAGATGGGGAATATTTTCAAACGTAGTGGGAAAAACTGCATGTAAATGAGTCAAATGAGCAGGTCTGAGGAGTCTCCGCTAAACATAATAGTGATCTATATCATTTGTAGTTGGTGAAGCACCCATTCAATCATATCACACAGGAGGATTTGATCTGGAGCCAATTCTTGTTTGTTAAAAGCTATGCTAGTAGGGGCTTCCCTGGTGCGCAGTGGTTGAGTCCGCCTGCCGATGCAGGGGACACGGGTTCATGCCCCGGTCTGGGAAGATCCCACATGCCGTGGAGCGGCTAGGCCCGTGAGCCATGGCCGCTGAGCCTGCGCGGCCGGAGCCTGTGCTCCGCAACGGGAGAGGCCACAACGTTGAGAGGCCCCGCATACCGCAAAAAAAAAAAAAAAAAGAAAAAAAGCTATGCTAGTAATATAGTAAAAACTTATGGCATATTAGAAAAATTTTCTTTGGAAAATTAATTTTGGTTTCTTTGGAAACCAAATGACCTCCAAATGCTTTCATTATGGCCTTACAAAAATTATATATGTATATATGATAGATTCTTATTCCCATATTAAAGGTAAAACAGAGAAAATTAATAGGAAAAATTAAAGAATTTAAAGCTTGAGGAAAAACACTATGCTTATGGTGGCAGTGTGACAAATTAGGAGGTGACAAGGCTGACTTCCTTCTCTGTTGTCTTATTATCCCACCTTTTTCCATCCTGCATTTCTGATTCCTTCTTCCTATTTCAGTATTTGCTTTTGCATTTGCCCTTTCTCAAGTTCACCTCAATTGGGCAGACCATTCTTTTACCTTGAGAATTCTGACTGCTGCCACATCCAAGGTAGGGTGAGGACCATCTCCTACTGGTGTGCAGGCCTTGGGCACTGCTGCTTCAGCAATGGTTTGTGAGTGCTGTTTCCCTAGCCCAGTGCTATGACTCTCCAGTGCACCCCTCAGGAGCTCAGCAGGCTGTCCCCACCATCTTCATCTCCTCAGGGAGGTGGGCTGCTATACAGGCCCCCAGAACCCCAACACCAGCCACCTAATCCTGTGACTACTCACATAGATGTCAGTAAAAGGCAGAAGGTCCTGTATAATTGGATGAACCTCACTGCAATATAACAGGTAGTTTCATCTAAAAACTAGTCCTTTCATCAGTGCCATCTTGTATGGCCCTCCATATCAGCCAGGCAATATACTGCCATGTGCAAACATATGTTGCCGCTTGTCTGCCTTTGACCGTAATCCTCTCTCCAACCCTTCTACCTTAACAGGACAGATTCCCCTTCTAGGTCCAACTCACGTCCACCTTCTTTATGTTTCTTTTCCCGGGTTCCTTTGGCCAATGTAAGATAACTGCAGAAAGCAGCTTGTCCAACTGACCTCTGGGACTGCTGTATCTACAGATTATCCTTGCTAAGGAAGAGGAAGAGCAGCATACTTGCTATCTGTGGAAAATCCACTGCCTCGGAGAGATCTTGGACAGCTATCCCCCCACCCCTCTTCTCCTTAACTAGACTCACCTTAAGGATGAAGGGGTGCCTCTGGCACTCTGTGTGGCTTAGGGTCCTAAACAAGTTTTTCTCCGATCACTGAATTCTGGCATTCTCCACTAGGAAACCAGCAGCTGAATATCCCTAGGCACACATCAGTGGCCTATATAATTTTATAGCCTCAATTTGTTAAAGGTACCAGTTGAGCTCTCCATTAGATTTGATGTGTAAATTCTAGCACTATTATATTATAAAGTGGCAAAACACTTAAGATAAATAACACTCAATGCTTCCATAGTATTTCTACAATTATATTGTCACTACAACAATTTTTTTACAAGACTAGGGGATGCTATGCCAAATAAGGGAAATGTGTAGAACCTCTCGTAGCTTCTGCAAAGGCTGAGTTACAATTTTATTTTCAAACTAGTTTTCCAGTAAGTTTTAGTACAAATTTTAAGATGGAACAAATCTCAAGTAGTAAAAATGCTTTAAGAGTATACAGTTATATTATGTGTGGATAAAATCGTAATGGCCTGGAACAATGACTACATGCCGAGTGGAATTTTAAGGCTGGTTTTGACTTTATAGAAGCTTTTCCTTGAGCTAAGGTATTTTCCCCACTGTGTTATGTTTGATAAAGATTTAAACTTACAAACAGAACTGTGCTATTTTTATAATGAAATTCATACTTAATTTGCCTTTGTAGCACTGGTATAAATGAAGAATAAAACCAGTCCTAATTAACTACAATAATATTATCTTATTGGGTTAACAAATTTAGAACTCAGAAATAAGTTTTAAAAGCGAATGATGTGTTTACCTCTTCTGTAAGCAAAGCTGATTATGCCACTTCCCACTATCTTCAGGATGATATCCAAACTTTTTAACATGACATGCAAGGCCCTTCATGATTTGACTTTAACCTGTCATCTTGTATCGCTCACTGAATTGTACAGAACACTTGTTTCTTCTGTATTCTACTTAATGACCTCAGCAAATACTGTTCCCTCTGCCTAGAACACTCTTTCTCTTTCCCTCCTTTCCTTCCCCCAGTTCATTAAGGGCTAATTCCCACAACTTCCCAAGACTGATGCCTGGTAGTACCTTCTCTGGGAAGTTTCTGAAACGGGACTCAAAATTTCACATTGCTGTTACTGTCTACTTGCTCAGACTGTGAGCGCTTTGTGGGCAGGCACCATAAGCTTTCATCTTTGTATTCTCAACACCTACTGTGCTTTGCACACAGTAGTTACTCTACTCAGGCTTGTTGAATAATCTCACACTTTGAAATTATGTTTAGGGATCCAGCTACAGGATACCTCTGTGGTCTTGTGCTATCTCCCGAACTGTAAGTAACAGAGCAATTGTTAAAATATTTCCCCCCCATCTTATTATTCCCAAATCCAACATAAAATTAAAAAGCAAACCTAGACAACTAACACATCATCTCCAGCAGACCCCACTCTTGAGAAGAAAAGTATAGACCTGACTATTGTTTATGAAGTGTTCCAGAATGGACACTTAAATAGATCAATAAATGAACAAACCAGGTGTTTTGCCTTTGCAAAATTCTTGCTCTGGGTGGGTCCTCAAAAAAACAAAAGCAAAGACGAAACAAAACAATGTCCCCACCCACCCCCCCCAAACCAAAGAGTATCAAGACTTAGTGAAGTGATCTCTAAGTCTAGTTAAAATTCCTTTGGATTATTCCATAGGCTAAACTATATATTCTTATATTCTTAAGTTCTTGCTTTATTAGCTTAGCAGTCTAGCCTCACCCCCACTCCAAAACTGCTGTTCCTCTTTTTGTATTCCATTCAAATTCTTATTTTTAAACAAAGATAATTTTTAACTGGAAAATGCATTTCCCCTAGACATATCAGGAGAACTTGTTGCTCTCCTCTATTTATAAACAGATTACTCCCTTAGTTCATGCTTATTTGCAAAATGGATTGTAGGAGACTCACAGGGGAGAGTGGGCATTTGGATAATTGCCTCTTGCCATAATTTTCTGTAATTGCAAAACCTTATTTTAACTAAGGCATGAGTCTGCTTAGGTTGTATTCATTGCATATTGCAGTGTCACAGACTTAAACATGTTAAGATAAGAGAAACTCTTAAAGGTCTATGTTTAAACACAGTTTATGGTTAGAGACTTGCTCCATATTCCTTCGGTCATACATTATGACTAACGAACGTTCTACTGTTTAATGGATGTGGGCACGAAGCAGAAAGGATGATTGTCCAGAAGATCATTTAAGGGCTTACTTAGCTCCTAACTGGTTATTTCACTGGGTGCAGAAGATGAAGTTACACCAAAATGTTATTAATTTACAAGTTTGATGTTTACCTTTGTAATACCTATGAATAAATGTATTGCTAAACAATATCATAAACTGTTGACCCTACTTGGAGTGGAACTTGTTTAGAATCATCATTTGACTCAGGAGAAGCACTTACATACAAAAATAATGAATGTGTCTGTTAGAAATAGTTTTAAACAAATTATTAAATTATTATTATGATTCTGAAAATAGTCCTTATAGATTCAACTACCTTTTTATACCTCTTATTAGCATCGTTACTATATGTACTAACTTGAAAGTTAGTACCATTCTTTCTTGAGAAACTTACTCAATTTTCAGTCAGTCAGACTGACATATGCCCTCTCTGTCCCAGTCCCCCACCCAAGTCCTATTAGGGTGATTTAATACATTTAACAATATGTGTATGCTTATTTTTCCTCCTTATCCTACAACTATCTGGAGGTAGCATTTTTATTAGGTCACTCCTTGCTCAAAATCTTTCACTAATTTTGACAGTACTAAATCTAAATGGCTTAACAAGAATTCAGGGTTCTACATAAATTCCCTCCAATGACCTTCCTAATCCTGTTTCCTGCTTCCCCTATAGTAGTCCCTCTTTCCCTCACCCCAAACCCATTACTCTGTATACAGGGTGTCCACCCAGCAAAGCCTGCCTTTCTCTTCTCAGGTTTATTAACATCCAGTTCATCCTTCATGACCCATATCACATCTGCTCCCTCCACAAAGCCCTAACTGGCCCTTGGTTGCAGCAACCAATCCCTCCTTTGGACCCCTCCAGTGCTTCTTGGTAACCATAACTACCATTGACCACATGGGGACTGAGGCCCTCAAGGAGGGTTTTGTTGACTTGAATTGTTGAGCTGAATTATTTGTGTTGGTTACTTTTCTTTTCTTTTTTAAATTGACGTATAATTGACATACAACATCATATTAGTTTCAGGCGTACAACCTAACAATTTGATATTTGTGGATATTGTGAAATGATCACCACAATACATCTAGTTAATGTCCATCACCATACATTGTTACAGAATTTTTTTTCTTGTGATGAGAACTTTTAAGGTCTACTCTCTTAGCAGCTTTCAAATATACACTACAGTGTTATTAACTATAGTTGCCATGCTGTATGTTATATCCCCATGACTTATTTATTTTATAACTGAGAGTTTGTACCTTTGATTCCCTTCACTCATTTTGCCCACCCCCCACCCCCCACCTCTGGCAACCACCAATCTGTTCTCTCTATCTATGTATCTAATTTTTAAAAATCTGACCTTATCTAACCCCTTTCAGATAGACTGAAAAGTCCTTGCAAGAAAGGTGGTGTGGGGAGACCTTAAAGATGGCGGAGGAGTAAGATGTGGAGATTACCTTCCTCCCCACAAATACATCAGAAATACATCTACACGTGGAACAACTCCTACAGAACACCGACTGAACGGTGGCAGAAGAACTCAGACTTCCCAAAAGGCAAGGAACTCCCCACGTACCTAGGCAGGGCAAAAGAAAAAAGAAAAAACAGAGACAAAAGAATAGGGACGGGACCTGCACCAGTGGGAGGGAGCTGTGAAGGAGGGAAAGTTTCCATACACCAGGAAGCCCCTTCTCGGGCAGACACGGGGGTGGTGGAACGGGGGAGCTTCGGAGCCATGGAGGAGAGCGCAGCCACAGGGGTGCGGAGGGCAAAGCGTAGAGATTTCCGCACAGAGGATTGGTGCCGACCAGCACTCACCAGCCTGAGAGGCTTGTCTGCTCACCCGGGGGCGGGCGGGGGCTGAGAGCTGAGGCTCAGGGCTTTGGAGGTCAGATCCCAGGGAGAGGAGTGGGGTTGGCGGTGGGAACAAGCCTGAAGGGGCTAGTGTGCCACAGCTAGCCGGGAGGTAGTCCGGGAAAAGGTCTAGGCCTGCCTAAGAGGCAAGAGACCATTGTTTCGGGGTGCACGAGGAGAAGGGATTCAGAGCACCACCTAAACGAGCTCCAGAGACAGGCGCGAGCCACGGCTATCAGCGCGGACCCCAGAGACGGGCATGAAATGCTAAGGCTGCTGCTGCCACCACCAAGAAGCCTGTATGCAAGCACAGGTCACTATCCACACTTCCCCTCCCGGGAGCCTGTGCAGCCCGCCACTGCCAGGGTCCCGGGATCCAGGGCCAACTTCCCCGGGAGAACACATGGCGCGCCTCAGGCTATTGCAACGTCACACCGGCCTCTGCCGCTGCAGGCTCGCCCCGCATCCGTACCCCTTCCTCCACCCGGCCTGAGTGAGCCAGAGCCCCCGAATCAGCTGCTCCTTTAATCCTGTCCTGTCTGAGCGAAGAACAGACACCCTCAGGCGACCTACACGCAGAAGCAGGGCCAAATCCAAAGCTAAAACCCAGGAGCTGTGGGAACAAAGAAGAGAAAGGAAATTTTTCCCAGCAGCCTCAGGAGCAGCGGATTAAATCTCCACAATCAACGTGATGTGCCCTTCAACTGTGGAATACCTGAATAGACAATGAATCATCCCAAAATTGGGGTGGTGGACTGTAGACTTGGGGTTTGCTTGCTGCATCTAAAATTTGTTTCTGGTTTTATGTTTGTCTTAGTTTAGTATTTAGAGTTTATTATGATTGGTAGATTTGTTTATTGATTTGGTTGCTCTCTTCCTTTTTTTTTAATATATAGACATATATATATATTTTTCCTTTTTCTCTTTATGTGAGTGTGCATTTGTATGCTTCTTTGTGTAACTTTGTCTGTATAGCTTTGCTTTAACCATTTGTCTTAGGGTTCTGTCTGTCCGTTTTTTTGGACTTTTTCTTTTTAGTATAATTTTTACTGATTGTTATCATTGGTGGATTTGTTTTTTGGTATGGTTGCTCTCTTCTTTCTTTTTTTAATATTTTTAATTTTTAATAAGTTAAAAAATTTTTTATTTTAATAACTTTATTTTGTTTTATTTTATATTTTCTTTCTTTCCTTCTTTCTTTTTTTCTCCCTTTTCTTCTGAGCGATGTGGTTGACAGGGTCTTGGGGCTCCAGCCAGGTGTCAGGCCTGTGCCTCTGAGGTGGGAGAGCTGAGTTCAGGACCTTGGTCCACGACAGACCTCCTGGCTCCACATAATATCAAACGGCAAAAGCTCTCCCAGAGACCTCCATCACAACGTTAAGACCCAGCTCCACTCAATGACCAGCAAAGCTACAGTGCTGGACACCCTATGCCAAACAACTGGCAAGACAGGAACACAACACCACCCATTAGCAGAGAGACTGCCTAAAATCATAATAAGATCACAGACACCCCAAAACACACCACTGGATACAGTCCTGCCCACCAGAAAGACAAGATGCAGCCTCACCCACCAGAACACAGGCACCATGCCCCTCCACCAGGAAGCCTACACAATCCACTGAACCAAACTTAGCCATTGGGAGCAGACACCAAAAACAACGGGAACTACAAACTTGCAGCCTGCAAAAAGGAGACCCCAAACACGGTAAGTTAAGCAAAATGAAAAGACAGTGAAACACACAGCAGATGAAGGAGCAAGTAAAAACCCACCAGACCAAGCAAATGAAGAGGAAATAGGCAGTCTACCTAAAAAAGAATTCAGAGTAATGATAGTAAAGATGATCCAAAATCTTGGAAATAGAATGAAGAAAATACAAGAAACATTTAACAAGGACCAAGAAGAACTAAAGAGCAAACAAACAATGATGAACAACACAATAAATGAAATTTAAAATTCTCTAGATGGAATCAATAGCAGAATAACTGAGGCAGAAGAACGGATAAGTGATCTGGAAGGTAAAACAGTGGAAATAACTATGGCAGAGTAGAATAAAGAAAAAAGAATGAAAAGAATTGAGGACAGTCTTAGAGACCTCTGGGACAACATTAAATGCACCAACATTTGAATTATAGGGGTCCCAGAAGAAGAAGAGAAAAAGAAAGGGACTGTGCAAATATTTGAAGAGATTATAGTTGAAAACTACCCTAATATGGGAAACGAAATAGTCAGTGAAATCCCAGAAGTGCAGAAAGTATCATTCAGGATAAATCCAAGGAGAAACACACCAAGACACATAATAATGAAACTGTCAAAAATTAAATACAAAGAAAAAAATTAAAAGCACCAAGGGAAAAAGAACAAATAACATACAAGTGAATTCCCATAGGTTAACAGCAGATCTTTCAGAAGAAACTCTGCAAGCCAGAAGGGAGTGGCAGGACATATTTAAAGTGATGAAAGGGAAAAACCTACAACCACGATTACTCTACCCAGCAAGGATCTCACTCAGATTCAACGGAGAAATTAAAACCTTTACAGACAAGCAAAAGCTAAGAGAATTCAGCACCACCAAACCAGCTTTACAACAAATGCTAAAGGAACTTCTCTAGGCAGGAAATACAAGAGAAGGAAAAGACTTACAATAACAAACCCCAAACAATTAAGAAAATGGTAATAGGAACATACATATCGATAACTACCTTAAATATAAATGGATTAAATGCTCCAACCAAAAGTCATAGACTGGCTGAATGGATACAAAAACAAGACCCATACATATGCTGTCTACAAGAGACACACTTCAGACCTAGGGACACATACAGACTGAAAATGAGGGGATGGAAAAAGATTCCATGCAAATGGAAATCAAAAGAAAGCTGGAGTAGCAATACTCATATCAGATAAAATAGACTTTAAAACAAAGACTATTACAAGGACAAAGAAGGACACTACATAATGATCAAGTGATCAATCCAAGAAGATATAACAATTGTAAATATTTATGCACCCAACATAGGAGCACCTCAATACATAAGGCAAATGCTAACAGCCATAAAAGGGGAAACAGTAACATAATCAGAGTAGGGGACATTAACACCCCACTTTCACCAATGGACAGATCATCCAGAATGAAAATAAGTAAGGAAACACAAGCTTTACATGATACATTAAAGAAGATGGACTTAATTGATATTTATAGGACATTTCATGCAAAAACAACAGAATACACCTTCTTCTCAAGTGTTCATGGAACATTCTCCAGAATAGATCATATCTTGGGGCACAAATCAAACCTTGGTAAATTTAAGAAAATTGAAATTGTATCAAGTATATTTTCTGACTACAACGCTATGAGACTAGATATCAATTACAGGAAAAATCTGTAAAAAATACAAACACATGGAAGCTAAACAATACACTCCTAAATAACCAAGCGATCACTGAAGAAATCAAACAGGAAATCAAAAAATACCTAGAAACAAATGACAATGAAAACATGATGATCCACAACCTATGGGATCCAGCAAAAGCAGTCTTAGGAGGGAAGTTTATAGCAATACCATCCTACCTCAGGAAACAAGAAAAATCTCAAATAAACAACCTAACCTGACACCTAAAGCAATTAGAGAAAGAAGAACAAAAAACCCCCAAAGTTAGCAGAAGGAAAGAAATCATAAAGATCAGATCAGAAATAAATGAAAAAGAAATGAAGGAAACAATAGCAAAGATCAGTAAAACTAAAAGCTGGTTCTTTGAGAAGATAAACAAAATTGATAAACCATTAGCCACACTCATCGAGAAAAAAAGAAGAGTCAAATCAATAGAATTAGAAATGAAAAAGGAGAAGTAACAACTGACACTGCAGAAATACAAAGGATCATGAGAGATTACTACAAGCAACTATATGCCAATAAAATGGACAACCTGGGAGAAATGGACAAATTCTTAGAAAAGCACAACCTTCTGAGACTGAACCAGGAAGACATAGAAAGTATAAACAGACCAATCACAAGCACTGAAACTGAGACTGTGATTAAAAATCTTCCAACAAACAAAAGCCCAGGACCAGATGGCTTCACAGGCGAATTCTATCAAACATTTAGAGAAGAGCTAACGCCTATCCTTCCCAAACTTTTCCAAAATATAGCAGAGGGAAGACCACTCCCAAATTCATTCTATGAGGTCACCATCACCCTGATACCAAAACCAGACAAAGATGTCACAAAGAAAGAAAACTACAGGCCAATATCACTGATGAATATAGATGCAACAATCCTCAACAAAATACTAGCAAACAGAATCCAAGAGCACATTAAAAGGATCATACACCATGATCAAGTGGGGTTTATCCCAGGAATGCAAGGATTCTTCAATATATGCAAATCAATCAATGTGATAAACCATATTAACAAATCAAAGGATAAAAACCATACGATCATCTCAATAGATGCATAAAAAGCTTTCAACAAAATTCAACACCCATTGTTGATAAAAACTCTCCAGAATGTACACGTAGAGGGAAGTTACCTCAACATAATAAAGGCCATATATGACAAACCCACAGCCAACATCGTTCTTAATGGTGAAAAACTGAAACCATTTCCTCTAAGATCAGGAACAAGACAAGGTTGTCCACTCTCACCACTATTATTCAACATAGTTTTGGAAGTTTTAGCCGCAGCCATCAGAGAAGAAAAAGAAATAAAAGGAATCCAAATCAGAAAAGAAGAAGTAAAACTGTCACTGTTTGCAGATGACATGATACTATACACAGAGAATCCTAAAGATGCTATCAGAAAACTACTAGAGCTAATCAATGAATTTGGTAAAGTAGCAGGACACAAAATTAATGCACAGAAATCACTTGCATTCCTACACACTAATGATGAAAAACCTGAAAGGGAAATTAAGGAAACACTCCCATTTACCATTGCAACAAAAAGAATAAAATACCTAGGAATAAACCTACCTAAGGAGACAAAAGACCTGTATGCAGAAAACTATAAGACACTGATGAAAGAAATTAAAGATGATACAAACAGATGGAAAGATAGACCATGTTCTTGGATGGGAAGAAGAAACATTGTGAGAATGACTATACTATCCAAAGCAATGTACAGATTCAATGCAATCCCTATCAAACTACCAATGGCATTTTTCACTGAACTAGAACAAATAATTTCACAATTTGTATGGAAACACAAAAGACCCTGAATAGCCAAAGCAATCTTGAGAAAGAAGAACGGAGCTGGAGGAATCAGGCTCCCTGACTTCAGAGTATACTACAAAGGTACAGTAATCAAGACAGTATGGTACTGGCACAAAATCAGAAATATAGATCAATGGAACAGGATAGAAAGCCCAAAGATAAACCCACATACATATGGTCACCTTATCTTTGATAAAGGAGGCAAGAGTATACAATGGAGAAAAGACAGCCTCTTCAATAATTGGTGCTGGAAAACTGGACAGCTACAAGTAGACGAATGAAATGAGAACACTCCCTAACACCATACACAAAAATAAACTCAAAATGGATTGAAGGCCTAAATGTAAGGCCAGACACTCTACAACTCTTAGAGGAAAACATAGGCAGAACACTCTATTACATATATCACAGCAAGATCCTTTTTGACCCACCTCCTAGAGAAATGGAAATAAAAACGAAAATAAACAAATGGGACCTAATGAAACTTAAAAGCTCTTGTACAGCAAACGAAACCATAAACAAGACGAAAAGACAATCCTCAGAATGGAGAAAATATTTGCAAACAAAGCAAGTGACAAAGGATTAATCTCCAAAATTTACAAGCAGCTCACACAGCTCATTATCAAAGAAACAAACAACACAATCCAAAAATGGGCAGAAGACTTAAATAGGCATTTCTCCAAAGAAGATGTACAGATTGCTAACAAACGCGTTAAAGGATGCTCAACATCACTAATCATTAGAGAAATGCAAATCAAAACTACAGTGAGGTATCACTTCACACCAGTTAGAATGGCCATCATCAAAAAATCTACAAACAATAAATGCTGGAGAGGGTGTGGAGAAAAGGGAACCCTCTTGCACTGTTGGTGGGAATGTAAATTGATACAGCCACTATGGAGAACAGCATGGAGGTTCCTTAAAAAATTAAAAATAGAACTGCCATATGATCCAGCAATCCCACTACTGGGCATGTACTCTGAGAAAACCATAATTCAAAAAGAGTCATGTACTACAATGTTCATTGCAGCTCTCTTTAGAATAGCCAGGGCATGGAAGCAACCTAAGAGTTCATTGACAGATGAATGGATACAGAAGATGTGCACATATATAAAATGGAATATTACTCAGCCATAAAAAGAAACGAAATTGAGTTATTTGTAGTGAGGTGGATGGACCTAGAGTCTGTCACACAGAGTGAAGTAAGTCAGAAAGAGAAAAGCAAATACTGTATGCTAACACATATATATGGAATCTAAAAAAAAAAAAAAAGGTTCTGAAGAACCTAGGGGCAGGACAGGAATAAACACGCAGACGTAGAGAATGGACTTGAGGATACGGGGAGGGGGAAGAGTAAGTTGGGACGAAGTGAGAGAGTGGCATGGACATATATACACTACCAAATGTAAGATAGCTAGCTAGTGGGAAGCAGCTGCATAGCACAGGGAGATCAGCTTGGTGATTTGTGACCACCTAGATAGGTGGGATAGGGAGGGAGGGAGGGAGACGCAAGAGGGAAGAGATATGGGGATATATGTATATGTATAGCTGATTCACTTTGTTATAAAGCAGAAACTAATACACCATTGTAAAGCAATAATACTTCAATAAAGATGTTAAAAAAAGGTGGTGTGTCTACGCATCTAGTACAGTTTGAACACATATTAACTGAATGCATTGATGCATTAATTGATGAAAAAGTGACTGAAAATTGAATAAATGAATGTGTGAATGGTACAGATTTCAGGGTATACATGGAAAAATATATCCTAAACTAATACAAACAATTTGGAGTCTACTGAGGATAAGATTGATAGAATTCTTAAAAGCCAAGGCTCTTGATACTTAAATTATCCTTTAGTGTCTACAGGGCAAAAAAGTAGTGGGTCTAGCAAGAATAGCCAGAAATGGGCTCTTTTAGTTCCACAGGACTCTGTTGAGTCCTGTGTGTTTAGGGATTTAAGATCAGCATGAAGTTATGGTGACAACCTGTCCACACAATGTCCCCCTTTCCTTCTATCCAAGGAGGGATCATGACCTCATTCTCAGGGAAGTGGCCTCTCCTCCAAAGCATTTGAGGACCACTTCTTTCACAGATTAAATGAAATGCAAAATGGGTCCAGGGCAAAACAAGTCTTACTAATAGAGCATGCATGATTCCTGGGGGGAAAAGTCATTGCTAAGTTGTATATGTATTTTTTTTTCTGAACCTTTGAAAAGATCAACTCTGGTTTCAGTTTAATTTTTTTTTTTTCCCAAAAGAAACCTACATGGCCACTGCTTCAAATTTGTTCCAGATGGATTTAGTCATAGAATGATTGATTATCCACTCAGTTGCGAGCTATGTGGTTAAGCTCAGAAATCTACAACAAACTGATCTGGAGCTGTGTTTCACGGTAAGTGGCAGAAAGGATAATCCTTAAACTGTCATTTTAGAGTCAGTGATGAGGAAAGAGGAATTTAGTGAGGCTACTTATGTCAAGAGAATGTACTAGTAAATGGATGGCTGAATATGAAGGAACCTTATGAGCATAATGCTTTTTTTTCCTCCTCTGTACATCATGGTAAAGGGAACCAGATCTGACTGGGAGCCCCCCGAGGGCTTCCCCAACTCTCACTGCCTGCTTCATGAATTAGCCCAGCCTCCCGGGGATGCTCCAGGCCCGAGGTCAGAGGCTGGCTTCTACCTGGCTGCTGAGGCACCCATTTATCCTACTACCCACTCAATAGGCCCACAGAGGTTTTTATTATTGGCATCAGAGACACCTGAGAAAATCTGGAAGCTAATTCTGGGGGAGAGTGAACCTAGGAGAAAATGTACTGTTCTCTATACAGAGCTGTATTATGTACTTTAAAAAGCAATTTAAATTTGGTCCGTTCCCATTTTCTTTAAGGAAAAAAAAAACCCTTTGCTTTGGGTTTTGGTTATTCCTTTTAACAGCTGCATTAGCCTTTTCTCTATTCTTTTCCTCTGGTTAAGTCACAATCGTGCCATCAGAATATTCTTTTGGGGAGATTGGATGTGGCTGGTGGCGCTCCCTACATGTCACCATCTGTTTTTATTAGTTGTTCAATTTCTTGGTTTCCACCCTCACGGTGATTTTCTACTTTTGCTCATATATCCTTTCTCTTTTCCCTTTCCCTTAGAGTGCTATTCTACTTCATTACTGCCTCCTTGTCGAAAAACAAATCACTATTCTGCCCCTTATCATGATAACTGCTCCTCAGAACTGATGAAAATTCATGTTGGACTTTATGGCCTCTGAAGTTTTAGGTCTTACACAACTTATTTATTGTAACCTTAGGTTATATTTAGCACGTCTCCCAGTAGAATTTTGAGGCAAAAGATGTAAACATATTTAAACACAAAAATGATGACTAGGAAGCAGGCTTTTGAATAGGCTGTAGGAAGAAAAATGTGACTGAAACAGAACAGAGATTTCTATGAGAGAGATGGAGAACATTTTCCATGATTCCCTAACAAACACACAAATATTACAGATGTCTAGGACAAAAGTTCACGTTGAGGCAAGAACAGTGTTTATTAAATTTCTTTTATATAACAGGCATGTGGATACATGCTAATCTGCAAAAATAAAGGGAGTTTTTGTGTTTGCTCATAAAGTTTTTGTTCCATGGATATTGTTTATTTGTAGAGTGGAGTAAAGCAGGATTTTAACTAAAAAGTCTGAAAATCAGAGTATATATTCATAATTATTTATGAGTGGTTTTGGAGAGGATTGATAGCATTTTAGAAGTTCCATATCCATGAAGAAGAGAAGGGTACATTCATTCAAAACGAGCTGTTAGAAGCTGTGAGGTTCTTCTTTCGAACAGTACTTTGCCTGTTTCAACCACACCCATCAGGATACGTATCTGAGTGAGTCATCCAGGCTCCTGCACCGCTGGGGAGGTGGGTGCATTTTGCTTTTTAACTCATATTTTGCTTTTGAAACCATTTAAAATTCTAGATTTAACTCTAAAGTTTTGGATGGAATCATTTCAGGGAGAATTTAATTACAGATTGTGGTAGGCAGCTTCTGACATGGCTTGCAATGATCCCAGACTCCTGGCATTCACACCCTTGACTGTGGGCTGGATTTAGTAGCTTGTTTCTAATGAACAAAATATGGCAAAAGTGATAGACTGTCACTTCAGTGATTGAGTTACAGAAGTCTGTGACTTCAGTCTTATTAGCACTCACTTTCTTGCTGGCACTTTCTCCTGCCCTTTCCCTTGCTGACTCTGACGAAGAAGGCTGCTGTGCTGTGAGGTGCTCTAGGGAGAGGTATATGTGGCTAGGAGCCATGGAGGAAGAACTCATGAGAAATGCCGGCAGGAAGTGAATCCTGCCAACAACCACTAGTTGAGTGAGCTCGGAAGGGGATTCTTCCCAGTCAAGCCTTGAGACAACTGCAGATTGTGAAAGACCCAAAGCCTGAGGACCCAACTAAGCCGTACTTTGATTCAGACCCAGAGAAGCTGTGAAATAATAAATGTTTGTTGTTTTAGGCTGCTGCGTTTTAGGACAATTTGTCATGTGGCAACAGATAACTCATAGGCTTCCTTATGCTTTTTGTGTAACGGATAATAATGCATGAGCTCAGGAAAGACTGATTGCTTTGGTTTTAATCCTGGTTTGAATCTGAGGCTGAAAAACATCCTGAAATATGAAATGAACAAACCTGTAGACTTTAAACAGGCTGTTCTTTGCTAAAAGGTATTCATGTCCCCCAGTGAAGGCAGAAAATCTTAATTCAAAATTCAGAAAATAATAAAGAACCCGTAATATTTAATGTTGTCACCTTTATGTTTTAAATGAGTTTATAGTAATACATGCAAAAAGTATATTTACTCTGCACCAAAAAACAAAAAACGAAAAAAAAAACAAAACCAAAAAAACAACTCCTTTCCAAGCTAGGATTGAAATGGAGTCCTTGGCTGTGGCATGAACCATAATAATTACCCATGTCCATGCCTCGGGGGGAAGACTGCAGTGATCTAGTTTTTAAAGCTTCAGTGATTTGGTCCAGACTTTTAGCAAACAACCAGCACTAGGTGTGAACTGTTTTGTCAATAAAGCTTCAAGACATTAGAACTGTCTGGTTTTTTGTTTCTGAGTCATTAATGCTATTATAATCACAGAATACACCTGCATTCTTCTCAGGGCAGATTTTAACTTGCTCTGGTATGTTTTCCTGATAAAAATGCCATTTGAAAGTCAAAGAAGAGTTCCTATTAATAGAAATAGTTTAAATGCCACGCACGTATCAGTCAAGAACCATATAGTGACCACACTTCCAAGGCTTGTAGCCTAGACAAAGTGCACTCTCTCTACCTCTCTTTTTCTCTTTCTCATTCTTTTAAAATTATTTTGAATAAGAGCTGGAAGGGACAACTCTTAATTTTGACAGCTGAGGCCCAGAGAGGTTAACTGGTTTAATACAGTCAGAGTCACTTAGGGGAAGATTCAGATGGGAACCTTTTTCTCTTGCTGAGTTTCATGGAGTTTCTGCCACTTTTTGCTGCCAAAGACTACTTTCTGGATCCCCCTGAGCATTCAAGCATAAAAACATTCCACTACAGGAGAAAATTCTATTAATTAATAAGGGAAATATCTGTGCATTACAGCTGTAACTGTTACAATGGAATTTATATTGGAGAAACTGAGTGTCTAATCAGAGGAGAAGAATATCTTTTTGAAAAAAAAAAAGAAAAAACCCACCACATGCAGATCTAATTCTATCCAAAGTATACCACACTGCTAACTGCAGAAAATAGAGAATGAAGAATCACTAGACATATCAGCTTCTTGGTGGGCAGCACAAATTATCAGCTACTGGAAGATAGGCTCTGAATATACCAACAGAATCTGGGAGCTTGTTAGAAATGTGAACCTTGGGTCTCACCCAACACCTACTGAATCAGAATCTTCATTTTAATAGGATCCCCAAGGAATTCACATGTTCAGTAAAGTTTGAGAATCATTGGTCTATCACACATAGCATATAGAAGATCCTCAAAAACATATTAGAGAATGGAATCCCAAATTTAAAGAATCCCTCAGACAGTTTTATAAAAACAGAAATATTGATTTATTCAGGTGTCACCTTTTCTTTTTTTCTTCATCAGTCCTTTGAGGAAAATATGTACTTATACACATATACACAGGTAGAAAATGGTCACTGTAATACTATTTTACAAGATACTTCAGCAGAACCTATTTTTGATTAGAATAGTCTTATGCTTGCTCATGTCCTCTACTCTCCTATCTTGCTCTCTTTTTCTCTCTCTTCCAGTTCCATTCTACATCTCTTTTTCTGCCTCTCATTCCTCTTACAACTGCTATTGTCTCCCAGAGTAAGAGGAGGTCCCTGGAAGAGAAGGATATAGCTCAACTGTTTGCTCTGTTTTGCTTTTTTTCTCCATAAATGTATGAATACATTCCTGGCCTCTACCCTCACAGGTGTTCACTGCATTTTTGCTTTTTCCTTAGATGATTGATTTTCATACTGAGTGGTGTGTGGTGATGGTAGATGGTGTTGGGGGTAAAGTATCACTGTTACTTGAGTCACTCAGCAGAAGAGCCAGGGAAATTCTCATAACTGGCTTCACTGTTTCATCTTAAGAATATGTGGTATATATATATAGTTACCCCTCTTATCTTTGGTTTCGCTTTCTGAAGTTTCAGTTACCCACATGGTCAACCATGGTCTAAAAATATTATATGAAAAATTCCAGAAATAATTCATATGTTTTAGATTGCCTGCTATTCTGAATAGTGTGGTGAAATACCTTGCCATCCCACTCCATCCTGCCGATGACATGAATCATCCCTTTGTCTAGCATAGCCTGCCCATCAACCGATCAGTAGCATCTTGCTTATCAGATCCACAGATCCACTGTTTTGGATATCGCAGTGCTTGTGTTCAAGTAACCCTTACTTCACTTAATACTGGTCTCAAAGCTCAAGAGTAGTGATGCTGGCAACTAGGGTATGCTACAGAGAAACCGTAAGTGCTTCCTTTAAGTGAAAAGGTGGAAGTTCTCGACTTAATAAGGAAAGAAAAAAATTTTGTATGCTGAGGTTGCTAAGATCTACGGTAAGAATGAATCTTCTAAATGTGAAATTGTGAAAAAAGGAAAAAGAAATTCATGCCAGTTTTGCTGCCAAACTCAAACTGTAAAAGTTATGGCCAGTGCATGATAAGTGCTTAGTTAAGATGGAAAAGGCATTAAATTTGTACAATAAGATATTTTGAGAGAGAGAGAGACCACATTCATATAACTTTTATTACAGTATATTGTTATAATTGTTCTATTTCATTATTAGATACTGTTGTTAATCTCTCACTGTGCCTAACTTATAAATTAAACTTTATCATAGGTATGTATGTATTGGAAAAAAATTGTATATATAGAGTTTGGTACTATCCATGGTTTCAGGCATCTGCTGGGGGTCTTGGAACATATCTCTCAAGGATAAGTGGGGACACTGTATTTAAAATCGATCAATGGGCAAGCAATACTTAAGTCATGAATTTTTAGCTACAGTAGTTACCCAGTTATGATCTCTGTAGTTAACTGTAACAGAGAAGAGAAAGTATTTCTTCTCCTTTAAGGGAAAGTGGTGTTTTCTTTTTTGCTGAGTAATAGAGTTGACATAACACTGATGTGTCATCTACTAGAATAATTTTAAGATGTAGCTCTCCAAATCAACTACAGAGGCTTGGTCTGACTTTGAATCTGCACCTGATTCTTCTTTTCCTAATTTGAGATTTATACTGAGGAATAGGCAGGCCAGTTGCTTGCAGTTACTTTTACCCCTTGTCAGGACCTCTATTTGATTTTTTAAGCTCTTGAGAAAATTCAAAACATCATTCATATTTAATCAAATAATTCATGCAGTCTTCCTTATTGATGTTGTTCTTATTCCCCCTTGTCATTATAAACTGTTCCCTTTAATACAAGACCAGAAACTGTGTATTTTACCAAGAAAAATACATACATTTTGTTATGGATTCATAATGCTTTGGGGAGTGTGTAATTGTGCCTACTCCTGACTTTGATATTATAACCAGCTTTTCTAATAATTCTTTAAAACTCTGTTAGAACCCTAATACTGTTTGTGGCCAGGTTTTTACAATGACAACTAAATAGCCCAAGCTCTTTTTCTAATACAGTGATATTCTATTTGGGGTATTAACCATCAGTGATAGCTTGGTTTATTGGAAACTATTGCTCTGGCATGCTTAAACAATCCATTTTTCTGTTTAAATTGAAAAAATCAGAGAAGATTGTTTAGTTTACTTACAGTTGGACTCTAATTTACAATGGCTTTGCTATTAAACATTTTTTAAAATGAACTAGTCACCAAATAATCTTTCCTGTTTTTTCAGAACTATCATTAGCTGTATAAATTGCACCACAATTAAACTTCCTTCTTTTATTTAGCTTCTTTTTATCATTAGCTTTTCCCCCCTGCCCAATTACTAAAGAAAGGAGGTCTTGGAATTGAAGTTGAGAACGAAGCCCAGCATCTTTACCAGCTTGTGTGGAAGGACATTTTTCTCTGGCTACCTTCCTCCCTGGATTAGGGCTCTTCTGATGCGCCAAGTCGTGAACTAGTTTTACAAAAAGGGCCCACAGCTTTTACTGGGAAGTTTAATTAATCATGAATAACTGGAATTTTCTGCCTTGTTTGTTGAGTGACGTTTTGTTCTTGGCTACATACTGACTATATAATTTGCCAAAGTCTGAGGAATAAAAGAGCATGGGGATTCAATGTCAGTCCCAGATAAGTTATTTTCTAATCCACTCTATGATGGTCTATCTTAAAACTTTATTTTGTTAAAAATTCAGTTGCCCAAGAACACAAAGGTAGGTCAGGATGGAATCCAGGTAAATCTCTAAGAAAGATTAGTCAAGACATGGTCAGGATGTTGCTGAAGTGTAAGGCAACAGAGTGTTAGAGGTTACACCTTAACACTTTTATTTCTTTGTTGACTCTTTCTATATTCCATCCAATAATGTCTTTATTGATTAAATCATGTAGTAGCTGTCCAAGGTGCCCTTTCCCTTGTGATAGGTAAACACATGAATTTAGAAAGCAGTTCCCAGTGTTGATTTTACGAGAATAATAAGAGGAGGAACTGGGTTCCAAATCATTTTAGAAGCATTATCAGCTTTGATCAGTTTAATTTCTGTACATGTTACTTTCCTACCAAAAAATGGTGCATTGTTACATGTTTGTGCACATGCATGTATATGGGCATGAACTTGAGTGGGTATGTGTATGTGTGCATGTGTGTGAGTGTAAATAGCTGGAATAAACTAAATCTAGGAAAGAAAGGGGGTATTTAGGCTGTGTGGGCAGGTTTCTAAGGTGTCTTTTAACAGCTTCTTTTGGAATGTCCTTTCCTTTTTTAGACGAGATATCTTCTGATATCACAAACTGCTCAGGACAGAACATGGATAAGGAGGGAAAACCATCTTACATAACAGTATCTCTTTAGGCCTCAAATGATGAAAAGCAGTGATTAGGAAAAAAGCTTACTGGTGGGTTTCGAATGATGCCAAATACCTCAATCACTCATATATTTTAGGAGAATTATTAAAGTTGAACTAATTCTCTAAGAAGCTTCCTCAAATAAACAACAAATTTGAAGGATTCAACAACAGACTCTGAAAAACAGACTTATACTGCTCTTCATAATTTTGGTATATTTAAACATATTGAGATACTTAGGTTTTTTAGTGAATAGTGAAAAAGTCAGCAACAATTTAATGGCATACTCATTTTGTGAATGTATGTATGAGAGGAGGGCTTTGCTGCAAAATAGTGAGATCTAACTAATCACTACTGAACAAAAATTCTTCCCTAATCCAGGTTGTGATAGACCTGGTCTCCAGGGTGGACACTGAATGGGAACCTCTGAGTTGTTTCCTGTTTTGGATTGTGTTCCACATTTCCACTCAAGGGAGTAGGATTAGATTCTCTGCAGCACACACAGCTGTTTAGAGTGCAAAACTTATTTCACTACAGTCTCTGGAGCTTTTTGAGATTTAACTATTTGCATAAAGGCAGTTGCAATTTCCATCATGATTCTCCTTTTAGCTGGGCACACATAAAGCAATACACACAGCTTTTATGGTTGTCTCTAGTTCCATTGTCTACATCACACTCATATTTCACATACAGTTAAGTACGTAATACAAGCTAGCTATTAGCTCCCAAAGGACCCTCAGTAATCTGTGTTCTTTCCTGGGCCCCTCAGACCCATGGATTTCTTTCTCACTTCTCTAGAAATTCAGTTCTTCCTACCTTGGGACCAGATCAGAACTGTGCTTCTTTAAGTCACCTACAACCAACTAAGTGATTTTCCTGGGTTCTACCCTTTAGCATTTTAACAGAATAAATTTAAAAAGAATAGTTTCATTCCTAGCCACAGCAATCAGTCAAGAAAAAGAAATAAAAGATATCCAAATTGGAAGGGAAGAGGTAAAACTGTTACTGTTTGCAGATGACATGATACTCTATATAGAGAACACTGAAGACTCCACACAAAAACTTTTAGAAGTAATATATGAATTCAGCAAGGTAACAGGATACAAGATTAATCTACGTAAATCTGTTGCATTTCTTTACACTAACAATGAAATATCAGAAAGAGAAAGTAAAAAGTAATCCAGTTTAAAATCACATAAAAAATATTTAGGAATAAACTTAACCAAGGAGGTGAAAGACCTATATCCTGAAAACTATATAAAACACTGATAAAGGAAATTGATGATGATTCAAAGAAATGGAAAGATATCCCATGCTCCTGGATTGGAAGAATTAATATTGTTAAAGTGGCCATACTACCCAAAGCAATCTACAGATTTAATGTGATCCCTATCAAAATACTCATGACACTTTTCACAGAACTAGAATAAATAACCCTCAAATGTATATGGAACCACAAAAGATCCAGAATTGCCAAAGCAATTCTGAGGAAAAAGAACAAAGCTGGAAGCATAACCCTCCCAGACTTCAGGCAATACTACAAAGCTACCATAATCAAAACAGCATGGTATTGGCACAAAAACAGACATATGGATCAATGGAACAGAATAGAGAGCCCAGAAATAAACCCACACACCTACAGTCAATTCATCTATGACAAAGGAGGCAAGAATATACAATGGAGAAAAAAACAGTCTTTTCAACAAGTGGTGTTGGGAAAGCTGGATAGCTACATGTAGATCAATGAAATTAGAACACTCCCTTACACTATATACAAAAATAAACTCAAAATGGTTTAAAGACCTAAATATAAGACATGACACCATAAAACTTTTAGAAGAGAACATAGGCAAAACATTCTCTGACATAAATCATAGCAATATTGTCTTAGATCACTCTCCCAAGGTGATAGAAATAAAAGCAAAAATAAACAAATGGGGACAAATCAAACTTAAAACCTTTTGCACAGCAAAGGAAACCATCAACAAAATAAAAAGACAAGCTACAGGATGGGAGAAAATATTTGCAAACGATGTGACAGGCAAGGGGTTAGTATCCAAAATATATAAACAACTCATTCAGCTCAACATAAAAAACAAACAAACAACCCAATAAAAAATGGGCAGAAGACCTAAACAGACATTTCTCCAAAGAAGACATACAGATGGCCAACAGGCACATGAAAAGATGCTCAACATCACTAATTATTAGAGAAATGAAAATCAGAATCACAATGAGGTATCACCTCACACCGGTCAGAATGGCTATCAAAAAGTCTATAGATAATAAGTGCTGGAGACGGTGTGGAGAAAAGGGAACCCTCCTACACTGTTGGTGGGAATGTAAACTGGTGCAGCCACTATGGAAAACAGTATAGAGGTTCCTTAAAAAACTAAAAGTAGAGGTATCACATGATCCAGCAATCCCACTCCTGAGCATATATCCAGAAAAGACAAAAACTAATTTGAAAAGATACATGCACCCTAATGTTCATAGCAGCACTATTTACAATAGCCAAGACATGGAAACAATCCAAGTGCACATCAACAGGTGATTGACTTAAGATGATGTGGTATATATATAATGGAATATTATTCAGTCATAAAAAAGAATGAAATATGCCATTTGCAGCAACATGGATGGACCTAGAGAATATGATACTAAGTGAAATAAGTCAGACAGAGAAAGACAAATACTATATGATATCACACGTGGAATCTAAAGAATAATACAAATGAATCTATATACAAAACAGAAACAGACTCACAGACATAGAAAATAAACTTACGGTTACCTAAGGAGAAATGGAGGGAGAGAAGGGATAAATTCAGAGTATGGGATTAACAGATATGAACTACTATATATAAAGTAGATAAGCAAAAAGGATTTACTGCATAGCACAGGGAACTATATTCAATAACTTGTAATAACTTATAATGGAAAATAATCTGGAAAAAATATATAACTGAATCACTTTGCTGTACTCTTGAAAATAACACAATATTATAAGTCAATTTTACTTCAGTTAAAACAACTACATAACAACAACTACGAAAAAGATAGTTTCTGGCTTGCAGTCAAGGGAAAGAACCAAGATGGATTGCTCTGATCCCTTCTTCCTTTCTTGCTCTTATTTTATAGAGCTTCACCCAGTGTCCTGATTTTCTTCACAGTATTAGAGAGCTTACATAAATATTTTCCAGCCTTGTGATTATTTCACTTCAAATATCATAAATGTTAACATTTCCCCAACCCAACTGTATTTTCATTATTCACCATGAGATTTCTGAGGAAGGATATATTTGATATAGAGATGCATTCACTGGTTAAATGTCTTGTCAGAAAGTTAAAAGAATTCTAGTATTTCTAATTACTAGTCTTGCTTTAGGAATAACAGCAACTTATTTATTCACCAATGTTTGTTAAAAACCTAACAATCCACAATATAAAGAATAGACTTCATAGTTCCTTTTTTCAAGTGGCTTAAGCTTAAGATGGGAACTAGATATTTAAGACCTCCATTATTGTTTTTTATCTTCTTTTTCTTACATCTTTTTTGGAGTGTAATTGCTTTACAATGTTGTGTTAGATTCTGCTGTACAATAAGTTGAATCAGCTGTATGTATACATATATCCCCAAATCTCTACCCTCTTGAGCCTCCCTCCCACCCTCCATTATTAATAAGAAGTTTGATACATATAGAGTTGGGAAATACACCTTATACACATATGGTACATAATTGCTCATTTTCAAGGATGGTTTTAGAAGTCAAGTAAACTTTAAGCCTGAATTCTCTGATGATTAAAAACCATTCATTTATTCAAACACGCACACACAAACACGAAACATTTGCTTTGTGCCTTTTCAATAATAAGTAAAATGGGACACAGTTTGGGAAGATACTGAGACAGGGCTGGAGGAACACATTAGTGTTTTGTTGGGGAGAGTTACTGAGGATGGAGTACTAGTCATAGATGTTTGCTCTGCAGTGCTTCAGCATCACATGTACTATCAAATTTTGTTTTCCTCCACGTACCCCTATCCCTTACCTCATTATCATTCCTATCAGCAGCACCCTGCTTCTGGGGGACTCTCCTGGGAAACCACTCTTGGGTAGAAGGAACATGGACCCAAAGCTTTTCGCTTTTTCTGCTTGGCTATAAGATGGTTACTTCCCTAGCTCTTCGGATCTTAATTTCCTCATCAGACCTCTCAACTTCCCCTCATCATTTTCTTCTAAATGTTCCATTCCAGGGAGGAACCAGGCTTTTGTTCTTGACCACATTTCTGGGGACATGTTCTTTTTTCTGTCTAAATGTGGATTTTAATAAATTGTAAGCATACCTGTATCACATATTGGTTTTGCTACTACTTTTGGCAATTCATTATGTACTTCCTGTGATGTCCCGTGTGTTAAATTTCCTGAGCTATATATTTTGCTTCTTTTATTGTTATTTTATAATTCATGGGTTAATGATGGTCAGTTCCCTGAGGACAATGGCCACTCCTTCCTTCTACTTTTATTCTATCAAAGTGCCTTACAACAGAAAGTGGTTCTTAAAATTTGATTGGATTTTATTGAACATTAACTGAATGGTTTTGCATTCTGTTTGATCAGTTTCACTTGTGATATTGCCTGGTTACCCTTGACTAGTATGGATGTACAATTATTTCAAAGGTAGTTCAAGTTAGTTGAGTTGAGTTAGCCGAATATCTCAAGTTTTTAAGTCATTTTGTACACATTTACATAACATTGATTCATTCTCTATCCCTCCTTTTAATTTGAAAAGGTTATTTGCAATTGACAGCAATAAGCTGTTCATGCTGCTGCCAGTATCCTGGCACTCAGCCTTCCTTTCATGTCATTCCTTCACTTCATCTTTATTAAATGTTTACAAATCATTTAGGTTCAAGCTACAAGCCTGCAATTGTGGCTAAATGCTTGCAATGACAGCTGTTTTCTTCTGCCAATATTTGAATGCAGTTTTCTTGATCAGTTTTATTTTTGAGTGTGCAATTTGCAGTTACCTCCTGGAAAAAGAAGCATGGTAATGAATTTCAGATGTGGCATGAATTACTTATTTGTACCTTCGTGCAAAATCAAACACATTTGGGGCAAATTTTGTTTACTCTTTGGTTTCAAAGAATAAAATTGTGCCAATAATTCAACAAGTGCAAAGGCAATCCTTACAAATGGGGCAATTTGTTGATTTCAGAGACTATAGTTTGAAATTTTCTGCTGGAGAAAGAAATAATGAGTCAGTACCAGTGCACATTCCTGAAGTTACCCAGGCTTGCAATTCTAGTCTAATCTGCTTCTTTTTGCTTCTATGGGGAGAGGAAAGTTCATTCTACAGATTGTGTTAACTAGTTTTAACATGAGTCTTCTTGTCTTTGATGGGAAGTAAATCTGTGATAAAGTTTAAATTGAACAGAAGATACTTATGTGAACACTCTTCTAATATTTGATGATATTCACAGAATCTAAAGGAGATGTCAGCTGTGCATCAGATATTGAAAGGATCTCCTATCACTTTGGTAACCAAAACACACTTTAAGGCCAAAATCAAAGTCAACCTCCTCCTCTTTCACAACTCTACATGAACTGAACCTCCAAACAACAATGTTTGTGCCTTGAGTATAAGGGGGATGCCTATAGAAGGTAGGGGTATCACAGCACCAATCCTTACTATAGCCAAAACATAACTGCAAGTTTCACTTACTGACAATTTAAGGGCAGTTACAGCATTTTACACTTGCAGGTTTTATAGACAGGTGCAAGATCTCTTGTTTTCTGGTTAAAATGTCCCCTTTTCCTCTAGATTGCACATATGTGTCCTTGGTTTGGGGATATAGTCCTAACCAGGACTCACGGCCAATAATATTTAGGGATCAGAGCACTGGTGATGACAACAAGATAGGTGAGAGAAATGAAATGGAAATATTATTCTGTCCTATAAGTAGAATGTATATTTTAGATGTTTTCTCTTCATTACTTCCCATATCCCACGTAAAGTATTCTGACCTTGCCCTCTCGTTTTTATAACTGAATGCAGCTTCCTGAAGTTAAGATTAAGTTAGGCCATTGGTTCTCAAACTTCAGCAGGGATCAAAATTATAGAATTATTAAAACACAAATTGCTGAGCCCCATCCCCAGAGTTTCCAATTCAGTAGGTCTGATGGGGCCCAAGATTTTGCATTTCTAATAAGTTACAGGATAATGCTAATGTTTCTGATCTGGGGACCACACTTTGAAAATCATTGAGTTAAACAGTTATACAACTTAGTCTTCTGTTGCAGAAGAGTGATCATATTGACCTCTTCCATCCTTCCACCTCAAATAATTGTCACTCAATTTTTATGAAGGAATTTTAAAGAATTTTCTGACTATGCATGAATCAGATATACATATTATCTATAAAATGTATATTAAAAATGAGTCTTAAATTAACTGAAATTTTATGACTACAGTGTTTGGAAAAGTAAATTATGAAACAATGCTAGATTTTTCAGGAGGAAATCAATGCAATTACACTGTATCAGTTTATTTTAAAAGTAATTAAGTTTTCCCTATAAACTCAACTCCTATCCATTTATACGGGCCTTAGAGAATTTTCAGATACTCAAAGGTAATTAACAAGTAAACACAATGAACTAGTAGTAAGTTAATACCCATTTTACTTTGTGCTTGAAATATTTCTTTTCTGTTAATATCATAATTTACTCAATTATAGTCTTCCTTTTGCAAAATATCTATTTTCTGAGCTCAAAGCTCTTCGCTGGGCTGTATAATTACATGTAACAAAAATTAGGCGTTTCCTCACAAAACTAACAGGAGAAAACAGAGACCCTAATGACATTAGTGAGGATCAGCAAAAGGGTAGTGTTTGAAAGTTGTTTGGTAATGACAATGCCAAGTATGCTAAGCTACTTGATTACACTATAGTTTATAAATCCCCTTTTGGATATGTGATCATTTAAGTTTCAAATGAAAGAAGCCGAAGAGAGACATCCCTAGCATCTGAGAATCTATACATGTTAGTTCAAGTTTCTCTTTTTTAAAGTAGATGTATAGATAATAACATTTTTCCTTTTCAAAATAGTATTTTAGTTATCCTTATGTTTATAAAGAAATGTGAGGAGGATAATAGATGGTCCCCAAGAGCTTAGAGCTTTTTAACTCTGAGTATAAGTTTTTCATTCCTTTAGGTTTTCCAAAAGGCAACAGTTTTTTCTTTTTAGGTTTTTAGTTGCTCCTGTGTCATAGGTAATAATAATACAAATCAAATAAAATCATTGAAAATACAATTGAAAATTGAAAAAAAAAATTTTGGCAAATAAAACTTTATAATTGAAGTATGGTATTTAATTTAGCTGAGTGGTAAAATTTTTCCCAGTGGAAATGAGGAAAGATGAGCTAACTATGGTATGACATGTATCTAAGTATGTAGGTGCTAATGTATAGGTATCCTACACATGCAATCTAGAACAATGTGGAAACTGACAAACTGGCGGGATCCTGATAACTGCAAAGAAAGGCTCTGTCCAGGTACATAAAGATCAATGAAACATGGTTTTTCAAAGTTCAAAACAAATTGAAAAAACAGTTTTACTGGACAAACAATGCCTTAACCTGAAAAAGTGGCTCTAACATTCGTTTTTTCACTGTTGGCTGTGATGTGCAGGACATTTGGTTATTGGGGGTTTGCTAGGGTGATCCACAATGCCTTTCCCCAGGACTGAGGCACTTCCAGCGATGTGGGACATTAAGTTTTCAAACCAGGAAAATCTTGGGTAGACAGGGATGGTTGGAAACTTTCACATCTCTCAGTTATACCTTATATAACACAAGCCAGGTATTGCACTCTGGAATTGGCTCCACAATCAGCTTCATTAGACGTTTGTATCAAGTTCATTTTTTGATGGTATGGTTTCTTTAGCAAGTTAGTAATGAAACTTGTAAAACCTGCATGAGGTTAGTAATGACTTAATTGCCAGCTATGCAAAATATTCTACATTTAATTTTTTGAAAGTTCAATTAAGTGAACAAATTCCTTTGAATTGGGCAATTGATGCTTTCTCTTATTTGCCAGTTCCCAAATGATATTTTTTTCCTACAAGAATGGGGCTCTTGGAAACTTATATATGATAAAAAAAATTCTTTCTCAGCTTGAACTAGTGATTTCTAACTCCACATCCCTTGAAGAAGATAACATAGTGACTATGCACTAAAGATCCAACTTCCTTTTGGAGCAGATGAATATCTGTTGTCTTTGAGGTAGATAATATTTCATGGAGAAATGAATAATTTCTAAAACTTAATTTTTACATGACTCCAGGTATGTAACACTGAAATGATCTTCATGTAATGCGATAGCTGCCAAAGGTGGGACCTGTCTTTGAAATTCTCAGTGTGAATGGCCTCCCCAGTATCATGCTCAGTTGGCAAAAATTACCTGAGAAAAACTGCTTACTGTGAATTGATATTTGGATGTTATATTTTAAACCCCTTGGTTTTGCACAAAATTGAAAAACTCTGGACAAATAGATGAATAAAATTTAAAGGATCATGTTTTCACTAAATGTTAAAACATGGAAAGCTGGTTAAAAATATATTTATAAAATAGAATACATTTATTTATTTATCTATTTATGGCTGTGCCGCACTTCATGTGGGATCTTAGTTTCCCGACCAGGGATTGAACCCACGTTCCCTGCACTGGGAGCTGAGAGTCTTAAACACTGGACCACCAGGGGAGTCCCTAAAATAGAATACATTTAAAAATATCTAGTGGTATTTAAATTAGGTGGCAACTGTGTTTGGTAATAGTGCATTCAAAGGCATGACTGACTTTAACACTGAAACACAGTTCAGATTTCAGCCATTACATTAAAAATGTCGTCAGCTTTAAGTTATGTACTGATAAACTGTACCTGTTGAAAAATATATGTGGGAAAAAGAAATAATTGTAATACAAACACGACCCATCTACAGGCATTCATTTATTCTGATCCAGCAACCATGGTAAATATGTTTGGATTACTGGTCATAAGTATGCAACATTTAAAAGGGAGTGGAGATCTTTATTAAAACAGAAGGCTCCTCAAACTCCACAATGATGTCAGTAATGTAGGTCCTTGGAGCACATTATTGTTTCAAGCGGAGGTCCCCACACTTTCACATTGGTTATAAAATATTATTTTGTGCTGCTGGCCTGGAATGAGAATGTCATACATCTGCAGGCAATCAGAAGAAACTGGACTGCATGTTTGATTGGCTCAATAATAAACGGGCACAAGTGTGACCTGACTTATGTTAGTCAGATTCCCTAGACAGATTATCCTGTTGTTATCATATGAAATAACCCCCTTTTATCAACAATTAAGTAAATCCACATTTATGGGCACTTTGCAAAATTGTGAGGTGGGAAGAAATCCAACTTAAGCCTTAAGTCATCCAAAAAACTTTTAACCCTACTTTTAATGATACAGACCCCCAATCCCAAATTTTTGAAATTACTTGAATTATGCAAAATAGTTTGGGTTGGAAATGCCCTGTGTGCACACAATCAATGAATATGTATTTAGCATCTACCATAAGCATTTAATAGTTTTAGCTTAAAATTAAAAAGAAATTCCCAAAGAAGTAAGGATTATAAATATTTTAAAAGTAACTTACTTTGTAAGATAGTCTAAATCTTTAAGAAAAATTAAATAGGATTTCATTTTTATTATTCACTTTTTATTATACAGTTTCTACTGTAACCAATGCATGTTGTAAATCCTGAATATGTTTTATTCTAGAAATTTTTCATTCGATTCTAGGCATTGTTCTTGCTTTCAACCACAACTGTCAATGGTGGACCATAAACTACTTTGACAGTTTCTGATAAACGATCCATTCATTGACCTGGGTTTTCTTCTCCTAAGTACCATTAAAACCTACATCTGAAGTGTAAAAAATAATTCAGTATGTAAGAGTCAATACTTCAAAAATTTCAGTAAAACTTTTCAGTTTCAGGAAAAATACCACCAAACCTTCCAGTATAATTATATATTTAAATAACACAATTAACAGTTGGTATTTTAAATAAATTCAAGGTATTTTTAAACCAGTATTCACTCAAATACACACACCATATATATTTTATATAAATATATATTTATTTGTAAATATCTATTTATTTATATATATAAATAACCTCATGAGGTTATCTCTTTGACATAATCCTTAAATTAAATGTCTGAATATCAAGCAGATGCTGAAGCATTCATCATCAATATTGGAATTCTGACTCATGACAGTAACACAAAACAGATGCTAATACGATAGGTTCTCTGAAAAGTGACACCATCACAGCATGGGTTAGCTCTTGATGTGGGATACTTAAAATTTGAACACAAAATATAAAATAATAAAAGTCAGAGCCTGATAGGTTTCCTTACTTCATTTATAAACCATTTAAAATCTACTATATTTTATACAGAAGATAAAACTCAACACTGGTGAATAAGGGGCAGCATTCTAGAGGACCAGCAGTTGCTTCTTTCACTTAAGGCAGCAGCTAGGTGACCCCAGTTGAACCCTTCAGTGTTGAGGGAGGAAGGTGCTCTTCCTCATTCAGGCAGGTAGAAGGTAAGAACTCCTGGGCCCTTTCCATTGGCCAGGGGGTACCAGGCACTTATGGTGTCTTATGGGGTTTACCCAGTCAGCCCCTGGTAGTGAAAAAGTAGTCTGGAGCTTCTATTGCCACACTAGGCAGATCTAAAAGGGTTTGCTAAGTAGGCAAAGAGGAAGAAAATCCCTTAGCACAGTCCAGTTAGTTAATATCCTACATGTCTTCAAAGCCCAAGATTCTTATCACTTTGCTAGCATGAGTCTACAGCTGTTTCTAGAATACACAGTGATGTGTACTCTTTGTGAAAATAAACAGAAAAACCCAAGCGGACAGTGCCATGGTGCAAGTGATATAAGCGAAATGTGCTCAAACGAGAGCTTAAAAATAGATATAAATGTGAGTGGGGGACACTCCCTCAAAGGTAATGAGAAGCAGAAGTCCCATTTCTTTATTCCTCTGTGAGGAAAACAAGTCAGTGGCAAGTTCAATAAAAAGAAAGTTTGAGACCTTAAAGGCGGACATTTGTGGAGTAGTTTGACAGCACAATTTCAAATTCCAAATGAATAATTTGCTTCTTTTGACAGCTGTGACTCTGGCCCCATCTGTCTGGGTTTGAACGCTGGCTCTGTACTCACCACCTGTGTGACCCCTAGTTCTCAAACTTGGCTGCACACTGGGACCACATGGGGAACTTTAAAAAAAATACTGATTCTTGGAACCCACCCCCCAGAGACTGTTATTTAATTGGGCTGGGGTGTGGCTTGGACATGGAGAAGTTTTAAAGGCTCCCAAGTGACCCTAAATATGTGCAGCTAAGGTTGAGAACCACTGATGACCTCTCTGAGACACAGTTCCTCATTTGCAAAATGATGATGGTACTGGCAGCAACTACCTTTTAGGACTATTGTGATGATTGAATATGATAATGCAGGCAAAGCACTTAGCACAAAGTCTGGCGAGTGGGAAGCTCTCAGTAAGTATGAGCTGTTGTCATCCTCACCACAGGTGCACCTGGGCAAGAACTTTCTCATTAGCATTGAAAGTCATGCTTACCTTGGCACACGTTATGCTCACTCTGCTCATAGCCTGTTGCACACTGGATCCGGTGAGAAGGGTTGGAGGGAATGCGCTGAGGGTCAGCTGGGTTCCGCCGGATGACAAAGTTATTTCGGCCAGTCTGCACTTCAGCAGCAGCACTGGCGACAAAACCACCCCCAGGCACCGCTCCACTGGCTGCCATGCCACTGGCTGCTACACCCCCAGTGCCTGTACTAGAGGTCACAGCTGCATTTGTAGCTGCACCCGCACCTTCAGCTGCTGGTGTTTCTTGCTGTGGTTGTTCATTGTTGACAATAATCTGAGCTGTTTTAGGAAGGCAGAGGTATCCTCCATAGTGGTTGACGCATTTCATTCCACCTTTGCAAGCGTCTGGGACAATGTCACATTCATCAATATCTGTGGTCAGTAATAAAATAAGTCAGGAATCTTCTTAGAGGGGAAACTCAACATGTAAATATATGCTTATGCCTTTTGGGTATAATACAGGCAGGACATGAAGGACATACGAGATGGAGACAGAGAGCTACGTTCAGATGGGAAGTCTTTGAAAGTTGGCTCACCTTTGCACTGCTGTCTTACAGGATCCCACTCATATCCATCTGTGCATTGCTGTGAAGAAAACATCAAGATGGGGCCAGGAGACAGTTAATTGAGTATCCATTCTCTGAGAAGTCACTCTAAAAGCTTCATACTTATGGCAACAATCTTTGTGCTAGAGTCCTAGATAGATGATGAGATGGGTAGTTTACCATTCTGTAGCTATTTTAAAAAGACACATCTGTGAACTGGACCGCTTCAGGGATCCCTTCTCAATCACCAGCTGTCTCAACTCTTTTGTTGTATTTGCATTGGGTCCAGTTGCCCATAACCATCTTCTTGGAATTCCTTTCTCTCTGTCCCAATACTAATATTCTGCAATCTCTCTGACTGCTTTTTTGCTTTATTTGCCCCTTCTTCCACACTGTAAATTTTACCAAAAAAAAAAAAAAATTCAGCTGAGTTCTTTTCTTCAGCCCTTGACAATTTCCTCTCTCTCTCCAAATCCTCTTAGAGCATTCCAGACATGGCTTTCCTTATCATTCCTATTCAGTAGAGTCCTGAGCCTCCTTCTCACACCATGGCCTGCCTTCTAGCATTAGTTCCTATGGGTCCTCTCTAGTTCACTCACTGAAGGAACCATCTGTCAAGTACCTTCTCACACCAGGCACCACCCTAGTCCCTGGGAAAGCAAAGATGATTAATACCTTGTCCCTGTTCTCAAGCAGCTCACAGGCCTGAAGAGGAGACAGACAGGTAAATAAGTTGGAGCAAGATGTCAGGTGTCGTGACACAAGTCTACCTGTGGAAGGAATGATGGACCCTACCCAGGGCTGTGGGTGGACATGACAGGGTGTAAGGGAAGGCTTTATGGGCGAAGTTACAAGTGAATTGGGCCTTACAGGACTTTTTTCCAGAGAGATATGGGGAGTCTAGGATAAGGGACCACGTAAGCAAAGGCGCAGAGTTGTTAAAGAAGGAAGGAGTTACAAGTATTCCTGGGTGGGTGGAGTGAGGTTAGAGAGGTAGGCAGGGCCAAACCTGGGAAGCCTTTCTTTGGGATAGACGGAAACTGAATTCTACCTTAAAGGTCAGTGAATCTCAAGCTCCATTATGCTTAAGAATCATTCTGGTGCTTGTTAAAATGCAGATTCCTGGGCCCAACCAACGGTTCTGATTCTGTAGGTTTGGTTGGGGGCCTGGAATCTGAATTCCTAACAGGCATCTCAGGTGATTCTGATACAAGTCATCTATGGGCTACTTCTTGAGAAATGCTGGTATAAGTGATGAGGCCTCTGAAGAAATTTTAAGCTCAAGAAAACATCTGATCAGATGCAGATTTGAGGAAGAGGCTTCAGGAAGGATTGAGCAAAAGTAGAGTAAACAAATAAATAAACTTGAATTCTTTTGTAAGAGCCAAGTAAGTAAATAGTAAATTTACTTATATGGCTGAATGGAGACAGAGAGATGAGTTTAGGTATTTTACTGATTTCTGAGACTTAACAGGGTGAAAACTAAATTCACTTTATCTCCCAGACTAATTCTTTCTAGTTTCCCCAACACTGTCCAAGGCACTACCACCTTTCTCAGCACCCAGGATTACAACTTTAACATCAACTTTTCCAATTATTTTCCTTCAAGCTCTGCTGACTTTGTTTCCACTTTTATCTCTCCCACGTTGGTGTAAGCCTTCCTGGCCTCATGAGTAGGCAAGTCTCCTTAGGTGGTCTCCATATCTCTACATGCTGCACACAAGCCTCCATGACAATCTTTCTTTGCTCTCTTGGTTACATTGCCCCTCCATCTAAGGGCTCACAGTGGCCTGTAGACCTTTCATCTCCCACTATTGCCATCTCTAGGTTCTCCCCACTACCTAGCTTGTTGTCACCTCCTGGACTTGACTTGGCTGTTTTCACTTCTAGCCTTTGATTATGCCACTTTTTCTGATTCAGGTGCCTCTTCAGCCTTTCTAGAATAATCCAAAGTCTTCCTTCAAGAACCAGCACAGAGTTCTACCTCCTTCAATATGCCAGTATGAACATTAATTACCTCCTTGCTTTTGTATTTCTTTAGCAACATGTATAATACTTTGTACTTTTCAAAAGTATTTTCCCAAGGTAAATTCCCTAAGGTTAAGGTCTGAATTTTTTTAGTAAGCAAGTAAACTTAAATTCTTTTGATAGTGATGAGCATTGCTTATGCACACGGCAGATACTTGATGAGTGAATAACTGAATGGACCCTATCTTTAACATGAAAGAATATGAGGCTGTCTTGTGGATATGAACCCATCCTTCTGAAAAGTATCTTTCAAGCCAGGCAAAATGACAGTGCACTTGAATAAATCTGTATGCTAAATAGAGAAGATTTGCAGTTTGCTTTAGGTCTTCAGTTCCAGTACATTCAATATGGATCTACTATTAAACAAGCCTAGAGTGAATTTAGTTTCACCACTTACTGGCTGTGTAGTCTTAAGCAAGTTAGATACCTCTCTGATCTTCAGTTCCACTATCAGCAGAAGGAAGAGGGTGTCACTTACCTCATACTTTGCTGTGAGGATGAAAGGAGACAGTGTCTCCACAGTGGAATTACTAAAAATATAGCTACATTTTGTCCTTTAGCCATGAACTAACAGGCATACACAATTCAAAAGAGAATAGCTCTAATCTTAGCACAAAAAAGGTGTCATATTTGGGAAACCTGTTATAATATGATGAACCCTAGTTAGTTGTCTTAAAACTACAGTGTTTAATCCACAGGGAACTTTCTCTACTAAAGATGAGTAAGATTTAGGTGATTAGCAATGGGCAGGGGGTACAAGATAAGCAATTGTAAAAGCAATAAAATCTTTTATTAGATGAATATAAAAGTGGGTAGCTAATTTAATTTTAGCTCCCTAAGAAGGTAGTAAGTTTAGCCTGAATAACAAAACAATTTCATTTGAAGATAAACAACACATGTATTCATTTATCTTGCTTTATTTATCTTCAGCAGAGGAAGCAACTACATTTACCATTAAGTTAACAAAATATTTATATTAAACCCCATTTGATTTATAGTTGATCTAAACAACAAGGAATATTTGCCAGATGAATACATTCTAGGGATAATATCAAAAAAGTGAGATAATGTTTATTATCAGTAATTGACATTAGCTCACTTTTAAGAGTTTTATTTTCAAAAATTTTTCACATTCTTTTGAGTGAGATTACTTAATTTTAAATTGGGAGCAAGCAGAAAAATATGTTTTTCATATTCTGATCCAGGACAAATGTCATTTGCCTCACAACACTGATTAAAGACTAGAAAACACAAAACAGAGGTGCAAACAAACTCACCAGAAGTGAGGTAAGCACTGCCCTCTGTTCTCACCATATCCATTCCTGGCAGTGGGAGGGGTTAGATGATATATTCAATATTGTATTAAACATTGGTTATATCCATACAGTTAACTAATCAAAATTACTTGGAAATATCAGATATACTAATTAGAAAATGCAAAAACAAATTTCATACAATGCATTTTAAAGCCATTTTGCCAAATATCACATCCTGGTAACACGTAAAGTCTATCTGAATGGCATTTATATGAGTTATCAGTTATACTGTAAATGAATAATAGCCTTTATGAAGTCAAGAAAGTCCACTTACATGAGAACATAAGTCACATGCACAAATGAGGTGATGGGCTTTTGTGATGTTTAACATTCCTATTTGACTTGTCTTACTCCTTGAGTTCTGGTTTCATCTGCATGTATACAGGAATTCAGGTTTTCCAATTACTTATACCCATTAATTTGTTTAATGTGTCAGAAACATGTAGCTTACTTTGGGTTTTGTTTTAAAGGGGTTTCCCTTTTTGGCCTTGCACAAATCCTTGCATTTTGGTCCCTGTCTCAAATGGTGATCTAAGAGAACTTTTGTTGTTGTATTTTTAATATCTTTATTGGAGTATAATTGCTTCACAATGTTGTGTTGGTTTCTGCTGTACAACAAAGTGAATCAGCTATATGTATACATATCTCCTCATAACCCGTCCCTCTTGGACCTCCCTCCCTCTCTCCCTATCCCACCCCTCTAGGTCGTCACAAAGCATCCAGCTGATCTCCCTGTGCTAAGCAGCAGCTTCCCACTAGCCATCCATTTTACATTTCGTAGTGTATATATGTCCATACTACTCTCTCACTTCGCCCCAGCTCCTCCCCCGCCCCCACCCACCCCCCACCAAGTCCATTCTCTACGTCTGAGTCTTTATTCCTGCCCTGCCACTAGGTTCATCAGTACCGTTTTTCAGATCCCATATATATGTGTTAGCATACGGTATTTGTTTTTCTCTTTCTGACTTACTTCACTCTGTGTGACAGACTCTAGGTCCATCCACCTCGCTACACTAAGTGAAGTTTTGAAAGGACAGGCAATTTACAACGAATCTTAAACATGAAACTTGCTAACGTTTATTATCCACCACAGCGAACAGCCCACATAGACTGGCAGGAGTGGATAAAGTCTCCCTTGTGCCACAGAATCCCTATGAACCGCACTTATCTCAAATTCCATCACCCCTTACCGTGTACGTGATGGTTTCTTCGGTGTCCTGTGACTTGACCAACGCCAGAGTCAGCATAATTAGGAAAAGGGCTTTCACCATCGTGAATCTCAAAGAAAACACAGCACAAACCGATCCTTAGTATCTGCTGCGGGGGAAATAAAACTTTAGCTGTAAAGTAACAAGCAAGATAGCGAAGGCGGAGGAGGCTGAGGCTCCATCATACCCAACTTCCAATTTACTTTCTCATCTCCCCTCCCCCTCCTCAACCTTCCCTTGGCCAAACGAGGCACCAAAGACTGTAAAACGGCTGCAGAATTACATTTCACTTTACTCTGTCCGGCTTCGCTGAAATATATACAAAAGATATACAGCGTGCATTTTATACTGCACCTACACAACAGGCTCGAGAAAGGGAGTGAAAGAGAAAGAGTACAGTGTCATTAATTTCAAAGGAGACGGTTCATTTTTTTCCGAGGGCTGAAGTGGGGCAGCAAATCTCATATTCCCTTGAACGTTAAGGCTTTCCCTATAAGCTCACCTCCAGCTAGTTAAGTTCCTTGCACAGCTCAGCAGAAAAACCTGTGAACAAATATGAATTACTTTGGCTTCAAACTTCTTCTTCTTTTTTTTTTTTTTTAAACAAAACACCAGAACAAAACTCGGGAGCAATCTCCTCCCCTAGGATAGAATACCTGCCCTTCAGAGCTCCTTCTTACATTCCCCAGCGCAAACTCTCAAAGTGGCATTTCCAGGCGTTCTCTTTGCGCAGCTTTGTTTAAAACCCCCAGGTTGTGTAGAGGAGCAGCCCAAAGCGTCTCATGCCCTCGTGCCTTATCAGTCCCTCGGTCCCCGAAATGCTACCTTCAGAATCGGGGCTGCCTAGGGCCGGAACTGGGCAACCACACAGCGGCCCGAAGTACCAATTTCAGGGCAGCCGGCCAGGCACCCCCAGGGAGGCGAGGTCCCTTTTCTCAACTGTATGTTATCAGGCAACCGTCCCCGGGGAGCTGCTCAGCGCTCCAGTTTCTAACCAGCTCCTGTGGAATCCAGGTGCGGCTTAAATCTCTGGCCCCCTGAAACTTTCAAAACCTTGTTTATGGGCAAAGCCCTGTCGGCTGATTGTCGGCACGCACACACATGCCCATCCAAACAGATGTCACCCCGTACTCGCACATGCTGACAGATCGCATTCCTAGACCACACACCTCCACCTCCCTCTCTGCCTGAGATATCCTGCACAGTGTGCGGCAGTTCTCAGGTCCACTGCACCCCTCAGGTCACCCCACTTACTCCTCGGCGCGCGGCCCCGCGGGCACTGGGCGAGCTGGTGTGACCCCCGCTTCGGGGCTCCTACCTGCGCGGCCGCTCTGCGCTCCGGGCCCGGGCAGCGAGGGGAGAGAGCAGGGGAGGGCAGCCCCGTGGGTCTGAACTGGCGAGGTCTGGCGGCGGCCGCGGCGGCGGCAGGAGGAGGAGGAGAAAAGGAGGGAAAGGGGAGGGCGAAGGGGGGCGGAGGAGAGAGCTGAGGGAGGCGCAAAAGGGCTGAGCCGAGGGCTGCAAACCGGGCGGGAGTGCGCGCTGCGCAGCTGGGTCTGCGCCCCCTTCTACAGGGGCTCTCCACCACCCGCCTGCCCTCCCCTGCCATCCCCTCACTCTTTGTTCCCAGACGCGCCGGAACTCCAGGCAGAAGATGGCACGTTTGGCATGTGACGTTTGGGGTTTGAATCGGCCTTGGTGATGCTCCAGCCTCCCAGGCAATTTCTTGTGCGCCGCGGAGTGGAAAAAGGCTCTCCTAGTAGAGCTTGTTGTGAGCGTCCTGAGAAATTGCTGCTTATTATTATTATTATTATTATTACTATTATTATTATTCCCCAATAGGTGAATCCTAGGAGAGTATATTAACTCCATTTGTAGAACTGGTTCTTTCGCCTTTTCTTTAAGATACTTTTTTTTCTTTTTGAAGGGTGGGGAAGTGCCTGCTTCCTCAAAGGTAGAAAAAAGAGAATTCATTCATTCCACCAGTATCTGTGACTTACTATGTGTGAGGGCTTGGGGATGGCCCAGGTAGAACTCACACTCACAAGATCGTGAGCTTGGGTTGTCCTCTGGTCTCTCAAACCCCGTTTTTTATGGGCCCCTTGTCTCATCTACTGCTTTTCTTCTCTCCCCTCGTTCCCTTGTGGGAGTCTCCAGTACTGGTCATTCAACTTTGGGCATTTCACTCTCACCTTTCACACTAATGGTGGAATTTCAGGAATCTGGAGAGAAAAAAAAATATTTTTTTCTGGCTTCTTCAAATCTTACCACACAGATTGCAGTTATCTTTGAAAGCTCTAACTCTAAAGTCAGATTAAGAGTTTGCCTCCAAACAAATTAAGAGTCATGCCTTCTGAAGCAAATACGGTTTCATGAACGAGACAAATGAGACAATATGCAAGCTGAAGGTACTCACTCTGACCTCAGCAGCTCCTTCCCCTTCCCTGCAGACCAGAGGAGGGGCAGGGAGATGGCAGGGAGGGCAAGAGAGAGAGACTGCCAGGTGGAAGCCTCTCTCCATATCTCTGGGGTATGCAATGGGTCGCCAGCCCTGCCAGTTTGGCTGCAAGCCACGCAATATTGGACAAGATCAGAGGAGCTTCATGAGCCTGAACCTAACTTTAGTACATGGGGTTTTGCTAACAGTACTGAAGATTTTGGTACCAAAATTCAAATGTTTGTTTTCCCAATCATTAATGACCTCCAGACTTTAAAAGGTTGGATCTTTGCTTTTGTACAGTAAAAGATCTGTATAGACATTTTCTTCTACTTTTTGAATACTTTTTACCTATCTTCAGCCCTTTCCCCCAGAAAAAGTGAGTTAAAACTCCCAAATTTCTATTCTCAGCCTGGAACTCTTCCTGTACATCCAACTACTGACTTGCTGCCTTCAGCTGTACACCTAATGGTTATTTTAAACTGAACGGGTCTGCTGATTCTCACCCTCTCTCCCAACCTGCTCTACCCACCTGCTTCACCATCTCAGTGAATAGCAATTTTATCTTTCCATTTGCTCAGATCCAAGATCACAGTGTCATCCTTGATTTCTGTTTTTCTCACACACCCTGCATTCAATTCTTCAGAAAACTCTGTTGGCTCCATCTTCAAACTGTATCCAGAACTGAACCACTTCTCATCACTTCGTTCACGACCACAGTGGCTTGAGCCACCACCATCTTCCAAGCGAATTACTACAGCCTCCTAATTGGTCTCCTTGCTTATACCCTCGGTCCCCTGCAGCCATTTCTCAGCAGAAGTTCAAATAAATGGAATCCTAGAGTATGGACTTTTTTGTGTCTGTCTTCCTTCACTCAGCATGCTTTTGAGATGCATCCTTGTTGTTAGGTGTATCAGATGTTCATTCGTTTTTATTGATGACTAGTATTCCATTGTGTGGATATACCCTGGTTTGTTTATCTGTTCACCTGTTGATGGATATTTGGATTGTTTATGAATAAAGCTGTCATGGACATTTATGTAGAAATCTTTGTGTGGACAGAGGGTTTCCTCTCTTTTAGGTAATACTTAGGAGTGGGACCTCTGGATCATATGGTATGGGTATGTTTAACTTTATAAGAAAGTGCCAAAATGTTTCCCAAAGTGACTGTACCATTTTACATTCTTACCAGCAATATGTGAAATTCTATGTGATACTGTCAGTAATTTATAAGTTAGCCATTATGGCAGGTGTGTAACTGGCATCTCATTGTGGTTTTATTTTATGTTTCTCTGATATCTAATGATATTGAACATTTTTATGTGCTTATTATCCATCATTATGTCTTCTCTTGTGAAGAGCCCATTCAAATCTTTCATCCATTTCTTTATTTTTGGTTTTTTGTCTTATTAGTGGTAAGAGTTTTTTTTTTTTTTTAAATATAGTCTCCCTGCAAGTTCTTTGTCAGATATATATGTTTTGAATATTTTCTCCCAGTCTTTGCTTTGCCTCTTCATTTTCTTAATGCTGTCTTCTGAGAGCAAACATTTTAAATTTTGATGAAGTCTAACTTTTGTTGTTGTTGTTTTATGTTTTGTCCTCTTTATGTACTATTTACAAAATCTTACCTTGGGCAAATCTTGTAAGCTCTATAAACCTCAGTTTCTGCTTCTGTAAAATGGGTAGGATAACACACTCTACCTAAGGTTGTGGGGATTGAGAAAGAAACTCATCAATCAAACATCAAATACATGTGAATGATTGTTCTTAGGTATTACAATATATAATATGATGGGCTATAGTAGACCGTTCCTCCATCGTAACATAGCCCAGGATTATTTAGGTATTTCTTACAATAGGGTATCTCCTGACTAGTCTAAGGTAATGAAATCAGCAATGGCATTTTCTGGCTGTTGTTTCAGGGTAGCCTATTGTCCCACTTTGACCAATCAGAACTGAAAGGAAGGATTTCTTTCCTAGGTAAAAGGCTTTCTGAGCTCACAGTGGAGGAGAGCAGTGGAGTCCTTTGCCTCAGTTGCCACTGGCAGCCATATTACAGCCTGGAGGGAAGCCAGCCTGAGCATAAGGGTGACACATACTACGCATGGCCAATCACATGGAGAGAACCTGGATCTTGAGGGATTGTTCAGAGGGCCGACTGGCCCTAGAACTCATGATACTTTTAGGGGTTCTCCAGAAAGGTTTAATTTTTAAAGTCAGAAGGAAAAAATAAATATCATCCAGTCTGGATTATATTTGTCCTTATACCATTGCAGTTTGTAAAATATAATTTTTGTATGGAGAAAGGGGCCCATGAAGGCAAAATTGCCCAGGGACAATGAAAATCATAATGTGGCCCTGATTGTTGAGCTTCTAAATCAGCCAAAAGCAAACTCTGTCCTGCCTCTGCACCCCAGTTTTGTGAGGTGTAATGTATTTCCTTATGGCGCAAGCCAGTTTGAGTCAGGTGTTCAGTTACTTGGAGCAGAAGATGTCTTGCTGCTAGCGTGAGGAAGCCTCCTACTCCGGGGGCTCTGGCTCTTGCGATGTGTTGTACCTGTGTCCTGCACCCCAGAGTGGCAGGCCTTGGCTGCCACTTGGGAGAGGCTGTTGGGAGAGATTCCCAGGCTTTCTGTCCTGGGGTAAGCTGAACATTCCAACCACTTCTTCTTGGATCAGCTTCTGGGTCCCCCTCCATCCCCTTACCTTTGTGTGTGTGTTTGTGATTTTCAAAGATTTAAGACTTCAGATCTTCCTTTAATAGTCACTGCCTCAGGAAGACAACTCTGGCTTCTCTTCACAGCATTTGTCAGATAACCAGCGATCAACTTTTATAAAGGAGCCCTCTATTTCCCAGTTTGCCAGCTATTATACTATATGTGTCACAAAGAAAAACTTATATTATTATGTTTTCTTTACTATTTCCCTTTTTTAAAAAATCCCTGAAAATAATTAGAAGTCTCAAGGATCCACAAGGGTCTTTAATTAACTGAGTCATGGAGCCACAAGTCTTGCAGTTAAAACCTGTTTAATAATATTTTATTGGGTGTGGGCAACTGGAAAGTGAAATCTGTGAAAAAATGAATTCAGTAAGAAAGCAGTGAAGATGGAACAATTACGTAGGGATTAATGGTGGGGTGATCAACTCATCCCACTTTGCCCAGGACTCTTCCAGTTTTTGCACTGAAAGTTGTGTGTCCTGGGAAAGCCCTCAGTCCTAGGCAAACTTAAAGGTATAGAGAAGGGAATTCCCTGGTGGTCCAGTGGTTAGGACTTGGTGCTTTCATTGTCAGGGCCCAGGTTTGATCCCTGGTGGGGGAACTATGATCCCTGAAAGCTGTGCGGTGCAGCCAAAATAAATAAATAAAAAAGTGTACAGGGGCTTCCCTGGTGGCGTAGTGGTTGAGAGTCCGCCTGCCGATGCAGGGGACACGGGTTCATGCCCCGGTCCGGGAAGATCCCACATGCCGCGGAGTGGCTGGGCCCGTGAGCCATGGCCGCTGAGCCTGCGTGTCTGGAGGCTGTGCTCCGCAACAGGGAGAGACCACAACAGTGAGAGGCCTGCGTACCGAAAAAAAAAAAAAAAAAAAAAAAAAAAAAAAAAAAGTGTACAGAAAAGATGTGGCAGAAAGAAAATAGGATAGGACTCAGGAGTTCTTGCCTGGACTTTTGCCATGCTCTAGCTGGGGAACCATGGCAGTTGCTCAACTTCTTTGAGTCGGTTCTGCACACACATTGACCTGGGTAACAACATTTACTTGTAGTTATTATATTGTATTGATACTTGCCTGTTGTTATCACATTCTACTTTCCTGTATTTATCACATTGCTTTTGCCTGTTCATCATCTATTCCCTTATAGTGGTATGCCATGACCAGTTTTGCCCATAGAATGCCCCTAAGTGTACACAAAGGAAAAACTCCTAAGTCCAAAAAGTAAGGAGAAATGGCCCAGTGTCAGTAAAACAAGAATGTCAAAGTCCAGAACCTGGCTATTAGGTCTGGTGATGTGGCAGAATTATTGTCTTCTGTAGTGGTTTAAGTTGTTTCTGTGTGCCGATGAGCCTGAGGATACGAAGGGCACTGAGCCTGCGATTCCAGGTTTCTCTGACTGGAAGACAGCACATTCTACACGGGCTGTAAGGACTTCTAGATTTACGTTTGTCTCTGTGAGCTACACGGCAGGCCAGGAGCTGGGGCATCCACCCTGAGCTTTTATTTCATTTATATAGTCATCCCCTCTTATTCACGGGGTGTATGTTCCAAGGCCCCCAGTGGATGCTGAAACTATGGATAGTACTGAACCCTATATATACTATGCTTTGTCTTATACATACATACCTATGATAAAGTTTAATCTATAAATTAGGCACAGTAGGAGATTAACAACAATAACTAATAATAAAATAGAACAATTATAACAATATACTATAATAAAAGTTATGTGAATGTAGTCTGTCTCTCAAAATATCTTATTGTACTGTATTCACCCTTCTTCTTGTGATAATGTAAGGTGATAAAATGCTCACATGATGAGATGAAGTGACGTGAATGACAATAGACATTGTGACTTAGTGTTAGGCTACTATTGACATTCTGACGATAAGTCAGAAGGAGAATCATCTGCTTCTGGTGATCCTGGATCATTGAACCATGATGATGTCTATGATTGGATGTAGGCAGATGATGTCAATGGTTGGGGACCCCTGGTGGGGTGGAGCAGGATGAGTCAAGATTTTATCATGATACTCAGAATGGTACAGCAATTTAACACTTATGAGTTGTTTATTTCTGGAATTTTCCATATATGTTCAGACCGTGGTTGACCTTGGGTGACTGAAACTGTGGGAAGCAAAACCATGGGTAGTTGGGGACTGCTGTATCCTTTGCCTGCTTATTCTTACTATCTTTGAATCTAGACACCACAGTTTGGCCTTGAGTACTCCCACTTCATACAATTTGTATGGAGCTTATTTTTCCTGTGACTTTTTGGTGAGTATTTGGCTCAGTCTCTGCCAATCAACATCAAATCTGTAGACACAGTGATTGGTTCAGGAATGATGGACACATCGTAAGATAACCCCCAATGAGGGGTTAGTGTAGTGTAGGGCTTGGATCCAGAGAGCCTGGGTTCAAGTCCTGCTGTGCCACTCACTGACTGTGTGAACTTGGGAAAGTTACTTAACCCTTTTTGGGCCTCAGTTTCCTCACATGTGAAATGGGGTTAATGATAATTCCTATCTCATAGAATTTTTATGAGTATTAAATAAGAAAATGCACATAAAACCCTTAGTACAGTTCTTTGCACATAGCTATTGCTGCTGTGTGTAAGCAAGCAAGGCTAAAACTTGCTTCATATTTTTGTGTGTAACTCTGTCTAGTTTATGGGCTATTTAGAGGAATCAGGGTCTGGACACATAGTTTACTGCAGTTTGATGACTGGGTCATGGAAATCTGTGACCCCACCCTGAGCAGCGTCCTAAGACAATGGTATTTTTTGAATAAATGGCTCTGAGATACCTAATTTTTTGAATTTCAAGTGGCTTATAAAATTATACTTCCTTACTGGTAATAAATAGTAATAGTTAACATGTATGTAGTACTTACACTATGTCAGGAACTGAAGCAAGTGCTACATGTGTTAATTCAACAGCACTATTATTATGCCTATTTTACTAAAAAGGAAATTGAGACAGAACAGTTTAGTACCTTGCCCTGGTCATATAGGTAGTGAGCAGCAAAGTAGGGGTTCTAAAGCAAGCTGTCTGGTAGCAAGAACCCCTGCTCTAAAGTTTCCTCTATGTTACTCCCTCCCCACCACCAACTGAATATCTAGGATTGCAGGGATAGAACAGAAACATGGATGATTCTTCAATGTGGTACAACTACACAGATTCAAACTGGACATGTAGATTGAGTGGACTGCAACTGGAGATTGCAATAAATTCACCTTGCTAAACTGCTATGAACCCACGGGAATCTGAGATTTTAAAGATTTGAAGATCTGTTTGGTGGGGGGGGGAAATGACAATTTCAGAAGAGATTCACAGATGTCAATGACTATGCATCGTGATTTATTTTTTTTAAATTCCTTTTATTTATTTATTTTTGGCTGTGTTTGGTTTTTGTTGCTGTGTGCGGGCTTTCTCTAGTTGCAGCGAGCAGGGGCTACTCTTCGTTGTGGTGCATGGACTTCTTGTTGCGGTGGCTTCTCTTGTTGCGGAGCATGGGCTCTAGGTGTGCGGGCTTCAGTAGTTGTGGCATGTGGGCTCAGTAGTTGTGGCTCGCAGGCTCTAGAGTGCAGGCTCAGTAGTTGTGCTGCATGGACTTATTTGCTCCGTGGCACGTGGGATCTTCCCGGACCAGGGTTCAAACCCATGTCCCCTACATTAGTAGGTGATTCTTAACCTCTGCGCCACCAGGGAAGTGCCTGCACGTGCTTTAAGTCTCTGTCTGCTTTTGACTGTACATCCAAATCAAAGATGTCCTATCAGTGTGGCTCAGTTCTAAGAGCAGCTGATTAAGGCGTTGGCTAACTATGCCCAACCTTGGGTAACCCTGGTGTCCTCTAGACCAAGACATGAATAGCAGACATAACCTACAGTTTTTGGCCATGTAGCCAAATAAGGCAATATTTGGGTCCAGTTGGTTTGTGAAAGTATATGCCCTTATGAATCTGTTGAAAGAGAAGCCAATGCTTGAGCCATATTTGGCTGTATAAGTCTTTACCTTTCATAAAAATAGTTCATTTGTTAAATACTAGATTTCTTAGTGACATGATAAAATTTGATCACTGACTACTGCTAGCCCCTGTAGCATAGTCTTGCAAGAATAATGTTGATTAAATTATTTATTTCTTGGGCTGCTTTCATACTGATGCTTAAAAATTCAATAGTTCTGAATAGCTAAGTTTACCATTATTATCCAAGAAAATATTCTTGTGGTAAATACACATAAGGATTTCTGATATACTTGCCATTATTAAAACAAGCCCTTGGAAGAGATAGTTTCTAATTGTCTTTTAGTGCTAAAATTCTTTAATTTTTATCTTATCTTTTGTTACTGAATTGGAGTCAGCATCAGACCAAGAGAAAAAATGAATTTAAGTGGGCTTTCAGCACATGCTGAGTCTTTTCTAATACACACACACACAGACACACACACACACACACACACCATTATAAACTTCTACACAGAAGATAATGTGTTTATTAAATTGATTGCTAAAACACCCCCAAACATTAACCTATGTGGCTGGTGGCCTGTGCTAGAAGAAAACTCATTGAAGTACATGGAGCTTGGATTGCAGCTTTGGCTTCAAAGAATATTGGCAACTTTGCATTTATGTGATATTAATTTGCCTCAAGTATGTCACTGGTGAGTTCTTTGTTTTAGTGAGTGCCAGATGTATTCTTCTTCAGAATATATTTGGTGAAACTCTCCTTCTGAATGCCAAACGGACATGAGAAAACTTTCAGTCATCTGGAGCTTGTAAATTGTTCTCAAATTTTTGGAATTTTATTGAAGGCTTGATTTCATCATAGAGCAGAGAATACCTTGGATGAATAAAAAGCAAATCAATCAGAAATGATTGGAACGAGTAATTAGAATTTCCTTGGAGAGATAAAATGTATGATGTAAATCCACTGTCTTGAAAAAAAAAAGTTGCTTTCTAACAAGTTATCAGCTCTTACAGAACAACTTCAGATGCAGACACAGATGTGAAGCTTTATTTTGTTTTCAGCAACAAGTTCCTTCCTCCCTTTTTTCAAAATTAGCTTTTCTGGAAACTTCATTTGGCTAATCAAGGCCGATGGGGTTTCAAGATGATTGCATTGTGGAGCATGAAACTAGAAATAATATCCCCTGAAAATTAGTAATTTTATTTCAATATGTAATTTAACGAAATGGATCATCACTCTCCCACTTTTGCCAGTTTGGAATCTTTCCATAATATTTTGTTGACTTTTAGAATTTTCTGTGTTCTACTTTCCAATTTTGTTTTACCTTATTTGAATTATTTTTTCCTTCCCGTTGTTGATTTTTTATTAAAATAGAAAATCCTCCTTATCTTTCCTTTTGTGAATACTTAATCTTGTATCTTGATACCGATTATAGATAACAAAATGGGTTTTAAAATCTCTTTGAAAAAATTTCAATTAATTTTTTCGGGAGCAGTGGTTCAAACAAAATCAAAGACATTGATATGTTGAAATTTAGAATTTTTTAAAAAAATGTGTAATAGCATTACTAAAACTGATTTTTGATTTTTTTCTCCTTAGTATGTCATATCCTATACCAATGGAACTGCTGAGACCAAAACCTAAAATGGAATGGACATTATTATTTTCTCTCTGCCCTTAGAAGAATTTTAAGGCATAAATTATTTTGATAAACTAGCAGTAACTTCTTTATCACTATAAAATGTGGAAAGGGAAAAAACAGTCTTTCTGTTGGAATCTACAGTATGCTGCTAACGGATAAAGTATAAGGAATGACATATCTGACTTTTATCGTTGATTAAATAGGGCAAATGTGGAAACTCTATTCAAGGTAAGAGGTTAAAAGTTTACATATCCACAAGGGAGATAATGCAAGGATACTACTTAGATTTAAGTGTTTTTTTTTTTTTTCCTAAATAACTCTGTTCAAGCAGATGCTTCAATTGTAGTTAATTTTTAAAAGGGCCAAGAGTTATAAAATATTTGAATTTATTCAATACATTTGGAAGAATGGCAGGATCAGAAAGAACTTTCCAATCTGATTTAAGAAAGATGAATTCATTTTATGGAGAAAAGGAAAAAGAAGAAAAAAGGGATCTTATCTGCTCCAATTCCTTCATGAAACTTGGAGCTTAGATGACTTGTCCAACTTAACCCTTGTTAGTAGTAGAGCCAAGGACTAGAACCAGGTGTCTTGACACCTTGTCTTTGGAGCATTCCACTTCCCTGCCTCATCTATTTATCTACAGCCTCCTTTGTCTCTTTGACATAATCTTCATTATCATCATCTATTCATACAACACAAAGTGAGCGTTTGACTGAGGCATGTTTCAAGGTTTAGGGAGCTGTTGGGTGGAGCTGACATGTAAGTGTGCAGAATGAAATGGATCTTATATCTTCGGCTAGGCTGTGATTTTCTTGAAGGCAGGGATTGTGTTTGTCCACCTCTCTTCCAGGCCACATTGCAGAACATGCTCTATGAAGCTATATGTAGAATGCCCTCGCCTCAGGAAATTTCTCCACCTATCCCTAGCCTATGAATCCTCTTCTCTGTTTTGGTTTCTACCTATTGACTCCTACTAGGAGTCCTCCTCTCAGCCTACACTTTCCTTTGGACTGACAGTTCACTTGGTCAGCCTGACTTTGATTTTGGCTTTTGTATTATTTCTGCTTAACACTATGCTCTGCAGATCTTGGTCAAGTGACCCTCATATCTGCCCCTACTGTAAGCTCCCAGGACACTGCCCCTTGTCCATGCTAAAGCCCAGCTCCCATCTACCTGGGAGCTGAAATTGATAGTCTTATCTTCATACTGCTGAAGAAATGAAGATAGCCTTGCACTTGGTAGATACTCATCAGACATTTGTGGAATGAACAGTAAGGACACTAGTGTCATCTTTGCTGGCATCCTCATCTTTTTATTGAATGGTTGGCTTGGAGAGAAGGTGTGATGCAAAATGGATCATGATTCAATTGATCACATTCACATACATGAAAATAAAGCCTATTCTTAGTCTTGAATCTCCAGATGGCTGGTTTAAATACCTGGCAAATTCTATGTATATCTGGTTATTATTTTCCTTCTCTGTGTGTGAAGACTTAGTCTGGATATAAGTTTTGCTATATTGAGGAGTTATTTTCTCTTTTCTCTGAGGAACTATCCAATCAGTGAAGGAAATGGGGTTCTGCTGTGTACACACGCTGAGTTTCTATCACTTTGTCTTCTTTCAAACATTCAGAAATTATTGGTTGGAGTTAACTAATAACTAGCAATTTAAAAATAATGCACGAATCAGCTATATTTTAGACAAAATAGCATTTATTTTTCTTCTGAAGTATATTAAAGGAGTATGACAATAGGTTTTAAAATTACACCCTTAATTAGAAGCTTATTTTCTGTAGTTTGCTAACACTGAAAAATGAATTTGTTATGTTTCTAAACATTCTGTAGCCTCCTTCTTCCAAATGACTCTTTTGGACAACAGTACTTGTTTTTTTCTGATTTTAGAAGTAATATTTGCTCAATGAAGACATTTTACAAAAATAGGAAAATATAAAGATGTAAATTAAAATCACCCATAACAAAAATAACTTAAACATTATCACTCTAAGAGACAACTACTGTTAACATTTGGTTGTATTTCTTTCCAGACTTTTCTATATGCTCCCTTGCTCTGTCTTGATTTCTCTCTTTCCCCAATATTTATTCTCAGTATATATGCAAATGTAGACAACATTGTTATTTTGGAACATGTACATTATATATGTACAAGATTTTGTATATTGTTTTATTACCTTTCTTAACATTTATATTTTAAACATTTCTTCATATTTTGTAATGTTCTGTAAATCTTTTGATTTTCTCTATGAAAATTTTGATTTTCTCTATGAAAGCTTTGATTTTCTCTATGAAAAATCTCTAGCCCAAGTTCTAGTCATTACTGAATTGAACTACCATAATTTCCTGGATGATAATCATGCTGTATTTTGGTTAATTGAAAATCTGGCTTTTTTTAACCCTCAATTATGATAATATAATATATAGATTTTGTTGAGATATCTTACTTTTTTAAAAAACCTGATGGATCAGAAAGACCTTAAGGAGACCAGAGGGCAAACAGAAGAAGCAAGAAGAACTACAATCCTGCAGCCTGTGGAACAAAAACCACATTCACAGAAAAATAGACAAAATGAAAAGGCAGAGGTCTATGTGCCAGATGAAGGAATAAGAAAAAACCTCAGAAAAAACAACTAAATGAAGTGGAGATAGACAATCTCCCAGAAAAAGCATTCAGAATAATGATAGCGAAGATGATCCAGGACCTCGGAAGAAAAATGGAGGCAAAGATCGAGAAGATGCAAGAAATGTTTAACAGAGACCTAGAAGAATTAAAGAACAAACAGAGATGAACAATACAATAACTGAAATGAAAAATACACTAGAAGGAATCAATAGCAGAATAACTGAGGCAGAAGAACAGATAAGTGACCTGGAAGACAGAATGGTGGAAATCACTGCTGAGGAACAGAATAAAGAAAAAAGAGGGAAAAGAAATGAAGAGAGCCTAAGAGACCACTGGGACAACATTAAATGCACCAACATTTGCATTATAGGGGTCCCAGAAGGAGAAGAGAGAGAGAAAGGGCCTGAGAAAATATTTGAAGAGATTATAGTCAAAAACTTCCCTAACATGGAAAAGGAAAGAGCCACCCAAGTCTGGAAGCTCAGAGAGTCCCAGGCAGGATAAACCCAAGGAGAAACACGCCAAGACATATAGTAATCAAATTGACAAAAATTAAAGACAAAGAAAAATTATTAAAAGCAACAAGGGAAATACGACAAATAACATACAAGAGAACTCCCATAAGGTTAACAGCTGATTTCTCAGCAGAAACTCTACAAGCCAGAAGGGAATGGCACAATATATTTAAAGTGATGAAAGGGAAGAAACTACAACCAAAATTACTCTACCCATCAAGGATCTCATTCACATTTCTCTGGAGAAATCAAAAGCTTTACAGACAAGCAAAAGCTAAAAGAATTCAGCACCACCAAACCAGCTATACAACAGATGCTAAAGGAACTTCTCTAAGTGGGAAACACAAAAGAAGAAAAGGACCTACTAAAACAAACCCAAAACAATTAAGAAAATGGTAATAGAAACATATATATCAATAATTACATTAAATGTGAATGGATTAAATGCTCCAACCAAAAGACACAGGCTTGCTGAATGGATACAAAAACAAGACCTGGATCTATGCTGTCTACAAGAGACCCACTTCAGACCTTGCGACACATACAGACTGAAAGTGAGGGGATGAAAAAAGATATTCCATGCAAATGGAAATGAAAAGAAAGCTGGAGTAGCAATACTCATATCAGATAAAATAGACTTTAAAATAAAGAATGTTACAAGAAACAAGGAAGGACACTACGTAATGATCAAGGCATCATCCATGAAGAAGATATAGCAATTATAAATATATATGCACCCAACATAAGGGCACCTCAATACATAAGGCAAATAGCTATATAAGAGGAAATCAACAGTAACACAATAACAGTGGGGGAGTTTAACACCTTACTAACACCAATGGACAGATCATCCAGACAGAAAATTAATAAGGAAACAAAAGCTTTAAATGACACAATAGACCAGATAGATTTTTTTAACACTTTTATTGGAGTATAATTGCTTTACAATGGTGTGTGAGTTTCGGCTTTATAAAAAAGAGAATCAGCTCTACATATACATATATCCCCCTATCTCCTCCCTTGTGTGTCTCCCTCCCACTCTCCCTATCCCACCCCTGTAGGTGGTCACAAATCACATAGCTGATCTCACTGAGCTATGCAACTGCTTCCCATTAGCAATCTGTTTTACATTTGGTAGTGTATATATGTCCATGCCACTCTCTCACTTCGTCCCAGCTTAACCTTCCCCCTCCCTACGTCTCAAGTCCATTCTCTATGTCTGTGTCTTTATTCCTGTCCTGCCCCAAGATTCTTCAGAACCACTTTTTTTTTTTTAGATTCTATATATATGTGTCAGCATACGGTATTTGTTTTTCTCTTTCTGACTTACTTCACTCTGTATGACAGATTCTAGGTCCATCCACCTGACTACAAATAACTCAATTTCGTTTCTTTTTATGGCTGAGTAATGTTCCATTGTTAGGTGCCACATCTTCTTTAGCCATTCATCTGTCGATGGACACTTAGGTTGCTTCCATGTCCTGGCTATTGTAACTAGAGCTGCAATGAACACTGGTACATGACTCTTTTTGAATTATGGTATTCTCAGGGTACATACCCAGTAGTGGGATTGCTGGGTCATATGGTAGTTCTATTTTTAATTTTTTAAGGAACCTCCATGCTGTTCTCCATAGTGGCTGTATCAATTTACATTCCTACCAAAAGTGCAAGAGGGTTCCCTTTTCTCCACACCCTCTCCAACATTTATTGTAGATTTCTTGATGATGGCCATTCTGACTGCTGTGAGGTGATACCGCACTGTAGTGTTTTGTTTTTTGCGGTATGCGGGATTCTCACTGTTGTGGCCTCTCCCGTTGTGGAGCACAGGCTCCAGACGCGCAGGCTCAGTGGCCATGGCTCACGGGACTAGCTGCTCTGCGGCATGTGGGATCTTCCCAGACCGGGGCATGAATTCGTGTCCCCTGCATCAGCAGGCGGACTCTCAACCACTGCACCACGAGGGAAGCCCCGCATTGTAGTTTTGATTTGCGTTTCTCTAATGATTAGTGATGTTGAGCATCCTTTCATGTGTTTGTTAGCAATCTATATATCTTCTTTGGAGAAATGTCTATTTAGGTCTTCTGCCCATTTTTGGATTGGGTTCTTTGGTTTTTTTTGAAATTGAGATGCATGAGCTGCTTGTAAATTTTGGAGATTAATCCTTTGTCAGTTGCTTTATTTGCAAATATTTTCTCCCATTCTGAGGGTTGTCTTTTCGTCTTGTTTAAGTTTTCCTCTGCTGTGCAAAAGATTTTAAGTTTCATTATGTCCCATTTGTTTATTTTTGTTTTTATTTCCATTTCTCTAGGAGGTGTGTCACAAAGAATCTTGCTGTGATTTATGTCATAGAGTGTTCTGCCTATGTTTTCCTCTAAGAGTTTTGCAGTATCGGGCCTTACATTTAGGTCTTTAATCCATTCTGAGTTTATTTTTGTGTGTGGTGTTAGGGAGTGTTCTAATTTCATTCATCTTACATGTAGCTGTCCAGTTTTCCCAGCACCACTTATTGAAGAGGCTGTCTTTTCTCCATTGTATATTCTTGCCTCCTTTATCAAAGAAAGAGTGACCATATGTGCGTGGGTTTATCTCTGGGCTTTCTCTCCTGTTCCATTGATCTATATTTCTGTTTTGGTGCCATTACCATGCTGTTGTGATTACTGTAGCTTTGCAGTATAGTTTGAAGTCTGGGACCCTGATTCCTCCAGCTCTGTTTTTCTTTCTCAAGATTGCTTTGGCTATTTGGGGTCTTTTGTGTTTCCATACAAATTGTGAGATTTTTTGTTCTAGTTCAGTGAAAAATTCCATTGGTAGTTTGATAGGGATGGCACTGAATCTGTAGATTCCTTTGGGTAGTATAGTCTTTTTCACCATGTTGATTCTTCCAATACAAGAACATGGCATATCTCTCCATCTATATCATCTTTAATTTCTTTCATCAGTGTCTTATAGTTTTCTGCATACAGGTCTTTTGTCTCCTTAGGTAGGTTTATTCCTAGGTATTTTATTCTTTTTGTTGCAATGGTAAATGGGAGTGTTTCCTTAATTTCTCTTTCAGATATTTCATCATTACTGTATAGGAATGCAAGAGATTTCTGTGCATTAATTTTGTATCCTGCTGCTTTACCAGATTCATTGATTAGCTCTAATAGTTTCCTGGTAGCATCTTTAGGATACTGTATATACAGTATCATGTCATCTGCAAACAGTGACAGTTTTACTTCTTCTTTTCTGATTTGGATTCCTTTTATTTTTTTTTTTCTTCTCTGATTGCTGTGGCTAAAACTTCCAAAACTATGCTGAATAATAGTGTTGAGAGTAGACAACCTTGTCTTGTTCCTGATCTTAGAGGAAAGGGTTTCAGTTTTTCACCATTGAAAATGATGTTCGGTGTTGATTTGTCATATGTGGGCTTTACTATCCCTCTCTGCCTACTTTCTGAGGGTTTTTATCAACAATGGGTGTTGAATTTTGTCAAAAGCTTTTTCTGCATCTATTGAGATGATCATGCGGTTTTTCTCCTTCAATTTGTTAATATGATTCATCACATTGATTGATTTGCATATATTAAAGAATCCTTGCATTCCTGGGATAAACCCCACTTGATCATGATGTATGATCCTTTTAATGTCTGCTGGATTCTGTTTGCTAGTATTTGTTGAGGTATTTTGCACAGATTCTAGGCCTGTATTTTTCTTTCTTGGTCTGTATTTTTCTTGGCCTGTAGATTTCTTTCTTTGTGGCACCTTTGTCTGGTTTTGGTATCAAGGTGATGGTGGCCTCGTAGAATGAGTTTGGGAGTATTCCTCCCCCTGCTATATTTTGGAAGAGTTTGAGAAAGGTAGGTGTTTGCTCTTCTCTAAATGTTTGGTAGAATTCGCCTGTGAAGCCATCTGGTCCTGGGCTTTTGTTTGTTGGAATATTTTTAATCATAGTCTCAATTTCAGTGCTAGTGATTGGTCTCTTTATATTTTCTATTTCTTCCTGGTTCAGTCTTGGAAGATTGTGCTTTTCTAAGAATTTGTCCATTTCTTCCAGGTTGTCCATTTTATTGGCATATAGTTGCTTGTAGTAATCTCTCATGATCCTTTGTATTTCTGCAGTGTCAGTTGTTACTTCTTTTTCATTTCTAATTCTATTGATTGGAGTCTTATCCATTTTTTTCTTGATGAGTCTGGCTAATGGTTTATCAATTTTGTTTATTTTCTCAGAGAACCAGCTTTTAGTTTATTGATCTCTGCTATTGTTTCATTCACTTCTTTTTCATTTATTTCACATCTGACCTTTATGATTTCTTTCGTTCTGCTAACTTTGGGATTTTTGTTCTTCTTTCCCTAATTGTTTTAGGTGTAAGGTTAAGTTGTTTATTTGAGATGTTTCTTGTTTTTTGAGGTAGGTTTGGATTGCTATAAACTTCCGTCTTAGAACTGCTTTTGCTGTATCCCATAGGTTTTGGGTCATCGTGTTTTCATTGTCATTTGTTTCTAGGTATTTTTTGATTTCCTCTTTGATTTCTTCAGTGATCTCTTGGTTATTTAGTAGTCTATTGTTTAGCCTCATGTGTTTGTATCTTTTACAGATTTTTTCCTGTATGGATATCTAGTCTCATAGCGTTGTGGTTGGAAAATATACTTGTTATGATTTCAATTTTCTTAAGTTAACCAAGGCTTGATTTGTGACCCAGGATATGATCTATCCTGGAGAATGTCCCATGAGCACTTGAGAATAATGTGCACTCTGTTGTTTTTAGATGGAATGTCTTATATATATCTATTAATGCTATCTTGTTTAATGTACAATTTAAGGCTTTTTTCCTTGTTTACTTTCATTTTGGATGGTCTGTCCATAGGTGAAAGTGGGGTGTTAAATTCCCCTACTATGATTGTCTTACTCTTAATTTCCCCTTTTATGGCTGTTATCATTTGCCTTATGTATTGAGGTGCTCCTATGTTGGGTGCATAAATATTTACAATTGTTATATCTTCTTCCTGCATTGATCCCTTGATCATTATGCAGGGTCTTTCTTTGTCTCTTGTAATAGTCTTTATTTTAAAGTCTATTTTTGTCTGATATGAGAATTGCTGCTCCAGCTTACTTTTGGTTTCCATTTGCATGGAATATCTTTTCCCATCCTCTCACTTTCAGTCTGTATGTGCCCCCAGGTCTGAAGTGGGTCTCTTGTAGACAGCATATATACAGGTCTTGTTTTTGTATCCATTCAGCCAGTCTATGTCTTTTGGTTGGAGTGTTTAATCCATTTACATTTAAGGTAATTATCAATATGTATGTTCCTATTACCATTTTCTTAATTGTTTGGGGTTTGTTATTGTAAGTCTTTTCCTTCTCTTGTATTTCCTGCCTAGAGAAGTTCCTTTAGCATTTGTTGTAAAGCTGGTGTGGTGGTGCTGAATTCTCTTAGCTTTTGCTTGTCTGTATAGGTTTTAATTTCTTGTCAAATATGAATGAGCTCCTTGCTGCATAGAGTAATCTTGGTTGTAGGTTTTTCCCTTTCATCACTTTAAATATGTCCTGCCACTCCCTTCTGTCTTGCAGGGTTTCTGCTGTTAACCTTATAGGGATTCCCTTGTATGTTACTTGTTCTTTTACCCTTGCTGCTTTAATATTTTTTCATTGTATTTAATTTTTGATAGTTCAATTAATATGTGTTTTGGCATGTTTCTCCTTTGATTTATCCTGAATGGGACTCTCTGCACTTGCTGGACTTGATTGACTATTTCCTTTCCCATATTATTTAAGTTTTCAACTATAATCTCTTCAAATATTTTCTCAGTCCCTTTCTTTTCTTTTCTTCTGAGACCCCTATAATTTGAATGTTTGTATGCTTAATGTTGCCCCAGAGGTCTCTGAGGCTGTCCTCAATTCTTTTCATTCTTTTTTCTTTATTTTGCTCTGTGGTAGCTATTTCTAGTATTTTATCTTCCAGGTCACTTATCCGTGCTTCTGCCTGAGTTATTCTGCTATTGATTCCTCCTAGAGAAATTTTAATTTCATTTGTTTTCTTCATCATTGTTTGTTTGCTTTTTAGTTCTTGAAGGTCCTTGTTAAACGTTTCTTGTATTTTCTCCATTGTATTTCCATGGAATCATCTTTACTATCATTACTCTGAGTTCTTTTTCTGGTAGACTGCCTATTTTCTCTTCATTTGTTTGGTCTGGTGGGTTTTTGCCTTGCTCTTTCATCTTCTGTTTCTCTGTCTTCTCATTTTGATTAACTTACTGTTTTTGGCGTCTCCTGTTTGCAGGCTGCCAGTTTGTACTTCCCGTTGTTTTTGGTGTCTGCCCCCAGTGACTGAGGTTGATTCGGTGGGTTTTGAAGGCTTCCTGGTGGAGGGGACTGGTGCCTGTGTTCTGATGGATGAGGCTGGATATTGTCTTTCTGGGGGGCAGGAACATGTCCAGTGGTGTGTTTTGAGGTGTCTGTGACCTTATTATAATTTTAGGCAGCCTCTCTGCTAATGGGTGGGGTTGTCTTCCTGTCTTGCTAGTTGTTTGGCATAGGGTGTCCAGCACTGTAGGTTGCTGGTCATTGAGTGGAGCTGGGTCCTAGCATTTAGATGGAGATCTCTGGGAGAGCTTTTGCCGTTTGATGTTACATGGAGCTGGGAGGTCTCTGGTGAACCAATGTCCTGAATTCAGCTCAGCTAGCTTACATCAGAGTGACAGGCCTCACACCCAGCCAAAGCACCAGGACCTGGTCAGCCACACGGCTCAAAAGAAAAGGGAGTAAAAAAGAAAGAAGGAAGGAATAAAACAAAACAAAACAAAGCAAAATGTTTTAATGTTATTAAAATAAAAAATTTAAAAAAGGATTAAAAATTAAAAAGTAAGAAAAAGAAAGAAGAGATCAACCAAACCAAAAAACATATCCACCTATGATAACAAGTGCTAAAAACTAGAGTAAAAAAAAAAGGATAGACAGAACCCTAGGACAAATGCGAAAGCAAAGCTATACAGACAAAATCACACAAAGAAGCATGCACATACACACTCACAAAAAGAGAAAAAATATATATATCTATATATTAAAAAAATGGAAGAGAGCAACAAAATCAATAAACAAATCTACCAATGATAATAAACTGTAAATACTAAACTAAGATGAACATAAAACCGGAAACATATTAGATGCAGAAAGCAAACCCTGTCTACAGTTGCTCCCTATGTCTACCACCTCAATTTTGGGATGATTAGTTTTCTATTCAGGTATTCCAGAATTGCAGGGTACATCAAGTTGATTGTGGAGATTTAATCCACTGCTCCTGAGGCTTCTGGGGGAGATTTCCCTTTCTCTCTTTGTGAGCACAGCTCCTGGCATTCAGCTTTGGACTTGGCCCCGCCTCTGCATGTAGGTCACTTGAGAGTGTCTGTTCTTCACTCAGACAGGAAGGGGTTAAAATAGCAGCTGATTAGGGGGCTCTGGCTCACTCGGGCCATGGGGGAGGGATGGGTACAGAATGTGGGGCGATCCTGTGGTAGCAGAGGCTAGCATGACATTGCAGTAGCCTGAGGCGTGCCATGTGTTTTCCTGGGGAAGATGTCCTTGGATCATGGGACACTGGTAGTGGCGGGCTGCACAGGCTCCTGGGAGGGGAGTTGTGGATAGTGATCTGTGCTTGCACACAGGCTTCTTGTAGGCTGCAGCAACCTCAGCATTTCATGCCCGTCTCCGGTGTCCACACTGATAGCTGCAGCTCGCTCCCATCTCTGGAGCTCATTTAAGTGGTGCTCTGAATCCCCTTTCCTCGCGTACCCTGAAACAATGGTCTCTTGCCTCTTAGGCAGTTCCAGACTTTTTCCCAGATTCCCTCCAGGCTAGCTGTGGCACACTAGCCCCCTTCAGGCTGTGTTCACACAGCCAACCCCAGTCCTCTACCTGGGGTCTGACCTCCAAAACCAGAGCTTCAGCTCCCAGCCGCCACCCGCTCTGGTGGGTGGGCAGAGAAGCCTCTCAGGCTGGTGAGTGCAGGTCGGCACCGATCCTCTGTGTGGGAATCTCTCCGCTTTGCCCTCTGGAGCCCTGTTGCTGTGCTCTCCTCTGTGGCTCCGAAGCTCCCACCCCACCACCCCCATCTCTGCTGTGAAGGGGCTTCCTAGTGTGTGGAAACTTTCCCTCCTTCACAGCCTTCTCCCAGAGGTGCAGGTCCTGTCCCTATACTTTTTTGTTTTTGCTGTACGCGGGCCTCTCACTGCTGTGGCCTCTCCCGTTGTGGAGCACAGGCTCCGGACGTGCAGGCTCAACGGCCATGACTCACAGGCCTAGCTGCTCCGTGGCATGTGGGATCTTCCAGGACTGGGGCATGAACCCGTGTCCCCTGCATCGGCAGGCAGACTCTCAACCACTACGCCACCAGGGAAGCCCTGTCCCTATGCTTTGTCTCTGTTTTTTCTTTTATCTTTTGCCCTACCCAGGTATATGGGGAGTTTCTTGCCTTTGGGGAAGTCTGAGGTCTTCTGCCAGCGTTCAGTAGGTGCTCTATAGGAGCTGTTCCACATATAGATGTATTTCTGATGTATGTGTGGGGAGGAAGGTGATCTCCACGTCTTACTCCTCTGCCATCTTGAAGGTCTCTCCATATCAAGCATCTTCTCTGAGCACAGCGCTATGAGATTAGAAATAAATTACAGGGAAAAAAAACGTAAAAAACACAAACACAGGGTGGCTAAACAATACGTTACTAAATAACCAAGAGATCACTGAAGAAATCAAATAAGAAATCAAAAAATACCTAAAGGCAAACTACAGTGAAAACACGATGATCCAAAAACCTATGGGATACAGCAAAAGCAGTTTTAAGAGGGAAGTTTATAGCAATACCATCCTATGCCAAGAAACAAGTAAAATCTCAAATATACATCTAACCTTATACCTAAAGGAACTAGAGAAAGAAGAACAAACAAAACCCAAAGTTAGTAGAAGGAAAGAAATCATAAAGGTCAGAGCAAATATAAATGAAATAGAAACAAAGAAAACAATAGCAAAGGTCAATAAAACTAAAAACTGCTTCTTTGAGAAGATAAACAAATTTGATAACCTTTAGCCAGACTCATCAAGAAAAAGAGGAAGAGGACTCAAATCAGTAAAATTAGAAATGAAAAAGGAGAAGTTACAATGCACACTGCAGAAATACAAAAAATCATTAGAGACTACTATAGGCAACTATATGCCAATAAAATGGACAACATAGAAGAAATGGACAAATTCTTTGAAAGGTATAACGTTCCAAGACTGAACCAGGAAGAAATAGAAAATATGAACAGATAAATCACAAGTAATGAAATCAAAACTGTGATTTAAAAATCGTCCAACAAACAAAAGTCCAGTACCAGATGGCTTCACAGGTGAATTCCATCAAACATTTAGACAACAGCTAACACCGATCCTTCTCAAATTCTAAAAAAAAAATTGCAGAGGAAGGAACACTCCCAAATTCATTCTACAAGGCCACCATCACCCTTATATCAAAACCAGAAAAAGATATTACATAAAAAGAAAATTACAGACCAATATCACTGATGAATATAGATGCAAAAATCCTCAACACAATACTAGCAAAAAGAATCCAACAACACGTTAGAAGAATCATACACCATGATCATGTGGGATTTATCCAAGGGATGCAAGGATTCTTCAATATATGCAAATCAATCAAAGTGATACATCATATTAACAAATTGAAGAATAAAAACCATATGATCATCTCAATAGACGCAGAAAAAACTTTTGACAAAATTCAACACCCATTTATGATAAAAACCTTCCAGAAAGTAGGCATAGAGGGAACTTACCTCAACATAATAAAGGCCATATATGACAAACCCACAGCCAACATCATTGTCAGTGGTGAAAAACTGAAACCATTTCCACTAAGATCAGGAAGAAGACAAGGTTGCCCACTCTCACCACTATTATTCAGCATAGTTTTGGAAGTTTTAGCCACGGCAATCAGAGAAGAAAAAGAAATACAAGGAATCCAAATTGGAAAAGAAGAAGTAAAGCTGTCACTGTTTGCAGATGACATGATACTATACATAGAGAATCCTAAAGATGCTACCAGAAAACAACTAGAGCTAATCAATGTACTTGGTATAGTAGCAGGACACAAAACTAATACACAGAAATCTCTTGCATTTCTATACACTAATGATGAAAAATATGAAAGAGAAGTTAAGGAAACACTCCCTTTTACCATTGCAACAAAAAGAATAAAATGCCTAGTGATAAATCTACTTAAGGAGACAAAAGACCCATATGCAGAAAAATATCAGAAACTGCTGAAAGAAATCAAAGATAATACAAACAGATGGAGAGATATACCATGTTCTTGGATAGGAAGAATCAACATTGTGAGAATGACTCTACTACCCAAAGCAATCTACAGATTCAATGCAATCCCTATCAAACTACCAATGGCATTTTTCACAGAACTAGAACAAAAAATTTCACGATTTGTATGGAAACACAAAAGACCCCAAATAGGCAAAGCACTCTTGAGAAAGAAAAATGGAGCTGGAGGAAACAGGCTCCCTCACTCCAGACTGTACTACAAAGCTACAGTAATCAATACAGTATAGTACTGGCACAAAAACAAAAATATGGATCAATGGAACAGGATAGAATGCCCAGAGATAAACCCACGCACAAATGGTCACCTTATTATTGATAAAGGAGGTAAAAATATACAATGGGGAAAAGACAGCCTCTTCAATAAGTGGTGCTGGTAAAACTGGACAGCTACATGTAAAAGAATGAAATTAGAACACTCCCTAACGTCATACACAAAAATAAACTCAAAATAGATTAAAAACCTAAATGTAAGGCTAGACACTGTAAAACTCTTAGAGGAAAACATACGCAGAACACTCTTTGACATAAATCACAGCAAGATCCTTTTTGACCCACCTCCTAGAGAAATGGAAACAACAACAAAAATAAACAAATGGGACCTAATGAAACTTAAAAGCTTTTGCACAGCAAAGGAAACTGTAAACAAGAAGAACACATAAACCTCAGAATGGGAGAAAATATTTGCAAAGAAAGCAACTGACAAAGGATTAATCTCCAAAGTTTACAAGCAGCTCATGCAGCTCAGTATCAAAGAAACAAACAACCCAATCCAAAAATGGGCACAGACGTAAATAGACATTTCTCCAAAGAAGATATACAGATGGCTAACAAACACATTAATGGATGCTCAACATCATTAATCATTAGAGAAATGCAAATCAAAACTACAATGAGGTATCACCTCACACCGGTCAGAATGGCCATCCTAAAAATCCCTACAAACAGTAAATGCTGGAGAGGTTGTGGAGAAAAGGGAACCCTCTTGCACTCTATGGAGAACAGTATGGAGGTTCCTTAATAAACTAAAAATGGAACTACCATGTGAACTAGCAATCCCACTACTGGGCCTATACTCTGAGAAAACCATAATTCAAAAAAAGTCATGTACCTCAATGTTCATTGCAGCTCTGTTTACAATAGCCAGGACATGGAAGCAGCCTAAGTGTCCATCGACAGATGAATGGATAAAGAAGTTGTGGCACGTATATACAATGGAATATCACTCAGCAATAAAAGGAAAGGAAATTGAGTTATAGGTGGTTGTACCTAGAGACTGTCATACAGAGTGAAGTAACTCAGAAAGAGAAAATCAAATACCGTATGCTAACACATATATATGGAATCTAAAGAAAAAAAAAGTGGTTCTGAAGAACCTAGGGGCAGGACAGGAATAAAGACGCAAAAGTAGAGAATGAACTTGAGGACATGGGGAGGGTGAAGAGTAAGCTGGAATGAAGTAAGAGAGTGGCATTGACATATATACACTACCAAATGTAAAATAGATAGCTAGTGGGAAGCAGCCGTGTAGCCCAGGGAGATCAGCTCCGAGCTTTGTGACCACCTAGAGGGGTGGGTTAGGGAGTGTGGGAGGGAGATGCAAGAGGGAGGGGATATGAGGATATATGTATACATATAGCTGATTCAGTTTGTTATACAGTAGAGACTAACACAACATTGTAAAGCAATTATACCCCAGTAAAGACGTTTAAACAGAAAAAAAAGAAAGAAGGAAAAATGAAGAAACAGAGGCCCAGGGACGTTAAGTGGTCCCAGAGAGCAGGATTAGTCTAAGACCTCTTTGCTAGCAGGCAGGACTGGCCTCCTTAGTTTCTTTCTTACTCAAGTTACTTCAGGCCACAACAGGCTCACACTGAGAATAATAATCTGTTTTCTGGCCTTTTTATCTTTTTTATTGCAGGTCCTTCAGTCCAAATTCTCTCCTTCTGGGTAGGGCAGGCTTGAGGGGGTCTTACATGGGCTCATGAATACATCCTTCTCACTTCTGCTGGCAGCTTAGAGCTGTTGAGCCTGCAAAGTGGCATAAATCTCTTAGAGATAGTCCACTGGGCACTGTGACTCCCATAGTTGGCCCGGAGACCTTGAGGTTTCAAAGTGAACTGTTTTCTGGAGGCTCCAATGCTCTGAAACTGCCCTGGACCAATGCAAAAGTGAGGAAAATGTCTCTTGTCCCACCTTGAGCTATATTTTGTTACATGAGCACCAAAGTGGCATTGCATTGGCTATCAATATTTATACAGTCAATAGCAGAAACAGTTTCTTGAGTCTATCCTCTGCTCAGCATCATTTTTAGGAATCAGTGTGCAAGGCTTTGGCCATGGGAATAAATCTGAGTTGTGATACTATCCACAGGACATGCTGCTACCCTCCTCTTTTCCTCCCCAACAGCTGTGTCCTTGTGATTGAATCAAGCTTAGGTTTTCCATAGGAGGCTCTTCAGTCTCCCAATGCAAATCCTTTCAGCAGGCCCACCCTACCAGTTCACCAGACAAACTCAGATGTCTGAATTTCAACAGAGAACCTGGCATATGTATCTCGACATCAAATTATACTTTAGTCTGCAAGGGTGATTTGTTGGTTGGTAATGAACATAGAAAAGATTTTGAACTTCCACCACAGAGTGAAGAACTTTTGAACATTTGCTAATTTTAGACTTCCTTTTGGTTTTTCCTTGAAAAGTTTTGCTAATCTTTCTACATGCTTGCTCTTATTGGTATGTCTAATTACTACTACCTTTCTCCTCTTCCTCACAGCATCTGCTGTGTGTCTTTCCTCCCTCATGTCTTTTAGCCCCTCATTTATTTTTCTACCAGCTGCTGAGGAAAGCCAGGTTTCCCAAAGCAGCATCATGGCATTTACATGGGGTAGGTAACAACTGGGACATAGAAGATAAGGCTATCCCATGCCCTTTCATTGTTACTCCATTTTCTATAAATAACCTTGAAACTGGAGTTGAACAAGTTAATAATTTATTTAAATGAAATAAAACATTTCAGAGTCGTGTAAAAGGAACTGGATTCCTGTCTTCTATATTTCAGCCTGAAGATCATTTTTCAGGCCCTACTTTTTCTCATACTTATCAAAGATCATTAAATCAGCATTAGATCTTTCATTCTTTGACTCTTTTGCCATTCATGTTCTTTTTATGATTATATATACTTCAGAGCTCCACAGGTTTAATACAACTCCTCTATTACGTAGATGAAGAAATTACCTGAAAACCAACAGACACACAGATACACACACACAGATGCAGACACAGGCACACACACATTTAATAGCATAGCTGGGTCTGAAATCTTATTTTCTTGATTATTATTCTGTACAATATTAATCCCTTCATTTCTTTTTGGGTGCCTGCTGTGTTCCAGGCCCTGGGCTGGGTGTTGGGGATACAAAGAAGAAAGCCCAGTTTCTGGCCCATCCTCATTTGGGAGGAGAGACACATAAAGCTTAATCCTTTCTGGAGGAATCAAAAGTATTTTTTGAGACACATACTACACACTTGTAAGATAGTTATTCAGGTCTGGGAAGTGGTTTATAATAACAGAGTAAAATTATAAAGGCATATTATTGGGGTAAGAGTTAAGAGATTCATATTTTTTTCCCCCAGTAATAAGCTGCTGTCAAACATTCATTTCATCTGAGTATAAGCTCCACAAGGGCAGGGGCTGTTTTCGGCTTATCCACCTCTGTGTTGGTGCTTGACATGAAATAAGTTCTAAACAAAATGTGTGGATGAATTATTGAATGAATAGTTTTTTTTCTTGGAAGCTCTGGTTTAGTTGAAGAATCTCATAGCATACCCATGAATAATATCAAGAATATGACTCCCTTCTTCCCACACTCTAGTCAAGAGTGATTGGCTTCAACAAATGTTAATCAGCTTCCCTTTGTGACTCTGTTTTGCTACCATTTTCTTTGGAATATTGAAAAACCTGAAGAGACTGCTTGCTTAATAGACTTTGGAAATATGGTAGAGTTAATTTGTGTATGTTTTAGTCTTTCCAACTAGATTTCTTAAAGTGCAAATTTGTAAAAGTAAGGACTTATGTCTTTTTCGGTTGTTGTTTAATTTTTTTAAACATCTTTATTGGAGTATAATTGCTTTACAATGGTGTGTTAGTTTCTGCTTTATAACAAAGTGAATCAGCTATACATAAACATATATCCCCATATCTCCTCCCTCTTGCGTCTCCCTCCCACACTCCCTATCCCACCTCTCTAGGTGGTCACAAAGCACTGAGCTGATCTTGCTGTGCTATGCAGTTGCTTCCCACTAGCTATCTATTTTAGATTTGGTAGTGTATATATGTCCATGTCACTCTTTCACTTCGTCCCAGCTTACCCTTCCCCCTCCTGTGTCTTCAAGTCCATTCTCTACTTCTGCATCTTTATTCCTGTCCTGCCCCTAGGTTCTTCGGAACCACTTTTTTTGTTTGTTTTCATATATATGTGTTAGCATATGGTATTTGTTTTTCTCTTACTGACTTATTTCACTCTGTATGACAGTGTCTAGGTCCATCCACCTCACTACAATAACTCAATTTCGTTTCTTTTTATGGCTGTAAAAGAAACGGAAATAAAAACAAAAATAAACAAATGGGACCTAATGAAACTTAAAAGCTTTCACGCAGCAAAGGAGGCCATAAACGAGAAGAGAAGACAACTCTTAGAATGGCAGAAAATATTTGCAAATGAAGCAACTGACAAAGGATTGTATTGTATACATTGTATAAATGTGCTACATCTTCTTTATCCTATCATTTGTCGATGGACACTTAGATTGCTTCCATGTCCTGGCTATTGTAAATAGAGCTGCAATGAACATTGTGGTACGCGACTGTTTTTGAATTATGGTTTTCTTGGGGTTTATGCCCAGTAGTGGGATTGCTGGGTCATATGGTAGTTCTATTTTTAGTTTTTTAAGGAACCTCCATACTGTTCTCCATAGTGGCTGTATCAATTTACATTCCCACCAACAGAGCAAGAGAGTTCCCTTTTCTCCACACCCTCTCCAGCATTTATTGTTTGTAGATTTCTTGATGATGGCCATTCTGACTCGTGTGAGGTGATACCTCATTGTAATTTTGATTTACATTTCTCAAATGATTAGTGATGTTGAGCATCCTTTCATGTGTTTGTTAGCGATCTGTATATCTTCTTTGGAGAAATGTCTATTTAGGTCTTCTGGCCATTTTGGATTGGGTTGTTTGTTTCTTTGATATTGAGCTGTATGAGCTGCTTGTAAATTTTGGAGATTAATCCTTTGTCAGTTGCTTCATTTGCAAATATTTTCTGCCATTCTAAGGGTTGTCTTCTCTTCTTGTTTATCACCTCCTTTGCTGCGCAAAAGCTTTTAAGTTTCATTAGGTCCCATTTGTTTATTTATGTTTTTATTTCCATTTCTCTAGGAGATGGGTCAAAAAGGATCTTGCTGTGATTTATGTCATAGAATGTTCTGCCTATGTTTTCCTCTAAGAGTTTTAAAGTGTCTGACCTTATATTTAGGTCTTTAATCCATTCTGAGTTTATTTTTGTGTATGGTGTTAGGGAGTGTTCTAATTTCATTCTTTTACATGTAGCTGTCCAGTTTTCCCAGCACCACTTATTGAAGATGCTGTCTTTTCTCCATTGTATACTCTTGCCTCCTTTATCAAAGATAAAGTGACCATTTGTGCATGGGTTTATCTATGGGCTTTCTCTCCTGTTCCATCGATCTATATTTCTGTTTTTGTGCCAGTACCATACTGTCTTGATTACTGTAGCTTTGCAGTATAGTCTGAAGTCTGGGACCCTGATTCCTTGAGCTCCATTTTTATTTCTCAAGACTGCTTTGGCTATTCAGGGTCTTTTGTGTTTCCATACAAATTGTGAAATTTTTTGTTCTAGCTCAGTGAAAAATGCCATTGGTAGTTTGATAGGGATTGCTTTGAATCTGTAGATTGCTTTGGGTAGTAGAGTCATTTTCACAATGTTGATTCTTCCAATGCAAGAACATGGTATATCTCTCCATCTGTTTGTATCATCTTTAATTTCTTGTATCAGTGTCTTATAGTTTTCTGCATACAGGTCTTTTGTCTCCTTAGGTTTGTTTATTCCTAGGTGTTTTATTCTTTTTGTTGCAATGGTAAATGGGAGTGTTTCCTTAACTTCTCTTTCAGATTGTTCATTGTTAGTGTATAAGAATGCCATAGATTTCTGTGCATTAATTTTGTATCCTGCTACTTTACCAAATTCATTGTTTAACTCTAGTAGTTTTCTGGTAGCATCTTTAGGATTCTCTATGTATAGTATCATGTCATCTGCAAACAGCGACAGCTTTACTTCTTCTTTTCCAATTTGGATTCCTTGTATTTCTTTTTCTTCTCTGATTGCCATGGCTAAAATTTCCAAAACTATGTTGAGTAATAGTGGTGAGAGTGGACAACCTTGTCTTGTTCCTGATCGTAGAGGAAATGGTTTCAGTTTTTCACCATTGAGGACGATGTTGGCTGTGGGTTTGTCCTGTATGGCCTTTATTATGTTGAGGTAATTCACTCTATGCCTTATTTCTGTTAGGTTTTTAATCATAAATGGGTGCTGAATTTTGTTGAAAGCTTTTTCTGCATCTATTGAGATGATCATATGTTTTTTCTCCTTCAATTTATTAATATGGGTTATCACATTGATTTGTGTATATTGAAGAATCCTTGCATTCCTGTTTAAACCCCGCTTGATCATGGTGTATGATCCTTTTAATGTACTGCTGGATTCTGTTTGCTAGTATTCTGTTGAGGATTTTTGCATCTATGATCATCAGTGATATTGGCCTGTAGTTTTCTTTTTCAGTGACATCTTTGTCTAGTTTTGGTATCAGGGTGATGGTGGCCTCATAGAATGAGTTTGGGAGTGGTCCTCCCTCTGCTATATTTTGGAAGAGTTTGAGAAGGATAGGTGTTAGTTCTTCTCTAAATGTTCGATAGAATTCACCTGTGAAGCCATTTGGTCCTGGCCTTTTGTTTGTTGAAAGATTTTTAATCACAGTCTCAATTTCAGTGCTTGTGATTGGTCTCTTTATATTTTCTATTTCTTCCTGGTTCAGTCTCGGAAGGTTGTGCTTTTCTAAGAATTTGTCCATTTCTTTCAGGTTGTCCATTTTATTGGCATATAGTTGCTTGTAGTAATCTCTCATGATCTTTTGTATTTCTGCAGTGTCAGTTGTTACTTCTCCTTTTTCATTTCTAATTCTATTGATTTGAGTCTTCTCCCTTTTTTTCTTGATGAGTCTGGCTAATGGGTTATCAATCTTATTTATCTTTTCAAAGGAAAAACTTTTAGTTTTATTGATCTTTGCTATTGTTTCCTCATTTCTTTTTAATTTATTTCTGATCTGATCTCTATTTCTTTCCTTCGCTAACTTTGGGGTTTATTTGTTCTTCTTTCTCTAATTGCTTTAGGTGTCAGGTTAGGTTGTTTATTAGAGATTTTTCTTGTTTCTTGAGGTAGGATGGTATTGCTATAAACTTCCCTCTTAAGACTGCTTTTGCTGCATCCCATAGGTTTTGGGTCATCATGTTTTCATTGTCATTTGTTTCTAGGTATTTTTTGATTTCCTCTTTGATTTCTTCAGTGATCGTTTGGTTATTTAGGAGTGTATTGTTTAACGTCCATGTGTTTGTATGTTTTACAGTTTTTTTTTCCTGTAATTGATATCTAGTCTCATAGTGTTATGGTCAGAAATGATACTTGATATGATTTCAATTTTCTTAAATTTACGAAGGCTTGATTTGTGACCCAGGATATGATCTATCTGGAGTGTTCCATGAGCACTTAAGAAAAAAGTGTATTCTGTTGTTTTTGGATGGAATGTCCTATAAATATCAATTAAGTCTATCTTGTTTAATGTTTCATTTAAAACTTGTGTTTCCTTATTTATTTTCATTTTGGATGATCTGTCCATTGGTGAAAGTGGGATGTTAAAGTCCCGTACTGTGATTGTCTTACTCTCAATTTCCCCTTTTATGGCTGTTAGCATTTGCCTTATGTATTGAGGTGCTCCTGTGTTGGGTGCATAAATATTTACAATTGTTATATTTTCTTCTTGGATTGATCCCTTGATCATCATGTAGTGTCCTTCTTTGTCCTTGTAATAGTCTTTGTTTTAAAGTCTATTTTTTCTAATATGAAAATTGCTACTCCAGCTTTCTTTTGATTTCTATTTGCATAGAATATCTTTTTCCATCCCCTCACTTTCAGTCTGTATGTGTCCCTAGGTCTGAAGTGTGTCTCTTGTAGACAGCATATGTATGGGTCTTGTTTTTGTATCCATTCAGCCAGTCCATGACTTTTGGTTGGAGCATTTAATCCATTTACATTTAAGGTAGTTATCGATATGTATGTTCCTATTACCATTTTCTTAATTGTTTGGGGTTTGTTATTGTAAGTCTTTTCCTTCTCTTTGTCTCCTGCCTAGAGAAGTTCCTTTAGCATTTGTTGTAAAGCTGGTGTGGTGGTGCTGAATTCTCTTAGCTTTTGCTTGTCTGTAAAGGTTTTAATTTCTCTGTTGAATCTGAATGAGATCCTTGCTGGGTAGAGTACTCTTGGTTGTAGGTTTTTCTGTTTAATCACTTTTAATATGTCCTCCCACTCCCTCTGGCTTGTAGAGGTTTTGCTGGAAGATCAGCTGTTAACTTTATGGGGATTCCCTTGTTTGTTATTTGTTTTTTTTTCCCTTGATGCTTTTAATATTTTTTTCTGTGTATTTAATTTTTGATAGTTTGATTAGTATGTGTCTTGGTGTGTTTCTCCTTGGATTTATCCTGTATCGGACTCTGCGCTTCCTGGACTTGATTGACTATTTCCTTTCCCATATTAACGACGTTTTGAACTATAATCTCTTCTAAAATTTTCTCAGTCCCTTTCTTTTTCTCATCTTCTTCTGGGACTCCTGTAATTCGAATATTTTTCCATTTATTGTTGTCCCAGAGGTCTCTGAGAATGTCCTCAATTCTTTTAATTCTTTTTTATTTATTCTTCTGTGCGGTAGTTATTTCCACTATATTCTCTTCCTGGTCACTTATCTGTTCTTCTGCCTCAGTTATTCTGCTATTGATTCCTTTTAGAGAATTTTTAGTTTCATTTATTGTGTTGTTCATCATTGTTTGCTCTTTAGTTCTTCTAGGTCCTTGTTAAACATTTCTTGTATTTTCTCCATTCTATTTCCAAGATTTTGGATCATGTTTACTATCATTATTCTGAATTTTGTTCAGGTAGATTGCCTATATTCTCTTCATTTGTTTAGTCTGGTGGGTTTTTACCTTGCTTCTTCATCTGCTGTGTAGTTCTCTGTCTTCTCATTTTGATTACCTTACTGTGTCTGGGGTCTCCTTTTCATAGGCTGCAGGTTCGTAGTTCATGTTGTTTTTGGTGTCTGCCCCGAGTGGCTACGTTTGGTTCAGTGGATTGTGTAGGCTTCCTGGTGGAAGGGCCTGGTGCCTGTGTTCTGGTGGATGAGGCTGTATCTTGTCTTTTGGTGGGCAGGACCACATCTGGTGGTGTGTTTTGGGGTGTCTGTGACCTTATTATAATTTTACGCAGCCTCTCTGCTAATGGGTGGGGTTGCGTTCCTGTCTTGCTAGTTGTTTGGCATAGGGTGTCCAGCACTGTAGCTTGCTGGTCGTTGAGTGGAGCTGGATCTTAGTGGTCAGATGGAGGTTTCTGGGAGAGCTTTCACCATTTGATATTACGTGGAGCTGGGCGGTCTCTAGTGGACAAATGTCCTGTACTCAACTCTCCCACCTCAGAGGCACAGGCCTGACACCCGGCCGGAGCACCAAGACCCTGTCATCCACACGGCTCAGAAGAAAAGTGAGGAAAAGTGAAAGCAAGAAAGAAAAATAAATAAAATTTAAAAATACAGTTATTAAAATAAAAAATTATTAAAACGTAATAAAAAAAGAAGAAAGAAAGAAAGAAGAGAGCAATCAAACCAGAAAACAAATCCACCAATGATAACAAGTGCTAAAAACTATTCAAAAAAAAAAAAACAAAAAATGGACAGACAGAACCCTAGACAAATGGTAAATGCAAAGCTATAGAGACAAAATCCCACAAAGGAGCATACACATACACACTCACAAAAAGAGAAAAAGGAAAAAACATATGTATATATATATATATAAAAGAAGAGAGCATCCAAATCAATAAACAAATCTACCAGTAATAATAAAATCGAAATACTAAACTAAGATAAACGTAAAACCAGAAACAAATTCGATACAGCAAACCACAAGTCTACAGTTGCTCCCAAAATCCACTGCCTCAATTTTGGGATGATTTATTGTCTATTCAGGTATTCCACAGATGCAGGGTATATCAAGCTGATCGTGGAGATTTAATCCACTGCTCCTGAGGCTGCTGGGAGAGATTTCCCTTTCTCTTCTTTTTTCACACAGCTCCTGGTGTTCAGCTTTGGATTTGGCCCTGCCTCTGCATGTAGGTCGCCTGAGGGTGTCTGTTCTTTGCTCAGACAGGACGTGGTTAAAGTAGCAGCTAATTAGGGGGCTCTGGCTCACTTAGGCCGGAGGGAGGGAGGGGTATGGAATGTGGGGCGAGTCTGCAGCGGCAAAGGCCACCGTGAGGTTGCAACAGCCTGAGGCACGCCTTGTGTTTTCCTGGGAAAGTCGTCCCTGGATCACGGGACCCTGGCAGTGGTGGGCTGCACAGGCTCCCGGGAGGCGAGGTGTGGATAGTGACCTGTGCTTGCACAGAGGCTTCTTGGTGGCTGCAGCAGCAGCCTTAGCATCTCATGCCCATCTCTGGTGTCCACACTGATAGGTGCGGCTCGCGCACGTCTCTGGAGCTCGTTTAGGCCGTGTTCTGAATCCCCTGTCCTCGTGCACCCTGAAACAATATTTCCCCTCTTAGGCAATTCCAGACTTTTTCCTGGACTCCCTCCTGGCTAGCGATGGTGCACTAGCCCCTTCAAGCTCTGTTCACGCCGCCAGCCCCAGTCCTCTCCCTGTGATCTGACCACGGAAGCCCAAGCCTCAGCTCCCAACCCCCACCCTCCGCTGCAGGCAGGTGAACAGACAAGACTCTCGGGCTGGTGAGTGCTGGTCGGCACCGATCCTCTGTGTGGGAATCTCTCTGCTTTGCCCTCTGCACCCGTATTGCTGCGCTCTTCTCCGTAGCTCCAAATATTGCCCCCCACCACCCCTCATCTCTGCCAGTGAAGGTGCTTCCTAGTGTGTGGACACTTTTCCTCCTTCACAGCTCCCTCCCAGAGGTGCAGGTCCCGTTCCTATTCTTTTGTCTCTGTTTTTTCTTTTGCCCTAACCATGTACGTGGGTTTCTTGCCTTTTGGGAAGTCTGAGGTCTTCTGCCAGTGTTCAGTAGGTGTTCTGTAGGAGTTGTTCCACATGTAGATGTATTTCTGATGTATTTGTGGGGAGGAAGGTGATCTCCACATCTTACTCTTTCGCCATCTTGAAGGTCTCCTCCAAGGACTTATGTCTTATTCTTTTGGTTCACTATTTCATTTGGACAACAGTGAGATTTTAAAACTCATAGAAAGTTTAAGATACATGCAAACTCAAAAGTTCTTTGCAAATGGAAGTGAACATGTATTTCCATTATTTGTAAGTGGTAATGCATTAAGTCTGACTAACTTCCAATTTGTGGAAATGATATTAACATGTGAAAACTCTTAGTCGTATATTTGAAACCTATTAATAGACTGTTCCTAAATCATAAAATTGCTGTAAAGCCAGTGACTATATGCTCTTCAAGTAGTCTGTTAAATCAGTAAATTCTGTGAAATATAAACCTAATAGCCAAACCATTTATGGGTAGTAATGTAGACTAAATTATTGGTTTTATTGCCATACAGAGATACCAGTGTTTAATTTGGTGGTTAGGTTTAATTAGGTGATTATGTGCTGATTAACTGGTATTGCACTTTATTTGAAACTATTAAATACATTTGGTTGTTATAATTGAATCCTATGACTAGAAAGTAAAACTTAGACAAATATCCATGTAAAATCATCTGGATGGTTTGTGTGTGTGGATGTGTATTATTTATTTTACTAATTGTTTGTTTTTAAAAATTTTATTGGTCCCTCAGTTTTTCTACAGATATTTGTAGAACACATACCATGTGCTAAGCATTGGCTTACCACCATGCCCCTAAGGATATTATAGTCTGCAGGGGTGTCAAACATCTAAGCAGGCATTTATAATGCAATGTGATGGGGCAGCACAGAGAGTACAAGGAAGAGGCAATTAACCCCAACTTGGGAGGCCAAGGAAGATTTGTTTCCCCAAAGGAGGGACATCTAAGGCAGTCCTGGTGGATAAATCAGGTTAGTCACTGACAAGGGAGGAAATGGCCCTTCACTAAGGCTTAGAGAGCCTCCAAGGGAGCTGGAAGCACTGCAGTATAAATGGAGTCAAGAGATCAGTTAGGGGTGAGAAAGGGAGTTGAAGATGGAGGGATAACCTGGGGTTGGGTCTGAAGGCCCTTGTCTGCCACACTAAGCAACCTGGGCTACATGGTGCTCTATAAGTGGGTTTCAAGTATATTTGTCTCTAACTGAAAAATGTCAGCTGGATTTAGAAACAGGTCATATTTGACCTTGAAGAGAGCAGTTTAGTGGGAGGTGTGGGAGTAGAAACCAGACTGCAGCAGGTTGAAGAGTGAATAAAATATAATGAAGTAGAGACAGTGGCTGCTTTCAAGTCAAGAAGTTATTTCGATTTATGGAACATTTAAAGTTTGTCTGTCATTAAATGTATAGGATTAGTCTGGAATTACAGGTTGGCTACAGTAACAGATGCTAGGTTTACTATCATATACCTCTCTTGATGTTGCTAATTTTATTTTCCAAGAGTATTGTGAAGAAAATAATGTTAGGTGATAAAACTGTTTCCTCTAAAAAGAAGAGTTGTTTTTTTTTTTTATGATCAAGGCTAATATCTTCTACTTAAGAATTATGGTGTATCTGAGATCTGATAAGTTCCTACAAAGTTCTGTCTCATAGTGACTAATTGAGAGAACTTAAAAGTAGCTATAGTTACTGCTATAAACAAAGCAAGTCACAAGAATCTAATTTTTGAAAGTAGCTTATTCATTTCACACAAGAATTCTTGACATTATAAAAGACACTGGCTCTAGGATTTCTTTGGCTCTTTTATACATGTAAAATTATTTGAGTAACAAGAATTCTGCTTTCATAATATTATGCAAAGCAGCCCATCTGTAGTCTAAGTTCCATGTTGCCTTTCTTTCAGCACAAATTACTTATTTTCAGGCTGTAAGCATTAAAAATGAAATTAGTAGATGGTGCTTCTGATGTTAAAACTGCTATCAGAGGTGGGTTTACCTTGAAGTTAATGAAACTTCAGAGCCCCTCACTTGTACAGCCCCATATCCAATTTTGTATCTCAAATTTCTAAGACCCTGTACCTAATTTTGCATTCATAATTTCATATTCTTTTTCAGAAAGAGGGTCCCCAAATTGTATACATTTCAAACCAACAAAAATCTGGGTCTGCCCTGATTTCTCCATAATAGATAATACCTAGATAAAGAATCTCAATGTAAGTATTTAAAGCTTCTACTTTGAAATTTATCAAGAAAACTGGAGAAGTAGACTATTGAAGGGAGAAACACACACTTAAATTTTAAACAAATGTTAATGAGTCAAGAATATTCTTGAAAACCAACAAAGCAAAAAGTTCCTACAACTAAGTAATTTTATTTTCTCTTTGTGTGCCTTTGTGATCTAGCAATAGGACACGATTTTTGAGTCTTGCTGTTTGTGAGGTGTGAATTAATCTTCCCAGCAATGCTATGAGGTAGGACCTATTATTGTCTGCAGTGTACAGATGAGGAAGCTGAGGCCTAGAGACCTGCAACTGATCTGGGCCTGCTTGTTAAGGAAGCATTTAGCTTTCTGTCCATTGTTCAACTAATCAACACACACTGTTCACTGTTTATCTGTTTGGTACCTGAACAAACTTAACTCTTCACAGGAAAATATGTCTAAAGGCAAATGCCCTTGGTCATAAGGGAACTATCAGGGGCCATGGCTGGCCCAGGGCATATCCAGGAAAAGGGACACCAAACACATATCTCTTCAAGAGTGAGTCTATCTGTGCTATTATTAACATATAGAAAAAATGGATTATTACTTTGGTGTATTTTAGATAGCTGTTCTACCTAAAGTATTTTATTGCTTTTCCATCTCAGGAGAGCATTAAACCACTCAAAAATCCACTGGTTGTCCATAATCAGAATCTTGTTAGAACATTTGAATGACTGTCAGAAAACTGACTGTTTAAGAAAGGAAGGGTCAATCTACAGTCTTCCCACAAAAAAAGAAAGAGTTGGGTCTAAATTAACTATGGCCATGGGGAAAAAGAAATGTTAAGTAAAAATATTCAATAAAAATCCCCTTGTGTAGTTTCTTATATGATCCAAGTACCTGTTGTCATACGAACAGCTTAAGATTTGTCATTAAAATACTCAGCGTGCATGGGGCTTGTGGTAGACATAACCAAAGTCAGGAATCTCATCTATTCTAAAGCCATCCATGAGTAGCTAAAGAACAGATCATCCCATTTTTTTTTTTTTAAACCCAGCTGTCAAGGCATTTATATTACCCAAATGGAGTCATGTTATCCCATAGAACCTAGAGTATGTTTAATTGAATCCTCCTGTGGTAATTGTGTTTTCAGGCTGGTCCCTGGTCTTCAGAATTTCTAGAAGCCTGGAAAGGGTTTAGTTATTTATTACAGGCTTTTCCCAGACTATTAAGTCCTCCCTTACTTCCCCCCCACTCCAGCAATATTTTATTTTTAAAGAGCACCTGGTACTCTGAGCATAGTTTATTTTCACGTTTCAAATCTGAAATGTGATTTTGAGAAAAAATAAAAAGCCAACAGCTGGGATCAGGCAGCATCTACTTAGTTTCAGTAACATATTTCTTTTTTGTTTGTTTTTTTTGTTCTTTTTTTTGCGGTACGCCGGCCTCTCACTGCTGTGGCCTCTCCCGTTGTGGAGCACAGGCTCCGGACGCGCAGGCTCAGCGGCCCTGGCTCATGGGCCCAGCCGCTCCGCAGCATGTGGGATCTTCCCGGACCGGGGCACGAACCCATGTCCCCTGCATCGGCAGGCGGACTCTCAACCACTGCGCCACCAGGGAAGCCCCTATATTTCTTTTAAGTAGCTTTAGTTGGTTTTGTCTTTTTTCCTATTCTTTTCTGATTGTAAAACTTTCATCAGAAGTTGGGATTGGAAAGGGGGTTGAAACAAGTGAATTTTGGGGGGCTCTCACTCTATAATGTTACTGTAAAAAGATTTTTAGGGCCTCTGTGTTTGGTAAGAATTACCGAAAAAAAAATCTCCTGTTAGAAATTTGCCAATTCATTTTATAGCTGAAAGAGCTGCTTCTGAATGTTATATTTAACCTAAATAGCTGACAGATTTATCCTTCCAATAACCTTCCACCTCTGCCCCTCTAACCCCCTACCTAATTTTGTCTTATTTAGTCATGAATAAATAACATTTATGATTACAGTTGTTATGGCCCTTGGGAACTGTGAGATGCTCTCAGCTGGAATTTAAATCTACAACCAGTAATCCAATTTGTCAGATTTTGGGATCTTAGCCACGTATACTCAGCATTATTCAATCACCAGTCATATCTCTAGAAAAGAACAGGTCTTGCCACATAAATTCAGTTTCTGAATGAAAGCCAGCATGAGTCAAACAGACACAACTAACTGGGTCTTCACCGTAAAGAACATTTGTTAGCAAGTTGCGGCATAGTTGTTCATTATCTGATAGAAAACTCTTTACTGGGAAAATATTTTGCCATGAAAATATAAAATATATGAGTTGGGGGTACTTACTGGGAGGCACTCATTGGGAGGTTTAAACCATGCTTTAAATATAATGGAAATCTTGGACTTTTGATGCTAGGGCATCAAATTTGAAGTGAAATTTAAAATATTTTTGGATTCATCAAGTTTGTCTTCTAATTACAGCATGGTTTAGTGTTAATGAAAACTTATCAGCACTTTTGTGAAAGTTAGACTGGATAATTTTACTTGAAATTTAAGCTACTTGTATCCTGAATTCTTTATTTTCTCATGTCCTTTTTTTTTTTTTGCGGTACGCAGGCCTCTCACTGCTGTGGCCTCTCCCATTCCGGAGCACAGGCTCCGGACGCGCAGGCTCAGCGGCCCTGGCTCACGTGCCCAGCCGCTCCACGGCATGTGGGATCTTCCCGGACCAGGGCACGAACCCGTGTCCCCTGCATCGGCAGGCGGACTCTCAACCACTGCGCCTCCAGGGAAACCCTCTCATGCCCTTTTTTAATACATGTGTAATTATTTAGAGAATAAGTAAAACTCAGGATTAAGCTTTAATTTCTACAGTGTTTGCAGAGTCCTAGTAACAGTGCCACCTCAGTAGGTTGCTCTTCGGATTGAATACTTTTTCTCCAGGCAAGGGGGACCATGTAACCACTGGAAATGAAGTGTAGGTTATAATTCTTAGTCATTTGTTGATGTAGGCTAAAGTCCAAACAATGAACTAGAGGTGAAAGTCCCTAGGTCCTATTACTAATCCCCATGGTCTCTAAGGTTCCTTTTGTTTTTCTTCTCATTACATTATTAACTGTATAATGTCAAGGGATACATCAAACTCCCATAATGGAAGCACAATGTATAAACAATTTATTACCTAAAAAAATTTCTCATTCTATATGTAGGGTTCTCATACGTAATGTATAACAGTGCCAAACTCTAGATAACTTTTTCAAAAACTTTTTAAATTCTGCAGATTTTCTAATTTTTCCCCTGATATTTGATTTTAATTATTATGACTTCCTTACTTTGTTGTATTAGATTGTGGCCACATTACAATAGGGCATATAAAAATCATTTCACTAGAGACTTCTATCGTCTGTAGTTGAATAGTCTTGGTTGGATTCCACAGTACTTCTTCCTGAGCCTCAGCATCTTCCCTTTGAAAACTGCCAGAGTCACCATAAAGAAAAATGTGAAGTTTAAAGAAGTTGTAATTTTGTTATCTATGGTATTGTTTAAACACAATATAATTTTTCTAAGTAATACATTTAATTTTTAAAAAACATATTCATTAACATGATTATTACAGAAAATAATGACAAGCAAAAAGATATAAAATTACCTCAGATCCTACACCCAGTGGTAACAAGTGTTAACATTTTCATTCTGATGGATATCTTTTAATATCTCTCTATCTATACATATACACACACATATATATTAATATATATAATATGTGTATAAAATGGGGTCATACTATGCCTACTTATATTGCAATTGTTCTTTCCCCGATTTAATATTATTATCAACACATTTTCCTATTCACAATTAGGTATCTGTGCTATCATCTAATGGTTGCTTAAGGTGATGCTGTGTAGATTGCTATAATTTATTTAGCCAGTCCCTAATTATTGGACATTTAAATTGTTTCCAAGTTTATATTATTATTATAAAGAGTTTACTAATCATAAATTCTTATACATAAATCTTATGCATTTGGTTGTTTATTTTCTTAGGATGAATTTCTAGAGGCATGATTCCTAGGTTAAAGGATAAGCACACAATAAGGCTCTTGATATCTGTTGCCAAATTGTTCCCCCAAAATAGTACATCAATATATAGTCTCTCCTGTTGAATATGAATGATTTTTTTTTTTTTTTTTTTTTGTGGTACGTGGGCCTCTCACTGCTGTGGCCTCTCCCGTTGTGGAGCACAGGCTCCGGACGCGCAGGCTCAGCGGCCATGGCTCACGGGCCCAGCCAATCCGCGGCATGTGGGATCTTCCCAGACTGGGGCACGAACCCGTGTCCCCTGCATCGGCAGGCGGACCCTCAACCACTGCGCCACCAGGGAAGCCCTGAATGATCTTTTATTCCTTACTGTCCTTTTCTTTTTTTTTTTTTTATAAATTTATTTATTTATTTTTGGCTGTGTTGTGTCTTTGTTTCTGCTTGTGGGCTTTCTCTAGTTGCAGCGAACGGGGGCCACTCTTCGTTGTGGTGTGCCGGCTTCTCATTGCAGTGGCCTCTCCTGTTGCAGAGCACGAGCTCTAGGCATGTGGGCTTCAGTAGTTGTGGCGCACAGGCTTAGTTGCTCTGCGGCATGTGGGATCCTCCCGGACCAGGGCTCGAACCCGTGTCCCCTGCATTGGCAGGCGGATTCCCAACCAGTGTGCCACCAGGCAAGCCCTATCCTTTTCCTTTTAATTTTTGATGTTTTCACAGTTGAAAATGGCATCAAACGGTTGCTCTGATTTCTATTTCATTAATTAGTAGTGAGGTTGAAATGCGTTTTTAATGTATTTATGTGTACATCTATCATTTTTTAATGGAATGTCTGTTTCAGTGTTTAGCCTATTTTTGTATTAAATCTTTGTAGGATTTTTAAAATGTTATAACTTTTGTCTATTATAATAAATACAAGATTTTTTTACTTTGTCATTTTCCTTTTAATGTTTGTGATGTTTTTGACATACAGTTTAAACCTTTAACTTTTATTTTTAAAATTAAATATATCATTTGTACAAATGAACATGTAAATACCATACATATACTCTTTGAAGAAGAATAAAAAATAAAACAAGTAATCCTGTACTCACATCCCAGTTTAAGAATAGTACATTTCCAAAACTTTTAAAGCTTGTATGAGCTCCTATCATATCATATTTCTCTTTCTCTCTGGAGGTAAAAAATTTCCTTAATTTTGTTATTTTCTTTATATTTTTATCACATACGGACAATTCCTAAGTAAAATATTATTTAATTTTGCATATTTTTGGCATGATTTAGAACTAAAATCATACTGCATGAATTCTTTTGTAGCTTCATTTTCTAAAAAAAAACCTAAACTTTATTCATTGAGAAGCATCAATGTTGATGTTTCCCTTTTAATGCATGTATGGTATTCTTCTCTATGGCCATATCACAATTTATTTATTCATTCCTCTGTTGTTTCCAGTTTTTGATATTACAAAAAAAAATGCCACCATAAACCTTGTACATATCTCCTGGTGCTTAGGTGCAAAAAATGTATTCTTAGTATTAGAATTGCTGGGTTGTAGGGTAGGCATATTTTCTGCTTTAAAAAAAGCCAAATTGTTTTCCGAAGGGTTTGTACTATTTTATACTCCCACCAGCAGTGTTTAAGAGTTTCTGTTGCTCCAGATTATTGTTAACATTTGGTATTATCAGACTTTAAAACTACTAGTGGCTGTAAAATGTTACCTCATTGAGGTTTTATTTTGCATTTCTCTGATTACTTATGAGGTGAGATCTTTTTCATAAGATTACTGGCAGAATGCCTTTTCATATCGTCTGAACATTTTTTTCTATTGGGTTGTCTATCCTTTCATTATTCTTTTTCTTTCTTCTTTCCTTTTCTCCCTCCCTCCCTCCTTCCCTTCTGCTTTCCCTCCTTCCTCCTTTCTTTTTTCATTCCAAGGGGGTTCTTTATATATTCTGGATACTGATGTTAAGTTGGTTTTATGTGTGAAAATGCCTTCCCCTCCATCTGTGACTTCTACCCACTGCTTCCCTTTAATGGTAACATCTGAAATTGATTTTTGTGAATGCTTTCACATGCTGTGCTAGGTTGCATTATTTATTTATTATTATTATTTTTTGTGGTACGTGGGCCTCTCACTGCTGTGGCCTCTCCCGTTGCGGAGCACAGGCTCCGGACACTCAGGCTCAGCAGCCATGGCTCATGGGCCTAGCCGCTCCGCGGCATGTGGGATCTTCCCGGACCGGGGCACGAACCCATGTCCCCTGCATCGGCAGGCGGACTCTCAACCACTGCGCCACCAGGGAAGCCCTAGGTTGCGTTATTGGTCCCATTTCTTTACCCCTCCCTATATCCCCTTTGTTATGTGGCTTCAAGTTCCTTGGACAAAGTCAGATGGTATTTCCCCAGCTCTTGACTTGGGATCAGTCATGCAGCTTGTTTTGGCCACCAGAATGTGCAGAAGAGACATCAGTTCCAAGCCTAGGCCTTAAGAGGCTTTGTGTGTTTCTCCTTCTTCCAATGCTATTTGAAGAACATGTTTGTGCTAGTCCACTAGTCCCAAGAGAAGGAGAGCTACCTCAGTCAAGCAGCATGAGCTGAGCCCAGTTGATTTCAACTGAATCCCAGATGACTCATAGACATATCAGTGATAAACCATTGCTGCTTTAAGCCACTAAGTTTGAGGTGGTTTGTTCTGTGACAATAGTTAACTGATACAGGTACTGACTCAATTTCATTTTTTTTCTGTATGAAAACTAATCATCTCTCTTATCATTATATAGTAATGCCTCCAGTCTTTTGGTTTTCTTTGTGTTAGCAATTTTTCATTTATAGTGATTATTATTACTTTTGAATTTATCTCTACCATCTTAACTTTCATTTTCTCTAATTTTTTCTATGTTCCTTTTTGCCTTCTTTTGGATTGGTTTGTATTAGCCTGTTTTTTTCTCCCATTCTACTTTTTCTTCTAGTTTTTAATTGTGCTTACTATTTCTATTAATTTTGTGGTTACCTTAAAATTTTTAGCATGCATGTTTAACTTAACAATGTTTAAAGGTAATTACCTCTTCACTCTCTTGAACAATACAAGGACCTTAGAACACTTTAACTTTGATAACCATATTCTGTACTATTATTTTTGTCTATTCTGTCTTTTTAAAATGCTACAAATTGCACATTGTTATCATTGCAGTCAGTGTTTATGGAATTTGCCAATATGTTTACTATATTTTCTCTCAGTATTTCATCTTGCATTTCCTATTTTTCTTTGGAGCTTTGTCCTAGAGTGCTTCCTTTAGAAGCTCCTTTAGTAAGCGTCTGTTGGTGGTAAACTCTCTCCTTTTTTGTTTTTCTGAAATATCTTCGTCATGCTTATCTTGAAAGATACCTTTGCTGGGTATACAATTCCAGGCAGGCTGAGGGTTATTATCCTTTGACATAATGAAGGTATTATTCTATAACCTTCTGCCTTCCATGGTTACTCTCAAGATGTGGGCAGTCATTTAAATTGCTCATTTGTAGATAATCTCTCTTTTCTCTCTGGCTTCTTTTAAGACCTCTTTAATTCAGTTATGCTACAGTTTTTCACGTTGTGTGTAGGTAGGGGTTTATTTTCATTTGTCCTTCTTGGCATTATTGTGACTCATGAATCTGAGGATTTATGCCTTTCCACAATTCTAGCAATTCTCTTTCATCTCCTCATACTCTTGATTATCTCTTTTGCCTGTCCTATTAAACAGCTCTCTCTCCCTTCCAAGTCCTTTGACCTCTTTTTTTATGACAACCTTTGATTCCCTTTGCTGCATATCTTCTGGTTCATGGCTTCTCTCTTCAGCTCTAATTTGACGATTAACCTGACAATTGAGTTTCTAATCTTAATTATTATAGTTTTCATTCCTAGAAGTAACATATCTTTTAAAAACCCTATCCATTTTTTTATAATTTCTTACTTATAATTTTCAATATGTTTTTTTCTTTAAACACATTAAGCTCATATTAAAAAAAATTCAATATCTGACAATTCCAGGGCTTCCCTGGTGGCACAGTGGTTGGGAGTCCGCCTGCCGATGCAGGGGACACGGGTTCGTGCCCCGGTCTGGGAGGATCCCACATGCCGTGGAGGGGCTGGGCCCGTGAGCCATGGCCGCTGAGCCTTGCGCGTCCAGAGCCTGTGCTCCACACGGGAGAGGCCACAACAGTGAGAAGCCCGTGTACTGCAAAAAAAAAAAAAAAAAAAAAAAAAAATCTGACAATTCCAATACCAGCAATTTTTGAAGTTTGAATTGCCTGGTTATTCTGCTGACTCTTGTTCATGGTGGGTTGGTTCCTTATGTGTTTTGTGATTTTTATTTGTGAGCTCACAACCATTGGAACTCTCTCTGTGGAAAGACTATGAGGCCTGGATTAAAGGTAACTTTTTTTTTTTGGCTTCATGGCATGCAGGATCTTAGTGCCCCAACCATGGAACCCATGCCCCCTGCAGTGGAAGCATAGAGTCTTAACCACTGGACCACCAGGGAAGTCCCAAAGGTAACTTCTATAGATAGAATTTTCATCTGCTTCTGCAAGCCAAAGGGACACTACAAAATCAAGAGCTACTTTAGTCTACCTTAATCTTTAATATATTTTTTTTCAGGCTGCATAGATAATGTGAATTCTGCTACCAAAGCAAATGAAAGTTGACTTGAGGTTATGAATTTTCATGCATTCTCTTCTTTTTTACCTTTATCCAGAATCCAGAGTCTGGAATCTAGATCCCTCCTTCTGTGGGGTAGGGAGAAAAGTTTTTGTTTTGATGTTTGTTTTTTCAGTTTACCCTTTTCCCTGAGAATGTCTCCTTTCATGATTTCAGTTTTGTGGAAGTGTCTTAATCTTAATTTCTGTCTAAATTGACCTTGTCTCCTGTTCCTTGTCAAAATCAAAATCTCCAAACTACCAGAAATCAGCAACTATCAGCAAATGCCACCAAGCAACTGTGCACTTTAGTGCTTGATTGCCTTTTTGGATTCTATCTTTTAAGTCATTTTTGCCTCTGAAGAATTCCTTTATTTTCTTGCCATCTAAGCTATGCTTCTAGAGGATTTTTTAAATGTTTTATTCAGAATTTATAGGTATTTTGTACAGAAACATTACTTGTACACCCTATTTCTGGAATTATAAATCCAAAAATTTAAAGTTTTGATGTCATCAAATCTATCAACATTTCCTTGTACGGGTTTTGGTTTTTGTGTTAAGTGTAGGAAGTCCTGCTCCAATTCAAGAATACTCAAATATTCACATTTATTTTTATTTGGTAATACTGTGTTTTAAGTATTTAAATATATAATTCATGTAGAATTTATCTTGAAACATGAAAACTAGAAATTAATTCTATTTTTCTCTCAGATAGTTAACTTATCCCAACATCTAGGTAATTTTTCAAAAAATTTGAAATAATGAAGGCCAAAGTTATTATCATCAATGAATAGAAGTTGTGTTTGAATAGAAGTTATAATCATACTTATTAGCTGTCTAATATGGAAAACCAATTATGAAAATGAATGGCTTTGTGTTTTTAAAAGTATCTTAATTTCCTTTGTATTCTTGGAAAAAGGAAGACCTTTAATTCTTTGGTTTTATTTGCCAGTGCTTACTGTGGAAGATATCTTTTTTCCTCAGAAATTCCCAGGATACTCTAAAATAAGGCATTAAAACAGGAAACCCTGGGGAATAAACATTTTTGCTCTACTCATGTATGTATTCTTTCTGCTTTTCTAAAGTTAGAATTTTGCATATATTGAATTCCCCATTGTGACACAATTATTGGTGGTCTGGTAGAAAATTAGAAACAGACACACATTAATTTGGAAGGGAAAAATGGAACTCTCTTATTTCCCCAGGGATGTGTACTATGAGGGTACACATAGCCTCTGTGGAAGAGTACTAGGATCTTCTTCATAAATTAGATCATGATTTCTAATTAAACTCCCTGTATCTGTAGAATCATTTCCATGCAAACTAGAGAAGTAAAATTAAACTTCTAACTGCAACTTATAGCTCACATGGCTACAGATCTGTGTGGGAATAACACAGATTTGCATTATGGACACAATCTCAATCATTTGGCAATGATTGGTTGGCCTTTTGAAATCTCATGCTGGGTCTTGCTTAGGATAAGAAGAGACTTCAATCCCCATTTATTTATAATGTAAGAGAATAGGTTATTTTTATTAATAGAACATATGAATTACTAGTCACATTTTTTTTTTTTTTTTTTTTTTGCGGTACGCGGGCCTCTCACTGTTGTGGCCTCTCCCGTTGTGGAGCACAGACTCCAGACGCGCAGGCTCAACGGCCATGGCTCACGGGCCCAGCTGCTCCACGGCATGTGGGATCTTCCCGGACCGGGGCACGAACCCGTGTCCCCTGCATCAGCAGGCGGACTCTCAACCACTGCGCCACCAGGGAAGCCCACTAGTCACATTTTTAAATCAAATAATGGAAATACATTTGCAACTAAAAGTATATGGAAAAGACTTGACTCTCTTTAGAGATTTCTGATTTTAGAGTGTTTTCGTCTTGCTGTCAGAGCATGTACTGTTATTACCTCGTGGTTATAGATGAATAAGGCAGTTAGAGATGGAATCAGAATTACCTTTTTGATATGTTGCAAGTTGCTTTATGGACTACCTTTCTGAAAGCTTGTTTACTTGTTAGTTTTTCCTCATAAAAGAGAAGTTACACAATTCTAAGCAACATTTGTGACATATTTCATATGCCCGCAGCAAACGAAACAGTGTGAGGAACATAGTAGGCATGCAACAAACACCTGCACGTTAACTGAAAACGGAGCATAGGAAAACATCACTCTGTTTATTTTGACTTTCTGGTTCATTGCGTTCTAGATAAATGACAATTTATTGTAGAGAGAAAAACAGGACCTGATGGAATCTCGGAAAGATGTGGAAAGGGAAGGTTGTCCAGCAGGTCAGGAAACTTGAACCTGTTGTCAAGAGTTCTGAATGTTTTTCCTGTTCAAGGTTATGAGGTGCTTACCCATCATTAATTTTAGTTTGTTTTTATGTGAACTTAAACTTTAGGTGATTTCTTGACTAGCGCTTTTTTATTTAACATCAGTTGTTTTTTGTTTTGAATGATTTACATTTTGTTTCACAACAGTTGCCCAAAATACCTTTGAAAAAGGAGGGCTGTGTTCACCTTTAATACTTAAAAATCACTTGGAGGCAGTTCAATTGAGCATGAGTATGTGTTTGTAAGAAAGTAAAACATAACCAGAATGAGTAACCTCTGTTCTCTGAAGCTTATTGCATATCATTTATGCTTGAAAAAACAGAATGAATTTATTTGTTTTAATGTCAAAAAACTTTGAGAAGAGTTAAAAGGAGCTAGCTGACCAATCCAGTAAAAATGGCCCCCCCAAAAAGAAAAAAAAATAGCAGCAAACTTACTTTTTAACTTGGATGATATTTAACTTTGTACCTCATCACGGGACAAGTTGAAAACAGTTTGAAATACTTTTCTAGTGTTAGGAAGCACATTTAGAATGTCTACTCTGGTGATATGAAGTGTAAGTTGGCCAAATTATCTGAATAATAACCCAGGCCCCAAAACCCACCCTGGAGATAAAGGCGAGTTATTTTTTTAGTTTAAATTATCCAAATAGCTCATCTTTATAATCCCATGACACTCAATAATTGTTCAGTCTTCGAGTCCTTGCTGCCTGTGGACAGAGCTATATTAATACAATGAAAGGATTTAAGGAAATAGTATGTTAGAAATCAGTAGCAAAAGGCTCATTTTGCTTTTAAAATGTTATTTTTAAACTAGAGATGATACATGATAGTTTAGTTAAACATGAAGAAATGTTGATAATCTCTTTATATATCTATATTTTGTTGATTAATCCTGGGAGATTTTGCTCTGTTTTCTCTTTTCTCTAAAGGAGTGGGTCGGTCTTAGCTTGATTTGATGTTCTCTCCCAGGCCACTAATAAAGGCAGCCCTCTTTCCCAAAATGACTTTTTATTATCTTTCTAGAAAAAATGCTGATGATAATAGTTTTCTTTATTACCCTTTATACTGGTCTCTCCAAGCCTTCTCGATTGAATATATAACAGTCAAATCATTTAATGAATAATTTGGGGGCAAGCAAGGGCCTTTCTCCTCATGACAGTCATTTTACAGCTATAAGTGTACCCTAGAAAGCACAATAGAGAATATGAAACTCATACATTTAGTTGAGTTATTCCTTTTAGACTCTGAGTTTGATTATAGAGAAAGTAACATTGATTAAATGGCTCTTCAATAATTGGGCTTCCCTGGTGGCACAGTGGTTGAGAGTCCGCCTGCCGATGCAGGGGACACAGGTTCGTGCCCCGGTCTGGGAAGATCCCACATGCCATGGAGCGGCTGGGCCCGTGAGCCACGGCCGCTGAGCCTGCGTGTCCGGAGCCTGTGCTCTGCAACAGGAGAGGCCACAACAGTGAGAGGCCCACATACCGCAAAATAATAATAATAATAATAATAATTAAGCACTTTTGTTTCGTCCTTAATACTGTGCCACATGCATTGTGGGGTGTAAAAGCTTTAAGATGTGATTACTCTCACCAGCTTACTCGCAGTCTTCGTGAGGTGATCATATTTACATCTGAATGTTCAACAGTTAAATGGTGGCATAAGATAGCATATGACTAAATATCAAAATAAGCGGTGTAAATAGCAAGTACTACAAGAGCTCCTAATGGGGGTCAAGAATCAGTAGAGAATATTTGACTTAAGCAGAGGAGTCACATCATACTTGGGCATTAGGTGCCAAAGTTAATACACGATGTAAAAAGTATGTGAAGTCAGTATCCTTGAAACTCTCTTAAATCACCTATAGATTTCAGTACATATAGTCACAAATACCTGCTACACTGGATACTGACACACACTCTCTTTCTTAGCAAGTTCTGTACAGTTAGTATTTCCTTTATTATACAAACAGATCACTGAAGAAACTGGCTCGAGTTTATCTTCAAACCCAACAATTAGTCTCAGCGTTGTGAGCTGCTTATACTATGAGGGGTGCATGACAAGTGGGTCTGACTGACTCGGCATCTTTTGCTCCTGTAATGGAATAGTGGGCAGAATTGTCCACATTTTAAAATTCTTTTTATCTAACCCTCTCTTTTCTATTAAGCCTGTAGAGGCAACTTTACATAAGTTAAATGTGTATATGATGTGTTCCACTGTATATAAGTTATTCATAGTCTTGCTGTCTCTTTACCCATAGATGGTAAATTCTGAACTGTTTTTATGTGGCTGCACTTAACATGTGTGTGCATACTTAGCTTAGTATATTATTTTTTCGTGATTATTTTTTGTAAGATTGAGCGTCTCTTATTCAGCACTTCTGTATTCTTCTCTGTTATTTTCCTATATTTTCTTTCTTAATCCTTCTAGTTTCATGGGAGTTAATATACTCTATCTTTCTATAAGGTAAAATCACCACCTGTCCTGGATCTTATTCCTTCTCATTTCCTCTAAAATTCCATCTGCTGAAAGATTTACCAATCAGAAAATATTAAGAAATGCCTACCCTAATGCAAGGTATTGAGCTAAGCTTTGGAAAAGAAGCTTTGAAGTCTATCGGAAAGGAAAGCAGGGACATTTAATAGCTCAAAGTGCCATGTTGTAAATGCCAAGCTGGTGATACAGAAGGTAAGCGGTATGGCTATTCAGAGGAGGGTGACGATCCTAGCCTGGAATGAGTGGCCCAAAAATTCTGGGGAAGGGGCTGGGATTGAGTCAAGCCCAGAACCTTGGGTAGGATTCAGATAAGCAGAGGGCTGGGTGCATTTATAATCACATTAATTCAGATTGAGATAATAAGTACTACCTGGCACTGGTCTTCTGTGTGCTCACGGTCTAGTGTTGAGACAGACAGGTGAATAGATAAATTTCGACACAGTGTGGTAAATGCACTCATGTAGGGATTGGAACAAAGTCCTCTGGGGGCACAGGGACTGTTGGATTCTGACGTAAGCAAGGAGGGGTTATTTGGACTGCACTTTAACAGTAGGTAGGGGCTTGCAGGGCACAGAGGAAGAGAGGCATATTAGATCAAAGAAAGCACTCCTCCTAGACACAGATCTGGAAAGAGCAAGAAGCCACCATGGCAGTGACAAAGGGCTGGGAGTGAGGGGTGTGGCACATGGGGTAGCAGATTGTGAAACGTCTTCTAAGACTAGAGAAGGACTTGCTTTTTAACTTGTAGGAAAAGCGGAGTCAAAAGAGAGGTGTAAGCCACAGCCTGACATTATCAGTTTTGGTTTCTTACAAGAAAATGCATTAAGCCTGGTGGTGGAGGGACCAGCTGAGACTGAAAGCTACACAAGGGCAAAGTTGTGTTTAATCCCTCTTGATGTGCTTAGCACTATCAAATAGTAGGTGCTCTATAATCTTTTTCTGAGTTGAACCTTTTTGCTACCTGAATAGTCTAAGGAAATGTTGAGAGCCTAAGTTAAGGTCTTAAGCAGTGAAGGTGGAAAGGAGAAGCCAGATTTGAGTGAGGGTTGTGAGATGGAACACATAGGGTCTATTGTCTGATCAAGTGTAGTGGGAGGTGATTAGGGAGAAGAGAAAGTTGAAGAAAATGCCAAAGCTTTTCACTTGGGAGATGAGATGGATTTATCATGAATTAAAACAGAAACCGGGCTTCCCTGGTGGCACAGTCATTGAGAGTCCGCCTGCTGATGCAGGGGACACGGGTTTGTGCCCCGGTCCAGGAGGATCCCACATGCCGCGGAGCGGCTGGGCCCGTGAGCCATGGCCGCTGAGCCTGCACATCCGGAGCCTGTGCTCCGCAGCAGGAGAGGCCGCAGCAGTGAGAGGCCCGCGTACCGAAAAAAAAAAAAAAAACAAAACAGAAACCACTGGAGGCACTATGGGTTCACTTTTGGAAGTCTACATGTTTTGTTTCAAGGGTCTGTGAATTTCATGCTCAACCACATCCAGTGAGCAATGGGAAATATGGGCCTGGAGAGTGAGGCTGAGATTGAGGTCGGGGATACAGGTTGTAGAGTCTTGAGCAATGAGTAGATGGGTTGGAGGTAAATGAGACCACACTGGAATGGCCACTCTCTGAGGAATGGATGAGGATTGTACTGGATTGAATAGTGTCCTCCTCCTGGCAAATTCATGTCAACTCAGAATCCCAGAATGTAACCTTGTTTGGCAATAGGGTCTTTGCAGATATAATTAGTTAAGATGAAGCCATACTGGATTAGAATGGGCCCTAATCCAATGACTGGTGTCCTTCTAAGAAAATAGAAACGCAGATACACAGTGCAGAAGTCCATGTGAAGACAAAGGCAGAGATTGGAGTCATGCGTATATAAACCAAAGAATGCCAAGGATTGCCACCAACTACCAGAAACTAGGAAGAGGTAAGGAAGGACCTCCCCTAGTGCCTTCAGAGATAGCAAGGTCCTGATGACATTTTGATTTTGAACTTCTCATCTCCAGAATTGTGAGGAAATATACTTATATTGTTTTAATCCACCTAGTTTGTGGCACTTGGTTATGGCAGTCCTTGGAGACTAATACAAGGACCACGCATGGACCCTAGAACCTGACATTTACGAGTAGCAGAGGAGGAGGACCCCTGAATGAGGCAGAGAAGGAATAGTCCCAGGGGAGGAAGCAGTCATGTGAGCACAGGCGTGAAGTAGCACAAGCATGGTTTGATTAGGAGAGACGATTTATGTCAAGGGATGGTTTAGAGATAGGGTCCCAGAGGTACTTAGAACCAGTTTGAGGTGCACTTCTGTGCGAGATGCAGGTCTGTAGGCAGCCTCTGACCATTGAGGACAGACAAGGGGTAGGATGGGTCTGGGGTATTTCAGTGCTTTGAATCTTCTGTCTCTCATGGTCAGCCTTTCCCCACCTTGCCTCCAAACTCACACTGGTCTCCCCTATTATGTAAAGGACAAAACAAATGGCCCTGGGTCTAATCTGCTGACCCTTCACACCTCCCTTTGCACCACTGCCTCCTTTTCCTCACCACTCATTCTCTGGAATTTGATTTCTCTCCTTAGTTTCTCAGTTAGCCTTTAACTCGTTAAATCCAGGGTCTTTTCCCCTCTCCTTGTTTTCCTTGACCTCACTGCATCTCTGTAGCATCAACATTTCTGATCTTCTCTGCCTTGTTGAAAGTTTCTCTTCCTATGAATTCTCTGCTGTTCTATTATTCCAGTTCTTAAATTACATCTCAGTCTCCCCAGGATTCATTCTTCCTGCTGCTGCACAATGTGGACTAGATGATTCTTTTGGTTTAACTATGATTTCTAGGATTGTCTTCCTTCCTCCCACAGTCAGTTTATATACCTATTCATTGAATGAATTAATTCAAAACATTAATGCCATAAAAATCCCTTCTTTACCTCTGACCTCTCTCAGGCCTAACCTAATTTTGGTCAGGAGTACTGAGCGTCAATTCTAATCTGTGTCTGCTTAGAATTTCTCTTATTTTATTTAAAATGTTTCCTTAAGGAGCTCATTGAAGAAAATTTGGAAAATATGTAAAAGGAGAAGGGTGAAAAAAAATTTACCCAGTATTTCCCTTCATCTTTTTTTACCTGTAGGGATTTATTGTTTATTTTTATAAGCATAGCTAAAAGCAAATGTTTAATATTTGTCTATCTATAATATATAATATGTTTGTCTTCTATTAAATTTAATATAAGCATTTTCATGTTATTACCAATCCTCATAAATATTTATCATGGATTGCATAGTGTTCTGTTGAGAGGTTATATTAATTTTTCCTTAACCATTTTCCTATATGTTTGACATATAAGTTGTTTCTATGCTTTTCTGTTATAAATGATAGTAAATATCTTTGTACATGAAGCTTTATTTTAGTCTTAATTTTTTTTCTTAATGATACATTTCCCAAATGGACTTTTTGGATCCAGGGTATAAACATTTAAAACCTTAATATATATTGTCAAGTTGCTTGTAACAGAGTTCTACCAATTTGTACACCAGCAATCTATAAGGGTACTAATTTACCACAGCTCTGCTAAAATGTTTACTTGAATTTTCTGCTTTTTAAATACTAGACTTTTCCCCTCCAAGAACACCAATGATGTGTCTTACCGACTAGACTTATAATTCAGATATTTTAGTGATATGTGCATTTAGGGACTGATAGTAGAAGCTAAGTTGATGACAAGGGTTTGCCTTTCACTAACAAAAGCATGTTTACTTGGAAAGGAGAATCTCAGAAAAGGAAAGATCTGAAAAGAAAATTTGATATGGTTTTAGAAGCAGTCTTTTTCAATCTGTAGGACAGTATTTTGGCTTGAATTCCTCTGTAATTCCTTTGCAGAAAAGAAAATATTCTTAATTTCTTAATTTTAAGCAGAAAAACAATTCCAGCAGAGAGGGAATAACTTTCTATCTGCAGATATGAGATTCACTTATCCTTATAGAAAACATCTTCCCAGAGGCATGTACAGATGAATATACTCTGATGTGTTTCTTATCTGTTTGCCAAATGAAGTGCTTGTTTAGCAAAGCTTATATGAGAGAAGCATGCGTTACCCTAACGTAGGTATGTGTTGTTTGTGGTGTGTGGGTCGGCTCAAAACATTAATTAAATTCTTCCTGCTAGTTTATATAGAACATACTGTAAGTTTATAGAAGAGATGTTTATGTGTTTGTAGAGTCCTTTCAAAGAGTCTGAGATCTGATATGTTACAGAAAACCATCCATATCTTACCAAGTCTGATTTCTGAAATCATTTTCTCATAACTTCCTCGGTTTCTGGTTAGTGACACTTGAATAAAATTCAGAGAAAATATAGGTGCTTGATAGCACCTAATTATTATGTTCTGTATTCCCAACTTTTGGAAGAATCCAACCACTATTAATATGCTAAAAGCTAAATTTTGTAGAATGTTAAACATTCATGAAAGGAATGATGAAAGAAAGGATAGGTTTCCTGCCAGCATTGCGGTCAGCAGCAGTACTCTGGCCTGATTACTTAAGCCGATGTTTTTCCTAAATCAGTCATGAATCAGTAATTATCAAGTTTTGCAATACTAGGCAATTCTCCTGAGAACAGCAAATGATTTGTAATGTTAAGTTGATAGCTTTTTGAAAAAAAGAAATGTTTTGGCTCCTCTTGATGGGTTTCCCTGGGCACTGGGCAGAACCCCTATTGATTTAATGGAACTTTGTCTGTGGACGCTTTGTAGATTGAGCTTTCCTACATGATCAAATAGCACATATTTGCTTTCTTTCCCCACAAAAATAAGAATGCTGCTGGTGTGTGGTGTTTTGGTTTCGCTTCCATTCATTTGGCTTAGCCATTTAAACCACAATTTAGTCCAAAAGGAAAAAAAAGTCACAGATGCAAATTCCTGAATTAAAGGTTTTTTTGCTTTAATTCTGTTTCTTCCAGAACATTTTGTGATGAACTGTTTGATAAGTGTTTTCTTCTGTCATAATATGTTCTCCTTTGTGCATTGAGATTCTAGATCTTAGAGTTGGAAGGGACCTTGTGAAAAATTTCTAATTTAGTCCCCTCCTTTCTGAAGCTCACAGGAGTTACACTGTCTCAGTGACAGAGCCTGGAATTGGTTAAATAAGGATCCAAACATGGCTCTTTCTCTTACTTGATAGTACGTTAGCCAACATGCCTGCATCGAAGCAGTTGCCTTATTTTAGATACAGGAAACCTGGAACTCAGTGGATTACATCCTTTGCAATTTGTTCTGATGTGCCATATGACACCAGGATTTTAAACAGCTTGTTCCTTTGTTGTCCAGGACCCTCATGCTGTTGCTTCTCTTTTGCGATCACCATCCTGCAACTACATATTTACACAGGAGGCCTGTATAACTCTGCTGTGTCTACTCCCTGCTTATTTCACTTTGGAGATGCTCTTTTCTTGGACAAAGTAATTTTAACATCTTAATGTTGCAGGAGGGCCCCTCAGATTTGGGGACCTGGAGAGCCCTCATCAGATGAGCTTTTCAAAATACTCTAGAATCCTACATAGGTCTTCTTCAAGGGGCTACATTTTTAGTTTTTTAGTTAGTCTATGTCTTGGGGTGCTCCTTGTCTCATAGCCATGATCTCCTTTGAGAGTTAATGGATTCTGGCATTCTGAGACTCTCCCAGACACTCTGACCCCAGGAGTTTGGTCAGGCTTTTGGTGGAAGTTGTATGTTCTCATTCTCTCTGTTTCCTCACCACCCATTCTGACAGGGGCTCTGGTATCTGAATGAGCCTAAGTCGTGGCTAATCTGTAGTACTGTGACAGTTCTGCAGTGTGGCTTCCCAGATTCCTCTATTGTGCTATCAAGTGGGAGCTGCAGAAGTTCACACAATCACAGGATTGGAAGGGAGCCTATTGGTCATTGAATGCTTGAGTCACCCCTGCAAAATCACTGCCAAGTAATTATCTAGGCTGACGGGAAACTTATTACCTCCCAAGGCAGTTCATTCTAATTCGGACGGTTCCCACTGGCGGGAAATTCTTTCTCATACCTATTCAGTGTTGATGTGTTTCCCGTATTGAGTAAAACAGAATTCCTATTAATTAGGCACCCCCAGAGTCTTTCCAGAGTTGACTTAATACTTTTGGGAGGAAAACTTATTTGCGTTTACAGAACTTGGTCGATGCTGCCCTGAGAAATTCAGAATGCAGCCTTACATCATCAACAGACCTGTAGTGGGCATTTAATGTAAAACACTTGTTGAACTAGACTGAATTATTCTCTGAAGAAAGCAGCAATGACTAGGAGTATAGTGCTTATAGCATGCGTCATTCTTTTGGCAGCTACTGCCTTGGGCTTTTACTTACTTTATATGCACGAGTCTTGCCTATGTACAGCTAGTTGTTAAGCTCCTCAGGGTGTGGACTTGTCTAGTATGTGCAGTACCTTACAAGCTTACTGATGACCTTGCATTCACAGGATCAGCTAATGTTTTGCAAGAAAGCAAAAGCGCAAGAATTGCTCCTCCTGTCACTGAATTGCTTTTCTTCTTTTCCCCAGATGATGAGTGGTAGTAGTGGTGGAGGTGGTGGTGGTGGTGGTGTGTGTGTGCGTGTGCGCGTGCACGTGCGTGCGCATGAGCCCAGAGCCAATTCTGTCTTACTGAAGGTTTTAGAACTGATCTCCCAACAGAAACAAGTTTTCCCAGACTAGCCTGCAAAAACCTATTCCTTTTCTGTCTCTGACAGTGCTGCAGCATTGGCAGATCCACATGAGGGGTTAAATTAATGCCTGGGTGTTGGTCTGGCAGCCTGACAATCACATTCCAGGAACACCCTTTTCCACTCATCTGCCTGGTGCACACTTCCTCATTCTTCCGGCCTCAGCAGGAATGTCTCTTTGTGGAACCTTCCTGATCCACCCAGGCAGAGAGATCACCTCTTCTTTCTTGTTCTTGCTGTAGAGGACTGTGGACAGTCCTCTATTTTTACACATGCTACTTTGTATATACATTATTTGTTTCTGCCACTGTCTCCTTTGTTACTCTGTGAACTTCTGGAGGAAAGAGACTGAGTCTCATCTCTCTTCGTTTCCCCTGTGTCAAGAATAGTGACTAGTGCAAAGCAGGGAGATACTCAATGAATATTTTTGAAGGAATGACTCTTAAAATATATAGATGTGGGCTTCCCTGGTGGCGCAGTGGTTGAGAGTCTGCCTGCCGATGCAGGGGACACGGGTTTGTGCCCCGGTCTGGGAGGATCCCACATGCCGCGGAGCGGCTGGGCCCGTGAGCCATGGCTGCTGAGCCTGTGCTCCGCCGCAACGGGAGAGGCCACAGCAGTGAGAGGCCCGCGTACCGCAAAAAAAAAAAAAAAAAAAAAAAAAAAAATATATATATATATATATATATATATATATATATATAGATGTGTTGTTTGTGATGACTTGGGAAATACATTCCCAAGTGCTAGAGAACCTATTTACAAACAAACCTTTGGAACATAACATTTCTTGAAGCTGGGGATTGCTTGCACTGTTTTGTGTGCTCTCAGGGCTTTGCTAAATAGCGTCCTTTCAGTTAACCACAGTAAGGGGTGTGCGGTTCGGATAAGCCATGGGCTGGAACAGGAACAAAGTGGGGCAGCCTCTGAAGATGTCCTGAGGAAAACAGAGTGGCAAGTAGGACATGATATCCACTGGGTATGGCAACCAAGAACAGATCAGGCAAGCAGCTGGCTTTACAGAGTCTAGTGGAATAAGTGGGAAGTCCCCAGAGTGGCTGAATACAGAGCTGACCCTTGAACAACATGGGTTTGAACTGCGCAGTTACATTTATTTGCGGATTTTTTTCAATACCAAATAGTACTGCAGTACTACATGATCCGAGGTTGGTTGAATATGAGGATTTGGAACTGGAGACACTGTGGAGGGTGGGGGAGGGGAGACTATAAAGTTTTATGTGGATTTTGAACTGTGTGGAGGGTCAGCACCCCTAACATTCCCATATTGTTCAAGGGTCAACTGTAGTGGTAAGAACTGAGGAAGAGGTGATCCTCAGCAGTGTAGACTGCTGACCGGTCAGCCAGCATCAGTGAATTTGTTAGCAGGTAAGAGGTATATATATATATATGAAGGAAATACTGGCAAGAGCCCGGCAAAGCTTCAAAACTAGAGGGACACTGGCCATTTATTATTCATTTGTTCTGCAAATATTTATTGAATATTGCTATAGACTGAATACTTGTATACCCCCAAATTACTATGTTGAAACCTCATCCCCAATGTGGCAGTATTTGGCGGTAGAGCATTTGAGAGGGGCTTAGGTCGTGGGGGTGGAGCCCTCATGAATGGGATTAGTGTCCTTATAAAAGAGATCCCATGTGAGGACACAGTGAAAAGACAGCCATCTATGAGCCAGGACGCAGGTCCTCACCAAACACTAAATCTTCTAACACCTCGATCTTGGGCTTCCCGGCCTCCAGAACTGTGAGAAATGAATTTTTGTTGTTTATGAGCCACCTAAAGTATTCTGCTACAGCAGCCTGAATGGACTAAGGCACATACCTATGTGAAAATGCTCCCAAGAGGAGGTGAATATTCTTGGTTAGATTATGTAGGAAAAGAAGGAAGGACCTAGTTACCAGCATTGGGGCACATGACAGGGCCGGACTAAATACTGGGACATGATGTGAATTCCTTGTTATGGGGCTAGAGTACCTTTAAATGCCTTCTGTTTCCAATCAGGATTTATCCTAGAGACAGAATGGTACCAAGTAGGGCCTGACAAACATCTCTTAAACTGATAGAACTGTATCTAGCCTACAACTGTCCAGGAAACCATTAAATATAGTTGATTGGCTATACCAAATGGCACTGCAGAGCAGAGAACAAGAAACACTGATTTTAATAACACCTTGTACTTGAAAAATACTCCACACTTACCAAAATATTTTCACGTTTCACTATTTCATGGGATCCCCAAATTCTCTGATATAGGCCAGGGTGGTATACCCATATTTTGGATAAGTACATTAAGGCACTAACACTTTAAATGGATCATCTCACTCCTGGTTAGCTAGTAGCTAAGTCACTGCTTCTTATCGTTAAGTCACTGCTCTTTCCCTTATGCCACTGATTTGCTCATGTGATGCCGTGACAAAACTCTTGGAGGACCATGTTCACTGAGAATTCAGTCCAGTTTTGATTGACTTCTGGGAAACAGGGCCTAGCTGGGTCTGAGCATTCAGGAGGATACTCTCAGCAATAATCATGAACTCAAGTATTGTTTAAGATACTTGCTTTAAGAAATATGCTTCACTTTGAATTAAGAGCGTTATTATCTATTTTAAGGAGATCTCCTTAAATTACTAAAGTAAATTAGCAATACCAGAGATGTAAAAGTATCAGTTTCTAGTAAAAATGCTCCAATTTTTGTGATTTCACCATGTTGCCAAATTGAGTTCCCACAATGGGCTAAGTTCCCATTCTAAGCCTTGGAAACATGGCGGTAAACAGAACAGGCAAAATTCCCTTTGTCATAGGGCTTTTGGTCTAGTTGGGGAGGGGGTGCTTGCGCAGGAGACTCACAGAAACCAGATAAAATAGAAAGTATGCCATATATTGATAAATGCTATAGAGAAAAATGCAGCAGGGAATGGGGATGGGATATGCGAGGGGTGGGGAGAGGTTGCAATTTAAAATATGATGGTTAAGGTAGGCTCCAAGAAAAGCTTGAAGGAAATACATCTCTATATACTTTAAAAACTACAAAATAAAAAATTGGTAAATATCCAAACTAGCTATCAATAAGTATTAATGAGTACATACACACACGTATACACACGCGCACACACACACACACATACACACACAAAACCTAGCATTTACTTTTCAAATTAACTCTCAACTCTATTCACTGAGAAAATGAAATAAATTTGATTTTGTGTTTTTGTAGAACTGTAAGAATATGGAATTTAGCTATCACTAATCCCTGCTTTTTTGTTTGCAGACCTCCCACTGTTTTTAGCTCAGTGATAAAATTCCACAATAAATTTTGACTTGAAAAATTTCAGGATATCATGAAATGGGAATGACGAATGAAGGCTATGAGATGAGCAAATATTTGGCAAATCCTTTAAAGCACTTAGAATAAGCTTTGTTAAGTGTGGTGGAATCAAATGATCATTACTGGTTTTATTTTTATCTGGGGTCAAACATAATTAAAATAAAACATTTTCTGTGGGTTTCCAAATTAGCTTAGTGATTTACTGGTCTCCAAAGATCTTTGTAGATGGTAATCTTGGCACAGAGCTCTAAAAGAGGGCTCTCTAGATCTGGAAAGAAGTTGGAAAATAATCTGTTTAAAAACAAACAAAAAAGTCCCAAGAAACACAATGAGAGAATTGTGACATATTGAGAATTCAGTTTAAAGGTGCTATCAGTGATTCTATGGCAGGCTGAGCACTAAAATGCCCAGTTTGTCATGGTTTAGAACCGCAAAGATCAAGGAGAAAATGTTGTAGCTGCCCTCTTGTGGTCAGATTGGAGGTTTTTGCCTCTGTCTCAATACTTTGAGGAAACAATGTTATTGCACCCCATGCTACCCCCACCCCCCTAGCTATACATGAAATAATGTAAGAGTAATAAAACATTTCAAGTTTTCAGATGGGCTCAAAGACCTCCCCGCTTCCCCGCTAACCACAACAAGACCCGTCAAGTTAGTCAACACATACTTTTCAGTTGAGCAAAACCCCCGGCTATTGGTAGATTATATTAAAACTGTGTCCTCTTTCCACCATACCCCAAGGGAAGCCACATGAGATTTCTGGGAGAATTTTAAAGATGATATCCTTAAGTCTACAAATACTTTTTTGAGGGGGAAGTGGTGGGAATTAACAGCAGAGGCTGATACAGGAAATAACAGGAAGCGCTTTGGTACTTCTCAGCTGGATGATCAAGGCTAAACCACTTAACTTGAGAGCTTAAACTTCAGTTTCTTCCAATGTAAAATCAGAGAGTTCAAAGGCAACTTCCAATATCCCTTTTAGCTCTAAAACTCTATAAATAAGTGAGCTGATGGAGAGGCAAACTGCTCTTTGGTATCTGGGATTTATTTCCTTTCTGATTATGTGGTTTTATGATTAGTGAAATAAAGAGCCATTAGGGGAATTGTGTGATGGAAACTTTGAAAATTGCAGGGCGATAGCGATATTTATAGAAGTGTCCCATTCATACAAGTACTGAATTTATTAACTATCTGCTATGTGCTGTGCATTATTCCAGGTACAAGTAATGCAATATTAATAGAGAGAAGGAGAATCCTTGTCTTCAAGGTGCTTATAATTTGGAAAAAATTAAATTCATTCATTTTTATGTGGCTTTATATAGTTTACTTTTATGTTCTTATGATTCTGAAAATAACAAGGGGAACTTACCTTAAACTTTGAATATCTCCAAAGATCTTCTAGGTGGGATGGGCTTGAAGCTGAGCAAAACTCCCAGAAAACTTGGGCAAGACCTGGGTCTGGAATCAAAATTTCAAGGTCAAGGGAGTGTGCCTTTTGGTGAAGCTTCCAGTGGAAGAGGTGCCTGGCTATGCTTTGGTCATTTTGAAAACTGTTCTTCCATGAGCCATTTTTTTTTAACCTAAAAGGAAATCCTAATAGGTCCTATATCTTTTTGGTAACTGCCTTATTTGTGCTCCGTTTCATACCATGCTTTGGAAGGGTCAATTCAAAAAGAAAGAATATATTTTAAATAATTTCTAATTTTATTTTAAATTTTAATTTTATCAGGCTAAGATTGTTTTCCTTGTTTTGTTTTTTCTTCAAGTCTTTGTGCATGCTCTGACATCTAAAGTAGAGAAACAATCATAAATTTTGAAATATTAGTTGTTTTGGATGTGAGAAATCGTAAGCTATACATTACTAAAATGAAAGTTGACTTATTAGTTATACAGATATACACATGTGTGTAATGATCAGGTTACAGGATCTTGATAAAAATGCTTATTCCAGATTACAAGGAGTTCTGGGAGGACCTCTTGATGACACAGATTTTTTTTCCTGTTGCCTTGGTATTTTCGGAATATCTTACACATCATCTACTATATGTGTCTTTGTTGTAAGTTGGAGTTTGGTTAGATAGAACATTTGAACTCTATTCAACTTGGCAGTGCAAAGAGCCTGGAGTCCAATGATTTGTCTTTAGGGCGGTGTTTAGGGAATAACAAAATATTTCAGAATCATTAAGGGTATTACAAGAGGGAATTTGGGAGTGGTTGAAATGCTTTGTGTACTTCTAAGAAGGCAGGATGAGAGAGATTAGAGGAGGAAAATGGTTTTAAAAATTTCACTTAGAGATTTGTAAATATAGTAAGCATTATTGCAGGTTCATAATAAAATAAAATGTTCATAAACTGTTAAAAAGATGAGGCTTTTTCTGTTCTCAGTTTAAAAAAACTGAAAAGGTAAAACAGAAAACAATACAGATGTTACAAAGGCAGGGTCATTGATAAGTAATATTAGAGCTCCCTCCTGACCAAAGATATATCTGTTATGAAGACTTAAATACAGGGTGTGTGATACCATTTTGGTACAAATAGTGATACCATAGATTACTTCTTTAAACATTATTTTCAGGTAGATAGGCTCTGAGGAAGGTAGTGTGAAGTCTTAGAAAGAACACAGACTGGGTTCAGAACATGCTGGGCAGTTGGCTCTGTGGTCTAGGATAACATTTTCACCTCAGTTTCTTTACTTGTAAATTGAGATATTTCTCTTCTCTCATAAGCTTATCCAGAGAAGGCTCCATGCCTTCCCCTCCCTACATTTTCCAGGTTTCTAGAAGAATTTTACTATTTATCTGTTCTCTGAGATCATGCCAATCAGAAAGGCCTAAAGAGTTAAAAGAAGAGAAAAAATAGTTTAGATGGTATTATTTGGGTTAAGCAGTACATGAAAATTTAAACTACCTCTCCTAGCTATGCCAAACAAAGAAGAATGTTTTTAATAGTAAAGGCAAATGGATCTTAGCCCTATGACCTATAAGGAAACCTGTTTTTTTGGCTTTTTGTTTAGGTATGGGGATGTGGAGAAGAATAGCTGGTGTTTACAATTCCTGCATGTATGGCTCAAAGGCTTGTCTAAGCATAAGCAAGTGATTGTGATTTGAACCCGGTTGTTGATTGCTTTTTACTCAGACCTGTTTCCTACATGCATTTGTTTTTTCCTGTCATTCAAACATTTCAGTGATTGGGTGTACATTATTGAATGTAGTTCTTCTGTCTTTATGGAATGTAGTTCTTCTGTCTTTCTGTCTCTATGTTTAGAGCACTGCCTAATTCTGGATCACAAACTCAAATGCATGTGCAGGTAAAAAGCGAAGCACGGTCCACCTAATACAACTGTGAGCACTGGCAACTGTGGTGAATTGGAGAACATGTGCTCAGTCCAGAGAGTAGTCACCAGTCAGCAGCTTGTTTCGTTGAAAATATGGGCTGTATATTGCCAGGATCTCCCAAATTTTTTTGAGAGAAGTCAGAAATATAGGCTTCAATGTGAAGTCTCCTGATTTTTACACCACCGTGCAAACCAAGCAGAGCTTGTTAACTGAGGAGTGCAGTTTGTATACTCTGATTCCAGCTGAGATTAGCGCCTCTTTGTTGATTTGCCTCTTAGTTGGGTGATGAATAAGAGCTAGATAACCTGGGAGAAATCACAGTCCCACCACATACTACCTGTGTGATCTTGGCAAGTTACTTGGCAACTCTGTCCCTAGGTTTCCTCATCTATGAAATGGAGATGATAATAACAGTACTTATAGGGTTTGAGGGAAGAATCGAATGAGTTAAACTATGTAATAGTGCTTGGGATGTAGTAGGTTATATTGAAGTGTTTAATATTATTAGAGCCTCTTTCGTGTCCTCTCATTAGGAGGCTGCACCCTCTTCCTATGAGGCCTGGGGAGGGAGAAGGAAAAAAAAAAGGAAACAAACCTTTATTGAGCACTTCCTGTGTACCAGGAATTATGCCAGATTCTTTGTATGACATTTTCTCAGTTTAATACTCAGGTAGACTCTTGAGCAGGTTTTTTCTCATTTTACAGTAGAGAGAACTGAGACTCTATGAGATTCACTTGTCCAAGGCAGAGTTAGGATTTGGACTTAAGTGGATCTGATTCCAAATCCCATTGTTGTACCAGAAAGCTTTCCATGCTTGACCCAGGGAGATTTGCTGTGAATTTGATGCCTGACAGGATCTCTTTCATAAAGAGATTTAAGGGATATTGCCTCCTAAATGAATGAACTTGGGTCAAGATTAACCAGTGAGAGTTTTGTTACCCACAAACCTACTACCCACCCTCTACTTCACCCTCCAGGCAAGCCTGAGCTCCTTGAGGGCAGAGACTGGGTGTCTGCTCTATCTGAAGCTCCCAGCATATTCAATGAATTCAAGTGTTTATAAAGGTATGAAAGAGGGACTCAATATAGAAGTTTCTCAATCTACACAGTTTTGGGGAGTCGGACATGACATGTGACAAGTCTAGCCAGGCCAGCATAGGACCTTAATTACTTCACTAAAAGCCCACCAAATGTTATAAAACCTTTGCCCTCTTTCTTAATAGTGTCCTTTAAGATGTAAGTGAATAGAACCAGACTGGATGGAAGGAGTGGAGGTGTGTGTGAGGAGAAGGAAGAAAGAAGAGAAAAAAGAATGAATGGGAAATCTGTAGAGATAAAGAGAGCAGGTGGTAAGCAAGGCAAAAGCCATTGAACAAATGTCCTGTCAGCTGCACAAAATGATCTTAGGCTCAGATGAACTTCCCAAATTAGGACAGAATCAAAAATTACACACAACAGTTTCTTTGGAAAGCCTTTTCCACCTCAACATGCTGTTTTCTGCTGAAAACAGCTTTTGTTTTTGGTAGATGGAATAGAGTATGAGAAGTTTCCTTAGAAGAGTAACTGCTATTATAAATCACATAAAGTCTTTCCCAATTTGGGCTTAAGTCACAACCATCTACAACTCTGAAGCTGAAAATTATAAAAATCTTTCTTCTGGCTGGTGATGTGTTTTTAAAGGATTTTAATGCCTCTTCCACGTGAGAAGTTTGAATGTCCATAGATCTTGCTATCCTTGCCTCATTGACTCAAATGTGTTAGGAATCAGTGAAAGTATCAAAACCACAAACTAAATGATTAATAGGTCTGTTTTCAAGAACCAAGTGGAAACCAAACAGGCAAGTAGAAGTACAGTTCCCACTCTGTCCCTTTATCACTTTGACCTCTGTCTCTCACTAGGTGGAGGGTATTGTCAGGTCTACCGTGTCATCACTTTGCTGCTCTGCTTTATTCTATCCAGATGGAGTGCCAAGGCCAAGGGTCAGGCAGGCTCACAGATGGACCTTTGGAACTAATCCAGATTCAGAGCAACACTGAACCCATCCATCCAGAGCCAAAGGTTCGTGTCTGAATGAGTGTCCAGCAAGTACTTTTCAATAAGCCTACTCTAGAGTATTGTTATTTTCTGACCGAAGGAGCTCTGGCAAATTACTTAACCTTTCTGAGTCTCAATTTCCTCATCTGTGAAATGGAAACAATCCTAGAACCTACCTCAAATGTTTGTGATGATTAAATGAGTTGGGTTTTTTTTAATATTTATCTGGCTGCATTGGGCCAGTTGTGGCATATGGAATCTTTTGTTGTGGCATGTGGGCTTCTCTCTAGCTGTGGCGCTCCGGCTCTAGAGTGCACGGGCTCAGTAGTTGCACGACACGGGCTAAATGAGTTTTACAGCATATAAAATACTTAGAGCAGTGACTAGCACATGTTCATTAATATTGTTAATATTAATAAAAGGTTTTAGAGGTGATATTGATCACAGCGGATGATCATGTTTGCATTGGAAATAACCTTTTTTGAAGTGCTTTGATTTTGCAAATGATTTTAAAAGGCCCTTGGTATGAGATCAAGCACCTTCATTCACCACTCTCCAAAAATTAGCCATTTCCATTATGGGCAGACTTCTATCCTTTCTTGTGAATTGTCCAGACTTCCAAAATGGGATGTAATATGGTCTTGTTCCTTGGAGGGGAAAATGGTATAACTGTACAGCAACTATATGTAGATAAAGCAGTGATTGATTAGATGATTAAATATGATTTTTAAAAATAAATCAAAAGGGGGGCTTCCCTGGTGGCGCAGTGGTTGAGAATCCGCCTGCCGTTGCAGGGGACACGGGTTCGTGCCCCGGTCCGGGAGGATCCCACATACCGCGGGGCGGCAGGGCCCGTGAGCCATGGCCGCTGAGCCTGCGCGTCCGGAGCCTGTGCTCCGCAACGGGAGAGGCCACAGCAGTGAGAGGTCCACGTACCGCAAAAAAAAAAAAATAAAAATAAATCAAAAGGGAATGGAATTCACTTTTTTAAAGAACTGCTTTGTTCCATTCTAGATTATTTCTCATTTTCACTAAATGGGACACAAAATTGTCAGGCCTAAATAACAATTTCACAAAGCTTGGTTTTCTAATTCATACTACAGGTGTTTTCTTATCAGTGGAAACCACCATTGTCAATTCTCAGGGACTGTTCTTCGGACATTTCTCTGTATGACCTTACTGTAGGTAGGAGAACTGATCGGCATTATAGTGGCCAAATAGAATTCAGAATTGTGCTCTACAATCACAGTTCATTTAAAATATGCTTCATCCCCAACATCTTCCCTTGGTGAAGTTGGGATGGGGCAGTACAGTACAGCAAAAGGCCACAGGCTTTAGCACCAAAAACAAGTGGATATACCACTTGTTATTGAGTGTTGAATGTAGTAATTATTCCAATAAATTTATGGAACAAATGGTTCTCAAATTTTAGCATGGATCAGAATCATCTAAAGGCTTGTTAAACATGGATTGTGGACACCACACCCAGAGTTTCTAATTTGGTAGGTATGTAGCTTGGCCCAAGAATTTGCATTTCTAACAAGTTTCCAAGTGAAGAAGGTGATGATGCTGGTCTGAGGACCATACTTTTAGAACCACTAGGATACATTAGGTGCAGTAAATTAAGTTCAAACGGTTCCAGAGTTGGGCCAGAGATTCCACAACTATAAATGGGAAGAATATTGACTTGGAAAGTTTTCTGTGAAGATTAGAGATACTGTGTAGAGGTACCCAGCCCTTAGTGGGCAGTCAAAAAATAGTAGATATTATTCCCTAGAGTCAGACAGCCCTGGGACTCAAGTTCAAGCTCTGCTGATTATTGACTGAATGATCCGTTGTAAACTCCATAACCTCTCAAAACATCATTTATTTGTAAAGTGGATGCTATTGTCTGAATTGTGTTCCCCCAGATTCATATGTTGAAGCCCTAACCCCCAATGTATGGTATTCGGAGACAGGCCTTTGGAAGGAAATTAGGTTTTCATGAGGTCATGAGGGTGGGGGTCTGACGATGGGATTAGTCTCCTTACAAGAAGAGACCAGAGAGCTTGCTTGCTCTCTCTCTCCACCATTGAGGACACAGCTAGAAGGTGGCCTCTGCAAGCCAGGGAGAGAACCCTCACCAAGAACCTAACTGGTTGGCACTTTGATCACATTCTTCTCCAGAACTGTGAGAAATAAATTTCTGTTGTTTAAGCTACCCCGTCTACATACTTTGTTATGGCAACCTGAGCTAACACAGTGGAGTTCATCCTTACCTGGTAAATTAGGGATATAATGAGATGCTGTGTGTACGGCACTTGGAACAGTGTTGGCTACCTGTAGTAGGAGACAGCTAATGAGTTTTAGCATTATTATTTACTTTCATCACTATGCCCTTTCTTCCAATTGTGTTGTAGGATTTCTTCTTATGTTAACTTTGCAAATGTGATTGTAAGCTGATTTCAGGGCATGTAGGTGAGATGATAAGTAGTGAGGGCTAATTCACATCATTGCCTTCAATATTATTGCTACAGATTATTTTTCTGTCCCAGAATCTCATCTTTGGACCAGCACATACTTATATAAGAACAAAAACACTATCAACCCTCTTTCTGGGCTCAGCCTGTCCAAGAGAGTAAGCCATCTCCTATGGCTTATTTTCTGGTGATGTTCATTTTTACAGAACACACTGGTCAGTTGTCTCCTGGGTGGTATCTTGCACATGTGTTTCCCATTAAAGTAGCAACTGAAGAGTGGCAACTGTGAATCTTTTCTGGCTGGTACTCATGTTCTGTTTTCTTCCGTAATTAGCCTTGGGGTGGAAGTTTTTGGAGGAAGGGAGGGGGAGGCTTCTTTATGAATTGAAAATTAGACTTGATGTATATGACACTGGGCTAAATTGCTCAAACTTAGCTGTGATAAAAACTTCCCCTGGTTCTTTCTCTCTCATTAAAGTTTCCTCATTTGTAAGTAGATTCCTTAGGCTTTACATTTCTACAATTGTCAAGCATGTAACTTTCTTTTAAAAATAATGTTACAATATTAAAGACTTGATTAAGCTTTAAAAGTGAAAAGAAAAAAAATGAAATCAAATGCTTCTGATTATTTTAGGGGCAATATTTCATCATGATGAATAACATTATTGGAATCACCTAAACATGAGTGATTAAGCTATCAAGGGGTCACTTTTAATGGTTTTTATTATTTTACTTATGAAAAAACATTATATACAGCCATCTGGGAAAAGTTTGGCAGTTTCTTATACTGTTAAACATACATGTACCATGTGACCCAGTAATCCTATTCCTAGATTTTTACCCAAGAGAAATGAAAATTTACATTCCCAACAAAACTTGTACACAAATGTTTATAGCAGCTCTATTCATAATTGCAACAAACTGGAAATAACTCAAGTATCCTTCAATGGGTGAAAAGATAAACAAACTGTGACACATTCACGCAATGGAATACTACTCAGCAAGGAAAAGGAACAAGCTATTAAGGCAGGCAACAATTTGGATGAATCTCAAAGGCATTTTGCTGAGTGAAAAGTTACATGACAAGGGTTATATTCTTGACATTCTTAAAAAGATAAAACCATAGTGATAGAGAACAGGCCAGTAGTTTGCCAGTGGTTAAAGGTAGGTAGAGGATTATAAAGTAGTAGCACCAGAGAATTTGGGTGTGTGTGAAAATTATTCTGTAACCCTGATTGTAGTGATGGTTCCATGACTATACATGTAGTAAAAATTCATAGAACTGTACACCAAAAGAAGTCAATTTTACAATGTTAATTTAAAAAAAAAAAGATTGGTAGGGAGGAAAAAAGACATTATGTCTCTTTTAGGAACATAAGTGATTGTCCCAGAGTGTTATGCAGTGAGATTTTTAAATGTGTGTTGGGTTTAATTTATTATGAAATTTCTGTTCAGGTAGGAAATGTCAGGAAAATATTTATTTTTGATTGTGTGCATAACGAAAGGAAGGAGAAAGGATGGGTTCAGTTTTACCCATGGTTTCCACATACATGAACAACCAAAAATCATAGGGACAATATAATGAGTTAATAGTACTCATAAGTTGCTTTTTGAAATCTCTAATCCTCACCACTTATCAACTTTCTGATCTCCATTGCATTTTCAAAAATGGATTGCATTTGGATTCTGAGTCTGAGATGCTTGAGATGGGAAGTAGTTGGGTCAAAAGTTGGAGTTCACTTTCCTTTATACTGCATATCAGCTATTCATATCCTACCATCTGAAACTAATTTGTTGTGTGTAATTTATTCCATAAAGTTGCTGGAATAAACAATGCATGCACAGCTCCTTAGATGTGTATTCAGCAGGGACTTGCTTGCCTGTGTGTGATTTTCAGCTCTCTGAGAGCTTTCAGAAGTACCATCCAGCACTTGGGATGTCACGTGGGTTCTTGGAGGGCCTATTATTTATAAACTAGGGTACTTGTTGTGTGTGGTTTGTTATCTGTGACTGATGTGATGTGGGCCACGGTCCCTATTCCTAAATTGTTCTTAAGTCCAGATCAATAAGTTAGTAATGGGGAACAGACATGCCCACTCTGTGCCTCAGACAAACACAAGAGGATTGGGATTGTTTGGTCAAATGGGTGAGAAGTTACAGCATTGTGGTTTGTCACTTTCCTCCTAGGAAATGCAAGGCATCTCAGATGGTGCATTTTCCATGGTGGCAGTTTGTTTCTGGGTGTGACCTGACTTCACTGTGTTGTGGATGCTAAAGCATTTCACAAAGTTCCTCCTTGTTTCTGGGTGTGACCTGACTTCACTGTGTTGTGGATGCTAAAGCATTTCACAAAGTTCCTCCAACCCTTCCACCTCCCATCCTTATTGCCGGGAGCTTTTCTGGGTGATGACATGATATGGAGGAATAAGACACAGTCTTTCTCACAGATCTCACAGATTTCTTCACAGTCCTCACAATGCAAGCAAGTCCTTCTCAAACTACACATTCCAAACCGCATTTTGCCTCTTTTAATGGGGGCAATATGGGTTACTTCTAGAGCTCTTTCTCTCAAAAATCAATATTTTCATTTTGCCCCCATAATTAAATCAAACTATTAGGCTTAAAGATTTCCCTTCTAAATCCATACACTATTATTATCACTTTAAGATAAAGAGTACAAATCATTACAGAATATTCTAGAATGCTCTTGTCAGTTCTAGAAATATACTTTTGAGTTCCCCCTTGTAGCAAAAGGATTCCTTCTCTAGGACTCTTCTAGCTCACACTTGAACTTTGGCACATGGTTCCCTCTTGGCTGTTTTCTTGGAGGTCATTAATCCTTATGCTATTCAAAAGTACTTTTGGAACATTTTCTATATATCAGGCACTGTTCTAGGTACTGAAGAAATAAGACAAAATCACAGGGTTCATGGAGTTGGGGAAGGAAGGGAATAAAAAGGAAATGGAAAATAATTTTAGAACATGTGAAATGCTAGGAAGGAAATAAAACATGAATAAGATAGAGTGATTGTAGGCATGGGGAGAATGCATTACTTTAGACAACAGGTGGTCATGTAAGACCTCTTTGAGGAGGTCACATTTGAGCTGAGTCTATAAGTAAGAAGCTGGCCATGTAAAGATTGAGGAAAGAACATTCTAGAGCAGGCTGTTTATCTGTCAGGCACTACACTCTTCATGTTTGAGAGGTGGAGGTGGAAATTGCCTCTATTACCATTTTAACTTATAATCCCCTGAAGGAATTGTTTCTTCTCCTTAAACCTTGGGCTGTGTGGGTTTGGAAGTCCTAGTGTCCAAGAGAGGACACCACCACTATGGAATATAAATCATTATTCTGTGAAACTGGAGGTTGCTCTTCTGTAGCTGGTCATAGGCCAAATAAATGAGTTGAATAGGGATGTGGTGGGAATCCTCATTCTTGCTTATTTTAAGTCCTTCATGAAGGCACTAATCTCTGCAATCCCTCCAGGAATGAGGCATTGATTTTGGTTTATTATTTTCCTAGGAGAGGCAATTCTAGTAACTTCTACTCAGCCTTTCACACCATAGTAGCCAATTATGGTCAGGGAACCAATGTGGGAATTCTGCCAGTTGTTGAGTACATCTATTCCAATTATGCATTCTGGAACTCAGGAAATAACCACAGGATACCCACTGGGCCCACTGTGAGACAGACCTGAGCTAAAACTCTATTGATCATCTTACTTCCAGCCCCTTCTCTGACTGGTGGACTACTGTGACATTTTGGTTCTTCTGGAATTAGTGTTAGTTCAAAGCCAGTGTCCAGCAGTCCCCAAAAGTTCTGATTATTACCTTTCCCTAAAACATAGTTACCCTGATAAAAGGCTATAGGTCCCTTTGGGTATGGCTGAGAACAAGATTAACAGCATAAATTTTTGACAGTATACTGGGGTCCTTCCTCAAGGTGGTCTGTCCTCCCCTTCATTCCTGGGAACTAAGAATCAGATTCTTGTTCTGTAAACTGGCTCAGGCTGGGAATTGATTGAGGGTCGTGACTCTGCTTTTGTGATTCATGTTAGATTTTTGTTCACTTGACCTAGAACTTTTCTGCTTATATAGATAAGTGGGAATTTAGTAGCCTTCCTATCTATTTCACTTCTAGGAACACCATGATTAATCACCCAGTGCCATAGGTCTGCAGGGGTCAGACTGTCCTGAATGCCACTTTGACTACTGTCCATTATGGAAACCACGCCCACCCTGCCTTTGGTGGTTGAATGCTGCCCTTTGACCCTTGCCACTTGGGGATTCAATTACTTCCATCACATTTAGGTTTCCCAATTCAGTGATTACAGTTCCACTGTTAGGTCTGGCCTACAGAGAAGAGCTCTTCAAGGATCCAGGGTTCCCTCATGAATTCATTTCTCACAGTCATGGTGAAAGGTATGCCTCTGGACCATCCCAGGATGTGTGAGGTCTTAAATGAGAAATCCAGTCGAACATTCTAATCTCCCTAAGTCTTGAAATCCCTTCCTCTACATTAAACCAAAGCGAGTCTGGCATTTCTAACTCACTCACTGTGAACCACGTTTTGGTCCATGTTTTAGGCAACCAACTAACCAAACAGACTGTTAGAACCCTTTCTAACTCCCCGAGCTGCAACAATAGATGCAGACTCTTTACTTAGTGAGCCCATATCAGTAAATTCGGCCTGATTCAACTTTACGTTTCTTCTGCCATTATCCATTATCTTATTATCCATTCCCACACATATTCCCTGGATTTCTGATTGTGTAAGTTAGAAGACTCAAGTAGTTCTTTTGAAGTGTAGTGCAGCTCCTTATGGGTCACACTTTGTACCTCACCTTTAGGGGCCTGTTGGGACTTGTGTCTAGTTATAGATCTAGAAGCAAAGAGGGGTAGTAAGGGTAGGTCCTGAGTACAGTCAGCATCGTCTTGCATGGAAACTGTCTCAGTGAAGGCCATCACGGATTCCTCAGGCAGTACAGGGTTAATCCCCTCACACTGAGGGGGCTGGCTGGGGGTGAGAGAGGTGGAGAGGCCACCCCAATGGCAAAGAAGACTCCTCAGAATATAGGGGCTCAAGGTCCCCAGCTTCATCAGGGTCTTCTCACAGGTCCCCATTCCAACTTTCAGGATCCTATTCCAATCAATCCAATCCAAGAGTTGGATATATTGGTCTAGAGCTAGGGAATAGTAAGAGTGAGCAATATATGAATTGTGATTCATTAGCATATAGATAGTATTTAAAGATAACCCCAAGCCCCTCATGAGAGACCCTAGATAGAGAAAAGGCCTGAGGACCTAAATAGGAAGGTTTCTAAACTTTCACATTCAGGAAAGAAGAGTTTTCATGCTCTGGAAAGAAGAGTTAAAATGCTATTTTCCAGTACAACCAACTCATTTTTTTCAAACAATTACTAAGAGCCCATTGTGTGCTAGTAAATCTTCTAGGTGCTAGGGATATCACAGTGAACACTACATGGTCCCAGCCCTCAAGCTACCTACATTCTCGTGAGGAAGACAGACAATAAAAAACCCAAACAAGTATATAACCAATGTCAAGTAGTGATAGGTACTGTGAAGAAAAATAAAGCCAGGTAAGGGGATAGAGAGTGATAGGCTGGGGAGGGACAGGGAGGGGAATGGGCTATGTTAAATAGAGTGGTTGGAGGAGGTGTTTTTGAAAAGGAGTAGAGACTTGAAGTGAGATAGCTAGCTATGTGAATGTCTAGAGAATGGAGCAGAGTTGGATATGTCAAGCAAGGAGGAATGGAAGGAACTGACTGAAAGGGAGGCTAGGAGGCTGATTCTGTAGGGTCCTGAGAGGGAGATGGAGAAGCAAGGGGAGAAAAGAAGAGGACCAGAGGAGGAGAGGGGGAAAGGGGGGAGGGAGGGAGAGAGAAGGAATGAATGACTATGAGTAATGTGAATGAATTGGGAAGGCAGGAGGAAAGGAGACGCAAAAAGATGTAGAGAAAGCCAGGTGGGCTGGGGATTTTATTGGCAAAGTTTAGAGAATTGAGCTTGAGAGGCTCTAGAGCAAGTATGGGGCCATTAAAAAAGAACAAGAGAGGAGATGTCTAAAAGTATTGCTGAAAGTTATGAATTGTTTTTCCTTTGATGTTCTTCGTCAGATATGACAAGATGATTTTTACAAGTACTTATGGTCATTGGCCTTTGTTTCTTTTAATGTAATACTCCACTGGAACTGGGCCTTATGGTGCATATTTGGGTTATGTTTAAATTTAATAAACCTTAAATTTATGTCTCACATTACCTGCAGGAATGACTTCTCAGAGATCCTGCATAGTAGCCTTTTCTCCCTTTGCGGAACATATTTACCTGAGCCTATGAAAAAATATATAGTACATGTATAGTACACAGTATATAGTATGTAACTGATTAAATTGCTCATCAAATTTATTTATTTTTATTTTTTAAAAATGTATTTATTTGTTTATTTTTGGCTGTGTTGCGTCTTTGTTTCTGTGCGAGGGCTTTCTCTAGTTGTGGCAAGCGGGGGCCACTCTACATTGCAGTGCACGGGCCTCTCACTATCGCAGCCTCTCGTTGCGGAGCACAGGCTCCAGATGCGCAGGCTCAGTAGTTGTGGCTCACAGGCCTAGTTGCTCCACAGCATGTGGGATCTTCCCGGACCAGGGATTGAACCCGTGTCCCCTGCATTGGCAGGCAGATTCTCAACCACTGCGCCACCAGGGAAGCCCCAAATTTATTTTATAATTATCCACAAAAGTTGTATTATTGCTTGTATACAATCATGTTTGATCCATGTTAAAACATATGTATTTCAGGACTGTTACTCCTCTGAAAACTCTTGATTTTACACAAAATATTATAAATTGGTTTTCAGACTTCTCCCTTTACTAGAATGGAAGCTCCATTAGGGTAGTGACTTTTCTCACTGCTGTATCACAGGTGCCTAGAATAGTAGCTGGCACATAATAGGTGTTCAATAAATATCTGATAAATGAATTCATAAGTGAAGCAAAATAAGATTGCTTATCAAACCACCTTGACCCGTAAAGCTAGAAAATGCTGGAAATACAAATGAATTTAAGCTAGTTGAGAGTATACTTAGTTATAATATGTTATCTTTTATAGTAATTGCTTTGTAACATTTTCTTTCTTATAATATTTACTTTAGTGGTAAATGATGGGAAATAATCTCTATTCAAATAGCAATACCTATTTAAACTCCATAAACTCTTAAGTTAAAAAAAAAAAAGATAAGCAAAGATGGCAAACCAAATATATCTACTCACTTTTCTCACGTTATAAAAACAATCAGCAACGTTTACGTTGTTTTATTTAGTACCTATTTATTCAGCAAGGAAGATACAAGTGTATTATAGGCATAAACATGGAACTAGATTAACTTCTCTGGTTCCATGAACAAATCTATAAGAGTGGTAGGCTAATGATAGGTGTTTTAGCATCTTGGGACCAAGAAACATTTCTCTTTAGGGTTTAATTAAAAGTGCTTATTTTATTGTATAACCATAAATACATCACAGCAAATCTAACTTGAGGTGTTCACTGATGCTTGTTTAGATGCTGAAGGCAATGCATTAGGAACTGATGGTGACTGATTCTTATCCAATCAGTTCCTGATGCAGTATCTGCGACATCAAAAACTCTGCAATAATTATATTAAGTATCATTTATTTCTGAACACAGCAACTTTGTTCCCTTTTATTCCTACATATGAAATTTGCAATTAAGTAACTCTTTTTAACATGTCATATGAGAAATCAATCTGAAGTCACACTAACAAATAATTTCCCCAATTTACGAAGAGAGATATAATAAATGTAATGTGTATAACACTCACTTAGCACAATCATTTATTTCATGGCAAACTGGTGTGGATAAGTATTTTTTAGAGAGGGTTTTTAAAAATAGCTATCCTTAAGCCACTCATTCTTGTTTTTTAATGATTATCTTTAAAATATTAAAAAATAAGGTGGATTTGAATAAGACCATCTAATGATCACTTAATTTTAGATTCATGATTAGGATAAACTACATATACATTTTCAAGATAAGTTTATTATGTCTTTTAACCATTCTAGAATTCTAGCTCGCTGAAATGATATGGTTAGAATTAGAGTTAGTAAATATAGGAGGCGTGTGACACCAGGAAGAATGCCCTGGCCAAGAATACAACGCCAAGAATGTTACTAGTTTCTTATTGATAATTTTGCACGTCAGCCTTTAATGATCTCATTAGAAAATTCTAGCTAGTCCTCTAGAATTCCCCCAAATGTAGAATAAATGAAGGGCTCTAGTATTATTTAGCAAATCTATCCTTCTGTCCAACGGAACTTCTGATTTACATGGGCTACTTTGGACATGGGTAAGAAATAATTGGGTAGGGGATTTCGAAGCAGAATAAAGGTGGAGCTGAGAGGTGGAGATCACAAAATGGAGACTGACCAGTCCACTGATTGCTACTTGTCTGTCTTCATTCATCCGGATGGCAAGTAGACCTGAGAGTTAAGCGTTCATCATATTTTTATTTTACAGATGGTGAAATTTTGGAATACATTAAAATACTCCAGGGACATAATTTTCAACTCGTATGTTTTTTTTCTAGAGTTCTTACTATGATCAAATATGTTATTTCAATTGCTTAACAGACATTTCCTTAAGGTTTATATACTTTTCATAGAGAGTACTTCTGCAAAGCTAAAGGACTTGTAAGCAGAATGGTGTTGGGGACCCTAAAGACTTCTGCTGGAGAAGGAATTCTAGGAGAAGAACTCAAAAAGTCAGTCCATTATGATAGTTCCCTATAACTCTCATGGTCTCTCTGTAAGTATAGTTTTGTTTTTTGCAACTAGATTTGACAGATTAGGAAACTGAATTAACAACTTTTGCAGTAATTGGAAAATTAGTATTGTGTCATTTTGTAAACTAGGAGGAATGTGATAAGGAAATAAAAATATGTGAAGAACAGGGTCCCTCAAGATTTGATTGTTGCAATATGTTCTGTGTGATCTCCTCTATGTAGTGTCATTTATCAAAAGTAACTGGATAGGAGTCCAGTTGCCCACATGTCAGGATTCTAGGCTTCTATTGACTATTTGGAGTACCTAGTCTAAGACTGTAAGTTTTGAAAGCCCTGAGGACTGGGATATGGTGGCTGGGATGGTTAGATATGGGAATATCATTTTTCATTACAAACTGCTACAGGAAATTGGGTGGGGAAAGCGGGATTCACGGAGATGGGTGAAAGGTCCTATCTAGGCCAGTGGTTATCAAACTTGAGCATGGAGCAGAATTATCCAGCAGGCTGTTAAAATACTGTGTGCTGGGTCACACACTCAGAGTTTCTGATTTAGAAGATCTGAGGTGGGGCCCAAGAGCTGGCGTTTTTGAAAGTTTACTGGTGATATAGTCCAGTGACTGTAATTTGAGACCACTGCTCTTAGCCTGGCCCGAGACTTTGTGGTCTATTGGAAACAGGTGATCTTAAACAGGATGGCACTAAGTGAGTGTGATGATTTAGAAGGAAAAAGGCCAGAAGCAAGCACCTACAGAAGTTCAAGTTTTAGTAATTACTGGATTCAGCAATGTTGTTTGTTAGACATTATTATATTAGTACAGACCTTTTAGGGATACATTTTCAACTTCCTGTTTTCATTTCCTTTCACCCCAGAAATATCATAGACTAGAAACTGCAGTGCTTGGGATTACTTGAGTTTGGAAATGTAGCTCGTATGCCTGTGGACTATGCAAAATCATAGTAAGGGAGGACAACTCACGGATAGGCAGTCATAAAACAGGGGCATCCTAAAACCCAGGTCACAGTTTTGAGCAATCTTTGGAGCATTGTATAGGCTAAGGCCATCTTCCAGTAATTGAGTTGTCTATAATAGAATTAAAAAGCAGAGCATCACCCTTTCCAGAGTTATCTCCAGGAAGTTATTCCAGAGAGATCCTCCTGATTTGTCCATTCCAGCTGACAGACAGTCAGATAGCCAGGGGACACCCATATCTGTTCCTAGAGTCAATCAACTCCTCCCTTCTCCTAAGATTTTCACCATGCTGTTCGTACAATTCCTACTCATTCTTCAAATCTCTACCCGACCTTCAGTCTAGATGAGGTCTCCTCATCCTTTGCTCATAGCAGTTAACCACTATAATTACAATGGAGATATTTACGTGATTGGCTTAACAACCAACTCCTCCACTAGACTGAGGGCAGGGATGATTTTTTTCATGGCCCCATTCCCAGTACAGAGCCTGGTACCTCACTGGCATTAAGAACTTGTTGAATGGAAAATGAAAAGTGGCTATATTTTATGAGGAGCAGAACTTGAAGCTAGAGTTTCTTCTTGGTCAAGCATGTTGGCTGAGCTTAGCACCTTCCCCATATTTACCCCCTCCAGACCACCATGTTCACTGCTAGTGGAATGTGGGGCACAAGTGCAGCAAGTTTGAGAATATGAGTTAAATAATGCCATAACCCCCAAAGGAGAGTGTGTGTTTTTTTATGAGAAGTTTCAGCATTGAGGATTACTATGAAGAATGTGAATACATAGGCCCAAATTTGGTACCTGGAAGGGTTATCAGTCTTGATGGGCTCTAGCTGAGAATTGAGTCTGTAACCAAGAAGGGTTTCTTTAATCCTGCTCTACCTTAATGGAAGACAGCTCTGACTTGGATACAATGGCCACTTTCAGAGTTCATGGAGACCTTGCAACAGTCACTGAAAACATAGGCATTTTTATTTAATTTTGTTTTGTTGTTGTTTTGGTTTTGATATATAATATTTTTTGGAGCGGAGAGGTTGCCAGAGGAAGACAAAGGTGGCACTTTCTGGGCTTTCTACAACTGTTCATCTTCCAGTAGTGTAGCCTGGGAAGGGCCACAGAAAATTCTAAACTGGATGCCCAGAGAAGACGGACATTGTGAGCCTGGGGCTACTTTGCAGCTTTTATGCGGGTGCTGCCAGGATGTCTCTGGTTACTTTGACTCTCAGTGACTTCAAAGGCCTTCTTGGTGGCATATGAAACTTTTACTGGCCTGATTTGAGCCTGCCCACATTTCTTAACACATCCATTTGGCTGCAGAGGATAATAAATTCCTTTGATGGCATAAGGGTGGCCATCTAGCTAGCTTGTTCTCAATAATGGAATAAAACCTGCTCTCAAATTGAGGTTTCCTCACAACATAAGGCTCCCTGCAGCAACTGAAGAGCTAGGTCAGCCTCCTGAGCCTAGCGGTCTAATAGAAATGGATTTCTAATGGAAACTTTGACTTTTTAGGCTGGGACTGAAATGCTGATTTCTAGCATTAAGGAGGCTCAGTCAAGAATTATCTGGGGGAATGAGCTCAGGAGGAGACCTTTTCTCAGTTAAGAAACTGTCAGGTAGTAAGGAAAACCAGGAAATCAGTGGAGAAACCATTTGACTCTGGACTTCTGTCACTGTGGTAGGCATGGGGCTGGGTGGTGGTGGGACACGAGGGACTAGAAGTCTATACCTGGGGAGGAAGCAAGACATGTTTAGAGAACATTCAATACAAGCTTTGGGTACCACAGGTTGATGTGCACTACATGCCAGGACATCTGTTCAGGGCAAAACCAGGCAGCATTTAAAGAAGCTGTATTGGTATGCCCTCTGAACGGGGCCCCAAATAGCTACAAGCTATAGGAAGCACACAGCCACCATGGCTCCTAAGGGCAAAGCCAAGTCCAGGTCCAGAGGTGAGGTCTGATGTGAACAATGCTCAGAGCCTCAGTGAGTTGGGATCTATGGTCGGGCAGGAACACACAAGGTGGGGGATGAACAGAACATGGCCATCTGTGCTGAGCAGAAGTAGTTCAGATTTATGGCAATAGCTCAGGATCACAGATTTCGCACATGTCTAAGGTGCAGTCCTGCAGACTCACAATAAGCTCTGCCTGCTTGCTCTCCGAGAGAGGATGGCTGCTTCCACTTTGACTTACGTAGTCTTCAAGGTGTAGTAACAAGCCATGGTGTTGGTGCTGGCGATTGAGGCAAGGACTTAGTTCCCAGGGGCCCTAACAAGGTTCCAGATAGTGAGCCTGTTGTACTCCATTTTCAGTTAGGGCTGGCATAAATTAACCCCATCTAACAATACCTTGAATGTCTTACTGGTAGAGATGCCAAATCCTCCCTTTATTTTGATGCTAATAACTACCAGCATGCAATTCTAGAATTTTGAAGTTAAAAAAAAAAAAGGTCAAATTCTATATGGCTGAAAAGATAGGTGATTTTTTTTTCTTAAAACAGTAACACAGCTAATTAGTTGCCAAAAGGAGTTGGAGCTCCTGATTCCTCAGTTTCCTTTTTGTTCTTTCATCCTAGCTCTCCTCTTGGTGAGAATTGCTTATCCTATGGTCTATACTCCTAAAGTTTATTTGCAAGGAAGTTTTTTGGAATCTACAACAAATATTTTTCTTTAGAGAAAGTTTATAAATGATTCGGTTCTGAGAAAATCCTATTTGATCTATGTTACCTGTAAACAAGTCATGCCACTTCTCCAAGTAAAACTCTCCACTTGCTTCTCAAGTCATTCACATTAAAAACCCCCAAATCCTTAGCATGGCCCACCCCATCAGTATGCCAACCCCATTTCCTACTAGTTTTTCTTTCACTCCACTCCATCCTCAGCCTTCTTGTTGGGCTCAAAAACAGTGATTCTCACCTCTGACTGCACATTAGAATCCGCTGGGTAGCTCTTAAATAGTGATGCCACGCCCCACCCCTGATCAATGTGATTTAATTCATCTGTGGTGCAGCCCTTACCATGAGCATTTCTAAAAGCGCCCATGGTACCCATATGTGTAGACACTACTGCAGACATCTACAGACAGCAACAATACGCTTACTGCATGTGCAACACAGCAACAAACAGTGCCCGCCATGTGGTAGGTGCTCAACGATTTAAAAGTTGTTTCTTACCCTATTGAATTACATTTGTTTTCTTTCTTTTGAAAAAACAATTTTCCATCCTTTTTGAAAAATTGTCACCAAGAATTGGAATTGGGATTTTTTTTAATGTTTGCGGGGGAGAAAGTGGTTATTTCAACTAACAGGAAGATATAGATGACATTGGAGAGTTTCACAGCTTTAAGGGGCCCTAATGAGCCCTGAGAATTACTATGAAGCCTTCTTCTTACTAGAGGTAAGTTATTTGCTGGCTTAGAGTTCAGTATTTGTTCTGTTAGTCCAGGAATAACTGGTCCTCAAACTGACCTCCCACTCCTAACATCAATTTCTGGCAAGAAAACCTGATGTCATACTAGTCTGCCTCAATAGCAAAAATGTAATTTAATCAGGCGACACACAGGCTTCTTCTCTTCCTGAAGATACACAGGAGCTATGTGCCAGTCAAGACCTATGAAACAGCGTCTTTAATAAGTTTTGTTGTTAAAGTTAATCTTACATTTAATTATAAATTTGCGCTACCTAATTTGCTTTGTGTTGCTGGGTGAATGAGGAAGAGAAGTGGCCTTCATTTTTTACCCTAAGGAATTACATTTGTTCTCAATCTTTTTGCAGAATACAGTTTTCTGCCTGTTTCCAGGGGTCACCAAGAATTGGAATTAGGTACAGCTCAAAAGTCTTTTGGCAACCTTAGACTGAGCCACAGTGGATTCTAAATTTCAATATCAATTAGGACAGTTGAATGCAAAATAGTCACAGAAGGTATGAGGAAGGGCCATTCAATGTGATAATCTGGGCAGCTGAAGTTTGAGGAGGGCCTGGCAGGAGATCATCCCCTTTTGCTTGGAATTTGACAGAGTAGCACCTACTAAAAGAGTGGGAGGAGTTTTCAGAAGGAAAACATTTTAGGTTCAGCTTCTAACACACAGACTCCCTTGGTTGCAGTTTTTAAAAAAGCAAGTAGCATTGAAGAAATGCTATAAATAGCACATGAATTCAGTAAAGCCTTTCCAGTGTAAAAGGACTTCAGAAAAAGACTTTAGTAAGATGAAAAGAGGCTGAGCACAAAACAGTAACCATAACAGCTTTTTTGGGGGTCATGAAATAGAAATTTGGTATTCTAATTTTGGTTGCCATGTAAGTCTTTTGATCCATGAGGGCAAAGGAAATTGCTCTGTTTAGCATAATCCCAGAGACCACTGTGGGGGATTGTATGAACATCTCACAGTTGCCAGCTGAGATTAAGCCAACTCACAGCCATCCAGGTTAGACTTGCAAGAAGGAAATCACACAAGTGCCTTGGGTAGAAGCATGGCTTTGTTCACTGAGCGTACCAGCTGAAGACTCGTTTGATGTCTTGTGTATCCCTGATTTTTTTCTTTTTTTAAATATAAAATCAATCAATTTAATTAATAAGTACTGTGGTGGTTTTAATAATGTCCACAAATTATTTGACACTTCTCCCTCCAGGAGGTAGAGCTTAATTTCCTTCTTCTTCTTTTTTTTTTTTTTACATCTTTATTAGAGTATAATTGCTTTACAATGGTGTGTTAGTTTCTGCTTCATAACAAAGTGAATCAGTTATACATATACGTATGTTCCCATATCTCTTCCCTCTTGCATCTCCCTCCCTCCCACCCTCCCTATCCCACCCCTCCAGGTGGTCACAAAGCACGAACTGATCTCCCTGTGCTATGAGGCTGCTTTCCACTAGCTATCTACCTTACGTTTGGTAGTGTATATATGTCCATGCCTCTCTCTCGCTTTCTGAATTTTTCTTGATGAAACATTATCAAGTTAGTCCTCTTGCTGAGTTGAAACCTTATTTTCACACATTTCTGGCATATGCAAACATTGCATGTGATGTTGTAAAAGTATAATCTTTGCATTTAGAAAGGATTTGTCCTATTTAATCCTTACATTATAAGAAACACAATCAAGTAGGAGGATAGGTAGATGTAAAACCAATCACTCAAAACCCACTTATAAACAAGTTTTACAAAAGATTTTGGGAATACCAAAGCCAAGCACCCTAACATAGCTCCTCAGCAAGAAAACCAACAGTTACGTAAGTGAAAAAAGTAATGACCATATACTCATCAAAGGGGCAGGTATGACAATGGGGGTCCAGGTCTTACCATTTTAGATGGTAGTTTCCATGTTTGTTCATGCTGCTTTATTATGTCTAAGTTGGATTGGGTCTTGAGCCTCAGCCCCTTTATTTAGTCCACTGGGTGGGGCTAATCATTGGTAAGAATAATGATTGAGAAAGGAGAGAGGAGGAGGTGCCCGCAGAGGTTCTCCACCACCTAATTTGGGGTATGCTTCAGAGTGCATAAGAAGCACCAGGGGGGCTTGTTACAAACGTAGATCCCCTGGACTCACATTCGGGTTTTGATTCTGTAGGTTTGGTTTGGGGGCCAGGATGTGCAATTTGGCAGGGATTTCCCCCACCTTGCCCTCTAGCTTCATTTCACACTAGATCATTCCTTCCCCTGCATTGTAGACTCCAGCTATAACAAACAGCCTGAAGTTCCAAGAATCCAATGAACTGTATTATGCCTTTGCTCATATTCAGAATGGTTTCCTATTCCTCTCTCCCTCCTGAACACACACACATACACACACACATACACACACTTTGTGTAACTGACATACAGATACTGAATCTAAAGACAACATCAGACACTGCTTCTGCTTGCCAACTACCATCTACCTCTACAAGGATTAAATCATGAGCTGCTGCAGCTGCTGACCTTCAACAGCCCCTGAAAGGTGTTCAGGGTGGAGAGCAGGAATGAGGCACTCTGTGCTCTGGAAAAACTGGCAGGAAAGGTCTTCAGATAAGTAGATATTTTCAGGAGAAGATTTCATGAGCCCAATTCTTGCATCTCCTCATATCTAGAAAAGCACTAAAATCATTAACCGTGACATCTGCTCCTCGTGACTCGCAAGCCACTGCTAACGTGTGCTTGACTGCACGTACCGCCCCTCCCCACTAAAATCATATGTAACACTGACCTTCCCCGCTACCTCTCTGGAGCAGTTTCTCAGAGCTATCTGAAATGCTCTTTCCTGGGCTATAGTTCTCATTTTGCCCCAAATAAAGCTTAACTCACAACTCTCACGTTGTGCATTTTTTTTCCAGTCAACACTCTCTTCAGTCTCCCTTCTCTGCGATCCCTTTCGACTTGTACTCTCTCTATATTGGCACCTGTTATACACAATGGTGTTTTCTTATTTTCATGTTGTCTCCCTATTAGGCCATGAATTTCTAAATGTAGGACCATGCTATTCATATTTATATGAACATTACCATATTCTCAGTCATACAATTCTCAGTATAGCACCTGATACTTAATAAGTACTCAATAAAAACTGTTGAACTAAATCAAATGTTTGTTGAAGCAAAGAATTATGAATTCCAGCTCATAACATGTCCTTGAATAACTGACATTTGAGAGAATTAGGATAGTGATAATTTGCTGAGTTAGAAAAACACCTTTTATCTGGGAAAAAAATCAGGTAGATATAGAGTTAGAAAACAATTGAGAAAGAACAAGTGAGTATCATCCTGTTTTTCATATGAACTCCTAAGTAAAAGGTTACTTTTTGAAAAATAAAAATGTCTACTCAGTGGAATTTCATATTTGAAATATAGTTTTAAGTTTACCTTCTGGAGTCAAATTGTACAGCATCAAAAATAAATAGAAGATTTTATCCTAATCAAAAAACAAGGGCCTGTCATTTCTTCTGTCTTTTCTCTCAAGGGGTTAGGATGAATCAGACCCAACTTCAAAGCAATATGCATGATAGTTCACTTTTCCCCTTTCCTCTTAATCTTAGATTTGATTTTCCTTTCTTCCTAGAAGGTTTAACACTGACAAGTGATTGTAGAGATAGCAAGAATAAAGATGTAGTTCTTCTTTCCTCTACTGGAAACCATTAGAAAAAGAAGATCATAAATGGAAATACTGTACATTGATGAGGAAGATGAGACAGCTGTGGGTGAACCCGAGACAGGGTATGTCATACCTACAACTGCAGTGGGGAGGATTCTGAAGGGAGAGCACAGGTACACACTTTGTTGCTTGGCCCACCTTACTGACTTGCTGTGATGGGCATTTAAAAATAAAAAGGAGGGGCTTCCCTGGTGGCGCAGTGGTTGAGAGTCCGCCTGCCGATGCAGGGGACATGGGTTCATGCCCCGGTCCGGGAAGATCCCACATGCCACGGAGTGGCTGGGCCCGTGAGCCATGGCCGCTGAGCCTGCGCGTCTGGAGCCTGTGCTCCGCAACGGGAGAGGCCACAACAGTGATAGGCCCGCGTACTGCAAAATAAATAAAACCATTTAAAAATAAAAAGGAGACCCGCATATCACAAAAAACAATAATAATAAAGAAATAAAAAATAAACTGGAGGAAACTGATAGAAGTGGTTTTGGTAACAAAAGTATGCTAACCTGGCTAGATAGTCCATAGGCCAGAAAAACTGAAAATATAGTGGCAGAGTAAAATATCAAGGAGTAAGCTATTTCTAACAGTGTCTATACATCCTGTTTAGAGACTTAAGGGATATCACCAAAGAAAGGGAGCCTCTAAATCCATCGTAGGATGTTTCTACAGGTACCTTTAGGAGCATTGCAATGTATGCATTTGTGATTGTAGTTCTACTGGAGGTTTTCTGTAGATTTATATTTGGATGTAACAAAGAAATTCCTGTCAGGTCATTGGATCTGTTCAGATGGTGGCAATTTTACTATTTCCCTGAAGGCCAGTGATATGTACTCAAAGCTGGAATTATTTAGATACCTCCTGAAAACTTGGAAGGATTATTCTTCTTACTGCAAGTTGACTGTAGAACATAGCATAATGTGTTGAGAAGCCTATGAGCTTCAGAGTAAGGTAGACCTGGGAGTGATTCCTGGTTTTACCACTTACTAGCTGTGGGCTTTAAAGGCAAATTATTTTGTGTCTCGGAGCCTCAGTTTCCACATTTTAATACTTGTGCATGAGATTTTTAAGAGCTAAATGTGATAATCTCTGTGAAAATGTCTACCTAGTACAGAATCTGACACACAGATACTCAATTAACTCTAGTTTTATTTTAACTTTACTACCATGTGCTTTGGTTAACTTACTTTTTCTATTTTTTAAAAAAAATTTCTAACCTCTAGATTTTAGAAAAGATACCAAAATTCCACTCCTTTTGTATGCTTGCGTCATCTTTATTTTCCTTCTTCCTAGAAAATTTTCGTATCTACTGTACTTCTGTACCTTACTCAAGTCACTGATTTATTACTGATGTACCAGAGTAGACTAGGATGTAGGTCAAAAGGTGTTTCTATTTCTACACTGAGGGACTTCTGAGTTTACATGATGTTTATGGTTTCTTAGGACCCCATGGTATCTAGAGTTGACATAAGCTATATTTATAACTCAGTTTTCTCTTCTTTGTGGATATGAGCACTCCATCACTAGAGACATGTTGTTTAGAAATCTAGTCCTCCTTCAGCCTTCAAGTCTAAATTCTGAAACGTCTCTGGTCTTTGGGTACTCCAACTCACACTGGACCTGGAGTAGTATTAATTTTGTCACATTTAGGTGTCTGTTGCAATCCCCCTTTTGGAAATTAACTCAAATAAGACAGGAAATCTATTTTAAAAACAGCTGTAAAGGTGTTGGTGTGTGAGAGGACTTCTAAGAATCCATTCAACATGATTCTCTTCTGTGTCCCAATTTCCTGGCAGTTGTGCTGACTACCTGGAGGTTCCCCGCATGAACTTCCTCTCTTTGATTTCTGGGTGGGAGTCACTCGCCAAGCGATAACCTTTTTCAGGTCTGCTTCCTTTTTACCTTGCCTTCTTATTCTTTCTGGAATTGGGACTCTGAATCCCCCGAGGTTTGAAATATAGCCAAACATTATTTATTATTTTTGTAGACTTGTAGGCATTCAGAAAATGTTTGGCTTCAAATTGGTTTCAATAAAATAGTTGGCTGGAGTTACAAATGAGCATTTTGGCTGGAATTTTGTTAAATACCAGTTTGAAGCTGAATTTTGGTAAAGCTGCCCTGAATACATCTATCTTTGTCAATGGATTTGTTTGTTTATTAAGTGCATACTTTCTGGATTTTTGTGGGAAGAGAAGGTCAGACAGAGGAGCATGAGGATTAGAAGTGATTACGAATAGAGAAAGGGATTCATGGAGAATGGTGTCTAGAGATAAGGCGTTACGAGAAGGGAGTCTGAGTCATACTGTGCATAAATGGGTGTCCAGCCCAAGGCTGAAGCCAGAACTGCCATTGAGCTGAGCTTCCCACTGGCATGTTTTCCACATTCTGAATGGTGGAGACATTTTTGAATAGGTAGTCACAAGTAACGGCACAGCAGAAGTGTAACTGATATAAAGAATGGCTCCCATAAAAAAGGCTTTATCCTTCTCTAGTTCAAGCTTCTACAAAGGCTTAAAAAGAAGCCAGCTGTACTTCAAGGGACATAATGCATCTTTCATAACTGGAGCCAAGCAGATGAATGAATAACCTCTTCAAGGAAAACCATTAGCAGGTTGGATAATGATATTGACATGAGTAATTGGAGAGAAAGAAATGAAGTAATTGCTATTAGAACAGTCTTTAGAGATTGCCTGTGTATAATTGGATTGTAACCCTTAAGACTTGGCATATGCCACTTTCCCTTTCTTAAAAAAGAAAGAATATTTGGAAGGTCCTCTGGAGACCAGAGAAACAGCAATAGCTAGCTTCAGTGACATGAGGCATTGATCATGGCTCAACAGGGCTGTAGTCGTAGTGGCTGAATCAGCTTAAACCTACCTTCTTTTGTAGAGTACACATGCAGTAAAAGAAAGAGGGAAGGTTATCCCAGAAATTTTTAGAATCTTGGACCTCTGAAGATTCTTACAACAGAGAAAAAACTTTAGTCTCTACGTTTGTCACAGTTTTATAAGACAATACTTGATTTGGGATGGTGAGGAGATGCTAAAGGCAACAAACACAAAAGAATGGAAAATGACTAGGTACTTGAAGCTTGGAAAGCTTTTGGTCTCAAGGACAGAATGATGGGCAAAGTTGGAACAAGGTTGACTTACCCATTGTCTGTTCCTTAGAGGCTGGGGCCTGGTTTGAGATTTCTTCTCACAGTGCCTGATTGGGTCCCAAAGGCTTCTTATTGAGGGTTTGAGTGCCATGCCACAATCTGGCAGGATGCATATCCTGCAGGAAGGTGGTTATTTCAGAAGCAAATGCATCCCCATGGTCAGTTTAATTGGCTAATGACCCAGCAAAATGGTGTAACTCCTACAAAAACTCAGTTTTTAAATTTTGATATGGGATCCCAATATCTGTTTCATAGGATTGCTAGGGGCTTAAATAAGACTATTTATATAAAGTACTTAACAATGCCAGATATAGAACACTTAACAAATGGTAGCTGCTATTTTATTATTCCCTCAGCATTACAGCAATTTGCACAGGTTAAGAAATTTAGTATCTATATGAGATGAAAGATGTTCACTAAATTTATTGTGGTAATCATTTCATAATGTATGTAATATGTAAGTCAAATCATGCTGTACACCTTAAACTTATACAGTGCTGTATGTCAATTATAACTCAATGAAACTGAAAGAAAAAATGAATGAGTTGACTCTATTGTCATAACAAAAAACAACCTTAGCTAATCATACTACTATTAATAACAATAACGAAATCTGCTATTTACTGAGTAATGACAAGGCCTAGCCTTATACTAAGTATTTTATGTTGATTACAACCCTATCAGGAAGGTGTCTATAGAAATCAAACTAAAAACAAGAGAATGTCCAATAGCAGTACTTTTCCATGAAGTGGCAAGGAAACATGGGTCTCACTTTCTGGAAATACAAGTTCCAGAGGTATAGTGAGAAAAGGAAAGAGAGATACAAGGCATAGTCATTTTCTAATCATATGAACCCTTCTTAAAGAGGAGTTTGAGAAAACCACTGAGCCGGCACTTGTAAAAGGACATCTGGAGGTTTGTGGGCAGCAGCAAGGGTAGCTAGAGATAGTACTGGGAGGAAAAAATGAAGGAAACATTTTTTTGCACTGTTTTTGAGATATTAAGAAAAGATCAGGACCTACTGGAGAAAACAGGGGCCCAGTCTACAGAAGAAAGCCCATGAAAAAAAAAAAAAAGCCTGAACAGGGAATATCTGATGGGAGGGAGGCCCTGAAAACAATCTCTTAGAATTGAGGTTGGAGAATAAAAGTCCTTAGGGCAAGAACTGAGGGCTGTAGGAGAGGCAGAATAAATGCTCCCTGGTGAAATCAGATATTCTGATTGTGGGCTTGCAGGTGTTTGGGGGAGGGGATGTCAGGACTCTTCATATATATACATTTGTGTAAGTTATTTTATTGAGGTAAATACACTTACAGAAAAGTGCACAAATCACTAGTGTACAGCTTGATGAGTTATCACAAAGTGAACATACCCATGTCACCACCACCCATGTCAAGAAAGAGAACATTATCATCTTTATAAATATTTACTACTCATGGTTTTTATATACTTAACTTCTTAAATGAATTTATATCCTTCTACATAGATATTTAAAGTCAAATGTGGTCAGAGTGTTTTATATATCAAATGATAAAAGAGGGCTTGTTCTAAGAATGAGTTAAGGAAAACACTTAAAATCTGTAAAATTACATAAAAGTGAGATATTTAAAAATCTGAATAAAATCCTGATTTTAAAATCATAATTAAATCCTGAAATAAGGGATAATTTTATGTTCCTCCCAAACTCATTAGGGCATTGAAAATTAGGGTTCAAAGGGGAATTCCCACTTGAAAAAGGGAACACCTGGTCTTTCTTGCTTAAAGCCTTCAAGAGCATACAGTATCCAGCACTGTTCCAAGCACATGGTGTGTTCAGCAAATATTTGTCAATAATGATAATGGCGATAAGCTACTTTTTTCTTTTATTTATTTATTTATTTATTTTTGGCTGTGTTGGGTCTTCCTTGTTGAGTGGGCTTTCTCGTTGCAGGCAGCAGGGGCTACTCTTCATTGCAGTGCGTGGGCTTCTCATTGCGGTGGCTTCTCTTGTTGTGGAGCACAGGCTCTAGGCATGCGGGCTTCAGTAGTTGTCACCCATGGGCTCAGCAGTTGTGGCTCGCGGGCTCTAGAGTGCAGGCTCAGTAGTTGTGGAGCACGGGCTTAGTTGCTCTGCAACTCTGTGGGATCTTCCCAGACCAGGGCTCAAACCTGTGTCTCCTGCACTGGCAGGTGGATTCTTAACCACTGCGCCACCAGGGAAGTCCCAATAAGCTACCTTTTTCATATAACACATAGTGATCCTTGGCTTCCCTAAGGCAATAACCTGTGCAAAGAAATATGACTTTTAGTTCTACTGAAGCTCCTGTTTGGAGCCTCAGGGGAAAGAATAATCTATGTGAATTCGTGGTGATGTTGTTTTACACACCACTTGAAATGATTTTGCTCTTTACCTCAACCCCTCCCCAAAACCAAACACAGCTCTGAGTTTTGCAGAGATGAGGGAGAGGATAGAAGGAGGGAAAGAAAATAAGAGGTGAGACAATGAGGAGAGGAAGTAAAGAAGGGGAAAACTAATGCTGAGTTAAAGCTACTCAGGAGAGGTGTCTTTGTACTTTCTTTTGCTTCAAGGAAGTAACGTTACAACTTAGCATAACTACTAAGTACACCTTTGATTAGATCACGTTTCATTATGTGCTTCTTTCACTTTGGTAGGTAATCATTTATGAGCTGAAGGACGTTCTCCATGGCAGCCACCATGGTGGGTGACCACCAAGACAGAAAATTGAAAGCTATTTTTCAAATGGAAAGGTTATCTATTTTTTACATATTGTAATATCCTTAATGGGTCCTTCAGATGAAATTTTACAGAAGACAGAGTTGACAAGCAATGTGTACATTTGACAATGAGTAATGAATTTGGTAACATTTACCTGTTTATGAGTGCTAATTCAAGCCTGGTCTTAGAAACCCCCCAAATTATCCCTGCTGTGCTATAATATATTAATGATTTGTTTTGCCTTGATTTTTAGGTTGCCAGCAGAATTAGGAAAGGATGAGGTCTGTTTCAAAATTATGTGTGAATTTGATGGTTTGTCATGTCCTCAGCAATAGAAAGGCACGATTTTAGCATTTATGCATTTGTGTTAAACTATAAATAGATGCAGAATTCATATGAACCTTTCTTCCTTGGTGCCCACTCTAGGCAGTGGATTATAACTTAGCAGCTTTGAATCTGAGTCAGCCATTTGGCTTGCATCACAAATTGAATAATTCTATAGGGCACTTTGACAAGAATATAGACCGTTTACATAGGAATAAGTGTCATATGGTGCAGAGAAAACTGAGGTCTAGTTTCAGGTTTACCACTAATCAGTTGTATGACCTGTGGCCACTTAACCTCTGGGAATTAAAATTGGGTAGTAGTTAAGATGATGGACTTTGGAGTCCAACAGAATTGGCTCAAGGCCCTTATTAAAACTCTAGGGGCTTCATTTTCTAATCTGCAAAATAGGACCATTAGTAGGCTGACTTCATTCAAGGTTGTTAGAAGGATTAAATGGGACAGTGCATGTAAAATGCCTAGCATGAAGTCAATGCTCAATAAATAATAGATTTTGAGTAAGTAGTCATTATTTTTCTTTCCAGATCTGAAATGTTAATTTCTGTGAATGATAGAGCTTCTGAAATATCTGTCAGGATTGCATCCAGTTAGGAATTTCAGGTTCCGAAGGGGTGGCACATTATAGCCAAGCTTTATTTCTGCACAGGCCCTTGGGCATTGGTGTATTTTAGTTACATATTTATTGAAAACCTTGACATCTCTTGAAAGAGGAGGAAATCTGCTACCCAGTCAGAAGAAGAAAGACTATGTGAATTCATTTGGTATAGTCCTTCAAGAGAAGCTCTTTGCTTGCCCTAAAGATGAGGGGTCTTGGGATCACCAGAGTGGGACAAAGGAACATGGCTAGGCCTGGCAAGGAGGATGGTCAAAGACATCAGGCCAGTGTCCTTTGGAGGGGATAGTTATGGGGGCAAATCAATACTTCCATCAGCATTCTTTCTTTTACAGTTTCCATATCAATGATGGGGGGGAAATAGCAAGAAACCAGGCCATGCCCAAAGCTTGCCTAGTTCACCCCAAGTATAATAACAACATCCTACATCTTTTCAGCTCTTTATTGTTAGTAAGTGGTTTCCCAGCCATAGGAAATAAATAGTAAAGAAGATACTTTGTTTTAAAGATGAGGAAATTGGAATCCAGAGAGGCCATAAGCGGAGTCAAATATTCACAATCCAGGTTTCCTGACCCATAGTTCCATGCTTGTTCTTCCATAGTACTTTGTCCCAGATGTATAGTTGTACAGATACAGATAATTTCTTTCCTTTCCATTTATGTCTTTCTGAGCTTCGATGTCTTCATTCATAAAATGGTACTGTTTATATTAGCTTCCTTACCAGGTTTGTGTGAGGACTAAATTAGATAATGTGTATAGAGTGCTTCCTGCAGTAGTAGCTATTAGTTGTTGCTATCAATATCTCCCCTTGGGAGGTTGCTAAGTTTCTAGCATCACTTTTTATTGTAGCCTGCAATTAGCCCCATGTTTTGAAAAGATTTTGTATATCAAATTGCACATAACGGTTAGTAATTTTTTATTATTATTGATGGCATTGGAGCTCCTGATCAGTAATTGCATCAATACTGAATTGATTTAGCTCCAATAAAAGCAAAGAACCCTGATATTTAAAGAGCCTCTTCATCCTTGTCTAAGGAAACGTCCTTCTTCGGGTTGTCTGAGGTGTCTAAAACATCTTGCTGATATCTAGCACTGTCTTTGCAGATTTTGGACATAGTTGGGCTCTCACTTTTCATGAATAAGCCAAACCTTATTATTATAATCTGAGTGAGTTGGTGTTTTCTGTGTGATCTAATTCAATTTTTGAATGTTACCATATTTCCATCATATCATGGGAAATTGTTGTGGTCCAGAAATAATAAAAATGAATTCAGTATGAATGAAACTGAAGATAAATTTTTAACATGCTACCAGAAGTTACTGATTAACAGGCAAACCAAAATTTCAGACACTCCATTCTGATATACAAGAACTAAATTGTGTATTTTATTCATTGTCATTAAAGGCCAAGTTCAGTTATAATTTTTAATATTTTTGGGGTTTTGTGTTTCTTTATCCTTTCAGCCATGCAATTTTTATAATATCAGAGAGGAAAGGAAACTAATTTTCTTAAGTACACAGAATTAGATCTTTTATAGCCAAATTTAACTGTTAAGAGGGAAAATTGTAAAGGATATTGAAAAAGACAAATTTATACAACTCACCTCTTATTTTGAAAAGATGTTACATAGAGAATAAGTCTTGAGTCTTTCAAATATTATTGTGTCAGTGTAAAATAATTTCATTGTGAGAGCATTTTCCTTCTCTGTGTGCAGTCTAAGTGCGTATTTTGTGCTCTTAGGAATAAATTTCCAAAGCTGTGTGAAGAATGTAGCAATAAAATCTAGTAAGAATTATGGCTCATGACTTGAATGATGTCAGTACCCTTTTAATCCTCCCAAACATGAAAACGCTTTCTCCTCCTAAATAAGATTTCTTAACTCTTTATTTCTAAGGAAGTAAGCAGAGCTCTGCAATTTCATTGGCAAAGTAAGAGTTAAAGGAAGATGTTTCATTCCATTATTAATGCTTATGTTTATTACTAAGATAATCAATGTAGAAAGGAAACGTATCCTAGACAATAATACTTTTATGACCACACGTTATTTTGGCTGATTTTTTTCATATAAAACATCAGAAGATCTCTGAGTTCAGTGTTCCAGCAATAATCTTTGTTTTCTTTAAGCCAGTAGTTCTCAAACTTCAGTGTGAATCAGAATCACCTGAAAGGCTTGTTAAAACACATATCGCTGGAGCTCATTCTCAGAGTTTCTAATTCAGGAGTCCTGGGGTAGGCATGAGAATTTGCATTTCTCATAGGTTCCCAGGTGATGCTGCTGCTGCTAGTCAGGGGATCACACTTTGATAAAACAGCTTTAAGCCTTTTTAACCTTCTTATCTTACAATTTACCTTAGTGGGATTCAACCATCATGAGGCATTTTCCTTCTCTGTGTGCAGTCTAAGTGTGTATTTTGTGCTCTTAGGAATAACTTTCCAAAGCTGTGTGAAGAATGTAGCAATAAAATCTAATAAGAATTATGGCTCATGACTTGAATTATGTCAGTACCCTTTATGTATGTATGTCCCCTTGGTTTAGAAGAAACCAAAGTTTAGTAAGCTAGCTATAATTTGGTTATTTGGCTAATCCAGATTTATTTCAAGTCAAAGAACTGCATACAGAAAAGCATGGTTGATGAAACGTTTCGATGCTTGAAGATGTCAGACTGTAGAATCTCTACGGGTAAGTGTGTGATTTCTTTAGTGACATCACATTTGCCTGCAGAGATTTTCCAGTCTGCCACTTTGAAGTTGTATTTAAGATGGAAAAAAAGTTGTCTTCTTTCTACAGTGATATTTCCAGGACTGCTAGATTTTAAAACTATATTTATCCAAGGTTAAAATTGAATGGGAAAAAAGAGTTATGGTCGGGGTTCAGATAAGAGGGTAAATGAGAATGGACACTCTCTGATTCTGCCACACATCTCCCCGGAGAATGAAGGAAAATGGGAAAAGTGAAGCTTCCCCAAACCACAACCAATCTAATTTGTAACAGTGTTTTAGCCACACCAAAAGTCTTATGGTCAATCCAAGTAAATATTCTTGAGTTTCAAGAAATTTTATCTAGAGATTAGGCTTTGCAATTGGGTTTCTCAGTGTCTTTCTTAATTGACACATGTCTGATCACAAGAGAGATGAGTAGAATGAGGAGGTGTGCTTCTCACTTTTATTTTCCCCATTTCTCTTCTACTTAGTAGCTGTCTTATGATAGATAACATCATCTGCTACTAACTTTTAAAGTGCTGGAATAATGCATAATAAGTAGTATTTATGTCAGAAGCTCAAGAATAATCTATGAATATTGTGATATCATTAACTTTACAATGTTGGTTTTTTGGTTCATTTTTGAGAAGATACTTTTCTTCCAGAGTTAGCTGGAAATTTATTTCAACATTTGAGTACAGCAGGGACTTTGTATATTTTGTCCCCTGCCATATCTTAGCACAGAGAACAGTTCCTGGTACACAATAGGTACTCAATAAACACTTATTTACAGAGTGGACATTAATTAGGATATTTTTGTGTGTGTGCAAATGCTTATTTATCATTAGAAAGGCAGTAATATATACTTCAAGTCACGTATTGTTATCAGAGTGAACATATTTAATTTTAGACAAGACAAAAGTAGAACATTTAAGTATGAAAAACCTATCTTGGTAATAAATAACATTCCTATAATAAAATATTTTATAATGGAACTTTAAAAATTAATTTTCTTATAGTCTAACAATGTTATATTATGCTTTTCTGGCATGTAGTTTTATTTCAGATGATGAGTTTTCTAATCCTGGATTATATCCAAATTTATGTAATAATGAATCACAAAATCAGGTTTGATTTTGTTTATACTACACAACAAAGTGTCTTAATTATCTGTTAATCTGCCATATACACATCCTTTGACCCCAAGATGACTTTAAAAACATCCTCTCAATTGAATTCTGACTTTTCTAGGTAAACCATAAATACAAACTTAACATTAAATCTCTCATAAATGTGTAGAGGATGTAACAGGTGGCCCTGATCTTATGTGAGTGCAGCTAAATAATGTGGTGAAATAATTGGAGCTTAAAAAGATAGAAAACATCTGGGTTTCAAGGGAGAACATTTGCATCCTTTTTACTGCTTTTTAAATAGAGAGCTACATCATTCTGGGTTATGTAGAAAGAAAGGGCTAGTGTTAGGAACTCCATGATTCTCATTCTGTTCATCTGAGCTCCAAAGGGTGGGACTAGTATACTTGGTTATGGGAGAAAGATAAGGTTTCTTATGCCATTTTTCATTTTCTCTTTTCCAATCATGCTGTTTGTTTTATATGTGCTTGAAGGGCCTGGTTAACAGTATCACTTGTTCTTTTGAAGGAAATTTAACGTGTGAATGATGGAATCATAGTTGCCATGTCCTTGATTGTTGATGTCTTGTTTCTTTGCTCCATGGAAAGGCATCATCATTTTAGCTCCACGACTAGGCTCTTTAGAGACAGCCAGTCTATAATACCCCGCTTCTGTTCATTTAAGCATTTACATAGAGAGAGACCCTTTTATAAATGCAAACATTTGACATATAAGCATTATCTGATATTAACATATCACTACAGATGAATTTATAAGACTAAGCCTACCGGAGATTTAAGGTCTGAAAAAACTGAACAGTACAGTTAAATTCTGAAAGATCAGGAGGCCAGCATCTACCCAGTGGTTCTCAACCCTAACTATAAATCAGAATTATCTTGGAATTTATGAAACAGATACCCATACCTGACCCAAGACCTCCTGAACCTGAATTTCCAAGTTGTGAATTTGAGAATGCTCTATTTCAAAAAAATCAATAAACTTTATATTTTAGAGACATTTTAGGTTCAAAACAAAATTGAATGAAAAGTACAGAGAGTTTCTATATACTCCCTATTCCCACATACCCACAACCTCTCCTACTATGGACATCATACACTGTAGTGATACATTTGTTACAATTGATGGACTGACATTGATACATCACTATCACTCAAAGTTTATGGTTTAAATTAGGGTCATTCTCAGTGTTCTAGGGTTTTGACAAATATTTGATGACATGTATCTACCATCATAGTATTATACAGAATAGTTTTACTGCCCTAAAAATTCCCTGTGCACTGTCTATTTATCCCTCCCTCTCTCCAACCTCTGATTTTTTCACTCTCTCTATAGTTTTGTCTTTTCCAGAAAGTCATAAGGTTGGAAACAGTATGTAACCTTTTCAGATTAGTTTCTTTCACTTCCTAGTATGTTTTTACATTTCCTCCATGTCTTTTCATGGCCTGATAGCTCATTTCTTTTTGGCACTAAATAATATCCCACTGTTAGGATGTACCCCAGTTTACCCATTCACCTACTGAAGGACTTCATGGTTGCTTCCAAGTTTTGACAACTATAAATAAAGCTGCTATAAACCATGTACAGGTTTTTGTGAATAAAAGTTTCCAATTAATTTTGGTAAATACCGGGGAGCATGATTGCTGGGTTATATGGTAGGAGTACCTTTAGTTTTCTAAGAAACTGTCAAATTGTCTTCCAAAGTGGATGCACCATTTTGCATTCCCACCATGTTCCTGTTGCTAAACATCCTGTCAGCATTTAGGGTTGTCAGTGTTTTGGATTCTGGCCATTCTAATAGGCATGTATTGGTCTCTCATTGTTGTTTTACTTTCAATTCCCTAACGACATATGATGGTGAACGAGTATTCATATGCTTACTTGCTATCTGTATATCTTCTTTGGTGAGGTGTTTGTTCAAGTCTTTTACCCCATTTTTAATCTGGTTGTTTTCTTACTGTTGCGTTTCAAGAGTTCTTTGCGTATTTTGAATAACAGTCCTTTATCAGAGGTACCTTTTACAAATATTTTCTCGCAGTCTGTGGCTTGTCTTCTCATTCCCTTGATATTGTCTGTTGCAGAGCAGATGTTTTTAATTTTAACAAAGTCAAATTTATCTATTATTTCTTTCATGGATTATGACTTCGGTGTTGTGTCTTAAAAGTCATTGCCATACCCAAGGTCACCTAGGTTTTCTACTATGTTACCTGCTAGGACTTTTATAGTTATGCATTTTACATTTAGGTCTGTGGTCCATTTTGAGTTAATTTTTGTGAAGTGTGTAAGTTCTGCATCTAGATTAGTATTTTTGCATGTGAATGTCCAGTACCATTTGTGGAAAAGACAATCTTTGCTCCATTGTATTGCCTTTGATCTTTTGTCAAAGATCAGTTAACTGTATTTATGTGGGTCTATTTCAGGGCTCTCTATTCTTTTCCATTTTTCTATGTCTATCCTTTCACCAATACCACACTGTCTTGATTACTGTAGCTTTACAGTAAGTCTTGAAGTTAGGTAGTGTCAGTCCCCTGACATTGTTCTTCTCCTTCAATATTGACTTGGCTATTATGAGTCTTTTGCCTCTTCATGTAAACTTTTGAATCTGTTTTCAATATCTGCTGGGATTTTGATTGGCATTGTGTTGCATTTATAGATCAAATTGGGAAGGCCGAACATCTTGACAATATTGAGTCTTTCTTGAAATCTTTCATCAGAGTTTTGTAGTTTTTCTCAGACAGATCTTGTACATCTTTTGTTGATTTATACCTAAGTATTTCACTTTTTCGGGGTGCTAATGTAAATGGCAATGTGTTTTTAATTTCAAATGCCCCTTGTTCATTGCTGGTATATAGGAAAGTGATTGACTTTGCATATTAATCTTGTATCCTTCAATCTTGTTATAATTGCTTATTAGTTCTAGGAGTTATTTTGTCAGTTCTTTCAGGTTTTCTATGTAGACAATCATGCCATTTGCAAACAAATACAGTTTTATTTCTTCCTTCCCACTCTGTATACTTTTTTCATTGCCTTGCCTTACTGAATTAGCTAGGACTTCCAATACAATGTTGAAAAGAGTAGTGAGAGGGGACATCCTTGTGCTATTTCTGATCTTAGCAGGAGAGCTTCAAGTTTATCACCATTAAGTATAATATAGCTGTAGACTTTTAATAGATTTTTAAAAAAGAGTTGAAATTCCTCTCTATTCCTAGTTTGCTGAGAATTTTTATCAGGAATAGGTGTTAGATTTTATCAACTGCTTTTTTGCATCAATTGATATAATAATGTGATTTTTTTGGGTTTTTTTGAGTGTTGAGGTGTATAATTCTTTTTATGCATTGTTCATTTGATTTTCTTGGTGAGAATTTTTGCACTTATGTTGGTAAGAGATATCGGTCCATTTTATTTTCTTTGTCTGGTTTTAGTATTAGAGTAATGCTGGCCTTGTGGAATGAGTTAGAAAATGTTCCCTATTTCTTTAATAGATTAGGCCATTCAGATTGTCTATTTAATCGTGTGCGAGTTTTGGAAGATTGTATCTTTTAAGGAATTGGTCCATTTCATCTAGGTTATCAAATTTGTTGGCATAGAGTTGTTCATAGTATTCTTTTATTATCCTTTTAATGTTCATGTGGTGTCCTTTCTTTCATTTCTGATAATAGTAATTTGTGTCTTCTCTTTTTTTTTTCTTTGTTAGCCTGCTCAGAGGCTTATTGATTTTATTGATCTTTTCAAAGAACAAGGTTTTGGTTTTGTTGATTTTTTAATTGATTTCCTGTTTTCAATTTCATTGATTTCTGCTCTAATTTTTATTATTTCTTTTCCTCTGCTTACTTTGTAATTAATTTTTCTTGATCTAGTTTCCTATGGTGGAAGCTTAGATGATTGATTTTAGAGCTTTCTTCTTCTCTAATATATGCATTCAATGCTAAAAATTTCTCTCTAAGCACTGCTTTCAGTGCATCCCACACATTTTGATCAGTTGTGGTTTTGTTTTAATTTAGTTCAAAATTAAAATTTCTCTTGAGATTTCTTCTTTGACCCCTGCGTTATCAAGAAGTGTGTTGTTTAATCTCTATGTATTTTGTGATTTTCCAGTTATCTTTCTGTTATTGATTTCCAGTTTAATTGCATTGTGGTCTGAGAGCATATTTCTATTATTTTAAGGTGTATTTTATGGCTCATAATGTGGTCTATCTTGGTGAATGTGTGCTTGAGACGAATGTGTAGTTGTTGAATGAAGTGGTCTCTAGATGTCAACTATTTCCAGTTCATTGACGGTGCTATTGTGTTCAACTATGTCCTAACTGATTTTCTGGCTGCTGGATCTGTCCATTTCTGAGAGAGGGGTGTTAACGTCTGCAACTAAAATAGTGGATTCATCTATTGCTCCTTGCTCTATCAGTTTTTGCCTCATGTATTTTAATACTGTTTTTAGGTACATTCACATTAAGGATTGCTATGTCTTCTTGGAGAATTAACCCCTTTATCCTTATCTAATATCCCTCTTTAACCCTAATAACTTTCGTTGCTCTCAAGTCTGCTCTGTCTGAAATTAATATAACTAGTCCCACTTTCTTTTCTTTTTTTTTTTTTTTGCGGTACGCAGGCCTCTCACTGTTGTGGCCTCTCCCGCTGCGGAGCACAGGCTCCGGAAGCGCAGGCTCAGCGGCCATGGCCCACGGGCCCAGCCGCTCTGCGGCACGTGGGATCTTCCTGGACCGGGGCACGAACCCGCGTCCCCTGCATCGGCAGACGGACTCTCAACCACTGCACCACCAGGGAAGCCCAAGTCCCACTTTCTTTTGATTAGTGTTAGCATGGTATATTTTACTCCATCCCTTTATTTTTAATCTATATGTACCTTTATATTTAAAGTGGGTTTCTTGTAGACAATATAGAGTTGGGTCTTATTTTTTAATACAGTCTGATGGTCTCTGTCTTTTAACTGCTATATTTAGACCATTGACATTTAAAGTGATTATTGATGTATTTGGATTAGTATCTACCATATTTGCTATTGGTTTTTATTTGTTGCCTTTGCTCTTTGTTCCTATTTTGTCTTCCATAATTTTTCTGCATATTTTAGTTTTAATTGAGCATTTTACATAATTCTTTTTTCTCTCCTTTCCTAGCATACTGACTATACTTTTAAAAACTTTCTTCATAGTTTACCTAGAGTTTGCAATATATATTTACAGCTAATCCAAGTTCACTTTCAAATAACAGTATACCATTTCACAGGTAGTATAAGTACTTTATAATAACAAAATATCCCTAATTCCTCCATACTATCCATTGTATCATTGTTGTAATTCATTTCACTTATACATAAGCATACATAAACATATAGCTATATCTATCTATCTAGATATATAGCACATATATACATACATAATTTAATACATTGTTATTATTTTGAACAACTTTTATCTGTTAGATCAAATAAGAAAAATTAAAATAAAAGTTTTTATTTTACATTTACTTATCCATTTTCTGATACTCTCTTTTTCTTTATTTAGATCAGAGTTTCTGGCTTATATTAATTTCCTTCTCTCTGAATAACTTTTAACATTTAAGGCAGATCTACTGGCAAAAAATTTCCTCAATTTTTGTCTGTCTGAGAAGGTCTTATTTCTCCTTAACTTTTGAAAGATAATTTCAAAAGGTATAGAATTCCAGGTTGGTGGTTTTTTCTCTCAACACTTTAAACATTTCAATCCACTCTCTTCTTGCTTGCATGGTTTCTGGGATAAGCCTAATGTAATTATTATCCTTGTTTTTTTATAGGTAAGGTGATTTTTTTCTTCTTTTTCTGAGTTTTTTTTATCATTAATTTTCTGAATTTTGAATATGTTATGCCTAGGATGTTTTGTTTTATTTTGCATTTATCCTGCTTAGTGTTCTCTGAGCTTCCTGCATCTGTGGTTTGATGTCTGTGATTAATTTGTTGGAAATTCTCCATCATTGTGGCTTCAAATATTATTCTGTTCCTTTCTTCTATATTTGGTATTCCCATTACACATATGTTATACATTTTGTAGTTATCCCATATTCTTAGACATTCTGTTCTGTTCTGTTTTGCTTTTTTTTTTTTCAGTCACTTTTCTCTGTTTTTCACTTTTGGAAGTTTCTGTTGTCATATCCTCAACCTCAGAGATTCTTTCCTCTTTTGTGTCCAGCCTACTGATTAACCTATCAAAGGCATTCTTCATTTCTGTTATGGTGTTTTTTTTTGAATTCTAGAATTTCTTCTTGATCTTTCTTAAAACTTCCTTCTCTCTGCTTACATTAACCATCTCTTCCTGCATGCTGCCTACTTTTTCTAGTAAAGACCTTATCATAGTTTTTGTTTGTTTGGGGGTTTTTTGTTTGTTTTTGTTTTCTTTGTAATTTATGGTCTGATAATTCCAAACTGTGATTTTTGCCTTTTAGTATACCTTGTCATTTTCTTGTTGAAATGTAAGTATGACGTACTGGGTAAAAGGAACTATGGTAAATAGGCCTTTAGTAACATGGGGCTAAGATTTTGAGAGGAAGTGTTCTATAGTCCTATGATTAGATCTCAGTCTTTGATGAGCCTATGCCCCTGAACTGTGAATTTCACCAGTGTTTGTCAGCCTCCCAACCCCTGCACTTTAGGTGGGACTGGATGGCTAGAGGGAGCTGGAGTTCCCCCAGGTCAGTTGGGCTCTGACAAAACCCCAGTACGTTAGGCTCTGATAAAATAGTTTTTGTTTTTGTTTTTTTTTTGCTGTATGGGGGCCTCTCACTGTTGTGGCCTCTCCCATTGCGGAGCACAAGCTCCGGACGCACAGGCTCAGCGGCCATGGCTCACGGGCCCAGCCGCTCCACGGCATATGGGATCTTCCCAGACTGGGGCACGAACCCGTGTCCCCTGCATTGGCAGGCGGACTCTCAACCACTGCACCACCAAGGAAGCCCTGATAAAATAGTTTTACCTGAGGGCAGGCCATGTTGAGAAGAACAGAATGCTCTGGCGTATTTCAAAATGTTTTTTTTCCCCCTGGCCCTGATGAGATCACAAGTTTTTTCTCCAATATATGTAGCTAGGACCTGGTCGAGGTCCTGGAGGTGAAACTCACAAAAATGTGGGGATCCTTCTATAACTGAGTCCTTTCAGAGCTTTATTCTCAGACTTGTCCACACTGAGCCTCTGCAATTCATCAGTTATAATGCAGGTTTTCCTACATTGGCACTGGTTCCTGTGGAGGTTTCTCTCATGGGTTTCTGCTCCAGAAAGTTGTGACTCTCTGAATTCACCTGTCTCTACAGTTTTGGGGGAGTGGGTTGTCCTGTGAACTCACTTCTCTGAGGAAGCTAAGAAAAGTTGTGGATTTTTCCATTTATTCAGCTTTTGACTTATTGTTAGGATGGAGTGGGGACTTCTGAGCTCTTTACATGCCAAATGGGAAACCAGAAGTCTAGAAGTCTCTATTTCTCAGGATGACTCTGATGCTTGTATGGGTTTGGAACTCATTAGCTTTTAAAGTTTAAAAAAACAATGCCATCTTGTTTCAAAGAAAATCTAAGAATTTATAAATTTATTTTAAAATATAAAATTGGTAAAGTGGGGGCTGTTCTGATTTTAGGTGCATGTGTGTTGGGGAGGGAGGGACCCAGAGTTTTATCTTCTCAGACCCTCCGTTGATGGCAGCCCCAAACTTCCTCTGCAGAATCCCTCATTTGCCAACCATGCTGCTTTCTCCAGGATGGGGTTAGGCAACTATTTCTGAAAACTCTTAGTCATGGTGGTGGTGGTGGTGGTGGTGGGGTGTGGGTGCCTGTATGTATCTAAGCGGCCAGTCAAGGCAAGAAGGACAGCACCCAAAGGGACACTGACTTCCGATATTTGCCCTGTAATCGCCACTGAAAAGTGAAGAGGGCAGGAGGGTGATGCAACTGGAATCAAAGTTAGAAATCTGTTCTCTGCGCAAAAAGGCCATTTTGCAACTTGCCTCCTTTAAGTGATCCTGTTAGTGCTGGGCTATTTAGTTAACCCAGACTAAGGGGATGTTTTAAAGGTGGAGGATTGCCCTGGTGATGAACAAATATGAGAAATAAACTTCCAGTGGGGCTGGGTTGCCTGCTGACTGTGATTTCCTGATGATCTATAACAATGGTTATTCACTAACAGCTGGTGCATGTCTCCCTCAGACAAAGCCACTGGGAAGCGCAGGTGCTCGGATTGGTGAACCAGAACTGTTTCCCTGGTAACAGTTAACTAGCACGTGTTTTATTGTTTCCAACTGCTTTTCCTGGGGTATTTGCAGGTGGTGGGAGATGCTTTCTTAAAGAGGGGTCATAACCTCATGAACTTTCAGATGTTGCAACAAATTGGGGAACAAAACATTTTATTCTCTTTCAAATATATTAAGTAAATCTTATTACATAGCATTTTCAAGACAGATGCAGCCCAACAGTTTTTCTATTTTGCCATTATTTCCAGATGTTATCAGTTTTAAAGTCAGAGTTCCATTTTATGATCAGGATCTATAGGAAAGTAAAATTAGTGATATGTATGGCAGTAAAAAATTATTTTGGACTTTTGGGGGTGTGTTCTAGCTCTATATTTTGCTATGAAATATGAGATCAAACCATAAAATGTGAATGTATTTTTAATTGGCCTTTTAATGGTTTGTATATTTTGCCTCTTCATTAATTAATTTAGCTCATTGTTTTTGCCTCTGCTGGTAGTTTTCTTTCTTGTTTTTAATGCACCAGAAAATTTACAGTGTTGCTATAAAATGCAAGACCAAATAAGATAAGACTTGATCATATTAGGATTCCCTTCTATATTTATTTTACATTGTTTTGAAAGGATCAGTTAATTTCCAGATGGATAGCTCCCTCTTCTGTCTGGTTTGCAGAATTCCCATCTTCTGAAACCATAGATGGACGATAACAGTATGTATCACAGAATTCTCTAGCTTGGCTGTAGGTTGAATATAGTTACTATCAGTAGAAGAGCAAATTCATGAATTGGAATATGGAGAATGCTTCCATTGTAATAATTTGGTTTAAAATAAATCATCAACCCTGCTGAAAATGCTGGCTGAAAATAAATGAAAACATTCTTTTAATACTGAACTTTATCTGAAGATATCACTGAAAAAATGCAAACCTGATCAATCACTTGTCTGAACTCTGAAATACCTGGACTTTGGTTAAATAAGCATTTGTCACTTGATTTGCATAGAATTAAAACAATATTGCAACTCAAGGCTTCTCTTGAGTCTGATTTGCAAGGCCTCTTCTGGTAAGAGTTCTTCATGGGTTTTCAAACATGCACCTACTTATACATTAGATCAGTTATATTCAAATGCTCTTCTCCAGGACCTTAGAATTTTTTACAAAGTTAAAATTTTCTTTTTGTCTTTGTTTCCTTGGATACAATTTAATCACTAAAGCAAGAGTTAGGGCTCTGCTCTGAAAATGAAGACACAAACATCTATGACCTAAACTCATAACCCTAGAACCAAAAGCACTGATAAAACTGTATTATAATGATGAGGTACTTATGTACAGTCTTTGTTTCTGTAGACACTATGAAGTGAGAAAATTTGACTATGAAGAGGAAAACGTGGATTCATTCAGGCTCACCTCTCTTCTACCCCTCAGTGGCAGGGTGCTGGGGATTATATGACCCTAATTATGTGAATATATATTAAATGAGCACTGTTCACAGTTCTCCACTTTACTTTTTTGTTGGGTAGGCACATCTAGGGACGCTCTGAAAGAGAAAGCTCATTTTACCTCATACATTCCTGTTGGGTCACTGTATTCTTACTTTCTAGTTTTGTTAAAGGGTTATCAGGAACAATTTGAATATAGTGGAATGAGAATCAGAAGACTATTATCAAAATTTGGAGACTTAAGCATACATTTAAAAATTTTTAATTATGTCTTAATCTCCAAGTAGTGGAAATAATACTCTAAGAAATAAAGTATTAGATAGTAAATCTCATTTGGAATGAGGGATTGTCAGAAATCATAGACCATAGTACACACAATTCAACCTCCCCTTTCATTAACACTGAGTCTGGAGAGGGTAGTTGTCTTGTTGAGGGCCCTGCAGCAAGGTGGTTACAGAAATCTTTAGTTTTTTCTGGCTCCTACTGGAGTGCTTTTTGACTAGGCCACACCTTTTCAGTGGTCAATGAGTTCTTCACTACTAGGCTGTGGAGTCATAAATATGGAGTCTGTGATTTCTTTCTCCCTCCAAATGCACAGACCCTCACCCCCATTTCTCAGATTTGCAGCCGGGTGACTTAATAGCTCAGTGACTTTAGACTAGTTAACCAAACTCTCTGTGCTTTAGTTTTCACTTCTATGAAATGAAGATATTAATAGTACATCTCTCATAGAGCTAATACCAGTGATGTGCATGGCACAGTGCCTGGCACATAGTAAGCGCTTGATAAACATTGGCTATTATTTTTATTACTGTAATTTTCTACCATTCTTCACACAATGTGCACCGTGCTCTTTATTTACTCTATAGCCCATAGTAATCACATTCTAAAACAACTGAAGCTTGTATTCCCATGTTCATTATTCACAATAGCCAAAAGGTGGAAGCAACCCAAGAGTCTATGTATGGATGAATGGATAAATAAAATGTGATATATACATACGTTGGAATACTATTGAGCTTTAAAAAGGGAGGAAATTCTGACACATGCTACAACATGGATAAATCTTGACGATATTATGTTAAGTGAAATAAGCCAGCCACTAAAAGGCAAATACTGTATAATTCCACTTACATGAATGAACTTGAGTAGTCAAATTAAAAAAGACAGAAAGTAGAGTGGTGATTGGCAGGGACTGTGGGGAGGAAATCGGGGAATTTTTTAATGAATACAGAGTTTCAGTTTTGCAAAATGAAAAGACCTCTGTAGATTGGTTGCACAACAATGTAAATGTATTTAACACTGCTAACTGAATATTTAAAAATGGTTAAGATGGTAAATTTGATGCTATGTTATTTTACCACAATTTAAAACTCTTAAAGATTAAAATAAATAAAACAGAAAGCATATGCACTTAGAACATATTAGTTATATTAGTTAACCTGGAAGTTTTGACTTTTTGCTGCCAGAGTTCTGGGCCAGCGCTCCGGGTTAGGTTAAGGTTTGCTGGGTGGCTAAGTATGCGATAGTTCGAGTTCTTGAATATCGTATCTGTTTTAGTTCTGTTTCCTTCCTCTAGGATTGCTTATTTCCAGCCAAGGATGGACTTAATTTCCAGGGACTTATAGTTTATGGACTCGGCTGAAATTACAGAAGCACACTTTCCCCACAGACACATGACGAAACCCCACAGAGACTCTTCAAAAAATGCAAACACATGAAAAGCAAATTTGATTCAGCAAGTTTACCATTAACAAAAACTCCTTTGGGGGATGGTCTAAGCTGTTAGAGAGAAGCTTAGAAACGGCCTTATTGAACAAAGTAAGCAAAGAGGTAGAGAGAGAAAAAGAGAGAAGAAAATTTCATCTTGGTTAGAATTTTTTTTCCCAAATTTCTGTTTAATTACCATTACTGTCTACAGAGATGATTAAAAGCATCATACATTTCCAGGATAAAAAAGCAAGTGCAACTGGAAATGCTAAATTGGCATTTGATAATTTCATATAACAATCAGATGTAAAAGTTGTATCCCTTTTATTTCAATTCAAGAATTCCTTTTATTCAATATTTAATATTCTTTTAAATTCAATTCAGTAACATTTTCTGAATATCTGCTATGCAGAGTCTTAGAGAGGGGACTGCTGGGTTGGAGTTTTTTTTTAAGTTTTAGAAGAAGGTAAATACTTCAAAACATTTTTTTCAATGTTCGAAGTAAATGTACTGGAAATAATAATAAATAGCCATCCTTTCAAATAACATTTTCATTATGATCATGGGACTTACATAAACTAAATATTTCCTGAGGAAAATTCTTCAACTATATTGTAGCAAGAAAGTCTTCTCTCAGACATGCTAGTAGGGAACAATCACATGGATGAATATGTCTACTTAAGCCAGAGTCAAAAAAGAGACAAGATATGTACTTCTTCTATCAGCTTGTCAAAAATAGCAACGAAAATGCTTAGTAACAGGACAAGATTAAAGTGTGTCCAAAGCTGTCACTTTCAAAAGACCACATTTTAATTTTACTTTGTCCTTTTGAAATAACAGTCAGAAGTTTTGCTTTAAATGTTATATTATAAATTAAACATTGAAATACAATTATTAGCTTACTCAGAGGCACTACCACAATCCTCATTTCAGCATCAACTTAATAAAAAGCCTGGGTTTATGAATCCACCAAAAGGCCTCTTATTAGAATCCCAGAAGCTCAATAACAATCCTGAGATCACAAAATACACATAAAGAAAAACATGACTTACCAAGAAAAGTAGCTGTAACAGCACAAGACAAAAGGCAAATTTTGATGACATTATTCAGCTCTCTTATCTTTCAGCACTAGGTACTTTCTCTGACCATCTTAAGGCTCTAGACATAGGTGGGGGAAAAAGAGGGGTGGTTTTAATATTAAGAGCTATGAAAGGTGAGAAGTAGGCCCTGAAAAACACAGCAATGTATTTCATAACAGAAACGTTTTCCTTTTCATTCTCAATATTTCTACTTGAACAAGTACCCACCACTCCAAGGATTCTCAATAAAAACATTTTGCCCTTTTGAGAGAGAGACAGCATTAAGTTCATTTTGAAAGATTCACATTTAGCTTTTAGCCAAAAGGGAAACTTTGGTTGGCTTTTGAATCCTTTTCAAGTCGTGAAACCTCAGAGAGAAACTAAAGAGAAAGAGATCAGATCTCAGCCTACCTCTTTCAGCCCTTGAGAATTCCCTTTCCAAGTAGTTTCTTAAATAGTGAGGCTGCATCAGCATCCTTAGTTCTTCTCCTTGGAAGTTATTAAATCAGCAGAAAGACCGACAATAACGACACATGAAATCTAAGTTTTGTGTAGGAAACGGACGAGCAGTCTATACTTTGTTATTCACTTGATAGACAGAGCCATTTTGACAGCCCTAACCTTGGAAACCACAGGTCCTGCTGAGCTCAGCAGGAGTCAAACGCTGAGTACCATCTGTCAAAGCTTTATTTCCCCCTCCTTCTTATCCACGCCTTTACTAGAAGATGCTAAAAAGCGATGAATGAAAGTCGCTAACTACAGTTAAACTTGTGTGCATTGTAACACTAATGTTGGGTTACACTAAGAAATTCGCTCTGCAATCTACCAAATTTGAGTGAACTGAATTAGGTATTCTATGTCCTTTCTTAATGGTTATCAACAGAAGAAAGTGTGTGTTGAGGAACTCCAGAATTACACTCCAAACAACTAATGCTACAAAATAAGTAAATTACACATCATTTGGTATGATTTTGTCAACTCTGTAGTTCAAATGATGAATGGTTTGGAAAGTTCTCAACCCTCAGGATTCTTTTTTTTTTTTCTTAATGTCATTTAATTAAACATATATAAAAACAAATTTGCTTCTTTCCAAAAAATAGAGATTACTGAGTTAAACTCTTCATAAAAAGAAATCCCATTCAGAACACTCTCTCTCCCCTCTCTCTAGCATAATAAATTCTAAAAAATTAACAAGCCTAATCATAATAAAATCAATTAAATTAGTTGTGTTATATAGCTCATGCTGCACTTGTATAGAAGACAGAATATCTATTGATAATATAAGGGAGCTAGAAATGACATTGCTTTTGATTAAGTGCTACCAAAATGCTACATATTTTTGAAGCACATATTTATTTTGCACTGCATTTAAAATTTTTGTATATTTAATGAATAGTTTTAGGTATCTATTTAAAACCTTTAAATTTAGAATGCCATTTCTAGCACACACATTTCATTCAGAAATTTAGAAAAAGTTTCCGTTAACACAGAATCATACTAGAAGTTTAGAATTTAAGAGTAGAAGAAAGTGCGTTCTTTAGCAAAATTATTCCAAATTTTAATTTTTAGTTAAATTTTGTGTTTTATTCTGACTTATTCTTTGTTTATCTAATTTTTCTTCCAATTTCCCCAAATGCTAAAAAATAGTTAAGATATTATGTGTCATAATAATACTATACATATTACATATAAATGCTTGAAATGCTCTATATAAAATATTTTAAATAAACTGCACACCCAGAAGGTGATTTTGTTATCTAAAGTGATCAAGAAATGATTTATCTTGCAATGTCAAAACTAGTTAATTAATAATGAATAGTTTCTAACATTACAAGATTGAATTTTTGTGCACCAGTTTTGTGAGACACTTCAGCTGCATATATTTTCGTGAACATATAGACAAATGCATTTGAACGAAGTCTGAATAGGTAATATTTGAGTTGGGGCTTTGCCCCTTCTCTGAGCTCTCCTCACCTGTCCTACATCCTAGGAGAGGCTGGTCTCATTCAGGGGCTGAGGAAGGAAGCTGCCTTTGCTGGCAGCCAGGGTCCCTGCTTGGTAAACCTCTTCTACCAGTGTCTTAATGCCTGAAATCCTTTCTCCTGGGGGCAAGAAACAACTTTCATCACATTGAGAGAGAAGATTCAAAGGCAAAGGCCCTGAAGGAAAGAGAGCACGTGGATTTAAATTAATCTTGCTGACAGTTATTCTAAGAGCAGAGAGAAGCAGAGGTGAGGAGGAAAGGAGGCACCTCCAGATGGAGAAGGGGTGTAGACATGAGAGGCGAGCTTGGGCTTCCTCAGGGTTTCACCTAGGCAGGGCTGGTCAGAGTGTCCATAGAGTAGCATGGCTTTGCATCACGCATGTAGAGATTTTCTTGATTCTCATTGTTATGTGTTAATTGTCATAATATCAAAATCTCAGTGTTTAAGGGATGTTAAGGAACATTTAGTGCAACCCTTCATCATTAAGATGAAGAAATTGGAACCCAGACAAACCTACCCTGTGGTTTATCCAAACCTTGGTTAAAAAAAAAAAAAAAAAAAGCCATGTTTCAATGGGATTTGACTGTGTTTAAATCCTTCCAGAGACTTTAACTTAATAATTTGTTCTATAGTCTGTCAGTAATAATTATACTGTGTATTTTATATTTTATGTATATAAAATATACTGTAGCTGTTTCTAAAAAGGATGGAGACAAGAAGTTATGTTTACACTGAAGTTTAGTTTGTGAAATGCTTTCTGCATTGACTTTCTTATATTCTTAGTTGATCTGGCATAAAAGCTTTTCTTTCCTTTTTTCTTTCCTTTTCTTTTCTTTTCTTTTCTTTTTTTTTTTTTTCCGTAGGGGAGGAGAGTCTAGGAGTCATGCATATTGTTACGTCTGTAGTCAACTCAAGCCTACTGGATTTATTGTGCATCTATTAGTTACACAGCTCTTCGGTAATCTGGAGGAGGGTGTGGGGAGGAAAATAGTCACACAGTCATTCAACAAAGATTTATTAAGGATCTGCTTTGTGCTAAGAACTGGGGAGACTTAAAAAAAGCCCCTACATTCATGGAAGTTGCATTTTAGCAGGTGGGGTAACAACAGGACAAACAGGGACATTAATTATAGAATCATGCAAGTATTATAAAATTACAACTGCTCTAAGTAGCCTGAGGGAGGGAGACGTGAAGCTTTGAGTGGGTGCCACAGGGTGAGCTTTTCCTGTCAGACAAGCTCCCTGAGGAAGTTGTGACTGAGCTGAGGCGCTCTGGGGAAGGGCAGAGGAGAGAGATACCCAGGCAGAGGGAACAGTGTGGGCAGAAGCAGAGGGCACACGAGCCAGTGAAAGAGAGCTGGAGTGAAGGCAGTATGGGATGCAAGGTGGAGGGTCACAGGGAAGGCCAGACCTCACAGGGCCACGAAGGCTGTGCTGAAGATGATTGGGCTTTATTCTAAAAGCAACGGGGGCTTCCCTGGTGGCCCAGTGGTTGGAAGTCCGCCTGCCGATGCAGGGAACACGGGTTCGTGCCCTGGTCTGGGAAGATACCACGTGCCGCGGAGCGGCTGGGCCCGTGAGCCATGGCCACTGACCCTGCGCATCAGGAGCCTGTGCTCCGCAACGGGAGAGGCCACGGCAGTGAGAGGCCCGCGTACCGCAAATAAATAAACAAATAAAAGCAACGGAAGCAAGTGGATTGTTTGAAGCAGCATAGTAGTGTGGTGACCTGATTAGATCTGGTTTTGAGATGACCACTTTGGCAGCCATGTGGGGAAAGGATTGGCTGGGCAAGAGTGGAGCCTTGGCTGGGAGGAGCTGACCAGCTTTTTGGGCGAGCAAAACCAACACACGTCCCCATGGTACAGATGGGGCAGCTGAGGCCTGAGAAATGACATAACCAGGCTCAGAGTCCATGTTTCCTGATTCCTAGGCCAGGTATTGCTGTCGGAACTATCCCACCTTCATATGTAACACAGATGTCTGCTGCTTGGCATGTGTGCACTGAAAATAATATTGCTTCAGGAGTGTTTGAGGTGCCACCTAAATCTGTGCCCTTCTACAAGGCAGGCAGCCTTGTTTGGTGACAGCCTGTAATGGGTAGCACATTCAGGGAGCTGTTTCTCTCTCCATCGTGACACCATTTAGTTTCTACTCTCTTGATGACCTTTATACAGACCATACAGCTTAGAAAGCCAATATTGGCAGAAGCAATATTTTTTTTTAATCCTCAGGAGAAAACTGCAAGGTGAATATTATTATTGTCTCTATTTCACAAAAGAAGAAGCTGAGTTTCAAAGAGGCTGAGTGCTGTGTTTTCTAGTTTCCTCATCTGTAAAATGGGGATGATAATATTACTGACCCTGGAGGATTTTATGAGCAATGCTGATGAGGATTTTAGCACAGGGCTGAGCACAGAGCGAGTGCTCAGTAATTGTTCATTTTTGTTATTATTATCCATGGAATTCAAAGCCAGATTTAATGATAATTTATAGTAACTGTACGAGGTATCATGGTTAATATATTTGTTTTCATCTCCTTTTCATAATAGTTATTTTCTTTTAAAGAAATAGTAAAAGCAATTTAATAACTACCCAAAATTTGGAAAACAGTCATATATATCCTATTTATCTTGATAGAATATTATAGCTTTCATACATGTTTTCCTTTTTTTTCTAGAAGTGTACCTATCTATACATAGTTGGAATCATAGTGTACCACAATTTTATAACCTGCTTTTCCTCTTGACATTATACCAGAATTTTTCATGTTGTTGCCAAGCCTTGGTGAATATCTTTTTTTTTTTTTCTTCGGTACACAGGCCTCTGACTGCTGCGGCCTCTCCCGCTGCGGAGCACAGGCTCCGGACGCACAAGCTCGCGGCCATGGTTCACGGGCCCAGCCGCTCCACGGCATGTGAGATCTTCCCGGACCGGGGCACGAACCCACGTCCCCTGCATCGGCAGGCGGACTCTCAACCACTGCGCCACCAGGGAAGCCCCAATCTTTTTTTTAAAGAAGTGATTTGCTGAAGATCATGGGGGTGAGTAATGGCAGAACCAAGATTTGAAGTCTTCTTTCTACTATGCTAATGATGCCAATGGGAAAAAAAATTCTCAAGGCTAAGGTGTGAAACAGCCAGTCATTCCTTAGGGACCGTTTGAGGCAGAAAAAGGGCAGAAGTCTAGGATTTGGAAGTTCTGAGTTTGAGTCCTGCCCACCAGTCATGTACTGTTTGACTTTGGTCTTCTTAACTACAGCATAGATCCATTGGTTTTTGCCCATGTTTCCTGGGAAGTCTGAGGCTTAGATAATGCATCCAGGTGCTATTGGAGCAGTATTAATCAAAGCCCTGGTGTGGGGTAGCATTTTGCTCTGAATCCTGAACACTGAGCTGCTCTAAGAAGCTGTAGTATAGTCCATCTCAGACATGAATCTGCATGTGAATCATTTGGGAATCCTGTTAAATTCTGTTTCAATAGGTCTGGGGTAGGCCTGGGATTTTACATTTCCTACAAGCTCCCAGGCAATGCCTGATGCTGCTGCTGCTGCTTGGGCCATGGACCACATGGATCACACTTTGAGAAGCTGGCTATAGCAGCCACTCCGAGTGGTCATTCACCCGCACAGATGACTGTCCCCATGGTGCAGAGCAACCTGCCCATGGGGCAGTTTTAATAAGTGAAAAGCATAAGGATTAATAGTAGTTAGCCAGATGCTCCCGAAGTGGGGTCTAATATGCTGGAGTGTGTGAACTCCCCACCTATTTGTAGAAGACAGTAACCTGGAATAATGGAGTAATAGGGAAAGTCCTGGCCTTTCATTATTATCGTTTCTTTTACTTGACCATAAACCCAAGAATGACTTTTTCCATCCTAGTTTTATATTGTTGGAGATTCCACCAAGTTCCCCTTAAAAGCTGACCAAGGAAATCTGCCAGCAGCAACTTAGAAGCCACGATTCATTGTTACAAATCTTTCCAAACATCTGCTGCATGAAAAGAAGCAAGATCCCGCAATGGCTGGGGGCAAGAGGGCTTCTCCAAAGTGGGATGTCCCAGAACTGCTCTGAGGAGGCCCTTTCTCTGCATGCTGGCTGCCCCGGGAGGCTCCAGCACCTGTTCTTACACACTCCTGCTGGCTTCTGTTGTTTGCAATCACTGTCAAAAGCGTCCCGGGAGAGAGCTGGGACAAGCCTTGTCAGGGAACAAGAAAAGCCCTGGAGTGTGGCAGTTGGCCTCACAAATGTGAAGATGTTCACAGTCCCAGTAGGGACTCTCATTTCCCTTTTCACATCACCAGGAGCCTCATGTCAAAAGGAAATCCTTTGAATTTAGGTACTGTGGCAGAGAATAGTCCTTTGAAACTCAGGTGACATCGATAGCCGAGTTTCATTTTTCTAATACTGAAATGTCATGAGCAGTACTTGGAGGTACTCCACGGCTATCGGGCCCTGTGGAGTTATTGCCCAGAGAGTTGCATGCTACATGTTCAAGAAGAAAGATTCCTTGGTTGGGAGTAGAGGAAAAGTAGTCTGTGTGTTAGACCTGAGCTTTGAAAGATTAGTGTAGCTTTCAAGGAAACATTCCAAGGGAGAATATGATAAATGTACTTTTATTTTTTATTTTTGTTCCTTGGTAGAATTGTGCAGTTACTTCAACTTGATAGCGCAAGTGGCTCTGTCCTTAAGTGTCATCCTTAAGCCTGCATTTTAGGATGTGTGAACAGTTTTTGATATAATAAAGCCAGGATTTTCAACATTTTTTGTATTTATCTTATTGTAAGCAGTGGGGAAGCAGAATTCTTTTGCCTCAAAAGTTTTTCTGCTTTTTCATTGATTGTCAAAGTCTCAGTTTAAAATTTAAAGTGTAGAAAATAGTTTTTGAAATACAAAGAATACTGTTCAGGGGATGCTTAACTAGCAGATCTTATGTAACTAAAAGTTAACTTAGTAAAAGATACATTTTTGATATGCTAAAAGGTAGCATTTACGCTTAAAAGCTGCTTTCTTTTGCTTGAACATCGTCCATCCTAATGGCTTCACAATAAAATGAAGTTACAGCCTGGATTTCAGAATATTACTTATTTATCAGAAGTGTAATCACTATTAAGGTGCTGAATTTTCTTCACTCAAAATATTAATATGATTGACTTGAGGATTTTTTTTGACATCTTTATTGGAGTATAATTGCATTATAATGTTGTGCTAGTTTCTGCTGTATAACAAAGTGAATCAGCTATATGTATACATATATCCCCATATCCCCTCCCTCTTGTGTCTCCCTCCCACCCTCCCTATCCCACCCCTCTAGGTGGTCACAAAGCACTGAGCTGATCTTCCTGTGCTATGCGGCTGCTTCTTAATTGAGTTTTGATTGTGATAAAAGATGTCAGAGTTACTTAGATTTTTGGAGCCTTTTCAAATCTAAATAGCAGGGAAACAATAGTGCAAGCTTATTTACTTTATTTAATGGAACACAATTTACATTTAGGAACTGTTTTCATAGTGAATCTGCTTTAAGCATGAAGCAAAAGGTTTGTCTTTGAAATGTTCTTCCCTTTGTGACCAAGTAAATAACTGGGTTTTTGTTAAACTGATATTTATTATTTCCTTTAGTTCATTTGAGGTTTTATATATATTTTAAAATGAAATAATTTCTTCTATAAATAATTACTTTATTAGAAAACTATAAAATGATGTCTTGAACATTAAAATCAGGTTATTTGGCTACCAAATGAATCACCATTATTTTCCTTCGGAATTTTTAATTCTGCCGTATTACTAGAATTACGGTCTTTTAATGTAAATTAAATATATGATTTTATACTGGTTCTCAATTACTAATGAATGTCATAGGAGTTTAAAAAGTGTTTTTAAAACTGGTATGATCCGTAAGTAAGGAGATCTGATTTTCAGAATGGCTGGTTTTAGCTGTTGTAGAATCATGGACAAATCAGGGTAAAAGATCCATATAATGCAAAATTCAGAAAAAGGACATCCGGTCACCTAACTCAAAGGAGGATGATGAAAATAATTAGGATTAAAACTGTCAGCCTAAAGGCAGGTGTATTTTCACTGTTCCACGAATAGAGGAAAGTCTTCTGTCAGATGAAATTCTGGTAATTTTTGCAAGGCCTCTTATAGAGGACAATGTCCAGCTTTGAGCTCCCTGCCTGACCCCTCTTTTCAGTGGGAGATATTGCTGAAAGCTTGGTTCTTACCATGACAACCTTCCGCAGCAGAGAATGAGGGAGCTCTCCAAGCTTAGGATAATTGGAGCCTTTGTTAAAGGGGAAGTGGCATACTTCCAAGCCTTGCCTCTGCTTATAAATGGTGCATAAATTGCAAGCCTTTCAACCTTTCAAAGTCCCTCTTGCCCTTTTTTAAAGTCAGCATTGGGATAGTGACTACGAAGAGGGACCTATCACTTCAGGGAAGGAACTGGGGCTGTGGGATTGTGAACTCTCTTTCTACTATCCAGTTTATCCAGATGTAGGAGCACCAGAGAGACTGCTAGATAAAAGCCTGACTTTGGAGGAGAGATGCCTCTGGGTGTGAAGGTGCCCGTAAAGGGGCTTCTCCTCTACATGGACATCCACACAACCTTCACATTTTAAAATTTTGTTTTGGAATAAATCCTTCCTTGTTTAAAAAAAAAAAAAAGGGCCAAAACTCTAGCATGAACTGGTCAAACCAAATTTTAGTTTTTAGGTAAAAGTAAAAGTAATTATGACATTGTACTTCCTAAACTTGTATATTCTCGAAAAATCCTGAAAGCATACATATTCATTTGTAAGCTCATATAGCAACTGATATACAGAAACCTTTCAATATGTTCTGTCAGAGTAAAATGCTGTCTCATGATATTTATTCAGCCTACAGAGTAGATTTCTCCCATACAATATTCTTCCTGGCAATGTGTATGTTGTCATTTATTTGTATAGGCTTTATGGGGTTAGGCACTTACAGAATATTTTTCATGCTAGACAACCTAAGGAAGCTAATAGAGGTATGGCATGATTCAGTTTATAGATCATGAGCTAAATTTACATGGAGAGCCAAGTTTCCAGCTTCAAGCAAATGACTTATCTGTAATCTGATACAAGTAAAATGACTGACCTTTCAAATGTTTATTGGGCTTCAAGTGTCCGGAACAATCAATATGTACATTATTGTTTATATTTTATGCTCCTGATCCCATTAATGTATGCCTACGGAGTGCCGGGACACCATTAGTTTCTGATACTTCTGAAGCTATTGGGTGGTATCTATCAAACAGAAAGGCAGCCGCTATTGACTTGGGACAGTTTTTGCATTTCTTGAGCTCAGTGTTTCATGAACTGCTTCTCTAGTTTTGGTAATCAATCCTTTTATTGCTTCGAAGCGTCCTCAATTAAATAATAATGAACCAATTTGTTTAAAACGAATCTTTAACTTGCAGACTCATTAATTTCTCCATTGTGAGTGTCAGAAGATGAGTTCTTGGGCAGGGAAGACCAGAGAAGCTTGGTGGAGTGGACTGATTGCTGGGTGTGGGAGTCACGAGGATGACTGACTGTCTCTAACTGGTTGTGTGACTTTGGACAGGCCTCTTAATGTCCCGGAGCCTCTGGTTCCCCAATTGTGAAGTGGGTGAGGTGCACCAGATAATCACTAAGATCCCTTCCAGTGTGGACATCCAATAAATAATGGGATATCAATATGCAAATATGTGGGCAGCAGTGCAGCCTTACCAGTAAGTGCAGAACTGAGACATGGAGAAGTCCTTTAACCACCCTACCTCCCCTCTGAATAAGGAAAGAAGGGAAAGCTGCATTCCTTCTTATTTGCCCAGAATATATTGGACTCATTGTAGGTATTGGGAGAGAGGTATTTGTGAAGCATACGCATGTATAACAAAATATAGAGAGATATATAAAAATGTTAAATATATAAATACAAGTATAAATATATAAATATTTCATAAATACACATACACAAATATATATACTTATATGTAGACCTATAATTATATAACTATATATATATATAATTATACGTATTATATATAGACCCTCTTCTTTCACTTTACTTTCTTCCACTCCACACAACTTATCCCTACCTCACCCAAAAAGGGTTCAAAGTGAAAAGTGCCACCTGTTATTGAGGTAGAACAGAAACTCTGAGTTGTTCATTGAAGGGGACAGTTACGCATTTCTGTATTAATTAACTCTCTCTTTGTAGGGTTTTGTTATTGGAGAGTCTAATGACTTAAACATCCATGGTCCAATTAAAAAGTTATGACTTGATGAATTGGTTTCTAAATTCTCTATGTTATCGACAAGTTGCTGCATCCCTGAAGCTATGATATGTCATCCATTATTAACTTTGATGGCATTAAAAAAGATAAATTAGATCTTTTAGGCAGAAACGGGTTCTCACAAAGGCAGCCCTTCAAAAGGGGACATGGTCTCAGTTTTCTCTGAATTTCAACCCACTTATTTGTTTGAGTTTATTCTGGTTTCACTGAGACTTTATTGATTGTTTAGTAAACATTAACAGACAATAGAGCTTTCTTAATATAAGCAGATAATAGATAATGTATAATGCAGTTTAAATGATAAAATCCTTTTGCCAGAAATATAAAATCTGCCATAAGGTCTGGAAGTGACTTCATTAAAAAAATTAAAATTTACAATGAAAATTTCAGAAAGGAAACCTATCTCTTCAATGGGCAAAAAGTTAAATTTACTCTTAAGACAAGAGCAATAGATAAGAACATATGAATAAAATGTGCTATTTCTAAGGCACATTTAAAATATCCACATATACATTTTAGGAACAAATTAGCTTCCTTTGAACTCTTGTAGTTTGTGCCAGGATAAGGGTAAAAGTCAATAATAATAAATACAACTTAAAATAACATTCGAAATTTGAGCTCAATAACCATAGTTGATTTATTATAGAGAGAAAACGTTCTTACCTTGGCTTTTGCACAACTCCTTTTTCTTACTATTATTTACTTCTTCGACCTAAAACAATCTTTTGCTTCATAGTCAGAATCTTATTTTTCTAACATTGTAAGTCTGAGTCTACCGTTAAGTTTCCAGTATTGGCTGCAATGCAAGATGTGTTGGGGAAAAATATGACTTAGGCAAGATTTTAATACCTCAAATTGGACCTGCCCTTTATCCCACAATCCCTTTTGTGTACCTCATTATTGATCAAACTTATGCAGTTTTTTGAAGCCCTGGAATTACCAAGGCAGTATTTTATTTTTCTATTTATCTCCTTGGCAAAATTGTTGCCATCTCTGACCTTTCAAAAATGTTTATGCCAAGGTGTTCGCTATTAATCCCACACAGGAAGGAGTGAGAAGCCTCTGGGTTGGGCTCTCTTGTTTACCAGAAGATAAGATTTTCTTGCAAAATCAGAGGTTTAGAGGTGGCAGATTTTGGCTGCTATTTTAACTTTCACGTAACAATATAGCTTGAGAAGATTAATATTTCCTAATTAATAGACCCATTAATAGGATAAGTAAAGAAAGGATAAGGCTTTCTATAAAGTATGCAGTAGCTCTACCAGCCTAGATCTGTTTTCATATCTAGGAAATTCAGGAATGGAGATGTAAAATCACAGATTAGAAAAGACCTTAAAGATCGTTTAATTCAATCCATTTTATTTTGCAGATTGTGAAACAAACGTAGAGAAGTTGTCATTTCTGTTACTTAACCAGTAAAGATCACATCAAAGCCCTTTGACTACCTATCTAATGTTTTGTGATTGTCAGTAAGACCGAAGCTCTACTTGAATGCTGGAGATTATGTTCTGATGTGGGTTGCCTTTGTGTGGACAACAGCCTGCTACAGTCTATGTGGATGGGCAAATTTTTCAGTTACTGACAAAACAGAGAGACATTCTCTATCTTATAAGGCCCCACTTTATTTGGCCCTGCTTACCACTTTGACTTCATTTCTTGCCACTCTCTCCATCATCCACCTCGTCTCCACCCTTTCTACTTTTCCTGGGAACCCCTCAAGCTCTTTCCCATGTCGGTTTTCCTTTAGTCTGGAATGATCTTCCCCTAATCTTTTCTCAGCCAGTTTCTACTCGTCATTTAGGTTTCAGCTCACATGCCACTCCTCAGATGGGCCTTTCTTCACCACCCAATATAATAATGAGAATAGTCATATAAGTAATGAATCAGCAGCTAACACTGAGCTCTCAGTTAATGCCAGGCACTGTGCTATGCACTTATAGAAAGCACTTAATTCATTAACCCTCAAGAAAACCCTGTAAGGCATGTAGTATTTTTATTTCCATTTCATAGGCAAGGAAATTGAGGCACAAAGAGGGGAAACAGCTCCTCTAAGGTCACATAGCTAATTAGTGGCAGAGCCAGGATATGAACTCAGGTGGTCTGGCCTCAGTACTCAAAAGCTCCTTTATCTTTCATAGCCCCCTCCCTTGTCACTGTCTAGCCGAATACCCTATTTGACTGCCTTTGTAGATTTTTTGCTAGCTGATTAGATCCTGTTCTTTATCTCCCCTCCATCCCATCAGACTCTAAGTTCCATTAGAGCTGGGACCTTGCCTCTCTTTTCCATTGCTGTTTTCACCCAGGTCTAGAATAATGCCTCCATCTAGTGGTATCTCAATAAATCCTGCATGAATGAATGAATTTGAGAAAAGGCAGCAGAAACAGTGAGAATGAAAGAGGCTGTTGGGCTGCGAGTTGACTCCCTAGTGAATGTGGTATGAGAATCCTCTCAGCAGCAGAAGCAAGACTGATGAGAGTGGGAATAAGAGAGTGGGGGCATTAAGAATGGGCTAGTTTTCAAGGTTGGCAGTAAGGGGAGCAGGGGATGATACATAGCAGTTGTGGTTTTATGCTTTAGTCAGAAATCCTAATGAGAACCTTGCACCCTTGCAACTTAAGAATGCCCTCTTGCAGCTCTTTAATGATTACAGATATGTGAGGACTCATTTCTGTCTCATTTTCCCACCTATTTGACCTGCTGAAAAACTGAAATAATGGCTCGATCACAGATTTGTTGTCCACCTTCATGCATTTCACCAAGGCTACACTCCTCAGCAGTCACTTCCCAGGATCATCCTTGGGGGAACAGACCTTCCCTCATCACTTTCTGTGGAGTCGGGAAGTCTATATAAAGTACCCGCAACTTGCCTTTGAATCCCAGAATACGCATCATCTGTCCTTTTCTACACACTCTTTGAAGCTGCCTACGGTATTACAATTATAATTTCTTTTCCTGGAATTTACACCGGGATACAGACCATAGAAATAGTGTCAACTTCAGTGGCTCTGAACCTCCCCTGAATGGCTAACCAGAAATATTTCCATGACATCGTTCTGCTTTCTGATGTGTCCAATAGGTAGCCCCTCGTCCCCACTACAACATTTACTACCATCAAAAGGAGGGTGATGCCAGAAATTTCACTTGTAAAAGCTAACCCCTTTAAAGTGGTTTTGGGTAGCTTTCCTTCTGGTTTCTCTAACGAGGCACTGGTCTGAAATTGCAGGGGGAAGGAACCCTTGGTTTTACAAACACTGTCTTTATTAAGAAGCCAGATACTGCTACTATTTCAGGGAAGGAAATATTTGCCTTCCTTTCAAATGCAGCAAAACATGTTGTCTCTTTCTCAGCATCAATTATAAATCAAGGTTCTCTGCGGAATTCTCTTTTTTTCTCTGTGTGTGTTCTCGTGTTGTTAGTAATTTAGAAAAGTTAATAATTCAAAGAGAGCCAGGCAATAACTGTTAAAGTTCAAGGGCAAATGTCATAGCATGACACGATCTGGCCCAGAGTCTCTCAGAGACGGTGCTGCGGGCATTTGGGATAGACGAGTCTTCCTCGTGAGCAAGGTCCCCAGGCGTTGCAGGATGTGGAGCATTCCTGGTCCTGGGTCACAACTTCCAGTAGCAACTGCCAGTTATTGTGACAGCCAAAAACCCCTCACACGTTTGCAATCGACTTGTAGGAGTAGGTAGTATGTCCCTGGCCTTGACCTAGCTCAGGAATCATACACACAAATGCCAGTATCTAGCCAGATAACATAAATGTGATAGTCTGGCCCAGTGTAAGGCAATATGGAGTGGTGTGTTCTGTGCTTGCTGGGGAATGTGCATGATTTACTTAGAGGTATTCAAAATCAAAGTTTAATAGACTTTAAACTAACTCTTTGAAGCACCCTCAATGTGTCAGGATCACCCCTTCCATTTCCTGACCTTTGCTTTTCCATCTGCCTACTCTTCAATTCCATCACCTTGACCCTTTTTTAAACCGTCATCTACCCATTACACTGTATTGCAGTGAATTCATGCCACAGTTTTCTCCTCTGCTGAGCTGTGAGCTCCTTGAGGGCAAGGGTCCGTGTCTTATTTTGTCCCTGTATCTCTAACACCTAATATAGTGCTTGGCACATAGTAGGCCTGCCTTAAACACTAGCTGAAAGAATGAATGAATGAATAAAAATTATTCCAGGTCTTTAACAATTTTTGAGGAGTTTATAAGAGGGATGTTGAAGTTTTAAATTTTCCCTTAGGCAACAGCTGCTGTGAGTTCTTAGAAGGCATCTCTGGGTTCCCTTTAGGTCTTCTTCTTGCACATGAAGCAGGGCTTACTTTCATGTCTCTGTATCTGTTCTGTTTGTTCAGCAGTGCATTGGTTTTGCTGCAGAGTTGGAATAATTTTAACCTGAGATTGTAAAACTTTGTTTCATGAACTCTCACCACTGTGCTCTGCCCAGGATCACATGCTGCTTTCTCAGAGATGTCAGGGTACAGCTGCTTGTAATTCTTCTGTACTAATAATGTGCTCCACTTCTTGTTCCAGTTCATGGCAGGGGACAAGGGATTGCCTCTGCTCTGATCTGGCCTTATTGGCGTTGGGTAGTGATTTTAGTGGAGCTAAAAACTCCTTCCATTCCAAAGTCAAGACTTCCCTGAGTGTATCCTAGATTCCCCTCCCTCCCTCCCTCTGTCCCTCCTTCCTTCTCTCCTTTCTCCACTGTCTTCCTGCCGTCTTATTTGGCTATAGCGCCAAATAGGAAATGTGGCATTCAAAGTAGCAGGGTAAATTTATCCTCTGTCCCCAGGAGCTTAAGCAACTGGGTCACCAGGATTTTATGTAGAAAATCTTTTCTACTAACTAGTACATTAAGGAATCCCAGATGCTTACAGCATACCTCATCTTGTTTCCATTCATATTATTATTTCCTGGGAATGTTTTATATTGTTAATGCGCACATTTCTTTTTCTAGTTTGCCCTCCCATAGTCTGCATTTCTTGGTTTGGTTGGCTTTTAAAGAGAGTACACAGCTGTTTGCTTTCCCACAGCCAACATACACATGCCCAGGGTGTTCCCCTGTGATTTTCAAGGCCTGGCTTTCTTCTGATAAGGTCAGCAGCACACACAGCTTATCCACATCTGCTGTGTTCCTTGAGGTCAATCAAAGTATTCTTGCCTCTGGGACTAATGGGAATCTCCCAGAGAGAAACAATTATTGTACTAAAAAAATCTATTGATCTGCATTGTATGGTTCACCAGGTATTTGGGGTTCAGGGATACTTTTTTAAACTGGAAGATCGATTCCGTGGATTCAGAATGAGAAGATGCTAGTGAATACCTTCATGCTATACATTTCCAAGTGTTTGCTGCTGCTGCTACTGCTATAGAATAGCAGAACTCTGAATTCATTTGCTGCAAAATGTCAACAGTGTAGGTCACCTAGCATTATTGACTTCATTGGTTGAATTATAAGTTCATGATAATAGTATTGGGCACAGTCACAGATTAAAAACAATCAATGGAATTGTGATTGTTCCCGTTAGTGTGATTTCCCATTTCCCCTTTTTCTTTGCTTAAATTTGAGGCCTCCTTTTTAATGTCTCCTGATGCTGATCTGTATGGAAATATAAGGGGCAAACATCACATGTTGCAGAAAGCAAGAGCATGGGCCTGCCAACTTTTAGAATTCACTTTTCATGTGATCCATGTTGAAATTGTCAAAAGAAATTTGGGACCAGGACAACATTCCATGTGTTGCCATCCAGATCCAGGAATTGAATAAATAATTAAAACCCTTCGATAAACTATCCACCCTTTGGCTCTTTGTTTCAATATATTTTTGTTGTGAAATATTTTTTTTCCCACAGTTGCAAGCCAGTTAACTGAGTCCAATCACTTACCCTCCTTTTGGAATTAGAAGACCCAGATCTAAATCCCAGTCACACCCTTATCAGCTATTTGTATCTTTGCTCTGGGTTTATATCTGCAGAGTATGAAAGATACTTTCTTATACTTTCCCATAGCACACAGTGGACCCTTAGAACATTAACCTGATTTCTATCTTTACATTCTAGAAACTCTAAGAGCAATAAATGACCTAAATGCTGAAGAAGATACTGAATGAATCTCAGGGGAATAAAATTGAAGTTTTCTGGGAAAAAATACTTTGTTATGAACTTTTGTCCCTTATGAAGATACTTTTTGAGGACATAGAGGTAGAAACTTGAAAGTTATTATTCCATTAAGGAATAAAGTAATTTTCTGAAGATTTTGTGTTGGGACATTTATTCATTGCTCTTATATTCTCATATCTACTGAAGGAGTCCATAGGGTATTCATTAGTTAGTAGCCTCAGTCTTATCATCTATGAAATGGGGTTAGTCATTGTGACAATCTCATAGAATTTGGTGAGGATTGAATGAGATAATATATAAAGAGCTTTGCATCTGGCATAGTGTTCAATAAATACTTGGTTAATATTATTTTCAGTACTAATAAAGATCCTACCTCAGAGGTTGCTGCATTTCCAAAGGGAGGTTGAGAGGGATGGAACAGATGTTCTGGAAGTTCATCCTAGCTACAAAATGTATACTTTTGTAATTTTGATAAATCTAAAATACTAAGTACCAGAAAAATGTTGAAGGCTCCATCTTATTTGGACTTGGATTATTCTAAATGACAACTCTCACATATGGAAATCCACATTTTAAAATCTCAAAATGTTGAAAAGCCCCCAAACAAAAAGTAAAGAGCATCTAGGTATTTCTTCCTTTCAAATGGTTATAATTTAATGACAACTCATCCTTTTCACAGAGATCATCAAATATGTTTTAGAAGTTAATCTCTATTTTTTTCAAGAAATACAATTTAAAAAAAACAAATGGAAATAAACCAATCTGTATGAATATTTTTCTCTTGATTAGAGAATATGATGGCTTTAGTTGTTTGCAATGCAAAAGTGCTGCTGCAGGAAGGCCTAATTGATTAGAACAATATAGGGGCTGGCTTAATGCTTTGGGTCAAATCCTTGGGAAATTTACATTCCTTATGCAAAATTAAATGTGTTGCAAGCATCTTTCCTGTAAAATGCCATTTTTTTTTTCTTTTGCTCATTTGGCTCCAAGTTTGACTCGTGGAGATGAATCATGGGTAGCATTGTCACATCTATTCAGATGCTGTTTGTAGACAGCAATGAAATTCTGACTACTATTCTCCTTGCTATTTTAGTTTTGTATTAAAGTCTCCTTTTGCCATTAGAACAACTCAGCATTTCTCATTCTTCTATTTGTAGTCTGCAGGTTGTGGTTTGGTCCTATTTTGGGATAGGTTTTTTTTTGGGTTTTTTTTGCTGTTGTTGTTCTAAGTGATTCGCACTTTCATCATGTGCTTTGAGCTCCCTGTAGATGGTGAGTAGGATTATATCCAACCTGCTCTTAGGGTATAAGGGCCCCCAGAGAGGTTAGCGGTACTCTCACTCAAAGTGGCAGGTTTCTCATCACTACTGCTCTTCCCTGTGGTTACCTGTCCTTGCAGCTGACTACACTGTGCTGGGCTGTTTAGATGTGACCAGCAGACCCTTTGTTCTCTCCTTCAGTTCTACAAGTCTCAGAGTATAGCCCAGTTCATTGTTTTTGTTTCTTTTTTGTTTTGCGGTACGCAGAGCCTCTCACTGTTGTGGCCTCTCCCGTTGTGGAGCACAGGTTCCAGACACGCAGGCTCAGCAGCCATGGCTCACGTGCCCAGCTGCTCCGTGGCATGTGGGATCTTCCCGGACCAGGGCACGAACCCGTGCCCACTGCATCGGCAGGCAGACTCTCAACCACTGCGCCACCAGAGAAGCCCAAGGCCAGTTCATTGTTGATGGACCTTTTCTGATCTAGAATTGACTGGACATGACAAGTGCATGTGAGGAGGAGGGAGAGGGGGAAATTGAAAATAACTATTAGGTTTATAGATTAGAGCTACTGAGTGGATAGTGCTTGTAATACTAAGATAAGGAATAAGGAAATAGGTTTGGTTGGAAAAATAATAAAGTCGGCTGGTTTTGGACATGAGCTTGCTGTGCCTTCAGATCAACCTTGAGGTGGAGATGCAGAGAAGCCACTGGAAAGAAGATCTGTAGCTCAGATACGTAGGAGGTTGGCTCCTCAAAGGGAGGATCTGTACCTTAAAGTCACTTTTAGAAAAATAAATGCACACATTTTTCAGTTATGTGAAATCAGCTGTAGGTTACCCGGAGTGTGTGGGCATCTCCTTTTACAAGAATTTCCTGACTCCAAAATGTCTCTTTTAACTGGCAAAAACCGATACCTGCAGTTATTTTTTTTTCCTTTTTACTCTGGAAAATTTCAAACATATACAAAAGGGAGAGAACAGTGTAAAGGACCCCCACTTACCATCACCTCGCTTTACCAATTTCCAACTCATGCGCAAATTTGTTACGCTTAAACCACTCCCACCCATTTCTTCTCTTCCCAGGGACTATTTTGAAGCAAATCTCAGATATTATATTATTAAATCCATAAACATTGTGGCATGTACCTCTAAAAGATAAAACATTATTTTAAAAACATAAACATGGGACTTCCCTGGTGGTCCAGTGGTTAAGACGCCACTCTCCCAAGGCAGGGGGCCCCGGGTTCGATCCCTGGTCAGGGAACTAGATCCCACATGCCGCAACTAAGACCAGGCACAGCCAAATAAATAAATTAAATAAATAAATATTAAAAAAATAAGCACAATATGATTATCCCATCTAAAAATTAACAATAATTCCTGAATATTATTAAATATCCATGTTTAAATTTCCTCATCTCATAATTTTCTCAACCACTGCGCCACCAGGGAAGCCCTGTTTGTTTTTGAGTACTGTTACAGATGCAAAGTCTCACCCAAAGGGAACAAATTTCATTGGTAGGTTTCTTTAGGGTCTGACATAGGCCACTGGAGGAGATTTTGAGTGTAACATTTAAGCACCTAGGAGGTGCCAGACCCTCTTGAATTGTCACAGAAATCCTGGAAGTGGGAATTGTCCCTGTTTAGTAAGGCAGCACCGAGTGTCTCAATCTGCCAAGGTCTATTTCCCAGCTCTTCCACTGACTTGCTCTGGACCTTGGACAAGCAACATAACTTTTCTAAGCCTCAGTTTTATAGCTGTAAAATGGTTTGTTGTGAGTATTACATGAGGTAATGTGTGTTAGCGCCACTAGTGCAATTCCTGGCACAAAATAAGCACTCAACAAATGTTAGCTGTTGCTATTATTTAGGGTAGGGTCTTGAAATCCTTCCATTTTGTACAGTTTCCTACTCTTCCTCCCTGTAGGGCTGTGCTTGGCCTCTCAGAGGCAGAGGGGGATACTTCCTGTGTTGGGTGGCCACCTCCCCCCTGCACAGACCATTGAGGAAATTGCTTGGAACTGGAACCACTCTGGTTCCATCTCTGATCCCTTCTTTCTCACCCTGACCTTCTGCACAGCTTGCCTTACAGTCTACTGACTCTTCCTTGCTTAAAATGAAATTAATTTCTCCCTGAGGCATCATTCTCCTAGGCCACCTGCCTGCTATTTCCCCATAAAATTCAAATGATTTCAGTGTTTCAGGGAACTTAAGGTGAGAAATGTGGGAAGATGTGGAACTGATAGGCCTCAGCCTGGCCAGCAGTTTTAATTAGAGTGACTCTGTACTGTGCTGTTAATTAAATGGGGAGTTATTTTTAGATGTGTGTGTTCATTAGTCCTTCTGAGCACCTCTTCCTTCAGATTTGTAAAAAGCAGGTTAATTTATGTCCTGGTTAGAAGTCACTAACTCTTTATCTTCATCTTGTTCAGCAAAATCACTCATGGGGCTTCTCTGTTGCTAGAAAATCCAAGTGAAGGCAGGATGGACACTGCGCTTGGGAAGCAAAGCTGCTTTTCTTCCTGTAGTGCATTCTCTACAGGAAGTGATACCTCCCAAAGACAGAGCTCTAGGGTGTGGAGATTTGCTCCAAATACTCTTATATTACGTGCTTTTGCACTTCATCACAGAATCCAGCTCTCAGAGCTATTAAGTCAGTTTAAAAGCACAAGCCTTTGCTATTTGTTGGGGGTTGATTCACCCTTAGGTACACACTAGCAATTTATCTCCAGGGCTGTCTCTAATGTCTTGTTGTAGATTGCATCATCTTGAATTTAAAGAAACATACATAAAATTTGAAGCAAGATTATACCAAGTAAATATAGGTATGTGATTGTGTGTGTGTGTGTATGTGTGTGTGTGTGTGTGTGTGTGTGTGTATATGCCATATATATACTTTAAAAATAGATGAATCTTCAAAACAAAGATACATTCTGTATGATTCCATTTATATAACACTCTCAAAATGAACACTGTAGAGACAGAGACAAGATCAGTGGTTGCCAGGTATTAGGGATAGGGTGACTAAAAATGGAACACTTTTTGGTGATGGATCAGTTCCAGATCTTGACTGTGGCAGTAGTTATACAAATCTTTACATGTGACAAAATTTTATAGAACTAAACACACACACACACACACACACACACAAAGAAAAAAAGAAAAATAATCCCAGCATAATACATAATCATAGTACATGATTATGTATTATAACATGTATTAAGTCAAATATGCACAAATACAAAAAATAAAGTAGAAAGCAAATAAAACATGTATTGCTAAGATTTGGGGTAGACTTATTAGCTGTAGCTGGATAGGCAAATTATTACAGTTATTTAATCAAGTCCTATTTATGTGCAATGTCAGTTGAAATAGGTTTACTGAAGTCTTCTGCTTTCATATGGTGTTTAGTGCTTAATAATGAATAATAATGCATTTGAATTCCCTACAACTACGTTATGATTTCAGTACCTTGCATTTTGCTTCAGGCTTCATCAGTAATTTCATGTGGCTCTTCCTATGATCAAGGCATTAAAAATCTTAAGTTGGGCTTCCCTGGTGGCGCAGTGGTTGGGAGTCCGCCTGCTGATGCAGGGGACGTGGGTTCGTGCCCCGGTCCGGGAGGATCCCGCATACTGCGGAGTGGCTGGGCCCGTGAGCCATGGCCGCTGGGCCTGCGTGTCCGGAGCCTGTGCTCCACGGCGGGAGAGGCCACAACAGTGAGAGGCCCACGTACCGCAGGGGAAAAAAAAAAAATCTTAAGTTAACAAAGAGTTATTTTTTTGCATTAGAACAGAACATAGCTTTAATGCATGAGTTTATAAATGTTCATTCCTGTTGTGGACATTAGCCTCTGTGTGGTCAGTCATCAGTAACACAGAATTTATGGGAAATAACTCTTTTTTTCTCTTTCCCTTTAAGACCATCATCCCACTTCGATATGAGTATTGACTCTGACCGATTTTCAGAAGTGTAGGGGTAACTAAGAAGACCACCTTTCTCTTAGTTTCTGACTCTTGATTTTCTTGAAAACATTAACTTCTTATACATAACCAGTCTTGATAGATCATGAGGAGTTTAAGCTTATTTTGTGGGATCCTCTTTTGTGTTTATTGTCTCCCTTTTAATGATCCTTTGCACAAAATTCCCAGTGCCTTCATATGGCTGGGGTCCTATTTCTTATAGTGAAAGTGATCTGATAAGTAACTAACATGATAACCTGTTAAATCATCTATGGGCATTTTCATCTTAAGTGAGATCAGCAGAAAAAATAAAGGTAATCTATTATGATAAATTATTTAAGCAATTCTTATACCTAAAACACCAGTAATTAAATATGACTAGGAAAATCTAAATAATAGCTCACTGGTATTGGAAAGAAATTAACGTAAAGGAATGAATTTCTAAAATGTAGTAGAACTTTTGTCACTGTGGCACCTGGGAAGGAACGAGACTTTTTTAGGGATGTATACAGTTGTCTTTTTTCATACTGTTCAAGTTATGATGATCAAGTCGTCACATAACTCAAGCATGAAGATTTCCTTACCTCTGTATGTTCAATATATTGAAATTTTTAAAAGTAAAACAGAATTTGGGGACTCTATGGATCTTAGCATCTCCACCAGATTTTAAGTTCTCTGATAGCAGTGCCATGTCTTCTATAGCTTTGTGTCTTAGAACTATTTAGTAGATATTTAACATATGTAATATATTTAATAGTAGATATTTCATAAAGATGAGCACGTTTAATGAGTATATTGATATCACCAAAATATTTAGATGCAAATATACTCTTGCACAGGTGAGAGCAATCACTGATTGCTATATATTCATGTTCTCAGATCTCTGATTCTCCTTAACTGATATCACATTCAGCAACAATATAGCATTAATTGCCTTATATTGTTTGCCTTGATATTCTTTAAGAGGTCATTTGGGATATTAATGTTAAGTTTTTATACATGTGTAACAAGTTCTACTATTTCTCAAACTATTTCTCAAGCATTTCTCAAACATGCCTCCTTGCTTAAGAAGAGACCATCTATGCTTTGGGAAAATGGCAATCTGTTCTACAATGGGCATCTATGGTTATTATTCAAAGAGAAAACTTAATATTGCTTTTCAACAAAAATAGCTGGTGGCTGATATACAACCCATATTGTTATCAATAATGCTTTTACTACATTTATGGGCTTATATTTCCAAGTTTCATTCCCAGGAGTAGAAAAATGACCATATATTATTTCTGTTCTAAAATAATCCTAAACTCTGAATTCTAAAATTATAGAAATAAAAGGTTTTAATTCTTTTTCATTTTTATTAAAAAAAACTCCATGTCGCAAAATAGAGTTCAGCAAACTTTTTCTGTAAAGGGCCAGACAGTAATTATTTTTGGCTTTGCAAGCCAGTCAGTTTCTGCTTCAACTACTCAGCACTGCTCTTGTAAGGAAAATAGCCACAGACCATATGGAAATGAAAGGGCGTGACTGGATTTAGCCCACAGGGCTTAGTTTGCTAATCCCTGTTATAGACACTGTTAAAGGAATGTTAACCAGAAGAACAAACAAAAATTTTTTTTGCTTTATTTTGTGGAGAAAGTTAACGTTACAGAGGAGAGTCCCCTGGAAGCACTATTGAGATCTCAAAATGTTGGCAGTGACAAACATTTAGGAGATAGTGATAAACCTGTGGAATCTGCAGGTACTGACACACCGAGTTGGCGCTTGCTTTGAACAGAAAAATCAGGTCCTCTTGTACCCAGGTGAAAGGAGAATAACCTCGTTTTAGTGATATCAGTTGGTAAATGTCCATTGGCACTCTCCCAAGGTGATGTGTGTAGACCAGATGGTTAATTACAAGCACAAAGCCAAAGGCTGAGAAGTTTATTTTTGATAAGTTACTCATTGCCACCTCTTTGATATTAAAATGGGTATCAAATGAATATTAAAATGGGAACCATAGGCAATTTCTATATTAGATAAAGGAAAAAATAGCAATCCATTGTCCTTCCATTGAGACCAATCTAAATTGATTTTCCTCCTCATCTCCCATTTACCTTGCCATGTGTCTCTCTTAAACCATAATTTCAGGAGTAAAAGTATTTATACATTTTTGCTGAGATCAGGGATTTTAATATGCTGAGCAACATATCATTCAAGGAGCTGACCTGCAATTTTCTGATTGATAATGGAAATGTTAATGTATTGTTAGCCTTCTTATTTTTGGCCTAAAGTGAGCTAATAACTAGAATCATTATGTTGTGCCTGTAAAGTGTGTAGGCAAAAGGGAAGGTGTAGAAGTTGAAGTCTATTTTTCAAGTTAATTATAATATTGGAAAAATGAATTAGCTGGAAGGAAAAATCCAATTTCGTACCCTTTTGCTGGTAAAAGGAGCAATGGAATAACCAATTTCTGAGCTCTGTAATGCTATTCTTTGGGCAAGTTTATTGCAGAAAGTTTTCCCATTAATCTATGTCTTGTAGTTATTAGTACAACAGTTGCTACTGTGGAACCTAAGATTGCACTGAGTGAAATGAACCATTTCTCCAGACTTGTTGTCAGTCTCTCTGCCCTGATGCTCTCATGTTGCCATGACATTCCAAAGAGCAGTTACCCAGTCACCTTGGGTCACCTTCTAGCTCTGTGCCTGCAAGGCTCATACTGAGTCTGAAGGAGAGTGAGAGAAAAGATGAAAAAGAAACCCCAGGGGTGGTGCTCAGGAAGTGTCCTGTTGCTTCTCTAGGGACAGGTCTGTGACTTGCATTCTTAAGGGGAGGGGTATTGCCACCCCCAGGAGGGTGGGAGGGATCAGTGTTTGAAGAACACAGAAATCCAATGGCTTGTGGCCCCCTCATGATCACAGTACACAGATAAACAATATATCTATGACATTAAAATGTCAAGGAAGAGCAATTAGGAAAAATGTCTAAAAAGACTCATTAGAGGGGTGATACTGAAAAAAGCTTAAGAAACACTGCTCTGTGGGGGAAGAAAGAGGGTCCCTTTTGCCTCTTTTCTCAACCTTTCCAAAGCACTTGATTTGATCAAGTGGACACTGGGCACCCATCTGCTGGTGGATGGTGTCTAAATCCCCTAGGTGCCCCAAGTTTGCCTTGATGTAGGCAGGGGGAGAGACCTAATCCTCAAAGCACTCGTTCTTACATATTATTCTCTGGTTCCAGCTCTCCAGATCCACGAGCTAGAAGCTGAAAAACCAGTCGAATATTAGTTGTGGTATTTTGCGCTACCTTATATAATAGCATACATAGAGTTATTTGTGAGGAGACACTCTAAAAGACTTGAAAATCTTGGGAGCATTTTTATGCTGGCCAGTCTTACTGTCTTTAGAGGAAAGGATTGGGTTTTTCTTTTCCAACAGAACAATTTAAACTTAAACTCTTTGTAAATGTCAAAATTCCAAATAACACCCCCCTTCTCTAATATGTTACTATAGGTAGGGGAAATGGTGAAGGAAACACATCAGCTAGCCTTTCCTTGGTCCATCCTTCTCCCTCTGTAAGGACAATGAATTTCAGTGAAAACTGAGTGCCCTGGAAGACTGAGGACATTTTTCTGATATGACTCCTTTGCATACATCATCCCTGGTTCCTGGTTTCTGGGGTAAAAGAACAGCTGTGCAGTGTGGACCTTGAGTAGTTGAAGGTCCAATTAACAGAGTCTTGGGCTGACATGTTCACACTCAGAAACCTCTTTGAATACAGGCTATGTGGCAGTTACTGAAAGGATGTTCTCACCTCTGGGGCTGAGCTCTGTCAGTCAGGAATTGATTTAAAAAAAAAAAAAGCCATTGGCGAAATTTGGGAATGACATTAGAATCCAATGATCCCTAGAGAAATGCAAATCAAAACTACAATGAGGTATCACCTCACACCGATCAGAATGGCCATCATCAAAAAATCTATAAACAGGACTTCCCTGGTGGCGCAGTGGTTAAGAATCCGCCTGCCAATGCAGGGGACACGGGTTTGAGCCCTGGTCTGGGAAGATCCCATATGCTGCAGAGCAAACAAGCCCATGCGCCACAACTACTGAGCCTGCTCTCTAGAGCCCGCGAGCCACAACTACTGAGCCTGCGTGCCACAACTATTGAAGCCCCGTGCGCCTAGAGCCCATGCTCTGCAACAAGAGAAGCCACCACAATGAGGAGCCTGCGCACCGCAATGAAGAGCAGCCCCTGCTCGCCACAACTAGAGAAAGCCCACGTGCAGCAACAAAGACCCAAGCAGTCAAAAATAAATTAATAAAAAAAAAAATCTACAAACAATAAATGCTGGAGAGGGTGTGGAGAAAAGGGAACACGCTTGCACTGTTGGTGGGAATGTAAATTGATACAGCCACTATGGAGAACAGTATGGAGGTTCCTTAAAAAACTAAAAATAGAACTACCATATGACCCATCAATCCCACTACTGGGCATATACCCTGAGAAAACCATAATTCAAAAAGAGACATGTACCACAATGTTCACTGCAGCACTATTTACAATACCCAGGACATGGAAGCAACCTAAGTGTCCATCGACAGATGAATGGCTACAGAAGATGTGGCACATATATACAATGGAATATTACTCAGCCATAAAAAGAAACAAAATTGAGTTATTTGTAGTGAGGTGGATGGACCTAGAGTCTGTCATACAGAGTGAAGTAAGTCAGAAAGAGAAAAACAAATACCGTATGCTAACACATATATATGGAATCTAAAAAATGGTACTGATGAACCTAGTGGCAGGGCAGGAGTAAAGACACAGATGTAGAGAATGGACTTGAGGACACAGGGAGGGGGAGGGGTAAGCTGGGGGAAGGGTAAGCTGGGACAAAGTGAGAGAGTAGCATTGACATATATACACTATCAAATGTAAAATAGATAGCTAGTGGGAAGCAGCTGCATTGCACGGGGAGATCAGCTGGGTGCTTTGTGACCACCTAGAGGGGTGGGATAGGGAGGGTGGGAGGGAGACGCAAGAGGGAGGGGATGTGGGGGTGTATGTATACATATGCTGATTCACTTTGTTATACAGCAGAAACTGACACAACACTGTAAAGCAATTATACTCCAATAAAGATGTTAAAAAATTTTTTTTAATTAAAAAAAGAATCTAATGATCCCTCTTCTTTGCCATATATTTTTGCAGAGTGAATCATTCTACAGAATGGGAGAGATTAATTTGAGGTCAAGCAGATATTTATCAGTGCCAGGCAGTGCTCCCAACATTGCCAGGAAGTAAAAAGCAGTCTGAGTATGATGGAGATAAGAAAGTATAAACCCAACTGCAATAAAAAAGCAGAATTTGAGAGTGTCCTAAGAAAAACTCGAGAATGGATAATCAAAAAAAATAGATTACACCTGACTGGAAGGGCTAGGAGAGGCTTCCTGAAGAAGTGACATGTGAGGTAGGCCTGCAAGTAAGGATCGGATTTGAAGGCAGGATGGTGGGAAGCATGTTCCAGGGGGAGGGGATGAGGGGAGCAGAAGCTCATCACTGGTAAAGCAGCAGGTGTGTTAAGGGAACAGGCAGCTGCTTCTTGGACTAGGAAGTTACAGGTGATATCCGAGAGCACAGTTTCCTCTAGTGGAGGGCAGATTGGAAGCTACCTCGTAAATATGGAGAAAGGAGGAGCAGAGCTAGCAGAGGCTGCAAGCTTAGCTCTTTAGAAGGCCTGACATGGAGTTCAAGTTCAGAGCAGCTCACTCTGCAGTAACCTCATATGCATCTCAGTGTTTCAGGGTTGTGTGAGCTGACCACCTTGATTGCAGGGCCAGACATCTTGGTATCTGTGTGAGAGACCCAGCACTGGAGGGGCATGGAGGAGAGTTTCAGAGAGAAGCACTCTTTTCTGTGTCACTACTCAGAATTCAGTGGGTGTCTTTGAATCCAAGATGAAGTCCCAGAGGAAATGTGTGACTCAGGTTGAATGGGCTCCAGAACGCAACCTGGAGGTCCCTGGCTCTGCTAAGGGAGTAGGACTCCTCCCCTGGTTTTCTTGGGTGCCATAAACAAGTCCTGACCTCTCTGGACTTCCTTTTCCTGGTCTTGTGGATGGCACTATTACCTTCTCTATATCAAGATCCAGTGAGGATCTAAAGTGATCATATATGTGAGGGCACTCTGAAAAATTTTATTTCTAAGGTAGTATGAGCTGGTAGTTTTGATTAATAAATTATAAATTTTTTAATGAGCTCTTTGCTTCATTGGCGTAAAATACAGAATCTGAGCCTTTAGGGGTTATTTTAAACTCACAGATCAATTGAATGTAAACATTAGAAGGGACTTCAGTATCAGTTCTCTTCATCTGCTGAAAGGCAGCCCATCATAGTGGTCAAGAGTACAGACGCTGGAAATAGACTGAGAATGTCCGAATCCCATCTTTGCTACTTATGAGTTACACGATTTTGAGCAAGATTATTTTAAACGCTTCGTGCCTCAGTTTCCTCATCTGTAAAGTGGGGAGGAAAAAACACTCTCTATCTCACAGAGTTGTTGTGAGGGATAAGTGAATATGTGCAGCGTCCTGAGAATCTCCACATCGTCAGTGCTATATATTCACTGGTACAGCTAGTTCAGTCGGCTCACTTTTGCAGGTGAGAAGACTGAGGTCTGGAGAGGTGAAGTGACTTGCTCCAGGCATTCATTTGCTTGGTGGCTGGGCCAGGACTAGAACATGTATACTGTCCTCTGTTTATTCAGTAAGCAGGATTTGCTATTGATGAACATTTTAAAATGAAGAAAAAGCGGCCAAAATCTTTCCGGTATCAAGAGGGAAAAAGTCAGGTACTTTCAGGGAGAAGGAAGAGCCTTTCAGAAAGAACTGCGGAAGATGTGTCCTTAACGTGTAGATTAACACTGGGTAAATTCCCTGAGAGCCGTTCACACTGAATCGACCCCCGTGGATGCCTTTTCTCATCCTCCTGAGGCACTTACATCGCATTTGCAGGTCTGGGTCTTTTGCAACATTGAATGAAAATTACGCAAGGTTCTCCCTTGGCTATAGGAAGAAATAAATTATAGCCTGTTGCCTTGAGGGTACAGTTTACATTTCTTCATACTTGTATGCTAGCACAGCATCTAACAGGGACTCAGTAACTGTCCACTAAATTGACATGGAACAAAACAGTGTTCAGCTTGTGACATTGGAGAAAAGTTCTGCTTGTGCAGCCTCATTGTTGCCTACTAGAGACATTCATTTCCTGTTGTTTCTATCCAGTTCAGGGACTCAAACAATATGTAGTGAGGGGCTTCTTCCTGGGTCCCTCAGGAGAGCCTCCAGACCTCTCAGGATCTCAGTTTAGGTACCCATGAATCTATGAAAGGGGAATAATAATCTGGACAATATCTTTCAGATAAATGAGTATCGATATGCAAAATGCTTAACCAGCTGAGGGGAGAGATGTTAGGAAGCGTGCGAGATGTTGGGAAATAGTAAAACAGCAGGTAAATACCACCTGGCAGCCTGCACGTGGGAGCCTGGCTGGACAAGGAAGTCAGCCTCAGAGAGGATGTGAGAACACTGCACAACTAGAGAGGGACTCAGTGGGGTCTTCCACCCCCCCTTCTGTTCCTCAGAGGCTCAGGAAAGACAGGTGGCCAAGGGCTCCAGGACCTGGAAGACGCATATCCCTGTCCTGCTTGCCTTTGCCAAGAAGCAGTATGGAAGCACTCTAGCGTGCAGGTGAGGCCAGCTCCAAGTTAATGTAAGTCAGGGTCCCACTCACATTTGTGGGCCCCTTGGCATTCTGTTCCACGTTAATGGTAAAATGAGAAGACAAATTGTGCGTGTGTGTGTGTGTGCATGCACGCACACACCCACAAGGCAGACTTTTTTTCTCTTGATCTGTGTTTCTATTTCTTAACGATAAAATCTTTTCTTTCATGAAACGACAGTGTTGATAGATGGTAGTTAAAAACAAAAAATAAAGCCTCTTTACTGGGAAAAAAAAGTTGGTGCCCTATTTTGAACCCCATGATAATATCTATCTATACATCTATCTAATTCTATCTCTCTATCCCTATCTATCTATCTATCTATCATCTATCTATCTATTGCTAGCTGTCTTTACTGATGTGTGAAATCCCAAAATCTGGGATCTGCCTGTGGAAACGACTTGTCTAGGCTCCATGAACACAGAAATTAAGTAGTGGTGCTACTTTAATTGGAGGCTGAAAGCTGTGGGAGGCTTCGAAGAGCTGTTCAGAGGCTGGAGTTCAAAGTCAAAGGCAGGACTTATGTTCTGACTCCAGGCCATTAAAGGGCAATACGTTAAAAAATAACACTATTTATAGGAGTCATTGGTTGGGTATCTTCTGGAACAGTACTAGGACGTTTATATATTTTTACATTTAAGATTTATAACCATCCTGGAGATGGGTGAATTATCCCCATTTAATAATGAAGAAACTGAGGCTCAAAGGTATATTAGTTTGCCCCAAATTACCTAACAAAGAAGCTGCTGAGCTGGAATTTTAAAGCCTGTGTTATCAGTTCATGATGTGGGCTTTATACAAATAGCTACGGCATATGCAGGTCTTATTGTGTTCCAGGCACTGTGCCTAAGCTCTTTATATGCATTATATTATTCAGATATTATCAGAACCCTATGAGGTATGTATTATTATTATTCCCACTTTGCAGAAAAGTAAATTGAGGCTGAGAAAGGCTAAATTATTTGTCTGGGGTCACAGCTAATAAAAGCATAGTTGGCACCTGAACCAATCTGTCTGTCTGGCACTAGGGTCCATGCGCTTCACCATTAGGCTAAGTTGTTACGCAACAGTACAAGCTTCCTGGGAAAGGGATTATGTCTCTTTGTATGTCTTGGCAATCTCTTAGCTCATCTAAGATCGGAGAAGAGAAAGGACCACCTAAGTGCTGGCAGAGAGGTGAGGATTTGGAATTTATGGAAAGGGCTTCTCTGGATATAGAGAATGATGGTGAAAGGCAAGACATTTTCCTCCTTAACAGTAGGAAAATAGAGTTGCTTTGTAGTTGAATAAAATAGGAAAAGTGCTATTCTTATGGGCCCATATAATCCATACAAACTAGGAGACTATGTCAAAATGAAGTGAGGGGACTCCTCTGGTTGGTGCAGTGGATAAGAATCCGCCTGCCAATGCAGGGGACACGGGTTCGAGCCCTGGTCCAGGAAGATCCCACATGCTGTGGAGCAACTAAGCCCTTACACCATAACTACTGAGCCTGTGCTCTCGAGCCTGCAAGCCACAACTACTGAGCCCATGTGCTGCAACTACTGAAGCCCATGTGCCTTGAGCCCATGCTCCGTAACAAGAGAAGCCACTGCAATGAGAAGCTCGCACACTGCAACTAGAGAAAGCCCATGCGCAGCAACGAAGACCCAATGTAGCCAAAAATAAAATAAATAAAATTAATTAATTAGAAAGTAATGAAGTGAGAACCAGAGCAGAGGACAAGAAGGTAAAAGAGTGATGTCTAGAAATCACAAGCATTTCTGAACAAGTGAGAAACCCTTTGCACAGTGGAAAGGTGGTGGTACATTTTAGAGGTACAAGGAGTGAAATCCAGAGAAGGGAAATCTATCATAGTACTCCTCCAAGTGGGGCCACAGCTGGTGAGCATCCTCATCACCTGGCATCTTATTAGAAATGCAGATCTGGGGGCCTACTGAATCAGCTTCTCAAGAGGTGAGATCCACCAATCTGTGCTTCTTATGCATGCTACAATTTGAGGAGCACTGTGTTACAGTCATCTTTCCAGGTCCTGTCTCATGTCAGCCCTGGCAGTGCTCCAAGCTTTAGAACACCACATCACCCCGAGATGCCAGGTGACCAGTGCTGGACCCCTGAGCACTCATCACTCATTTGACACTGAACCTGATGCTCTGGACACAGTGCTTCCCTATCACTCTCTGTAGCTGCTCAACAACTACTAGAGGCATTTCTGCAGCAGGTTCTGTAGGAGACATCCTTACATCCCACATGTGAAGATACCAGTTAGAGGAGATGACAAGTCACATCTATTTCTGGCACATGAGGAAGAGCTGATTGTGATTGTGAAAATTCCTCTATGTTTAACCTTTTAGTAACACTTTATCTACAAAGTGAGAAAGAGAGAAGCCTACTATAAGGCAGAGAATCCAATGGCTCTGTATTTCAAGAGGAAAAAAAGAGCTTTTAAAAATAGTAAGAAGCTAAGGGTAAGTGCTTGAATTTATTGCCTAAAGAGGAAGAATTTCATGTCCATTTTGGAATGAATGAAAGTGAGTGACTTATTCTGTTGCTAGAAGATTTGACCTAATGTAACCCCGGTGCTTTGCTTTCAATTTGTTACTGGCCTGGAGAGCACTCAAATGGTCACCTGGCAGGACCTCAGAAGGTGATACTTCTAAATATCTCCCTCATCAAAATCCAAAATGCCTGAAGTGCCATCATTAGAGATGCCTTGTTTATGGCTAAATATTTCATCCAGGTATCTTTCTTAACAGATCAGGGGAAAATATGGCCCACTGATGTTAAAACCCCCATGTGAGATGGGACTCTGGGCAGCTGGGGCAGCTGGGGATGATGGGGAGGGAATGAGAAAGGAGAGGAATTATGCAGAAAGGGAGAGAGTAACTTTCCTAAGGTTTACCTCGTGTGAACCGATCACTCTCCCTAATACTTCTTTGAGCCCCAGCTAACCAGCCTAGAACCAGCTTTAGGAGTTCATAGCCCTGCCTTCCTTAAATGCCCCTATCAGGGAGCCCTGACCTGAGAATACAATTGGTCCTTTTGGCTTTGGTCTATAACTGAGGAAAGGGCAATTTCTTTACCAGTGAGGGGCACTGCTGTCAGCTTGCTGTGGGCAGTTGTAGATATTCCCCTTCCTTCTTTCATCTGGTTATATGTATGCAGGTCACATGCTAGACCCTGATCATGCCTTCTTAGGTCTCTTACCTTCTTCTCCAAATATTATCTCTACCACTGACTATTCCACATCTAGAACTGTGCTCTATGGGTTTTGAGGACTTCAGGAATCCCTTCTAAAATAAAATATCTCTGGGTGTGGTTATATTTTGTTTTATTTTCTGTTATGCCCTTAATCATCAGTTAATAACAGCAGATTTTGCTCATTGAGAGCAAGGAGACTATTTGGGGAGCTTGTGATATGATAACAAAATGTTTCACTCTCAAGAATGGCAGGACTCTGTAGAGATGTAGAAAGGACAATAGAGAATAAAGAAAAGTGAAAAAAAATAGAACTTGCCAAGATAATTACTGACAGTAACTATGTGATGAATTGTCTCTTATAAAACAGTAGTGTTGTAAGAGACCCAGGTATTTGTAAATGGGGATAATTTAAGGCTTTAGGTCTTTTAAAAGTTGCTATTTAATAAGATTTGATATTTAGATGCATTTTCTACAGCCTTATTATATAATTATTTGTATAATATGTTATATATAATAGATATATAATACTTTATTAAATGTATTTAATTTATTTAGATGTAGCAGGGGATAAAATATGGAGGAATTCCTGAAGTAACAAAACTTTAAATGAATGTTTCAAAGGAAGAGGAATTGAGAGGACTGGCATTTAGAGAGGGTGGTGAAAGCCCAGGGAGGGTGAAGTCACACAGAGGAGGCTGCAGGTTGCTTGACTAAGGCAGAGTGGCCAACAGGGAGAGGCCAAATGGAGGGACCAGCTGATGAAGCAACCAGAGTGCTAATCTTGGGAGGTGGATCCAGAGATTTCCAGGGAGCTCGTGAGCAGAAGGATGACTCAATACGAAGAGTGTGAGGGAAGGGCTGGAGAGGCAGCTAGGCCAGTACTGACGGGGGGAGACAGAGGACTGCAGGGGAATGAAGTGGCTGGTTACTCTCAGATCACAGGAGGGTGAATCTGAGAAGGGGACATAAAAAAATGTCTCCGCCTTCCTCTTGAGGTGGGAGTCGGGGGCAGTCTACTCTCACTTCCCTTTATGCTCCTCTCACCAAGGCAACTTCTTGGACAAAGACGATGAGACTCAGGGGAATGGTTCCCTGTGGCTAAGGCTGCAGACTGGGCCAAGTGGCTCTTTCAGGTGATGTTAACCCATCTCCCATGAAGGGGCTCAGGCTCCCTTCTGTGTGTCTGTTGAGATGAACCATTAGCAAAGCCATCATGTCCAGGAAGCTGAAAGTCTCTTTGCCTTGTGGTAGACCCATGGCAAATGCATCCATCAGGCTGGTGGTTGGCTCCATTTTGGGAGCCCCGCCCCCAAAATGATAATAATCATTTTTTTGACATTCCAGATTAAAATAACTAGCCCGAATCTCAAAGTGGCTCTTCAAATAAGTGGGCAAAGTGTCTTAATCACTCATTTTCAAAAGATCTCCCTCCATACCCCTGAAAATTAATTTAGAGGCTGTCTTTCTTTGAGAATAGAGAAGCAAAGAGAGAAAACTCATTTCAATCTTTTAGTCAGTTTTAGAGGGACAAGGTCGCAATTGATGTTTGAAGGGAAAAAATAGAGCCCCAGATGCTTCGAGGAGCCAGGAAACCTTCCATTTGCTTCTCAGCCTTAAAGAACACACCCTCAGGAAGATGACTGAAGCCTGGGAAATTATGAATATCAAATTAACTCAATAAGAAAGCCAGTGAACAGCTGCAATTTTCTGCCATGAGGCTTTTTGTTTTGTTTTGTTTTTTCCTATTTAAGGGATAGGAAACCTTTTATGCATTGGGTTTTCCAATTGATTCCAAGAGTATATTATACTAATAGATAGTAGCTTTACAAAATAAAAAGACGTTTGGCTTTCTATTCTGAATTTCAGGCATGGGGGTGCATCACCACTTTTATATCACACTTATTCACTCTGATGAAAGAAAAGAAGATTGAGCGTCAAAAGGTCATCCATACAGTTGTCGCAATAGCAATCTGTGTACCTTTAACCCTATGGAGGAAAAGTAATTACCCTTTGGCTTCTGGTGACCTCAACTAACCTTTGTTGAAGGGCCGGAGAAAATAAAGGCTGACCATCAGCTTGCCCTCGCTGCCCTGGGCTTAACCTGCTGTGTGAATGAAGAACAACCCAACAATAGGATGAGAGGATGTTGCCATGGAAATAGCCCTGGCCGAAGGAGCAAAAACCAGAAATTTATCACGATTAATTGTTTTATTAAGAACCTCCCATCTTTTGCATTATTCCCTGGGGAGGGGGGAGGATGGGCTCTCATTTAGATCTTATAGGAGAAAAATTCCGGTCAAATAAATGAAGCAGCCCATACAGTAAAACCATTAAGTTGTAGCTAGAACTAGACAGCTTTCTGAGAGGATCTATATCTTCACATAATCTATACAGATGCAAATGCGAACAGCCAGGATGAGGGCCTAGGAAGCTCATGCTACCAGGCAAATCACTTGAGGTACAGGTTTGGGCATCTGTCTTTGAATATTTTCAGCAGATGTTGCCTGTGCTTCCATGCCTAGGCAAGGTCTGGAAAGTATAGGTAATCATATTTAATAGCATATCAGTGAACAGAAATGCAATGTCACTTTTTGTTGTCCTTATTTAACCTTTATGCTAAATAGAATCTAAGTTCTATGTGTTTTTAAGGTGAGTTCATTCACATTAGAGAATAGAAACTTGCCATCCACTTATATTCAGATTAAACTAGACTAGCCCAAGATGCTCTGGCTGCTATAGGCTAATTGAAGGAAAAAGAAACCAAGTGAGTGAGAGACAGTTCTTTTATGGAGAGCCTGAAAGTTCTCTCTCAGGTATAAACAGACTTCTTTAGAAGTAATAATATTGACTTTTCACATTAGAATGTTTTCATTTATTTTATTTTTCATTTTAGTGCAAGGATGAAATTAGACTTTTAGAAAGTAAAAATGTGGATGTTTTTATTAGCTCTTTCATTTATTTTTATTAAGTGGATTAATGAATCGTTAAGTAAATGAGAACTGGATATTACCTTTTCCCTTTCTTCCTTCCTTCCTTCCTTCCTTCCTTCCTCCCTCCCTCCCCCGCCTCTTTCTTTCTTTCTTTCTTTCTTTCTTTCTTTCTTTCTGTGGATGGTAGAGTAGCAATGTGAAACACTCATTTGTTGTATTTCCTAAATAGTGAGTTATTCGTGTTAATCAGTTTTTAAAATAATTTGAGGTACTAAAACAAAGCAGGTGGATAAGCTCAGATATTGATTTTCTCTTTAACGGTTATTTCATCAGTGAAACTAACCACCGATAAAGGAGAAAAAAGCATAGCAGATGTCTACTGAAGACCCTGTTCACAATGAGAAGATTTTTATTTATTTTTTTTTTCATGGCATAAGATGCCAACCTGAGTTTCATTTATGCATTTTAACTCCAGGTGTTTACAGGAACTTACTCTCGAACTGGGGAGAAGGATTATTCAGCTTTTATTAGAACTTGGAAAGTTATGTTTAATAGATATAAACTTTTCAAACAAAAGGATGCTGTTTGCAATCTGTTAACTAACAATGAAATCCAATTCTTGGGCTTCCTGTTTACTCATCTCCTAACTGCAGTTAGTTTATCACTCATTCTCCGTGTTTCTCCTATTGTTGGGGCCAGAATTCTCTGTGTGCTGACACTCCGGTACCTGTGGCCTTAAGGCCCATCTCAAATAATATAGTAGACGTGGCTTGACTTAAATAAACTGTGGCCTTTGGCAGACTTTTACTCTTTTTCCCTGCTATAGATAACAGTTTTTCTTAAGTGGCGGCAACACATCTCTAAAAAGAAACCTGCAACAAAGTCCTGCTTGTGCTTACCTTAGAGTTCAGCAGCACCTTGCTTGTGATCATGCTTCTTCATTCCCGTGTGCTTTAGTTTTCTGGGGGAGCCCATACCTGCTTGTAGGGCACTAATAATGTTCCTTCTGGCTGTGGTACCTGCAGCGTTGATCTTGGTCTTCAAGGTCCTCACTATATTGGGACCATCTCCAGATTTTCTGTGTTCATTAACCCTCAGCTGGACAGCTTGACTGAGGCAGTGGAACCAAAAGTGAACACGGTAAGGGGTTTCTGTTGTTTTACCTGTTTGGGCCAATAGAAGAGTGAAAGAGAGAATGATGATCCAGATCAAAATGTAAAAAACAAGGTTTATCTGTCCTTATGTGAAGGCAGCAGATATCTACTTGGCCTCCCCCATTCAAAATAATTGTGCATACTTTCTGCTGGTTTGGGTCATCAGTTTTGTATTAAAATTACTGAAAGATGTCTTACTACATATAGTTTACTTGTGGACTGCATTTTTATTGCTCTAATTTTGTTTAGAGGAAAGACATCATATGCATTTATTTAATTTACATAGAAATCTTCCCAAAATAGTTTTGCAAAGAACAGGGTAGATCAAATCTCTCAGTGACTAGGTATTTAAATGAAGACATGAGAGTATTACTGATTTATAACTAATAGTGTTTCAACTTAACTGCTCTTCAATAACACCCATAAAAAATGATATTAAAGTATGAAGAGTCATTTAAAAGATGAAGACTACCGAGAATAGTTCTATATACTTTTCTAGTTCTCTACTCTTTGCTTCTAATCCTTAATCCTATGTATGCACACGACTGCTAAATAAATGTACTGCTAAATAAATGTAAATGAGGGACTAAATACAATATTCCAGAAACAAAAAGATAGTTATGCAATAAATGAAAGAAAAAATTAGATAACAAATATATATTTGGAAAAATGTTAAAATTGCCGTTCTGTACACTTTGAATATATGTATTTAAAAAACAACATGGAATTTTGTTATGAGAATTTAAGATAATTTTTAGAGAACATACATATTTGAAAAAGCAACATGATATTTTGTCAACAGAGTGTACAATAATGTTGAGTTGAATGGATACTTTCAACTGAAGGGGGAATAAAAAGCTATTTTAACAGCTTATGGGTATTAACACTACCAGCTCCAAATTAAGCATACATTAATGGCATGGCATTATTCTGCTACATTCTGTATTTAAAATATCTTTCCAAGTATTATGTGCAGTGTAATAGATCATATATAGAACATAGGATATTTTAGGGGAATACCTAACTATGATATTAACACTGTATTTGGGTTAAAGGATGCAAAAAACATTGTTAAAAATTATATGGTATCAATGTTCCTCATAAAAGGACATATTTCAGTCTTTTTCAACAGACTTATAGAAATATAATGCTGTTAAGCTCCCTAGAGTTTCAAGCACAATGTAGAAGGAAGGTAATTTACAAAAATAAATTTAGATCTATTTAAATACATCTCAAAAAACAAAGATATTCCCAAGAAATGGTCATATATGCCTTTCACAAAGTCTTACATGGTTCATCCTGAGTTTGAAGCAGGGAGTAGGAATTTAATAAAACATGTCATTTAAATCTATATATTATGTCATTCTAAAGCAAACGTTTAACCCAGTTTAAAGTCCCGACCACCAGAATTCCATATACAATAGTGCCATGTATCCAGCTAGGAAGTAGCTGGATTCGGTGCTGTCTAGTTGCACCTTCACACCACAAGCACATAAGTACAGTTAATATCTAAGCTTTCAGCAAGAGTATCAGTTACCCTAAAAGTTACCTTCAAGATTAAATACCTTTAAATGCTGCAGCGCTCTGGATTTCCAGTTAACCAAACTATATTTCCAGGAGAAACTCATGGAGTATAGAGTAGTTCTTGTCTGTAAGCCCTTCCTGCTGGTCTTCTTAGGAAGCGGTGCTGGAACGTTTTATTGTTTTTAAATCCTGTTGATAATTTGACTCTCTGTCAACTAGTGCTGTCGACCCATCACTAGCCTTTCTTAGGATGGAGATGACTGGAAGGTTGAAGGGCTACAGGCCATACATCATCGTCCCCTTCTCAGTGTACCTTAGTATGAACAAGGCATCAGGACTCTGAGGAAAGGAGGGAGAGCTGAGCCATCATATATTCCACAGATTGCAGGCTTTCCCTCTGTCCTGCAGTGCTGGAGAAGGGGATTATTGCTGCAGGAAAAAAAATCTGGCCACACTGTAGAAATAATCACCGCAGTTCAGCTCACCCCCCACCTCCCTCTGTTCTCTCTCTCTCTCTCTCTGTCTCTCCCTCTCTCTCTTTCTCTCTCTCTGTGCGAGGCCCCAGCTGATTCAGGCTGCATCCATCCATACATAAATCATTCCCCTTATTCTATTGGTTACATGGTACATGGCAAGTATTGATTTTTTCTGTTGCCTCATTGCTGGAGAACACTTGGTTTTTGTGAGACAGAAAAAGAAAAAAAAGAAAAAGAAAAAAAAAAAGGACAGACCAAACCAAAAAAAAAAAAAAAAAATCCTCACTGGAGTTTAGTCTAGATAAAAAATAATCAGGCAGATTTGTACCATCCTAACGACAAGCGTGTTCCAAAACGAGCATACTTTGGGGAGGCCCTTTCCTATCTGTTTGCATGTTCTTGCAGTATACTCTGTCTCAAAATAAAAAAGAACTGTTCCCAGTTAAGAAGAGCTCTGGGTTCAGGAATTAAGAACAGCATACAGAGAGGGAGACGGTCTCTCATTGTGCAGGGCAAGGAGTCATCTAATTGATCACCATTAAACCAGGAAAAAAAGAAAGTTTAGTTAAAACACAGCTTGCTCTAAAAATAAGAATAAGGAGGCAAGAATAATGCCTCATGGCCAAATGACATGTATGGGACAGGAAGAAAGATGTTTCTCTAGGTTTATTTTGTGTGGTGATAAAATGTGCAAGTGTGCCTTGTTTGTGTGAAATGTAAATATAGAATGTGCCTCAGCTATCAAAATATTGTGTCTTCTCATACTTAGAGACAAGACAGAACTAAAAAAGTGAATTGGTCTTAGTTTAGGATTCTGACATTTGGGTATCGGAGATAGAGTGTTCTTCAGAACCTAAGTTAAAACACCCAAGAGTCTTAATGTATGACTTGTCACAAAGACCAATTTGTTTTAAAGTGATAGTGGCTCTTGGACTCAATCCAAAGGGGTTTTATTTCTGAAATATCAAAATGATTTCTTCATGAGGTAATTCGATCCAAAGAATCATTCCAATATACAAGGAGATTATTGTAATGAGGAAATCATTATAAGAAGGTTATAGAGCAAATATAAGGAGTGAAAAGACAGTAAAAAGCCCAATTTTAATTTTGTAAACCTATGTGACAATTGATAATCTAACAAAGGGTGAAGTTTAGGAACAAACACAGTTCAGCATGTACACAGGTGACAAGATATTTTCTTTTGGGTTCTACTTAGAGTCATCAACTAACAAATGTACCATGTACCAGTTGCAGATGAGAAGTAGTAAGGGCTTCTCTAACCTACTTTAAGGTTTAAAAGAATTCCTCCTAACCCGAAATATTTACTCTGCACAATAAAAAGAGTCTATTAAGTTAAACTGTCACTAACCTCAGAAGTCAGACGAGGATTTTCCCTCTTTTGCCTCACAAAACTGTGCTGGGGAATTCTTTTTGTTCTTTTCATCTGTCAGTTTACTTTGTGGCCATTGGTGCTTGGTTCATGTTTATGATAGGGTCTGCTCAATAGAAGATTCTGTGGAGCGGAGCTGCAAGGGGCATGTCCATGGGAGTTGTGGCCAGCCCATCTGGGTGTGTGGCCCTTCTGGGCACAGAATAATACGTCTCTTTCTTCTTATTGTTAAGTTCATTTTATTGAAGGACTCCGAACATCTCTTTTTGTATAGAAGTACTAGTTTATCTAACTTGCCATTTCAAGGGAACCTCTGTGAATGAAAATGTGGAAGGAGTGAGACCTGCATGGAATTTTATCCAAATTAATGTTTTGTTGTGTTGTTTTGTTTGTGTGGCTCTTGTCCTTTTGGGTTCCAATTTAGATGCATGTTCTCTCAGTAATCTCATATCCACATACCAAGGAGAGTAAGATGCCTCTCTACCTTCCTACATGGTGAAGGAGTCCATAAAGGACTTAGAGCATTTTAGATTTAAAAGGGAAACAGACAAGAAAATAACAACAAAAGCTATAGGAAACCCTTTGAACCTGACCTCTTCCTTTTCTCTGCTTCATCCTTTCCTGATCCAACAACTTGAGCAACTGTTTATTGACCACTTACTGTGGACCAGGGATTCGCTGGAGCGAGGGGAGTCTGCCAAGCTAAATGCTGGTGCCCTATCCCAGCACAGGGACCTATCCCAGCAAACATCCTGTGTCTAGGCTGCTGCCCAGCAAAGGCGCGTCTCTCACGTGGTGAGCCTTCGGCTGTGTCACTCCTTTGAGCTCTCTGTAGGCCGCTTCTCTAGAAAAGTCATATAATTACATTAAGTATTAATACCCTTTTATCTCCATTAACTGTAACAAGACTTAGGTGGCCAACACAGAGCCTTGCCTATAGCACATACTCAACAGGAATTTATGTTAATTTGAGACACTGTCGGTCCGAAAGGAGAGAGAATTATAATCAAAGCTAATGATTATTACGTGGTGAGGGGGTTAAATGCATTGTCATGTAATTTTCACAACTCTGTTTCTAAATAACCTTATTTTATTCCCATTTTAAAGATGAGGAAATGGAGGTGGAGACAGGTCAATTGAGCTGCCCAAGCCTGCCCAGCTGCTAAATGGGGGAATTGGGTTTGAGACTCCTGCTTCTCTTACACACCACTCAATCTAGAGGAGCAGTGGCAGCTGGCAGAGGCCCTTAAATTCCAGCTGGGAGTCTTTTGAGAGAGGTTATGACCAGGAAATGGCTTCTGTGCTGGCCCTAAAGCATGTTGCATTCCATAATTTTTATACCTTATGGGTACGCTTTGACTCACCATAAAAAAAAAGGAAACATATTTAAAATCTTCTAGTGGGGATTACTATTAGAAGGAATTTGTGTGTGTGTGTGAACCCTTTTGAACATAAATATATCTTTTAGATACAAAAATGTTTATCCTTTAAATTGTCTGTTAAGGCAGGTCTGGACATTCATGGATGGAATTTACCTAAGGTGAGGCTCACCTGTGGAAGTGACAGTGGCAGGCCCCAGCGAATGGGAATCCCAGGCAGAATTCAAACACTGCCTCTGAGCAACAGTGACTCTCCATGGCAAGTGGCAGGTATGCTCATTTGAATTCATAGGTTTTCTTTTTTTTTAATTTATTATTATTTAAAAAATTTATTTTGTCATTTCCTTTTTTACTAAACTATAGTTGATTTACAACATTTTATTAGTTTCAGTTGTACAACATAGTGATTCAATATTTTTATAGATTATACTCCATTTAAAGTTATTGTAAAATATTGGGTATATTCCCTGCGCTGTACAATATATTCTTACAGCTCATTTACTTTATACATAGTAGTTTGTACCTCTTAATTCCCTACCCCGTCTTGCCCCTCCCCCATTCCCTCTCCCCACCGATAACCACTAGTTTGTTTTCTATATCTGTGAGTCCGTTTTGTTATATTCATTCGTTTGTTGTATTTTTTAGATTCCACATATAAATGATAACATACAATATTTGTCCTTCTCTGTCTGATTTATTTCACTAAGCATAATAGCCTCTAGGTCCATTAATGTTGCTGAAAATGGCAGGATTTCATTCTTTTTTATGCTGAGTAGTATTCCATTATCTATATCTACATCGATATCTATCTATATCACATATTCTTTATCCATTTATCTGTTGATGGACACTTAGTTTGTTTGCATATCTTGGCTATTGTAAATAAAGCTACTATGAACATTGAGGTGCATGTATCTTTTCAAACTAGTGTTTTCTTTGGATATATACCTAGAAGTGGAATTTCTGGATCATATGGTAGTTTGTTTTTTTTTTTTTAATTTTTATACAATGTTTAGAGGTTACTTTCTATTTACAGTTACTACAAAATATTGTACAATACATCCTTGAACCTATCTTACACCCAATACTTTGTACCTCCCACTTCCCGACCCCTATATAGCCCCTCTCCACCCCACTGGTAACCACTTGTTTGTTTTCTATATCTGTCTGCTTCTTTCTGTTATATTCACTAGTTTGTTGCAAGTTTTATTATTCCATATATGTGATATCATACAGTATTTATCTTTCTCCACCTGACTTATTTCACTTAGCATAATGTCCTCCAAGTCCATCCATGTCGTTGCAAATGGCAAAATTTCTTTTTTATGGCTGAGTAATATTCCACTGTGTGTGTGTGTGTGTGTGTGTGTGTGTGTGTGTGTGTGTGTGTATCACATCTTCTTTATCCATTCATCTGTTGATGAACACTTGGGTTGTTTCCATGTCTTGGCAATTGTAAATAATGCTGCTATGAACATTGGGGTGTATGTATCTTTTCAAAGTAGTGTTTTTAGATTTTTGGATATATACCCAGGAATGGAATTGCTGGGTCAGATGGTAGTTCTATTTTTAGTTTTTTGAAGAACCCCCTCATACTGTTTTCTTCAGTGGCTGCACCAATTTACATTCCTACCAACAGTGTACCCTTTTCTCCACATCCTTGCCAACATTTGTTATTTGTAGACTTTTTGAAGAGAACCAAAACACGACTCTTTTAAAATTCTCTTCTAATCAAACACTGCCAGGCAAGACTAAAAAAACTGTGAGGGAATATTCATCTGTAACATTATTTCCTGATCTTTTCAAAAATTTTGAGGTAGGAAGAAGTATAGTCGTGAAGCAGGTTGATTAGCTTGTTTGCAGCCAGTCCCTTAAAGGAGGAAGTCTGTTTAAACCTGTCCTGCCGGGACTAAATTAAGATTTTCCTGCCCAAGTGCCTTCCTTCCCAGTGCTCTTGGTCTCTGTAACACAGAGTGATTTACTTATAAAGCATTTATGCATGGCTTCCCTGGTGGCGCAGTGGTTGAGAGTCCGCCTGCCGATGCAGGGGACACGGGTTCGTGCCCCAATCTGGGAGGATTCCACGTGACACGGAGCGGCTGGGCCCGTGAGCCATGGCCGCTGAGCCTGCGCGTCTGGAGCCTGTGCTTTGCAACAGGAGAGGCCCGCGTACCGCAAAAAAAAAAAAAAAAAAAAAAAAGCATTTATGCAAGTATTGAGGGCCAAGAGGTATTTCAAGATGTAACAAATAACAATAATATTAATAATAATTATAGGGTTGATACTAATGTAGAAAAACATCATCAGGCATACATTTTCCTTCCTTTTCATTAAATCTCTGCCATTGCTTTTGGCCTTCTTAGTGCCCATCTGACTTACAGGTTGGCCAATCTCCAGACCAAGATCCAGAAGGTACATTATGACAGTAGAAACCTGAGAGCACACCCCAATAAATCCTGCTCTCCAGCCATTTGCTTGGTCCCCAGCCTGCATCAGCAGTAGACAAATCCCAGCAAACAAGGGCTGTCCAAATTATCAGCACTCGTTTCATGGCCTGGATGGAAAAACAAAAGAGGTATGGGAGCCTATGAGGGAGAAAACCCAACCTATACCCTGTGTTTTAAAACTGGGCCAATAAGAACTAGGGAACGGTTATTTTACCTGAATTTATTGCTTAGCAACAAAGGCTCTACCTCAAGAGAATGCTATTCTGCGGGTTACCAAGTAACTGACTGTGACAATTACCAAACAGTTGGCTAAGTAATCTACATACCCTTTAACCTCTGCCAGCTGAACAAGGGACTGTGGGCAGCTCCCAAACAATAGACACACATTTAATATTTTATTGAAGAGCTGACAGAAGCCACAGCTGTATGGGTCCTGCAGCCACATAGATTCAACTATTTTAATTTGGACATCTGTCTTTCCAGGATCTGCTGTGCTCAAAGGGTTGTTGAAGCAGGGGAGACACCAGAAACAGTTTCTATCAGAAGACTACCTTGTAGAGCTTTGGGGGAAAATATTTCTTAAACACAAAGTGCAAAGTTTTGTTGAGAATGAAGGCCCCTCAAAGATAGTCATTTAGAGAAAGGCAAAACAAAATCTAGTGCTTTGCAGTTTCTTATCGATAAATGCTGAGTTGGCCTGGCTACAGAATATAACATGTACACAATTGATTAGAACCTTCCAGCACTCTTAGATGTAGACAAGTGAGTATCACCATTTTATGTTATTTAGTTATCTTTATTGCTCAAATATTCCCAGGTGGCCTTTATTTCACAAAATTATTTCCATTAAAATTATTTCCTATACCACTTTTACTATATGATACTATTCAAATGAAAATCAATTGGCAAATTCACAAATTATACACTTTTAAGTCATTTCTTCTACTTTGAGGCTGTACACATCAGCCAGCATCAGTGCCAAAGACTGAGTCAGTGAATTCCTAATTCCTAATGCTCTTCCATTAACCTGGACACGGACTTTCACGTTAGGTCAAGTATCCGTTATACCAAAGCAGCTTCTGAATCATATGTCACCTGGCCCAGGTGGAGGCTTAGATTTTCTATGTTCTTGTGTGGTTTCCCCAGCCCGTTACTAAATTAATTAGCCAGTCTCTGACGACTGTGGCCTACATGGGATGAAGTCTACTGTCATGAAGGATGATGGAAACCCCCCCAAAAATCAAAAAATTTTTGGAAATAGGGTAAAAATGAGGAAAACTTCTGCATGAGACCTGTATTAATTTTCTGTTACCACAAACTTAGTGGCTTAAAACATCACAATTTTATCCCTTTACAACTCCACTGGTCTGAAGTCCAGTGGGCTAACCTTCAAAATGAAGGTGTCGGCCAGGCTTTTTTCCTTCTGGAGGCTCTGGGGGGAATCAGTTTTCTTACCTTTTCCAGTTTCTAGAGGTCACCTGCATTCCTTGGTCTGTGGTCCCTTCATCTTGAAACTAGTGACAAGTTGTTGAGTGTTTCTTGTAAGTCTCTTCAGTCTTTGTCTCCCTCTTCTACTTTTAATCCTGGATTATCTGGGTAGGCCCAGTCAAATCATATTAAGTTCAGCTGGTTAGCAACCTTAATTCCATCTGCCACCTTAGACTCCCTTTTGTTTTATATCACAACAAATTAACAGGTTCCAATGATTAGGACTTGGAAAGGGAGGGAGGGGCACGGGGGCATTATTCCAACCACAAATCTGAACAGTTTGTAGAGCTGAACACACAATTTTTAAGGGCAGAACTGTGTCTATACGGCACATACTTTTGATGGGCCGGTCTAGTTGCAGAAAGGTGGCCCCAGGGAGGGGCCTAGTAGGCTAAGGCAAAACAGCAGGAATCACCCCAAGGAATAAAGTGGTTAAGAATCACGAGGTCTGGGGAACAGCTGGATAAAGGCAGTTATAAGGAGGGAAGGACATTGCCATAGGAGGAGGGTCAGTCAGTGAGCAATTCCCAAGGGAGAAACAGCCAACAAGTTTGACAACAGGGTTGTTACATATTCAACTAAGACCTTGGCTGTGCTTACATACCAGACCTCCCCCACCCACCTCTCCCAGATTCTGAGTAAAAATCCAAAAACCCGCCTTGTTCCAGTTGAGACAGGCTGTGTTTTACTCGGAGTCAACAAATGAAGACAACGTGGGAAATCACATCACAAAAACTTGCAGACAGCTTGAGGAGGGCCCAGGACGTGGGGGAAAAGGCAGAGGGGTGCCTCGAGACAATGTTTATTAATTTTCAAAAGGACAGAGGCCCAGCTAACATCAGGACTGCTGCAGGGCAGGAGCTGCCACTAGAGCAACAGTGGTCTGCACCTACGAGAGCAGCCGAGACAAGGCTAAGTTCAATCTGAGGACACTTGGCATCTTGCCGTCTTGGCTGCCCAGCCTTCTCTGCTTAGACCCTGCTTCAGGAACAGGCTTTAATAAACCTTCCCAAGCCAAGTGGAACTCTTCAGCCACATTGAGCTAGAAAGTCAAAGCCTATCACACACAGACTGAAGATACTGAACAACAAGAGAGGAAAGGCCTGACCACCACACCCTAATGAGAGCTACCACTGTGGGGACAGGCTGGGGACAATCGCTCAGCCACCCTCCAGAATCACCCAGTAGGTGACTGAGCACAATCCTTCCTGACAGCCGAGCAGGCCCAAACTGCAGTGTGATCTCTCAGCAAGATAAAAACGATTAGAGAGGGCTTCCCTGGTGGCGCAGTGGTTGAGAGTATGCCTGCCGATGCAGGGGACACGGGTTCGTACCCCGGTCCAGGAGGATCCCACATGCCGCAGAGCGACTGGGCCCGTGAGCCATGGCCGCTGAGCCTGCGCATCCGGAGCCTGTGCTCCGCAACGGGAGGGGCCACAACAGTGAGAGGCCCGCGTACCGCAAAAAAAAAAAAAAAAAAAAAACCCAAAAACGATTAGAGAAGCAGTGGTCGGTTCCTTTTACACTGGGCAAGTTCCTGTAGTGTGGATCAAGACCAGGAGAGATTTATTCCCCTGTCGGAAGAGGACATGCCCTGGAGAGCCAACTCAAATGCAGGACCTTACCTTGTAGGCCTCTTCTGTTATGCATCTTAAGACTAAATCCATGAAAGGCCAAGTTTCCATTCTGAAGGAAAGTGGTCCACTTGAATCACTGCTAACACAGACTTGTAGGACTCTAGACCTGGCCAATGCTTGTTGGTCAGGACCCAGGCAGGCCTGCCTCACTTCTGCCTCATGGGGCAGTAGGGGACCCATGTTCATCTCACCAGCATCTGAAACTCAGCCTTCCTTCCTGACTGAGAATCTCCCTTCACATGCCAGGGGCTGGCTCAAGAATGGGTATGTGACCCACTGCTGGGCAATGAGTTATGACAAAAGGGCTTTCTGGAAGTTTCCTTGAACCACAAGAAGGTTTCTCTTCTTCTTCTGGAATGGTCTAGTGTCTTGATATGCTGCTATAGCCATCTTTCCACCAGCCTGATGAAGCCAACACTGAGGCTGGTGGAGCAGAGAGGAAACATTCATTTCCTTCATGGGAAGCTGAATCAACCCCCTACGACAGGACAGGACTCTCTGCCATGTGAGAGACTGAATTTCCTGGCTGTCCAGGCCTGCCTGAGATAGGATGTCTGTAGCAGGAGTTCAAGCCAAGTGGTGTGAAAAGGCCCAATCAGAGCTTATATTTTGGGAAGCAAAATGCTAGGTGAATGGAGAGAAGGTGGTCACATGTCAGTCGGCTGGCTGTACCTGGAGCTTTGTGAAGCTGACTGTAGAGTCAAGGTTTGGAAACACTGTTCCCAGGCTGATGGGACAATGCTCTGTCATCTGCATGTCTGTGCCTCCTGGCATTAGACCTCCTCCATGGAGGTCACCTGGAATTCTCTTCCTTGTGATTGAAAAGAATCCAATAAACATGTCCCTGGGAATTAATTTGCCATTGGTTCATGTGGAGGATTAACCAACTGTTCTCTAAAATGCCTTGTTCACTAGGGGCAGGACAGGAATAAAGAAGCAGATGTAGAGAACGGACTTGAGGACACGGGGCAAGGGGGAAGGGTAAGCTGGGACGAAGTGAGAGAGTGGCATGGACATATATACACTACCAAATGTAAAATAGCTAGCTAGTGGGAAGCAGCCGCATAGCACAGGGAGGTCAGCTTGGTGCTTTGTGACCACCTAGAGGGGTGGGTAGGGAGGGTGGGAGGGAGACGCAAGAGGGAGGGGATATGGTGATGTATGTATACATATGCTGATTCACTTTGTTATACAGCAGAAACTGACACAACATTGTAAAGCAATTATACTCCAATAAAGATGTTAAATAAATAAATAAAATGCCTTGTTCAGAATCCAGTTAAAGCAGAAAGATTAAATCCAAGCACAGCACTGGGGATGGAAGGAAGGGAGACACAAAAGGCAAGATGGGTTTAGAAACACACATCCCAGTGGCAGAGGAAGCTCAGCCACACCTGCTTGGTGGCAATCCAGACGCCTCATTGCCTATGGCTACTCCAAGAAGGGGGAAGGAAAATGAGCTTGCTCTTCCCCATTTACATTAATCCCACTTCCTGTTTGAGATTTAGACATGTAATAAGCTTCTGTTTCTTCAGGCAAAAGACATTTTAAGGGTGACATTTAGGGTGAAATTCCCTAGAGGGGACATTCAGCGTAGTGAATAGTGACATCGGCCTTGGGGCACAAAAGTACACTTGGCACTTACTGGTTGGGTGACCCTAGGCAGTGTTATTACTTCATCCCTGAACCTCAGTTTTCTCATCTATAAGATGGGGATAATAATAGCACCTGTTTCGGAATCATGAAGATTAAATACATTAATGCAAGGGAGACACGTATGTGCCTGGTACATAGTAAGCACTCGACAAGTGTGAGCTATTGCTATTTATACTCACTATCTTCAACAGAGATGGAAGCTTCACACAGAGAACGGTAGGGTTCAGCCACTCACGTGTTCTCCTGGCTCCTGAAACAAGCTGCCCTCACCCCAGTTTGTCCAAGCACATCAACGTAGTTGTCCCTAATCTTATTACCACCATGTTAACCCCAGGAGAATTGGATTGAGATATCCTGGTTCTAAAGGACCCTATTATAAACCCAAATTACGTACCAAGTAATTTCTGTTCTGGACTCTGAGGGAAACAAAAATCTCAAGATATATTTGTTTGCATACATTATTTGAATGCGTGTCTTTAGGAGTTTTACTTACATCTAAAAATACTTTCCCCTGTACCTGTGAAACCCCCCAAATGCCTATGCTTCAAGTCGCGGGCTTACACATTTTCCACCCACAAACAGCTGTGGAAGGTGAGTCTGTTGCACACTGGAATGTCCTAAATAATTTAGAGAAGACCTCACTATAACCCCTCCCCCGCTCCTGCCTCCACAAGACCCACTGAGGGCACCAGAGAAAACCTATTTTTAGGAAATGAAATCATGAATGTTTGAAACTTGTCTTTTGAAAACAAACATACCAGAACCTCCACATCCATGTCATTAGTGGTCATTTTTAAAAGCTTTGCTCCTGGGAGTTCCGGGAAGATGGCGGAAGAGTAAGACGCGGAGATCACCTTCCTCTCCACAGATACACCAGAAATACATCTACGCGTGGAACAACTCCTACGGAGCACCTACTGAACGCTGGCAGAAGACCTCAGACCTCCCAAAAGGCAAGGAACCCCCCACGTACCTGGTTAGGGCAAAAGAAAAAACTAAACAGAGACAAAAGAATAGGGACGGGTCCTGCACCAGCGGGAGAGAGCTGTGAAGGAGGAAAAGTGTCCACACACTAGGAGCCCCTTCGCGGGTGGAGACTTCGGGAGGCGGAGTGGGGGAGCTTCGGAGCCGCGGAGGAGAGCACAGCAAGAGGGGTGCGGAGGGCAAAGCGGAGAGATTCCAGCGCAGAGGATCGGGCCGACCGGCACTCACCAGCCGAGAGGCTTGTCTGCTCGCCCGCCGGGGCGGGCGGGACTGGGAGCTGAGGCTCCGGCTTTTGTCGGAGCGCCGGGAGAGGACTGAGGTTGGCGGCGTGAACACAGCCTGCAGGGCGTTGGTGCGCCGCGGCTGGCCGGGAGAGAGTCTGGGGAGGGCTCTGGACCTGCCGAAGAGGCAAGAGACTTTTACGTCCCTCTTTGTTTCCTGGTGCACGAGGAGGGGGGATTGGGAACGCTGCTTGGGAGAGCTCCGGAGACGGGCGCGAGCCGCGGCTAAGAGTGCGGAGCCCAGAGACGGACATGGGACGCTAAGGCCGCTGCTGCCGCCGCCAGGAGGCCTGTGTGCGAGCGCAGGTCACTAGCCACACGCCCTTCCGGGGAGCCTGTGCAGCCCACCGCTGCCGGGGTCCCGGGATCCGGGGACGGCTCCCCCGGGAGAGCGCACGGCGCGCCTCAGGCTGCAGCGTCACGCCGGCCTCTGCCGCTGCAGGCCCGCCCTGCACTCTGTGACCCTCCCTACCCCCCGGCCTGGGTGAGCCAGAGCCTCCGAATCAGCGGCTCCTTTAACCCCGTCCTGTCTGAGCAAAGAACAGACGCCCTCCAGCGACCTACACGCACAGGCGGGGCCAAATCCAAAGCTGAGCCCCTGGGAGCTGTGAGAACAAAGAAGAGAAAGGGAAATCTCTTCCAGCAGCCTCAGAAGCAGCGGATTAAAGCTCCACAATCAACTTGATATACCCTGCATCTGTGGAATACCTGAATAGACAACGAATCATCCCAAATTAAGGAGCCCTGTGGATGAAAGGCTCTTGGTGCTGCAGCCAGGACTCAGTGCTGTGCCTCTGAGGTGGGAGAGCCAACTTCAGGAACAAGAGGCCTCCCAGCTGCACATAATATCAAACAGCAAAAATCTCCGAGAGATCTCCATCTCAACGCCAGCACCCAGCTTCACTCAACGACCAGCAAGCTACAGTGCTGGACATCCTATGCCAAACAACTAGCAAGACAGGAACACAACCCCACCCATTAGCAGAGAGGCTGCCCAAAATCATAATAAGTCTACAGACACCCCAAAACACACCACCAGACGTGGACCTGCCCACCAGAAAGACAAGATCCAGCCTCATACACCAGAACACAGGCACTAGTACCCTCCACCAGGAAGCCTACACAACCCACTGAACCAACCTTAGCCACTGGGGACAGACTCAAAAAACAACAGGAACTACGAACCTTCAGCCTGCAAAAAAAAAAAAAAAAAGGAGACCCCAAACACAGTAAGATAAGCAAAATGAAAAGACAGAAAAACACACAGCAGATGAAGGAGCAAGATAAAAACCCACCAGACCTAACAAATGAAGAGGAAATAGGCAGTCTACCTGAAAAAGAATTCAGAATAATGATAGTAAGGTTGATCCGAAATCTTGGAGATAGAATGGACAATAGAATGGACAAATTGCAAGAATCAGTTAACAAGGACCTAGAAGAACTAAAGATGAAACAAGCAACGATGAACAACACAATAAATGAAATTAAAAGTACTCTAGATGGGATCAATAGCAGAATAACTGAGGCAGAAGAACGGATAAGTGACCTGGAAGATAAAATAGTGGAAATAACTACTGCAGAGCAGAATAAAGAAAAAAGAATGAAAAGAACTGAGGACAGTCTCAGAGACCTCTGGGACAACATTAAACGCACCAACATTCGAATTATAGGGGTTCCAGAAGAAGAAGAGAAAAAGAAAGGGACTGAGAAAATATTTGAAGAGATTATAGTTGAAAACTTCCCTAATATGGGAAAGGAAATAGTTAATCAAGTCCAGGAAGCACAGAGAGTCCCATACAGGATAAATCCAAGGAGAAATACGCCAAGACACATATTAATCAAACTGTCAAAAATTAAATACAAAGAAAACATATTAAAAGCAGCAAGGGAAAAACAACAAATAACACACAAGGGAATCCCCATAAGGTTAACAGCTGATCTTTCAGCAGAAACTCTGCAAGCCAGAAGGGAGTGGCAGGACATATTGAAAGTGTTGAAGGAGAAAAACCTGCAACCAAGATTACTCTACCCAGCAAGGATCTCATTCAGATTTGATGGAGAAATTAAAACCTTTACAGACAAGCAAAAGCTGAGAGAGTTCAGCACCACCAAACCACCTCTACAACAACTGCTAAAGGAACTTCTCTAGGCAAGAAACACAAAAGAAGGAAAGGACCTACAATAACAAACCCAAAACAATGAAGAAAATGGGAATAGGAACACACATATCGATAATTACCTTAAATGTAAATGGACTAAATGCTCCCACCAAAAGACACAGATTGGCTGAATGGATACAAAAACAAGACCCATATATTTGCTGTCTACAAGAGACCCACTTCAGACCTAGAGACACATACAGACTGAAAGTAAGGGGATGGAAAAAGGTATATCATGCAAGTGGAAACCAAAAGAAAGCTGGAGTAGCAATTCTCATATCAGACAAAATAGACTTTAAAACAAAGACTATTAGAAGAGACAAAGAAGGACACTACATAATGATCAAGGGATCAATCCAAGAGGAAGATATAACAATTGTAAATATTTATGCACCCAACATAGGAGCACCTCAATACATAAGGCAAATACTGACAACCATAAAAGGGGAAATCGACAGTAACACATTCATAGTAGGGGACTTTAACACCCCACTTTCACCAATGGACAGATCATCCAAAATGAAAATAAATAAGGAAACACAAGCTTTAAATGATACATTAAACGAGATGGAGTTAATTGATATTTATAGGACATTCCATCCAAAAACAACAGAATACACATTTTTCTCAAGTGCTCATGGAACATTCTCCAGGATAGATCATATCTTGGGTCACAAATCAAGCCTTGGTAAATTTAAGAAAATTGAAATTGTATCAAGTATCTTTTCTGACCACAATGCCATGAGACTAGATATCAATTACAGGAAAAGATCTGTAAAAAATACAAACACATGGAGGCTAAACAATACACTACTTAATAATGAAGATATCACTGAAGAAATCAAAGAGGAAATCAAAAAATACCTAGAAACAAATGACAATGGAGACACAACGACCCAAAACCTGTGGGATGCAGCAAAAGCAGTTCTAAGGGGGAAGTTTATAGCAATACAAGCCCACCTTAAGAAGCAGGAAGCATCTCGAATAAACAACCTAAGCTTGCACCTCAAGCAATTAGAGAAAGAAGAACAAAAAAACCCCAAAGCTAGCAGAAGGAAAGAAATCATAAAAATCAGATCAGAAATAAATGAAAAAGAAATGAAGGAAACAATAGCAAAGATCAATAAAACTAAAAGCTGGTTCTTTGAGAAGATAAACAAAATAGATAAACCACTAGCCAGACTCATCAAGAAAAAAAGGGAGAAGACCCAAATCAATAGAATTAGAAATGAAAAAGGAGAGGTAACAACTGACACTGCAGAAATAAAAGAGATCATGAGAGATTACTACAAGCAACTCTATGCCAATAAAATGGACAATCTGGAAGAAATGGACAAATTCTTAGAAAGGCACAACCTGCCAAGACTGAATCAGGAAGAAATAGAAAATATGAACAGACCAATCACAAGCACTGAAATTGAAACTGTGATTAAAAATCTTCCAACAAAGAAAAGCCCAGGACCAGATGGCTTCACAGGCGAATTCTATCAAACATTTAGAGAAGAGCTAACACCTATCCTTCTCAAACTCTTCCAAAATATAGCAGAGGGAGGAACACTCCCAAACTCCTTCTACGAGGCCACCATCACCTTGATACCAAAACCAGACAAGGATGTCACAAAGAAAGAAAACTACAGGCCAATATCACTGATGAACATAGATGCAAAAATCCTCAACAAAATACTAGCAAACAGAATCCAACAGCACATTAAAAAGATCATACACCATGATCAAGTGGGGTTTATTCCAGGAATGCAAGGATTCTTCAATGTACGCAAATCTATCAATGTGATAAACCATATTAACAAACTGAAGGAGAAAAACCGTATGATCATCTCAATAGATGCAGAGAAAGCTTTTGACAAAATTCAACACCCATTTATGATAAAAACCCTGCAGAAAGTAGGCATAGAGGGAACTTTCCTCAACATAATAAAGGCCATATATGACAAGCCCACAGCAAACATCATCCTCAATGGTGAAAAACTGAAAGTATTTCCACTAAGATCAGGAACAAGACAAGGTTGCCCACTCTCACCACTCTTATTCAACATAGTTTTGGAAGTTTTAGCCACAGCAATCAGAGAAGAAAAGGAAATAAAAGGAATCCAAATCGGAAAAGAAGAAGTAAAGCTGTCACTGTTTGCAGATGACATGATCCTATACATAGAGAACCCTAAAGATGCTACCAGAAAACTACTAGAGCTAATCAATGAATTTGGTAAAGTGGCAGGATACAAAATTAATGCACAGAAATCTCTGGCATTCCTATATACTAATGATGAAAAATCTGAAAGTGAAATCAAGAAAACACTCCCATTTACCATTGCAACAAAAAGAATAAAATATCTAGGAATAAACCTACCTAAGGAGACAAAAGATCTGTATGCAGAAAATTATAAGACACTGATGAAAGAAATTAAAGATGATACAAATAGATGGAGAGATATACCATGTTCTTGGATCGGAAGAATCAACATTGTGAAAATGACTCTACTACCGAAAGCAATCTATAGATTCAATGCAATCCCTATCAAACTACCACTGGCATTTTTCACAGAACTAGAACAAAAAATTCTGCAATTTGTATGGAAACACAAAAGACCCCGAATAGCCAAAGCAATCTTGAGAACGAAAGAAGGAACTGGAGGAATCAGGCTCCCAGACTTCAGACTATACTACAAAGCTACAGTTATCAAGACGGTATGGTACTGGCACAAAAACAGAAAGATAGATCAATGGAACAGGATAGAAAGCCCAGAGATAAACCCACGCACATATGGTCACCTTATCTTTGACAAAGGAGGCAGAAATGTACAGTGGAGAAAGGACAGCCTATTCAATAAGTGGTGCTGGGAAAACTGGACAGCTACATGTAAAAGTATGAAATTAGATCACTCCCTAACACCGTACACAAAAATAAGTTCAAAATGGATTAAAGACCTAAATGTAAGGCCAGAAACTATCAAACTCTTAGAGGAAAACATAGGCAGAACACTCTATGACATAAATCACAGCAAGGTCCTTTTTGACCCACCTCCTAGAGAAATGGAAATAAAAACAAGAGTAAACAAATGGGACCTAATGAAACTTAAAAGCTTTTGCGCAGCAAAGGAAACCATAAAGAAGACCAAAAGACAACCCTCAGAATGGGAGAAAATATTTGCAAATGAAGCAACTGACAAAGGATTGATCTCCAAAATTTATAAGCAGCTCATGCAGCTTAATAACAAAAAAACAAACAACCCAATCCAAAAATGGGCAGAAGACCTAAATAGACGTTTCTCCAAAGAAGATATACAGAGTGCCAACAAACACATGAAAGAATGCTCAACATCACTAATCATGAGAGAAATGCAAATCAAAACTACAATGAGATATCATCTCACACCAGTCAGAATGGCCATCATCAAAAAATCTAGAAACAATAAATGCTGGAGAGGGTGTGGAGAAAAGGGAACCCTCTTACACTGTTGGTGGGAATGTAAATTGATACAGCCACTGTGGAGAACAGTATGGAGGTTCCTTAAAAAGCTACAAATAGAACTACCATATGACCCAGCAATCCCACTACTGGGCATATACCCCGAGAAAACCATAATTCAAAAAGAGTCATGTACCAAAATGTTCATTGCAGCTCTATTTACAATAGCCCAGAGATGGAAACAACCTAAGTGTCCATCATCGGATGAATGGATAAAGAAGATGTGGCACATATATACAATGGAATATTACTCAGCCATAAAAAGAGACGAAATTGAGCTATTTGTAATGAGGTGGATAGACCTAGAGTCTGTCATACAGAGTGAAGTAAGTCAGAAAGAGAGAGACAAATACCGTATGCTAACACATATATATGGAATTTAAAAAAAAAAATGTCGTGAAAAACCTAGGGGTGAAACAGGAATAAAGACACAGACTTACTAGAGAATGGACTTGAGGCTATGGGGAGGGGGAAGGGTAAATGGTGACAAAGCGATAAAGAGGCATGGACATATATACACTACCAAACGTAAGGTAGATAGCTAGTGGGAAGCAGCCGCATAGCACAGGGAGATCAGCTCGGTGCTTTGTGACCGCCTGGAGGGGTGGGATAGGGAGGGTGGGAGGGAGGGAGACGCAAGCGGGAAGAGATATGGGAATATATGTATATATATAACTGATTCATTTTGTTGTGAAGCTGAAACTAACATACCATTGTAAAGCAATTATACTCCAATAAAGATGTTAAAAAAAAAAAAAAAAAAAAAAAAAAAAGCTTTGCTCCTGTTTCAGTTTTGATGCTACTGTGAGAGACATCTTTGGAATCTTCACAATTAGTTTACCATCCCGTAATAAAGCCCATCATCTTACTCGATAGTCACATTTCATTTGGGACCAACTGGATAATCTAGCACCTAGAACAGTGTCTAGCACACAACTGCCCTCAGTCCGTATTTTTTGAATGAATGAGTGAATGACTCCATCTTCATCCACCCATCTTATTAACCAGAAAGCTCTAAGTGAACTTGGCTGATTCAAAAATTCAAATTCACATCCACTAGATGAAGATTCGCCACTTTTGAAAATATTCAAAGGAATCTAATGTTCATTCATTCATTCTTTTATTCATTGAATGTTTATAAGGTGCCATCTTTTCTCTTTTTTACATCTTTATTGGTGTATAATTTTACAATGGTGTGTTAGTTTCTGCTTTATAACAAAGTGAATCAGTTATACATATACATATGTCCCCATATCTCTTCCCTCTTGCGTCTCCCTCCCACCCTCCTCATCCCACCCTTCTACGTGGTCACAGAGCACCGAGCTGATCTCCCTGTGCTATGCGGCTGCTTCCCACTAGCTATCTATTTTACGTTTGGTAGTGTATATATGTCCATGCCACTCTCTCACTTCGTCCCAGCTTCCCCTTCCCCCTCCCCATATCCTCAAGTCAAGGTGCCATCTTATAACAGGTAGTATTCTAGGTATTAGGTTATAGTGGTGAACTAGACAGAAGTACTCTTGACTTTCAACAAGGGGAGACAGAAAATAAACAAATATATAATAAAATGTCCAGTAATAATATATACCACAGAAAAATAAATAAAGCAGAGAGGAGGAGAGAAAGCAATGGGATGGGAGAACAAGTGTCTCTAAGGAGATGATATTTGATCAGAGACCTGAACGGATGAGGGAACAGGGCATGTGAAATCTGGGAGAGACTTTAAGGGGAAGAAATGGCAAGAGTAAAGAGCCCAAGGAGGGGAATTATGTAACTATTATAATAAAAAATCATTAATATAGACAAATTAATGAATAGCATTTTTGGAGTAATTGCAGAGCCCCTAAATGCACCTACTTTGTAGGAGGAAAATATTTACTGCATTCATAAGTTTCAGGAGGCATTTGGACTAAAAATCTTATTAATCCAATCCTAAGATTGCTGTGTTTGTTACTGAATAACTTTACAGTAAGCATTCTGAATCTTCTTCTTATACGATAATCTTTGAGACACCAAGAGTCCTTTGAAACTGTGTAAAGTTTTCAGGGCACTTAAGATACATGTATTGTGACACGTATCCTGCATGATCTGGTGTTAGAGTTGTTTGTGGGTTTGTCATGCTTCCCTGGTAGAGTGGAAACTCCTTAGGGGCATGGACCCTGTCTTTACCTTTGTATCCCGCCCACTCCCCAGTGTGGGGTCTTCCACACAGTGTGTACTCAGTAAATACTCAGTATATTAAATATACTCAGTAAATAAAATAAAAATACTCAGTAAATAATATACTCAGTATATTAAAGGTACATAAATATAATAAAACATAAAGCTTAGCACACAACCAAGCTGACTCCATGCCCCACTCAGATTCCTACTCACATGTACCCACAGCAAGTGCTGGCCCCTCAAATCCGTGCTTTTGGGAGGATTCCATTTGATCCAGAGCCAGAGTTTCTTATTTTGTGACTCTCCTTGGCACATCATACACCGGGCCAGGAGATGAATTTCTCTGCCTTCTATGGCCTGGCCTGTTCCTTCCTCTTAGAATGTTTTTATGGATAAGTAGTCCATTGTATTTTGCATTGGTCACAGCTAAGAAAAAAGAAAAAATCTGGCCCTACTTACCAGAGCAGTGTAATAGCAGTTTGACAGCCTGAGGTTTGTTTAAAATACTGTGCTTTAATGGATTAATGGCCTTTCAGCTGAAAAAGATCACCATTAGCTGAAACGGTGGGTTGAATGCTAAAATTTGATCAGACAGCCCCTGTAAATCTTAATATCTTTAGAATTTCACATAAGTTTTCCAGCCCTATACATTCTAGAGGTACTGGCTTTTCTAAACATTTATAAATATACTGATTATTTTTGGAGATGAAAGCTCTTTTAATGTTTTGAAATGTAATTCAAATGTCATGCATTTTCCATGAGTACACAACTCTCTGAGTATTTCCTACCTATGTCATCAAGTTAGTAAATCCTGTATGAATAATAGCTACCACTTATTAAACCCCTACTATATGCCAGCCATTTTATGTATTTCACCTTTATTCCTTGAATCAACTCTGCATGAAAGATGTTGTCAACCCAATTTTAAAAATGAGGAAACGGAAGCTCAGACAAGTTTAATAATTGACCCAATTAGTGAGTAACAGACTTGGGATTCAAAACTTATCCGCTGGGCTCTGAAATCCATGTTTTTTTCTAGTACACTGCAAAAATCCCATGCTTTTTCTTCGTAAAAAAATTTTTTTTAGAATGAGAACAATCTGAAGACTTTGACCCTAATACAGAAATAATTCCTTAAACTTTAACATTTATTCGGCGAGACATTCACTAAGAACCTACTCTTGCTTATGTCCTGTGCTAGCTGCTGATGAAACAGCATTCGTAAGATAGAACACTTCTCTAAGAGAAATTGCAAGTGTAGCTGGGAGGGCAGAGACATGTACAGCCAATGAAAACACAGTTGGGATGAGGATTATGGTAGAGCTACAAACTCAGGGCTACAAGACACAGGGGAGAAGGGACGTTGTGGGGACAATGGCAGTTGAAGAAGGCTCACTGTTTCATCCATGCCTTGAGGGATGAGGGGCATCCAATGGGCAGAGAAAGTCTGGAAGGATATTCTAGTCGACATGACCACAAGCATGGCACAGTTGATGAATGTGGGTGGGTCTTCAGGGAAGAGTCTTTCACTTACTGAGGTTGGAGTGTAGTAGTGAGTGCGGAGGACAGTGGTGGGATTGAAAGTTGGGACATCTCAGCAAAAGGGACCTGAGAATTCAACCTAAATGGAATACTTGGCACTTAGTTTCCAACACTTTTGGCTTTTCACCTTTTGGTCTTTTACTTTATTTCTTTCCTGATTATTAGAATTATGCATGTTTGCAATGGGAAGTTTGCAAAGTATTGATACAAACTAGTGTAACACATCAGAAAAACAAAAAGTCACCCTTGTCTAGTACTGCTAGCATAGCCAGGGGTTTTTATTCACATATTGAAAAGAATTTTGACTATAAAACTTTGCAGTAGGCTTTTCTTACTTAACTTCTTATTGTGAAGCTACATCACAATACCATCAACAGTGTAGTAGATGTGTGTTTTGTGCCTGCCCATCCCATGTCCCTGTCTTTGGAGTTACCTTGTTCCCAGACCTGCTGAGAAACAGGTAGGCCTTACCAGTTCCATGTCAATGGGATACCCTCTTGCCCAGTGGCCATTAATGGCTGAACTACGTATAGACACCTGACCAAGCTGGGCTTACTGTATCTTCTTCCCAGAAGTTTGGGACAAAGGCACCGAAAGATTGAATCAGTACAATGGTGCTGGGTTCTGGAGCCAGATTTGGCATCAAGGTCAGTTAAAACCACATGCAAACTAAAGTTACAGTGGAGGAGTAGGCACAGTTCCCTTCAGAAGAGAGAGTAGGGGAGGTGTGTGGAGGTCCAGAGAAAGACCACGTAGACAGGGAGAGATGGAGACGGCGAGAGGAGAGAGAAGCTGCTTTATCATTTTCCTGTTCCTATGAGGTGCAGCTGTACTTCCTATACTTCGTTTCAATTAGGGTCCCCATAAGTTTTTCTCAGGAAGTCATTTGAATGGATACTCAATCCCTCAACCAAAACATTCCTACCTATATCAATTTATTTAACATTTTTTTAACCCTAAGATTTTCCTTTTTTCCCAATTTTTGCTTTCAGTGTTTTAAAATACATACATGCTTTAAAATTTTTGATAGTTATATCTTTGATCTTTTCCTCTGTCATTACTTCCATTGCATTTAAACTTAAATATTCTTTCCCTAATCAGATAAGGTGAAAATTTACCTTTATTTTTTCTGTGGGTTTGAAAAAAATGATATGTCTTCACATTTAAATCTAACTCATATGGAATTTATTTTGGTGAGATGGGGATATTTTTGTTGAGATGGGGATATAATTGAAATTTTTTTTTAATGCAAATAGTTAGTTGTCCCAGAATCATCCTCCCCTTTACCACTGATTTTTGATATCTCCTAGATCACATGTTAAGTTTATACAAATTTCACATAGGTCTCTTATTAGGCTATCGATTCTATTTATTCAAAAGAAAATGTTTCTAGTCTATGGACAGTAATGATCCCTGGAGAAATCAACTGGATTTAGAGAAGGTTGGTGTTAAGTTAGAGGACTTAGGTTACCAAATCATTTGATTTCTATAACTTTACCCTCCAAGTCTCTGAATGACAAGTTGATATTTATATTGGAGTTATTTCCATCTTCTTTCTGGGGCAGCTAAGGTAACCCTGACAATTTTGATAATTTCTGAAGACTCAGAATAGGTTTTGTGTGTGTGTGTGTGTGTGTGTGTGTGTGTGTGTGTGTGTGTGTGTGTTATGCGGGCCTCTCACTGTTGTGGCCTCTCCCATTGCGGAGCACAGGCTCCGGACGCGCAGGCTCAGCGGCCATGGCTCACAGGCCCAGCCGCTCCGCGGCATGTGGGATCTTCCCAGACCGGGGCACGAACCCGTGTCCCCTGCATCGGCAGGCGGACTCTCAACCACTGCGCCACCAGGGAAGCCCCAGAATAGGTTTTATATTACAGATTTCAAGTTATGAAAGTGTGTTTTATTTTAGAAAACACAAAACTATCCAGAGTCTTACAATGTACTAGATTTGAGCACCTGACAGAGGTGACAAGCACATACTCTCATTTTCTCTTTTTGCTTCCATAGTAAGCATGTTAATTGATTAGGGTCTTCCTTAGCACTGAACTTGGATGCAACATCAGAATCCTTCTTAACACAGTGCTTCAAGAAACTACTATTACCGGGTTTCCCTGGTGGCTCAGTGGTTAAGAATCCACCTGCCAACGCAGGGGACACAGGTTCAAGCCCTAGTCCGGGAAGATCCCACATGCCGCAGAGCAAATAAGCCTGTGTGCCACAGCTACCGAGCCTGTGCTCTAGAGCCTGCGAGCCACAAGTATGAAGCCCACTGGCCTAGAGCCCGTGCTCCGCAACAAAAGAAGCCACCGCAATGAGAAGCCCACTCGCCGCAACTAGAGAAAGTCAGCTCCCAGCAACGAAGACCCAACACAGCCTAAATAAATAAATAAATAGCAATAAATAAAAGTAAATAAATAGATAGATAGCAATTCCTATATAAAAAAAAGAAAGAAACTACTATTACCAACTGGTATTGCCTGGTAAAATGTAATCTATTTTCAGATTAATTCTAGAAAGCAATATAAATGCCTAGATTAAAGGTAAAATAGAGGAGCTGTATTATGGAAATGGCTGGTATAGATTTAGATCAGTATTCTTAAAAATTTTGACTGCAGTCACTAATAATTAAGACACTTTATATTTCACATTTAACCATATAAGGAGGATGACTGTTGGACAAAAAGATTGATGCATTTTAGGAAAAGATACTTTATGCTAATTTTACAATATTGGAATGAAAATAGTTTAGCCTTTTAAAAAATCCTTATTATTTAAAAACAAAACACTCTAGTGTTTAATATTCTCAGAGATTGATATAATCAGCTGGAATGATTTTTGTCCCAACCTTTTTGTGATTTATCTGAAATGAAAAATCCAAATTTTTATTTCCCTGAACTTAAATACCCCCTCAAGGCTTAGAATAAACCTCAGTAGAAATTTGCCAATATGTAGAAAAAAGTTTGTACCATCATGAATTTGCAGGTCAGGGAATATTCATTAAGTTTGCTATAGATTTATAGGTTTGAGGATTATCATCTCCATGTATGCCTAATCATTATTTACTTAAAAACAGCAACAACAACAATTCTGGGCTGGATTCTAATGTTTCCAAGCTGTGTGACCTTACTCAACTTACTTAAACTTCTAAATTCGAAACCCTACAATAGGTTTGTATTACTTAAAAATCTAAACTTGAAGGTCTTATCTTTTAAGAAGCTTTGATCATTTCAGCTACAGTTTCCATTTTGTTCTTCTGTCAGTATTATATCCTGCATTAAACCACATAAGATGAAGTGATGCTAAGACATGTTCAACTGAGCAAAGTGAAGTGATGCTAGGGGTATGTTAAACTGAGCAAGGTCAAGTGAAGCGAGGGGTACACTTAGAGGTTGGATGAAGATGGAGAGTGGAGGAAAAGTATGGCGACCCTGCATCTCCCAAAGCAGCTTGCACAGCGTTAAATTTCATCCTCTGGTTATTTAGCATTTGGCTTTGGCATTTAAAGTAGGCAGAGGAAATATTTCTAGGATTTAATAACCATTGTTTCCAACCTTGTCATTAGGATCCAGAAGTTTCTAAGATTGCAAGTGCTCCAGAAGTGTAATCAATACCCTCTGCTAGAGCTCAAAGTTGGAATGTCTTATTGTCAGGATTTCAGTTCTGGCAGCCTTTTCTTTTCTGGTGGTTCAAAAGTGAGGAATCCCTGGGCTTAACCAGCACACCTTAGTAAAGAGACCTGTTGAGAGATTTATGATGCTTGGTTGTAAGATAAGATGGCATTCATAGAAAACTGGTGATTCTGGCAGGAAAAACAAGCAGACAGTTGGAGATAGTTCAGGAGTATCTGCTTCTACAGTCCAGAAGGAAATATATTTCAGACTTAGAGAGTTTCAGTGAGGTGGCTACTGACTTTAGAGTTGAAGACCATGGAAATTTCACCTGTTCTCAAGTTTTGATCATTGTATGGAATCATTGCCTCATTCGTTGACGATTAGAACATTGAAAAGGTGGAAAACTTGGGATGTTATAATTCAGCATACTAATGAGAATCTAAAAGTACATGATCATGGAACTAAAATTTCAATAAAATGTAAGGATGTCAAATGAAAAGTATGTCTCTTTCTATTATCCATAGCCTTACTCCCAAAAGTAAGGCTTAACACCCATGATACTTTATGCTTATAAAGCTCTTCCAATGGTTTTCACTATAGCTCTAAGTATCTATTTTTTTAAATTAATTTTATTTATTTGTGGCTGCATTGGGTCTTCGTTGTTGTACGCGGGCTTTCTCTAGTTGCGGCCAGCTGGGGCTACTCTACATTGCGGTGCGTGGGCTTCACATTGCGGTGGCTTTTCTTGTTGTGGAGCACGGGCTCTAGGCACGCAGCCTTCATTAGTTGTGGCTGGCGGGCTCTAGAGCACAGGCTCAGTAGTTGTGGCGCACAGGCTTAGTTGCTCCGTGGCAAGTGGGATCTTCCCGGACCATGGCTCGAACCCGTGTCCCCTGCATTGGCAGGCGGATTCTTAACCACTGTGCCCCCAGAGAAGTCCCTAAATATCTATTTTATATAAAACTTTAAATATCTATGTCTTGGCTTATAAGTTCAAGCTTTAACTTCTTGCTGTGAATAAATGACCATTTCAGCTCACATCTACTACCCTTCTTCCTGTTTCCCTGGACCTTCTCCCAATTTTTTTTTCTTTTTTTTTCTTTTGGCCCTCTTGTTGGTTATACTTCAAATAATACATTTGGCTTTTATTTCTTGTTCTGTCAACGCTAGACATATTGAGTAACTATCCATGGTATAAAATGTGGTGGAGTTGATCACCTCTACACTTTCCCCTATCTCTCCTCCCCACCTCCAACACCTACTGTTGGTCAGTTCTACCATTATTTTTACATTGCCAAGGTTTAAAGCATGTTCATCCTGAATGGTAACTTTAATTGTCTTCTATGCTTTATCTATATATTGATTCTGAAAACCAAAGAGAATTAAAAATTACTTGCAGGGGAATTCCTTGGTGGTCCTGTGGTTAAGATGCTGCACTTCCACTGTTGGAGGTCCGGGTTCAATCCCTCGTCAGGAAACTAAGATCTCACAAGCTATGTGGCATGGACAAAAAAATTTTTTTTAATTTTTAAAAGTTACTTAGAATATTATGATATTGCTCAATTTTATTCATTGTAGAACCAGAGTGTAACTGTAGATGAGATGTAATTTATGTTCTTAAATCAAGTCTGCTCGAAGTAGAATGCTTCAAGTTCCAAGTTTAAGATTCTCTTTTCTTAGACTCCATAAATTTCTTATAATCATGCTTCATATTTTTGCCATGAATTTTTGTACAGCATTTTATTTTTCCTGGAATTTCTACTTTCCTTTAATTTTTCTTGTTGACATCAGAAACATAAGCCTTCTTCATTATGCACCACTGAAAAGCCAGGCCACAGATTCTACAGTCAGCTGCATTAGCGTCTGCTCCCGTCCAGGTCCCCAGTTCTTGGGGTCTTTTTGTGGAGTGACAGCTCCCACCTTTATTGTGGCTTCTCTTGTGCCTTCTCTTCTATTCTGAGTAGTGCCTTTGTCTCTTTTCTGTTTTATCCATTAGTGTAATCTCATATACCATTCATCTTCAAGACGGTGACTAGTAGGATTATGCTTGCTCTCAGGTTGAAGATTTTACAATTTGAAAATTTTTAAATATATTTTTTCATCTAATTATACAAGAAATATTTATTAACTACCTACCATTTTTCAGAGATAGGCATTGTGGACAATATAAAGATGAATCAACCACATACCATTCCTCTTTAAGTAGGACAATAAGAGAGATCTAGCTCTATAAATAATTATAAAATATAAAGCAGAAAGTAATAAGTATAATAAGAGAGATGCAGGCAGGTAATCCATATAATGTGAATCCTTTTTTTTTTTTTCTTTTTAGAGGAAAGATAGTATTGATGAACTTGAATGAAGTGAGAAAAAAAATTGGATTTGGATCAGAAGACTTGGGTTATGTCCTGGTTCTTACTAAGTATGTGACCTTGGACAAGCTATCTAATCTTTTCCACCCAGATTTTACTGTCTCTAAAGTGGGGACAATACTACTTTTCCTGCTTATAGCACATAGCTATTGGGAGGCTCATAAGAGACAATAGATACAGTTTTTTTTATAAACAGTTTACACAAAATAGGCATTATTTCTTTCAGAGAACAGTAGAATAATTGGTTGTTTAAAACAAGGGATTAATTTATCCTCCTCTAATTCCAAGGAGGGAGGCCATGAGCCAGTCCTAGGAATAGTGTCATGGATTCCATTTAATTATTAATAGGCAACACATAAAGTAGCAAAGAGCCTCTCTTTGATGCCTCCATCCAATGTTGCTCTCTTACTGGTCTGGTTAGAGCCAGTCGTTTTGACTGTGATGCTGACTACCTCAGAAGCCCATGCTGTGAGGCAGTTTGCCCAGAGTTCAGCTATCTCACAGACCCTGACATTTGTCTTTTTTATTTTCCTTGATTTTCTCCAGTTCTTTCCTAGTGCCCACTCTTTGCTGAATGTAGCTGATGTAACAGATTGTGAGTGGGCTAAAGAAGCATCTGACTAAAGCAGTGGTTCTCAGCCATGACTACACAGGTTCTCCTCCTGACTGAGGAGCTTTAAAGATCCATTGATGGCCCCCCCATCCCAGAGATTCTGATTTATTAGTCTGTGGTGGGCCAGGTATTATTAGTTAACAAAATCTCCCCAGGTGATTCCAGTGCACAGACACTACTGAGAACCACCACACTGGTGCTTTAATTTTGGAGTGTATGCTCACCTGAAGAGCCTGAGGAAATGCAGTGTCTGAGGCCTCACTCCCAGAGATGCTAAATCAAGAGGTATGGGCTGGGGCCTGTGCATTTACTTTCAGATACATCCGACTAATTCTGAAACAGGTGATCTGGTGACCACCCTTTGAGAAACACTGCTTTGAATAGTGTCTTAGAAACAGCTCGTATCAAGACGGTATCAGTCACTTGGTGACCACTTCATTACATGGGTTACAGAGACCACCAGAGAGACACACTTTTTAATGCTTGGATATTTATTTTTTTGTTCATTCATTCAAAACAGTCTCTCTAACACCTCACAGGACATGGCAGATTCAAGGCTTCCAACTCAGGCTTACTTGAGCATGCTCTCTTTGCGTGGGATAAAGTTGGGGACAGTGTTAGGTGGGGGAGGGCTATGTCCCTGCACTATTTAAATAGGATTCCTTTCTTGCTCCTGCTGTCACTCTCTTCAAATTTTATTTGTTTCTCTAAATTTTCTTAAGGTCAATGGGTACCTGATAAATACAAGACCCTAATTCTAGAATGCGGAAGGTGTTTAAGGTGTGAAGACACAGGCAGCACCGTGTCAAATAAAAGAAATTTTAGCCACCTTCAAAATAACTGTAAAAATTGCCGGAGAGAAAATTTACCAGACTTTCATGAGCAATAAGGTGAAAATCCAAGAGTAAGTTTGTTTTGGGAGATTAATTGGAGGCGTCAAAAAATATGTCAAAAAATTCACAAAATGTAAAGAAAGGGTAAGACTTTAATGTATAAATGAAAACTCAGTGCGTGTCTCTCCAAGGACTCTGAAATGAAAACTAAAACTAGAATAATTGTGTTTCACCATAGCCTTGCTTAGACCATTGTGAACACACTGCAATGAACAAGACCCACAGAGATCATCCAGTTGTGGCCAAGCAGGGAATTTGCAGGGCTGATCACTTTCCAGTCCCAGTCCAGTAGGGACATGGCAGCCACTGGCAGGGCCTCCAAACCTGAAAAGTCCCTTTGTTACTTTAGCCTTCTTTGTACATTAGGGAGCCCTTAGACACAGGCACAAACTACATCCCATCCAAACAGAGCAGTCGTCCCAGGAACATTTGGCAAAGCCAAATCGGTCTTTCTCTGATACTGGCCCCATGGTCAGAAACACTGGGAGTTTCCATGGCCTTATGTATCTGCGTGGTTCCACCCGAGACTGAGAATGTTCAAGAAAAAAAGAGTCTCACTTTAAGAAATGGGAAGAGGCTTATTTTTCTACTTACGTTGTTGACTTACTTTGGGGCTTCAATTATTTTATGTTAACTTTTGGTGACTCATACACTGGCCACCCCTAACAGTTCAACACCTGGGATGAGAGGACAAATGGAGGCCCACAAACCATAGGTCTATAGACATAGAAGTTCTAAATCAAGCTAACAAACTGCTAAATGAAATATGTTCTTTTTTTTTTTTTACTTTGACAGCTATACCTATATAATGACAAAAAAATAATAATGTGGGTAAAGCCATGTTTTTTATAAAACAGAAAGCTGGCAAAATGTTATCAATGACTAAATTTAATTATTATTGTAGGTGCCTTGGTATTCTGTTGATGGGCCAGTGATGTTTCTTTTTTTCCTAATTTTTTTAATACTTATTTATTTATTTTATTTTGGCAGTGTCATGTCTTAGTTAAAGCATGCTGGATCTTTCATTGCGGCACTTGGGCTTCTCTCTAGTTGTGGTGTGTGGGTTCTCTCTCTAGTTGTGGCACATGGGCTCCAGAGCGCATGGGCTCTGTAGTTTGCAGCACACAGGCTCTCTAGTTGAGGCACGTGAGCTCAGTAGTTGTGGCACATGAGCTTAGTTGCCCCGCAGCATGTGGGATCTTAGTTCCCCGACCAGAGATCGAACCCGCGTCCCCTGCATTGGAAGGCGGATTTTTTTACCACTGTACCACCAGGGAAGTCCTGGGCCAATGATGTTTGAATTAGTATTTAAATACATGCATATTTCATCAATTATTATATATTTATTCTGTAAGGTAGCTTTTCTCTTTAACAAAATCACTGTGTTGTTATACTTAATATTTTTTATAATTTAGGTGTTGTTATAGAAATGAGCTAAATGATTAAAAATAAAATGTATTTGTACATGTACAATGAAAAGTATACAATTTGATTATATTTTGTCAAAATATAGAGTAAATGGAAAAATTAAAAAATATATATTTATTGTATAAGCTTTAAAAGTTACATTTATCCTAAAATATTCAAGATTTATCAAAAGTAAGGGGTAAAATACATATTATAATTAATGAATCTAATAATTTTTAAATAAAGGCAGCATTTAAAATTTATTTTTAAAATTTGACTATTTTTTTGAATATAAAACTATTGCACAGTTCCAATATTGAACGTTCAGCTGGTTGCCAACATAAAGAATTTGTATTATTCTTCTCATATATTATATCTAGATCTATAAAAAGGTAAATTTAAGAGTAATATGAATTACTTAACATTGTAACATATTCAAGCTCTGTCTGCAACTACTGCAAATATAGTGAGTACCTCTAGAAGCACAAATTGGTACCTGAAGAGAAACAATAACTCTCAGGTGAGAATGTATCCCATTCATTCTGAGAGGGAAGATTTGATAAGGGAATTAATTTGCCCTTTCTCTTGCCTAAGCGCTTTTGCTGTTCAAATCTTCCTCTGCTCTGAAGCAATGTCTACTATGACCCTTGCAGTTGGTACAATCCATAAACCTTCACAGCATTTGGTCAGAGTTGCCTTTTGTTTTGAGGACCTAGGACAAGACATATGGAAAAGCCTAAATGGTGTTAGTCATGAGACAGAAAGTTTAGAGTTCTGGGTGCCAGTACTGAGTGTCCAATCCTGAGTTGTGACAGAGATGCTCCTGGGTTTCTAATACATTTAGCGGGTGAGTGTGTGTGTGTGTGTGTGTCTGTGTGCCTGTGTGTGTGTGTCTGTGTGTGTGTGTGGTGTACTAGGCCCTCTAAAGAGCTCTTGGTGGGAGATATCACAGACATGAGCATCTTAAGAGCAGGGAGGGATTCTTTTTCATTCATCTTTGCAGCCACAGTACTCAGCTCCTTGCCTGGCATTTAGTACATGCTCAGTGGAGGTTTGGTGAGTTATTGGATGAAGCACCATCTGGTGAAAGCTTCAGGAAGTGTTGCCTTCCTCCCCTTTTCCCTAAGCTCATGGCCTATTCACATTCTAGGGCCATGACAGGGACATCAATTCTGGTTAGGGCAGGCCCAAAAGTTCTATTCTGGAGCTCAGTTACTGCAGATGATTTGACCTACAAGCAGCCTATCTTGACCCTCAGTTATAACCCTGAGACTGTCCTAAAGGGCCTCCTTATATCTCATCAGCTGCATATTGTGTAGATTTCCATCATTTCTTCTTTTTCTTTTTCCTTGCACTAAGACAGCTTTTTTGGCCAGTGTTTATGCCTCCAGGGAAGAAAAAGTAACAGAGCATCTGGTGCAGGTTTTCTCCCTCTTTCTGAATACAGCTCAACTGCCAGAGCCTTCTCCATACCTTTTCATGAGCCTCTCAAGAAATGGAACTTCAACAAGCAGAATCCAGGTCATGGACTGGTAAATCAAGTACTGGGCAGGAAGCAGGGAGACTTGGATTCTATTCTCTCTCTGCCATTCATTGGCTGTATGACCTTGACTTAACTTCTTAGGACTTTAGATACCTCACCCATGAAATTAAGGGAATTGTGCTAGATCTCCAAGGTCACAACTGTTCAAAACTTATGTAGTTTTATGTTAATAAATTAATTGAGAAAAATATTTTCTAGGTTTTGCATGTAGTAATGAACTATGGCAAGGACCTTTTAGGACTGTTAGTTGGGCAGACAGCAGATTGAATAGATATTTCTAACGCTTATACGGCTTGCAGGATCTGGCTAAATGATTTTTTTTTATTGACTCATTAAGAGTAAACAAAATCTACCTGAAAACCATTTATCCATCACTATGCATGTGAGGTGTTATGGCTTTAGAGGTGAAGCACCCAGAGTGCCTATTCTTAAGAAACACTCAAACAAATAATTTTAGTAGAAAGTGATCATCGATATCACTGAGAGTTTTTCAAAGTGCAGAGGGAGGCTCAAAGAAAAAAGGGGTTCCTGCTGAAGAAAAGGGGTGGGAGTGTCAGGAAGGCACCCACATGAGGAGAACCCTGAGGGGAGTAGTAGGATTACTGTCGTCTCTAGGTTCCCCAGTAGTGTGAGAGCTATGTGAGTGGTAGCTGTTGATGAGTCTCCTCTTTCTGGCAAAGCAATGTGACACCAGTGTTTGAAGTTACTACAAGGATGAGCCAGTGAGCATCAGACTTTGTTGTGGGCATTTGATTCATGTCCTTTACTATGGCAGCGAATGGTTCAGGTTTCAAATGGTGCATATTTTCCTGCAGTGGGCCCAGGGGAGGACATACTAATGAACAGAGCCTTAGAGATGGATTTACGGGCACGTTGCTCAAGCTTTTCGATTACTCGTCTCATTAACAGTGGCGGGAATGGCTAGGGGTGGAGGAAGGAAGGGGCCAGAGTCACTTGGTATGCAAATGATTTCATATTCATAGACTCAGGGCTCTGAGAGCAAAAAATTCCCATTGCGGTTTGTGAATCGTCTCAGCCGGGGAACTTAGTACTGAGTCTGCATATAGTGAGTTCTCAAGAAATATGCTCTGCATAAATAAAGAGTTACTAAGTACCCACTATAAACACCTACTATGTAACAGGCTCTGTTGTAGGCACTTGATAAATATTTGTGGAATAAATTAATTTAATATAACTAATACAATGCCAAAGAACAACCAAATAACCTATGTTGCCTTTGGTTGCCATAAAATGGGAATGAAATATTGATTAACCTCTAACCACATATTATACAAATGCATCCTTCCCTGAATATGTAGCTTGCCAATGCCATCCAAGGGAACAATAACTATTGTCTTTGTAAAATGTTTACTTGTTAAGTAAAAGAGGAAATGAAGAGATTTGTTTCGTTTTGTATTTATACTGGGTATAAATATCACAATTACATGTCCAAGTTCTCCAGATTCATCCAAACTACTCCTTTTGGATCAGCCCTTTTTCTTGCAAAGCACTCATAGAAAATTTAGATAGGACCCAGTAGAACAACATCCTCTATCTGAAAATTGTCAAAGGAATTCTCAAAAATATATTGGAAAAAGATAAGAGTTACCTGCAAGATGAGAAATAGAGGGAAGGAAACCTATTTTGCTCCAGCCAGGTCATGATTACCTGGAGAAGGAAAAAAAGTTGCATTGGAATAGAGTTTTTAGCAGCTAGGCTCCTCTTCAGCTCAATTTACCGATGTTGCTAATTCAGTACGCTGAGCTTAAGGGCTACATCAGGACCCAAATTTCCTTGCTGAAGGCTCGTGTCTTTCTTTGAACTTTGTCTTATCCTTCCTCACCTTCCAGAATTTGAATTTCCCTCATTCTCTCTGAGTTCTGTTTTCATCATCTTTTCCAGCTGGCCTTTCCTCACCATTGAATACCAAAGTGGACTTTCAATGTTTACAGATGTTTGTGGGCATGAGATAGTTTGCTGGCTGAGAGATTTGGTCACAAGTTAGAAACAAGGTAGGGAAAGGTAAAGGGAAGGAAATGACAGTAAGTAAAACAGTCTTTGCTGATCAGATTCTTAAATACTCAAATAATGTTTCGAAGAATAAAAGAACTTCTAAAATTGTGCAATTTAAATTAGTTGTGTCATGGTGGTAGAGGTGCTAAAATCAAGGTCAAGGGTCAGTTGTTCACCTGGGATCCAACTAGAAATTAAATAATGGTTATTTAATTTCTTAAAAGAATTTGTTTGTAATCAGTCTAACCTAATCTAAGCTTTTTTTTTTTTTTTTTCCCCTGCGGTACGCGGGCCTCTGACTGCCGTGGCCTCTGCCGTTGCAGAGCACAGGCTCCGGACCCGCAGGCCCAGCGGCCATGGCTCACGGGCTCAGCCGCTCCGTGGCATGTGGGATCCTCCCGGACCGGGGCACGAACCCGTGTCCCCTGCATCGGCAGGCGGACTCTCAATCACTGCGCCACCAGGGAAGCCCCTAAGCTATTTTTTTAATCTTCAAAAGCTGTGATGTGAGACTTTGTATTATAGTCTTGTGGCCTATTCTTTTGTATATAAAAACCCATAAAGGGAAAATAAAAACCTGTTCCCAGTATCCTGTGCCCTGAATATAAACCTTTATAGTATTCTCTCTTGTAGGTTCCAGGATTCGCCAAAGAGTAGACAGTACCTAGTTTTGGATGGGGAAGAGGACTGTTAACTGGTGGTGTCAACTATAGCATGAGGAGAAAAAGGGGGATGCTTGAAAAATGTCCTAAAGCAGTGCTTTTCCAACTTTACTGAGCCTCAGAACTACCCGAGAGCTCCTTAAGACATATATTGCTGGGGCTGTAGCTAATAGGTTCTGATCCAGTGGGTCTTAGATGAGACCCAGGAATTTTCATTTTTAACAGGTTCCCTGGAGAGACTGAGCTCCTGGCCTGGAAAATCACTGAGAATTGCTCTAAAGTCCAGGGGCATTTAAAAAGGAGAAAGAGCAGAGGAATGGGGCTGTCTGTAACAACACAATGAGAGAGGTTGATTGGTTTTGCATGCCAGCACTTTAATACAAATAAAATGTCCCCCTTTTTTTTTTAGTTTTTAGTGCTTTGTCTTAAGATACTGATGGTTCCCTTTGAGTACCAAGTACCTTGTGATTCCTTGACTTTCCTCTTCTAGGGAAAGTTGAATCTATTTGCTTTCGAGCTGCCTGTGCTCTTAAGTCCACAAGATACCACCAAGGGGTATCCACTAGTAACTTGGACTCTGCAGAACTAAGGATGCTTGTGCCCAACGAGGGCTCAGGAAGATGAACAGTCTGTATTTTACAGTCCCCGTGCCACTAGTAAAGTGTGTTCTTCGTTTAAAATTTTGTTTAATTGTAGTCCTCTCCTTTGGATCTCAGAATAAGTTGGTGGGATAAATTATGTAGGGGATAATTTGTAAAAAAAAAAAAAAGGTCTGCTAATATAGGAGAGAAAAAAGAGAGTTTAGTGTGAGAAAACTTAGGGGGAGTGATGAATGTGTGCTCTACTTGAGAGATGACATGGATGCATTGTGGCTGGAGGAGTTTGGTTTAGGGTGATAATGTCTGTAACATTAGAGAGAGATTGGGTCTGGACAGTAGAAAAAGGCTATTTGAAGAAAAAAATAGCAAGTCTGAAATTTTGCTCTGTGTGTGTGTGTGTGTGTGTGTGTGTGTGTGCGTAGATTGAACGTTCTTACTGTGATATCATAGTTGGAATGTCAGTACCAACGTTGAGTTCACCAATTCAAGGATGTGATATTCTGTGAATTCTTCAGGATACCTAGAGATCCAAGCCAACTGGATAAGGGCCTCTTTCCAAGGTGGGTAATTTATTGGTTAACCTCCCAGTCACCTGACAAGATATTCAAGCAAGGCTTTACTGGGGCTCCTGCTGCAGCAGTGGAGAGAGAGAACAAGTAACAGGTTCCCTTGCCCGCTTGAACCAGGGCGGGGACCTGGTTCCTTACATGGGGTGATGGTAGGGGCGGGTCCAGGGCTTGGGCCGGAGGGGTGACTTAGGTGCTTTGCCCACCCCTTCGGTGGTGATGAGTGCAGGGGGCATGCGCAGTACCCTGCTTTTCTCCCAACGCCCTGCTTTTGCTCTGGGCTCTTCAGAAGTGGCAGTTGGGTTTTTGGTCTTTTTGTATCTTGTTGTTCATAATTTAGCCCAACTGTGCATGCACGCGGTTATTTTTAGTCCCTTATAGTTTCTTTGTCTTTTGTTGCTCATGGAGACTTTGTCCAGGTGCAAGCGCTGCAGCAAAGGGTCCCAGGTCCCAGGTCCCAGGCTAGCCCAAAATCTCAATAATAAATTCCTAGGGCAAATGCAGAAGGTAAAGTGTTATTTTAGTTTTATTTATTGTACTCTAAAACTTTTGAGACATATATATGTATATAGAGAGAGAGACAGAGACAGAGAGACAAAGAGAGACTGTCATTTTCTACCTCCTTGCGTTCTACTAGCCTCATAAGTATACTTTTCTCTCCCCAGGAGGGGCTGATATTAGGAGGGAAATGTCTGTCCTCTTCTCCTTGCTCCATATCTGACTGGGAGGTTGGGAGGAGGATAGGAGTCCTGAGACCTTCCTGATATATATGGTTTCCTTTTCTGCAGTGTGCAGTGATCTGCCCTGGGTGGAATTTGGGGAAGGACCTGGGTGGGGGAAGGCTGTGGTTATATAATTTTGTCTTTAATTGGGGCAAAAATTAGTTGCAAAATTTGGCCAAGATCTGACCCCGTTTTTCACCCAGCCTTATCAGTTTATGAGCTGGTACTGTATTTTGACTACATGACTTGGAAATTCAGAGCAGATTTAAGGCGGTGAGCACTCATTCTCCTAAAACTCCTCCAAGAGACAGTGCTGTTGAGAGTCCCTAAAGGAAGTTATTTTAGGAATTTCCCTTTACTATAGGGCTTTAATATTTTTCCTACTCTTTAGCTGGGTCCATGAGTAAAGAGTGGAAGGGGTGGGAGAACCTCGTTATTTGCTTTACTCCTTCCACCAGAACTGCACACATGCCCATTACAACTCCTTACAGGCGAACTGCCTTTCCCAGTCTCTCCCCCTTCCCTGACTCTGCACCACCAGGTATTGTGTTTTCTTTTTCACTGTCTTTGCCCTTTTCTTAAATTCTTTTTTCCCCTCTTAACCTGTACAACTTTCCTGGCTCATAAGACTTTACTTTGTGCTAAGAATGTCACAACTTACATGGCTCAGGTGGGATTTATCAAATACAGCATTGTAAAAGTCACCTATATTGGATTATCTCTTGTGTTGTTGTTATTGTGGTGACATATCATTCTATTGTTATATAACAAGGCCTGAAATCTCTTTGAGGGCAGCCTCTTAGATTTATACTTGCTGGTATGTCTCAAAATGCTTTGCAAATATTAGATGCTTCTTAAATATTAGTTGGTCAATTTACCTTGGACAGTCTTTGCAGTATTGTTTTCAGGTAGATATTAAAATGTGTTACTAGAAAGATGGGATCTCCAGGTGATTGATTCATTTCAGACAATAGTTTTAAAATTTGTGCACTCTTATTAGTTGTATTCTAAGTTGCTGATGGAGGTTGACAAAAAGTAGTTGCTTTTATTTTGGCTTAATAGGAATAATAGTAACATTCTTGAACTTCTGCAGCACAGCAGCCAAGCTAAGCGTACTTTAGCTATTATTGCATTTAATCATTACAACAGCTGTGATGCTGCTGCTGCTATTATCCTATTTCCCTAGAGAAGCTGAGGCTCCAGTATACTGCCAGGGTGTAGGTGTCAGAGCTGGAATTTGAACTTGAGGCTTCTTGACTCCAAAACCCAAACTTTTAGCCATAATACCATGCTGCCATAAAGCTTTTCCGTGCTTATTCTCAAGGGGTTATTCAGGCATTCAACAGGTGTTTTGTGCTCTTCAGCTGCGGTGCTAACCAGAAAGAATATGTAGGATGCTAGTCTAGTGGTTGAGAATATTGCTCTGAAATCAGCTGGACCAGGGCTTGAATCTCATGCTTGTTACATAAAAGCTGTGTGATGAGGAATGAATTTCTTAACTTCTCTGATCCTCAATTCCATCATCTAAAATATCAAGATAGTAATTCTGTTAACTGAGATAAAGCCAACAAAACTCTTAGCACAGTGCCTATACATGCTCAAGAAATGTGAGCTATTATAATTACAATCTTAATTCAAACTACCAAAAATTACATTAATGGAAGTAAGTGAGGAAATAAGCTACTGGAGCCTGTGCAAAAGGGATGCTTGAAAAGACTGACAGAACTGCAGTCTCCCAGGGGCTTAGAAATATATAGCATATCAATATTTTCTAAAAACTATTCTTTTCTTTAGATATAAGAGTATTTGCGTGGCACCTACCAGTTAGCCCTACGAGACTGCCAGCGGGTCAATGAAGTCATCAAAGGATTTGCAGAATGAGGTCCTCATGAGCAAGTTTCTGTGGGACACACACATCCTCCCCAGACACTATTCCACTTCCTCTGTGCAGGGCTCTAGCTGAGCCTTGTGCACAGCATGTGGAGAACTCTGAGGCGTTCAGGTGGAATGCTGTCCTCAGACAAGAAGGTCCAGGGCAAGTCAGGAGTAAGAGGTTTCCCTACATAGGACTGGGAAAGTTAGAGAGCTTTTTTTTTTTTTGACCCTTTTCTGTCTTTCTTCAGGTTCTCTGCGTTGTTTGTTTGCTAAATGAACTTAGGGCTCTGATGACTTTCTATTTGAAAGACTGTTGTACTAGAAAGAACATCCTCTTCAGGGGAAGCAGATCTTAATTCCCCACTCACTGGTCTAGTGACCTTGGGGAAATCCCTGACTGTGGTCTGTAAAGTAGGGACCATGGTGATGCCACTTCTCCTTTACTCTCTGTTGTCATGAGGGTCAAGGAAAGTACATGTGTGAAGTCCCAAGTTATGCAAACATTTTATTGAAAGGGCTGTCCTACAGCTGCTTTGCGCCTTTGTCCCTCCCCAAATTCTCTTCTCTTTGCATACTAATGAACTTACAGGACATGTTCTCTTGGTCCCTGTGCCATTTCCTCCCAAACTTCCCCCACCTAAGTCTGTGAAAAAGAATAGGAAAGTTTAAGGATTAAAAAACACTAACCAGTATGTATATGATGTTGGCCTTCACCCACCAAGGTTGAGCACCTTGGTCCAGCCATGAACCAGTTACCCTTCTGGTTCTGGGTAACAGTCCTCCTGAAGGCTGGGTGGAAAGGTAGCCCCACTGGGAACACCGCTGTAGTTGTTCAGGGGCCAGTCCTCTTCCATGCTTCTCAGCTCCAACCTAAGTGTCTGCTCAGTCATTTACTGAAGTCCTATCATCAGGCAGGAGATAATGTGTTAGAGATGAAGCAGTAAGGCCTGGAAAGAGAAGTTCCGCCCCTGTCGCTAAGTGAGGAAGTAGGAAGCGGACCTTTTCACTACACCATGCTGTGCTTCCTTCAATCCACCGAACAAGGGAAGAACGGTAGAGAGCCAGGGCCTGAAGAGGGGAGAGTTAGAGGAATAAACATAAAATGAAGAAAATGGAAGGGCTACTTATTTCCTTTTCTAGCAGTAAAAACATTTATACAAACATACATCTATACTATAATATGTGCCTACATAGTATACAGATAGCTACATAAGTCTCCCAACTGCTTTAGATAAAAATTCTTAGCAACCTACCTAGAATGGGGAAAATCTGAGAAAAATTCTTATCAGATACCCCTGGTCCAGCTCTAACTCTTGCTTCAATTTTTTTTTTTTTATAATTTAAAAAAATTACAGAAAAGGGCAAAGATGAAATTTTAATAATCTCTATTTCTATTACTTAAAATGAACCATGGGGGCTTCCCTGGTGGCGCAGGGAAGTGGTTGAGAGTCTGCCTGCCGATGCAGGGACACGGGTTCGTGCTCCGGTCCGGGAAGATCCCACACGCCGCGGAGCGGGTGGGCCCGTGAGCCATGGCTGCTGAGCCTGTGCGTCCGGAGCCTGTGCTCCACAACGGGAGAGGCCACAGCAGTGAGAGGCCCGCGTACCGCAAAAAAAAAAAAAAAAAAAATGTAGTTTGTCATTATGTTTATAAAATTATAAATGCTATTTTGAAATAAAAAGCATTAAATTTAATATTAGTTGAAGTTACAGAAGTAAAACTAGAGGAACTATTGAACTTCACTTACCTATTTCTTCATCTCATCTCATATTTCCTCTTTTATTTCATAAAAAAGCTGCCCAAAGTTAAGAAAACATGAAAGATACTGATATTGGAATCAAGATTTTAAAGTTGCATATTTTAATTTTCAACATTTTAAACCTACTCTGCTATGAAAGAATAGGGTCATAGTACTATCACACATCTTCACATCTTCTCTCTCCCCTTTGCCTTCAGTTTTTGCGTGTTTTATTATTATTTTCATATTGTTTGGGTTTATAACATTGCACCTTATTCTGTAACTTCAATTTATCTATGTTTAATAGTCAGTGAATTGACTGCTCACCATTATTTTTTTTTTTTTTTTTTTTTTGCGGTATGCGGGCCTCTCACTGTTGTGGCCTCTCCCGTTGCAGAGCACAGGCTCCAGACGCGCAGACCCAGCGGCCATGGCTCACGGGCCCAGCCGCTCCGCGGCATGTGGGATCTTCCCGGACCGGGGCATGAACCCGTGTCCCCTGCATCGGCAGGCGGACACTCAACCACTGCGCCACCAGGGAAGCCCACCATTAATCTTTTTTAAAAAGACTCTTATTTCTCGGAGTTTTAAATTTTGATCAAAAATAAATTGGCAAGTTTTCATTGTCAAGTTTTTTTTGACAGGCTCATGGGTAGCCTGCTTTCTCAGTCCTTTCATGGTTCATAATGCTTTTATACTTGATTGCCATTTTGGATATAACATTTTAGAGTCATGCTATTTTCACCCAGAACAGTGGTTTCATTGTTTTACAACACTGATTGATCTAAGGCAGCCTGATTTTAGTTCCTTGTGTGTTATTTGCTTTTTCTGTCCAGATGCCTGATATTGTTTTATTCCTGAAATTCAGGAGTTTAACTAGAATCTGTCTTGGTGTAGAGTCCTGTGTTAAATTTTCTCAGAACACATGTTCTTTCCAACTATAGGTAATTTCTAAAAGTTTCCTTTGATTCAGATAAATTTTCTTGTAGTATGTTTTTGAATATGTAACTATTCTGTATAATAGGGTTTCTCAAGAATATCCGTTATCCTATGTCTTTTATATCAATTGTCTTTTTTTTCCACTGCTTTAATTAATCTTTCAATACATGCGTGTATCCTAATTATCTCAAGCCTTTATTCTATGCCAGTAATTTAATTATCAGTGGTACTTATTCTGCTCCTTGCTTTTCTAGTTTATTTATTTCTTTAATGATACTGCTTTGGTTTTTCAATTTGTTTCCACAGGTCTTCAGTTTTCTTTTTCATAACATTCTTGTTTTATCATTATATCTTTGGCCCAATATTGAACTGATATTCTTGTTAAGATGTTCTGTGTCAAGAAGCATTCATAAGAAAAGTTCATTGAGACATGTTTCTTTAAGGTTTTTTGTTTGTTTTATTTTTCATTTGATTTTGTATTTGTTTTGTGGGCAGTAGGCTTCCTTCTTTTCTAATGGTGAAAAAAATCATTTCCCAATTGAATTGAAACAAAAAGCCCAGAATTATGCTGAGACACCTGCACATTTGGATTATGATTTCCTAACCAAAATCTCAGATAGAAACCAGGTGAGCAGAAGGGATTTGTACACACACAACCAAGGTGAACACAAGTATCTACACAGAAAGCTGACACCAGGTCAAGTGTTTCCATGTCATGACTTGTTTTCTATTCCCACTCTGTTCAATTCCCAGGCCTCTTGTAGACTGTGTGCTTTCTTGTGGAGTCAGAGAACATTTCTAATTTTAGCTTGTTGTCTTGCTTAAGTACAAGTACTCCCATAGCGATAGATTAAGAAACTTGCCTTTAACCCACATTTTATTTGTATGTTGACTAGAAAATGGATACATTAGAAATTTTTATATTAAAACTTAAATTGTCACATGCTGGGAATCTTCCCTATAGAGTTAGCAACTTACCACATCCAACAATACTTTTTTTGGCAGCAAAAGCTGAAAAATAACTAATTGGCTGAGAAGATTAGGTATAAAGTAGTAAATGCAGAGTTAAATCTTTCTAAGGGAAACACCAACGTACTCATAGGGAAGATACGAAGACTTAAGACTTCTACGGTATTTAAACTGTATTCAAGTAATAGCAGGATAATTGGTAAGAAAATTAACGAGCGTTATTTTGAGAACTCAATTCATCACAATACCCAGTATTTTTATAGTTTCTCCTCAATGCTCTCACAGTTAGAAGGAGGCAATCCATTTCAATTATATGTGCTAAATTTTGTGGTCTTCTGAAATGATACACAGTAATGGGCTGTTTCAGCAAATATAATCAAATTGTTTCATTTATTTTAGCATGCAAATTCAAGCTCCCTAGTGCAGTTTAAAACAGAAAGAAAAGTTGCTGGCGTGGCATACATTGATGGCTTTGATTCTCCTTAGGCTGAGAGCAGGTAAAGAGTTAGCAAATTTTTGTAATTTTATATGGAAACATTACAACAGCATGCAAAAGTGTTTAATAGTGTAGTGATTTTTGCTTGAAGTACATGTTCACCGGAATCTCCTATATAAATGACTACCCTCTGCAAATATGTTAAAAACTCAAAATTTAAATTTTGTGAAACCTTGTCTAGGAGTCAATTCTATACACATAAGAAGGGGAAAACAACCCAACATCCTTTCCGTTAAAATGGGAGAAATGTAAAAGCTGGAAAAAAACTAGATGTCGTAAGTAATGTTTTTCTTCTCTGGTAGCTCATGATTCCTGGAATGTCCCATTGAGAAGAATCATTGTGGAAATCTGGGCCCTCTAGGGATGAAAGCACAGGATAAAAGATGCCCCAGTCTCTTTTCTTGGCCTCTCCTGTGTTTATCAAAGTTTGTATTTCCTTTCATTTGATATCATAGCCATGGGCACATGTAGTGCTTAAAATATATTTGCTTTAAAACACCAGGAGTAATAGAGAGTAAATTTAGTCACCCAAAGGCTGTGGTGCCAATCAGAGTAAGAGGATTTTATGGATAGGAATGGTCATTTATGTCCACTTTCAAAACCAGAACAAGTGTTTGCTTAAATACCTACTGAGATGGCCATTTTGCCAAATGGTACATAGAGTAACACTTGCAATGAGCCTTGGGAGAAAACAATACGGGGCAATGAGCAGTGCTCCTTAGAATTGAATGAGGGGTGTGGTTCCACAGGAAATAGTAGTGACTACTGGGTGTCTGGGTTTTTGTCTTCTGGGACTCCCTGGTCAGACCTGGAAATCTGTGGGTCCAGCCTTGCTGGGGGCTCAACAAATGCAGTAGCACTGGATTGTGACTCTGGGAGAGGAGCTGGAATGCTTGGCAGGAAGACAGTGAGTGGATTGACCAGTGAGGATTACAGGTCATCTTTATGCTATGACATCCAAATTCATGTCTGGTTATGTTTATGAGCTCCAGGCTCACATATCCATCCACATGTTTGACACATCACAACATTAATGTGTGTCTGAAACAGGGCACTTAGTTCTCTACCCCCTGCTTTGTATCTTCCCTACCTCATTAATGATACCTTTGTACCTTGATCCAGTTACTCCACAGAGAAAGTTGGAAATCATTCTTGATAATTCTTATCCTCATCCTACTCCACACATCCAGTCCATCAGCAAGGCATGCTAATTCTCTCCTCTAATTTGTAAATGTGCCTGGAATCTATCTACTTTCTTCCACTGGTCCTGACCACCATCATCTCTCATTTAGATTAAGAGAACAGTCTCCAAATTTACAATCTGTTTTCTTCCCAAACTTAACCCAGTTACCCTTGTTGGCAAAGCTAATCTTGCAAAACACACATCAGATTATGTTACTGCCATGATTAAAACCTTTAGACAACTTCTCAACAAGTTTAAAATAAAGTTTAGGGGCTTCCCTGGTGGCGCAGTGGTTGGGAGTCCGCCTGCCGATGCAGGGGACACGGGTTCGTGCCCTGGTCCGGGAAGATCGCACATGCCACGGAGCGGCTGGGCGAGGCCACAACAGTGAGAGGCCCGTGTACCGCAAAAATAAATAAATAAATAAAAATAAAATAAATAAATAAAGTTTAGTCTCCTTATGATGGACTACAAAGCTCTTGGTGATCTGGCTCCAGCTGATCCCTTCACCCCCACTGCTTGCCTGACTCCCCCAAGCTCACGAGGCTGTAGCCACCCTAATTCTATGTCAGGGTCTCATTCTGAGCCCTTCGCCACCTGAGGACCTCTTCTTTCATGTGGACAACCTTCTCTCTAGTCATCTCCGTCTCAGACTCTTGTTTCTCTTCTTCATTTCATTGCACTGAAATTATTTTATTCATTTGCTTGTTTACTTCTTGTCTGTCTTCACCTATTAGTAGGTAATGGCTATGAGAAAAGGGACCATCTTTGTGGCCCTGCCCTTCTTAGCAGCACTTAGAGGGAACCCAATAATGTTTGCTGAATGAATGAATGGAGAATGTGAAGCAGGCAAGACTGTGGCATAAAGACACGCTGCAGGCTCTGTGTCTGACACGAGACACAGGCAGAATCTATAAAATTATGAACCAGAAGGAAAAGGAAAATGCCATTTGGCCACCAAATCCCAAAACACTGGGCTGGGGAGGCTGCCTTTGATATTTCCGGGAGATGATTTTAGAGCAATAAACTTGTGAGACAGTAATTAAGAGGTAAGCTAAGGGGGATATACAAATGAACCAGGATGAATATCAAAAAGGTATGGACAATCTTGCAAATGACAGTGTCATAAAAGGCCACCAAATGAGGCCTGTCTGACAGGAATTGTTATAGGGGAAGGCCAAGGAAGATTCACTAGCCAGTCCCTTTTTTCAAAGGTCATAGCTCTTGTCAGTCTGGGTTTAATTCAATATGAACAGAAGTAACCACCATGTTTTTGTTTTGTTTTGTTTTAAACTGAGAGCTGTACTAAGTGCTTTATCCTCCCAACTCTTTTGGCGGACACTCCCATTGTACTGGTGAGAGCGCAGAGGCTTGAGAGGCTAATTAACCAGCTGTTGGTCACATTCGGTGAGGGGTAGAGCTGAGGGAATGAAAGCAGTACTGTCACCAGAGCCCTGCTCCTACCTTCTGTCCTGACCCAATTAATATTCCCATCCCAAGCCCTAGGGAAAATGGCATAATTTGCCTTTAGCATTTACTTCTCCATCCTTTACCCTCTTAGGTGGTCCCTACCCAGGACCACTCCCTGGCTAGAGTCCCTTTAGAAAGAATGAAAGCTGATAAGTCATTAACACCTTAGCGTGAATTAGCTAATGACCCTACAAGGAAACCACTGAACTTTATGAGGTGAAAATATTTTGACCAGAGCCCTACTCCTCCCCCCTCAAATCCCAGACTCAGAGCTGCAACTCTTGGGTCCATGCTGGCTAATGAGCATGTGCAGGCAGAGGAGCTCGATAAAGATTGACTGATTTATTGATCGATGGGCGCGCAGCTGAGCTTAATCTTCCCTTGCAGCTGCTCCTTTCCTTCCACATCTCTGGAGAAGTGTGTTCGGCCCTACCCAACATCCCCACACGTCACCCACCCCACTCTTTTGAACTGGGCCTTAATGGGAGTCTGGTGTGAAGTTAATAGTTGGCGGAGAAACATCTAGAGACCCTGAAGAGGAGGGGCCAAACCTGTAGCCCCAGTGCCGGGCTCCTGGCAAGGCAAGGATTTCCATATCACACAAAGGGAATGCTGGCCAAGGGCTCTCCCACCGCCAGAGGGGCTCAGGGACGCAGAGAGAGGACAGGCCTGTGCAGCTCCAGGCCCCTGCCTCTGTGTATGAAGCTGTGAAGGAGCTGGGAATGGCTCACAGACCCTGGCACGTGGGAGGAGAGGTGGCACGGATGCTCCTGGCCCTCCTTGCATAAGAGCTGGAAGGGAGAGAAGCCAGACTCAGGGTGACTTTCCAGCTGGAAGATGGAGAGTGCCTGACATCTGGCGTGGAGCTGAGCGTGCGGGGACCCACCTGGGCGGAGAGCTGCCTGCTTCCAGGGGCTCAGGGTGCCATGCAGCTGTGGCAAAGAGGGCATTGGTGGTGAGGGTATCCAGAATCAGGAGCAGATGGCTTCAAGGCCCACAGCACACATTTTATGTTTAGTTCTGGGGGCTGCACTTTGCAAAGGACACATAACAACAACCACATACATGCAGTATGGAGAGGGGGCTTCACACACGGTCATATGAGCAATGATAGAAATAACTGGGGCTTTTATCCTCAACACAAACAGACCTGGAGGGGACCTGGAGGGGACCCGAGAGCCAACTTCAATTACTGGTAGAGTTGTCACACAGAGGATGGCTTACTTGTTCTCTTCCCAGAGACTGGTGGTAACACCAATGAATAGAAGGTAGAGAGAAGAAGGATGTGTTTCTAAAGGAGGGGTTTCCTTACAACCAATGCCATCTGACATTCCTAGGGGGTGTGGTGAGCTGCTCATCGCTGAGGGGCATTCAAGGAGAGGCTGAGGGAGTAGCATGGGCATTGTATAAGGTGCTCATATATCTGATAAGAGATTGGGCTAAACCACTGAGGACTTCTGCAAATCTGAGATGTTGGGTTCCAGGAAATCAGGACGGCAGAATCATCTTCCCGTTTGGCAGGATAATAGAATTGAGAATCCACAGAACTGTCTACCTGTGCACAGGGGACTGGGCACCAAGTCCTTGCCTGTCCTCCTGTAGGAAAAGACCAACACTGACACTCAGAAACATCCTTTCAGCACTGGGGCTGAAGGTGATCTCAGAGTTCATTTCCAAATATCTGTAAACCCCAAGGCATGGAAAGACAGAGTCTTAGTGAAGGGAACTTGCCTTTACCTAATATTTACCATGTTTCAGACCTGTGCTGCCCCATATTATAGCCACTACCCACAAGCACTTGGCAGGTGGCTAGTCTGTATTGAGATGTATAAAATACATATAAGATTTCAAAGATTTAGTATGATAAAAGGAATTTAAAGATATCTCATTTATATATTTTATATTGATGCTGTTTAAAATGGTAATATTTCGTAACATATACATAAAGTTAAGTTCAACTGTCTTCCTTTTTTAAAAAAATGAAACTACTACAAAATTTAAAATTATATACACGGCTCAAAATATATATCTACCGGGCAGTGCTTTTCCAGACCCAGGAAAACTATTTTTGTTCATTATTTTATTTAATCCTCACAGCTATTCCAAGAGTTAGGTACCATTATCGCCCCTATTTTATTCATGAAAACACTGGAATTTAAGGAGGTTGAGTAACTTGCCCAAAGACACACAGCTTCTAAGTTGCTGACTTGGGATCTGAACTCAGGTCCCCCAGACTCTACAACCATACTCTCCTACCACTTTATGCTGCTATATTGACATCCTCTGTAGGGAATCGCTGTTAAGTTGGAAAATGCTAGAGGAAGGAACATAAGAAATGATTGTGGAAATGCTGACAGCGGTTAAATGACATAATTAAAAACGCAACAAGGCCTTTGAAGTATGTGCTGTTGGGGCAGGAATGGACAGTGAATCTGGCTCCAAGTTCAACTGCAAAATCCATGCCCTCAGAAAAGGGAAACTGCAAACTTGGAACCTTGGAAATGCATGTCACTCAGGGAATTTTAAAGTTTCAGAGACGGTGGGGCATTTCGGGGATAGAGCCTCCCTGGATCTGAGCTCTGTGGGTTGGGTTTAGGCCAAAGTAGGAACTCCTTCTACATCATGAAAAGCCTTAATAGGAACACCTTCTGTGGGTTTGTTTGGTGGGATCATTGATGGAGCAGGGAGGGGAAGGGCAATTAGGAGGTGTCCTGGGGAGCATTTAAACAGCCCACTGGATTCTGGCTTAACAAAAGTAACTCATAAATAACCAGCCTGTATTTGGAACTGCTTTACTTGACTCAAGAAGGCGTCTTCTTTCTTCTCCCTCCCTCCTTCCTTCTTTCCTCCCTTCCTTCCTTCCTTTCTCCCTCCCTCCTCCCCTCCCTCCCTCCCTCCCTCTCCCTCCCTCTCTCTTTCTTCTAGTTACTGTAGTGAGGGAGGTTTGGACCTCTTTGCAAGGGGTTCTGCCGCACATTTCTCAATACACATAAAGCTTCCTCTTTCCCCGTCCTGCCCTCAGTGCGTCCCTTGTGGAGAGAGTGTTGCTTCCTTTGGCCTCATTACACCCCAGGGGCATCTCCTGAGGGCTGCAGGTTGGGGAGCCCTCCAGGGCTGTGCATCAGAAAGGTTTCTTCCTGCGGATCGTCTGCCTGGCCCTTGCACTTAGGGAAACAGAAGGCCGCCCTGGGCTGTGGAGGGCAGCGAGATCGATGACGGGCCTTCTGCTGTTCTGAGTTCAATAAATAAGTACAACCCCCCAAATAACATTCAGTTGAGAAGATTCATGAGGCATGAGGTAAATGGCCTGTACAAATGTCTGACTGAGGGGAGAAGGGAGCCATGGTAATGATTTTACCTGCCCAAGGGGAAGAGAAGCCAGAATTGGACGGGAAGTGATCGACTTATAATTACACTGACTGGGGACCCTGGGGTTGTGACCACAGAAAATTACTCAAGTTTTCCATAGCCCTAGAGCATCCACAAAACCCCCAAAGCCCAAGGCTCCAAAGCAAGTTGGCTACAGTCACCTCTGGGTCTCTCAGGAGGAAGTGCGGTATGTATAGTGGGCACTGGGATGTTGGCCAGCCCAAGGGGGTCAGGGTGAAGCTGTGGATGGGCCTGTTTCAGGGACCTACCCACCCAGGACCATGGACGGCCGTGTTGGGGGGCAGGGGATGAGTCAGAAAGGGAACATTTTTCATGCTTAAGCTGTGAAGAAAATGTGAGGCTCCCATCCTCCCAGCTTCCAAGGACACTGGAATGGGGTGGTAGGGCCCAGTGGCCAGGACAGACAAATGAATGACTCTTAGCTCAAACCCACAGTTCCTTCAGTCTCTGCTTTCAGAGTCTGGGAGAGACGTCCGAAGTGACTTGAGGGAATGCAGCCATTCTTGTTGATCTCAGTGTCTGTACCTGCAGACACCCTAACAGACATGCCTGCTGGGAATTCATCCAGCCCTTTTGAAACCCACTTCTATTTCTCATGAATTTCCCTTAGTAGTACTGTTAGCAGTAAGGGCTGTGACCAGTTAGGGGGTAGAGCCAGGTTGGGTAGGTCAAGAAAGGCACTGGCATCTTTCGACCAAAGTTTGCTGCACTAGGTGTCTGCTATCATCTGCGACTCTGGTCCAGGTGCTTTGGGAGAGCAAGGCTGGCGTAGTTCTGAAGAGAATTCTCAACTCCCATCAGCCCCAGTAATTCCATCAAAATTCTTACCAGAGTTCTAAACAAGAAGGTGAATTAAAAACTTGAGTTTTCTCTCTGTGTATTTTCTTAGCCCACACGGTAAGCAGTTATTGCAAGTGAAATAAATATCTGAAAGCTGTAAATGATGGCTTTGCAGTTATGTTTTTCCAAGGGCCATTCATTGTATTTCCTCTGAAGTAAGGAGGCAGTGGTGAGAGAGACTTATTGAACCAACTGCCTGCAGGTGCCCCTGCCTCATACAGATTCTTCCCTCCATGGCATCACCAGTGAAATATCCACTGAGTCACATCAATTCAGCCAGAAAAATACACACGTCTCCCCGTTTCTAATAAAGCCAGCATGTTATTTTAGGCTGCTTAGGTGAGCCTTCTAGAATTCCAGACAGAGGCTGAGCAAAGCTTGTCATTTGATGACATTTCCAGTAAAAGCATTGAAATGACAGCAATGATTTCAAAGCCCAAAGTGAGATGCCCAAATGGTATCTGGAATTTAAAAGGGCTTAAAAGAGGGCTTCCCTGGTGGCGCAGTGGTTGAGAGTCCGCCTGCCGATGCAGGGGACACAGGTTCGTGCCCCGGTCCGGGAAGAACCCACATGCTGCGGAGCGGCTGGGCCCGTGAGCCATGGCCGCTGAGCCTGCGCGTCCGGAGCCTGCGCGTCCGGAGCCTGTGCTCCGCAACGGGAGAGGCCACAACAGTGAGAGGCCCGCGTACCGCAAAAAAAAAAAAAAAAAAAGGCTTAAAAGTTAAAACTAGCTCAGCGTCTCCCGCATGTCTGCCCCCCCTCTTCCTCAGAACTGAATGGAAAGTAAACACCCCATAGATCCAGATCTGCCACAGTGTTAGCAAGCAAAATGCAGAGCAGGTCACAGTATTTCTAATTCAGATTAACGACCCCACTCAGCCCTGTCTCCTTAGCAGGAAATTAGAAAGTGTAGGAAGGAGCAAATAGTGATTCATAATGCGTGACTCTGGGGTATTGGCAGTTGTGCTCGTTAAAAGCAAAGATACTGTTTTGATATAAAATAATTGAGTCTGACTTATTTATGGGATAAAGTGTTCTCCATAATACGAGCTCCCTTTTACAAACCAGCTGGTTACATACCCATATGCTTGAAGGACAGAAGAACTGACCTTTGCCCATTTTGTGTTTACTGCAGTTCTGTCAGACACAGTAATTTAGGGTAATAGGCTGGTAGGCTGTTGCACTTTTCTTGTACTCTGCTGTTGATTCTTTCTCTCTTCTTCCTCCCATGGTCATCTCTCCTCACCAGGGCTGAGTTCCCACCTTCTGTTCTCCACCCTCCACGCTCACTTCTTCAGGGAACTTACTTAATTAGGGGGCTTCATTTATCACCTGTTTGCAAACAGCCATGACCTATTCCCCAAGTTTTATTATCTCCCCTACTTCTTAGCGCGTGTGTGCACATGCGTGCACACACACGCACACTTCCATTAGATTCACATAGACTTAGGTATAGAACCAGACCTGTTGTCATCCCCATGTAAATTCCTTTCCTTCTCTAAATCCTCATTTGCATATCTGTTCGTTCCTTCCTTTGCCCTCCATATCTTGTCTGTCACCAAGAGCTTCCCTTTCCTCTTTGGATTCAGTTATTTCCACCATTTGCACATTCAGTATGTAAGCTTGACTCAGACTCTTGTTTAGGAGAGAGAAACGATTTTTTTGAATAAAAATCATGCAAAGCTCAGTCCCTGGGCATGCCTAATAAACCTTTCCCTATGAGGATGCATTCTTTGTTTTCTGCTGCAGGGAACATGTCTACTCTCAGATCTCACACCAAAATAGTGTTGATGAGAAACAGAAAAAGTTGGATGAGCTTTAGAAATAATTGCACCTGAGAAGTCATTTCCAAACCTGTATGTGTATTACAATCTCCTTTTTAAAAATGCAGATTCCTGTTAAATCTGAATCTCATCTACCACTCTCCTCTTGCACACGCCCCTTCTGCCACTAGTCTCCTTTCTTTGAACACACTGAGCACATTTCTGTCTCAGGGCCCTTTGTACTTCCTCTTTGGAACTCTCTTCACCTAGATGTCTACACTGGTTTGTTCTGATGGATATTATCTCCTCAGAGAGGTGAACACACTAAGACAGAGTCCTCTATCTGCCCATTTGTAACAAGGGATTCAAAGAATCCCTTGTTACATTATGTACTTATTATTTCCTGTCAGCCATCCTTCCTAAATAGCTCCTTGAGGGCAGAGATTTTTTTTTTTTTTTTTTTTTTTTTTTTTTTTTTTTGCGTTACGCGGGCCTCTCACTGTGGTGGCCTCTCCCGTTGCGGAGCACAGGCTCCGGACGCGCAGGCTCAGTGGCCATGGCTCACGGACCCAGCCGCTCCGCAGCACGTGGGATCCTCCCGGACCGGGGCACGAACCCGCGCCCCCCGCATCGGCAGGCGGACTCCCAACCACTGCGCCACCAGGGAAGCCCGAGGGCAGAGATTTTTGTCTGTTTGGTTTACAGCTTTATCCTCAGAGCTAGAAAGAAGCTTTACACATGGTAGGCACTCCAGCAATGTCTGCTGAATCAGTGCCCCAAAACTGGATCAGAATTCAGGAAGGCTTGTTTTAGAACAGTGGTTCTTCAAGTGTAGTCCCTGCACCAGCAGATTCAGCATCACTTGAGAAATGGTTAGCAATGCAAATTCTTGGGCTTCCCACCAGTCCTGCTAAATCCAAAACTGGGAGGCAGCTGTGTGAGTTTCGACAAGCTCTCCAGGTGACTCTGACACTGGGGAAAGGACACTGGGGAAAGCTTGAGAACCGCTGCTCTAAGACATTGTTTGGGTGCCACGTTATCTTTTGCACTTACTACTATCTGTCAAGGCAGAAAAAATATCTGGCGGCACTCATGTTCGACATTTACGCTAATCTTAGACTATATCCTGATTGTTTCAGGTGCACTAGGTCAGGAAGCTGGCTTGTCCTGTGGTCGTCAAGTATCAGGAAGAACTCAGTACACCTTTGTTGGCTGGTTGATTTTGCAAGTCCTTGGATATTCCTTTTTTTAGCTTTAAGTGGTATATAGAAAAGTATACTCTTCCACTTAGAGTTAATACAGGTATGTATGCTATTAAAATGTAGAAAATACGTTGATTAAAAATACTTGCACGTTGGTTAATTTTGACTCATTTTATTACTTGTTAAGAAAGTATTAAAGAAGTTAAGTGCACAGGCTTAGGAGTTGGATTTGGGCTGGGTCAGGCCTTAGTTGGTAAAATGGGCAGTAATACCTGCCTTGGAGAATTAATAGCACTGGCACACAGTGGGTACTCAAAGTAGCTATTATTAATAATGATAATATTTGGCATTTTTATAACTTAAAATATGTAACATTTTATTATCCTGGGGGGTGTGTGTGTATGTAGGTGTAATTATTAAGGCCCACAGAAGACAGTGGAAAGTGTATTTTAGAACACCGGTTCTCACAAAGTGGTCCTAAGACCAACAGCAGCATCACGTTGGGATTACTAGAGGTGCAAATTTCTGGTCCCACCCAGATCTACTGACACAAATCTAACAGTGTGGGCTGACTACTGCCTGTTTTAAAAAGTCCTCCAGGTGGTTCTGATGCATCCTAAGCTTTGGGAACCCTGCTTTAAAAATCACTCTCTCCCTCCCCCTCCCCCTCCCCCTCCCCTCCCCCTCTCCCCCTCTCCCTCTCTCTCTCCCTCTCTTTCCCTCTCTCTGTCTCTCTCTCTCTTCCTCTCTCTCTTCCTCTCTCTCTCGCTCCCTCTCCCTCTCCCTCTCTCTCTCTCTGTCTCTGTCTCTCTTCCTCTCTCTCCCTCTCTCTCCCTCTCTCTCCCTCTCTCTTCCTCTCTCTTCCTCTTCCTCTCTCTCTCTCTCTGTCTCTCTCTCTCTTCCTCTCTCTCTCTCTCTCTCTCCCTCTCCCTCTCTCTCTTCCTCTCTCTCTCTCTCTTCCTCTCTCTCTCTCTCTTCCTCTCTCTCTCTCTCTTCCTCTCTCTCTCTCTCTGTCTCTCTCTCTCTTCCTCTCTCTGTCTCGCTCCCTCTCCCTCTCTCTCTCTCCCTCTCCCTCTCTCTCTTCCTCTCCCTCTCTCTCTTCCTCTCTCTCTCTCTTCCTCTCTCTTCCTCTTCCTCTCTCTCTCTCTTCCTCTCTCTCTCTGTCTCTCTCTCTCCCTCTGTCTCGCTCCCTCTCCATCTCCCTCTCCGTGTTCCTCTCCCTCTCCCTCTCCCTCTCCGTGTCCCTCTCCCTCTCTCTCTCCCTCTCCCTCTCCGTGTCCCTCTCCCTCTCCCTCTCCATGGTGTGCCTCTTCGGGGAAACAATCTATTCACAGATAAAAGGACCCTGGTAGCTAACAGCTAGAGAATTCCTGCTGAGGAACAAGTCAATAGGACCCAAGTCATTTGAATTTGGGAAAGAGACCCAATTCCTGGTTTCTGTATCAAATCCATGCCGTGGCCTAGCTTTCTGACAGGTGTTTGAAAAATGAGGTCCCCAGTAATGGCCCTCTCTCCCTCCAATGCTTCCCTGGCCTGCAGCAATTAAACTGCTGAGCAGAAACTGGACCTGATGGTCTGTTAACCCTTTGTCAGCTAAAGCACAGAGGCAATTTGTTTTGCTGGAGAGATTTTCTCCTCAACCTCTTTCCCTCCCACTGCACTACAAAGGAAAACTGTCTCCTTAAACATCTCCTTGTTGAGCTGCCACGTCTGTGTGATTGAAACAGCTGGGTCAGAGATCAACAGAGGTGAAAGGTCATCACAAACTAAATGTGGCTGCTGAATCTCCTTGTGCTTCTCCTTGGCGTCATGAAGACAGATAGCATTAAAAAAAATTCTCCCAATGAAGCAGTTCTCATTTTCTCCTTTCTCATCGCCCTTCAAGCATTTCTTAATGAACTACAGCTCAATCATCTATGAGCATGATGGTTTTAAATCTGAGCATAGCCTAGCCAGAAACGATCAGAACTGAATCGATTAAGACAACTTTCTGAGTGCTTTTGTCCTTGTGTTACTAAATTTGGGGTTTTACCACAGTCCAATTCCTCATTGTTACCATTTACGACAATATCAAACAAACCTGTAATGTCCAGCCAGTCCTTCAGTGCTAGCCACGACAGACACTGGGCAAAAACTTTCTGGTTACTGATAATTATGGTGTCTTTGTCTTTACATATATTCATCGTTTCTTATTGTCCACATGTGCTTCATAGATTTTCTCTGTGAATTTTGAATTCTAGCCCAGCACCTTCCACCGTCTATGCCGGGATTTCTCAGGGATCCCCAGCTAATTTGAATGTGAGTTTAAGCAAAAGGCAATTGGGATCATAATCTTATTTAAGCCACATGTGTTAGAACCCAGGAACTCTTTATTAAGGAAAGACAATCCTGTCTTCCTAGTTCTCCATTTCTAAAGTTGAGAAGAGTTTTGAATTTGACAAACAGAATAGGAACCATCCAAAAATATCCAAACGAACAGTTCTTTAATGATGAGAATCCCCAGTATTCAACCCAAGCTGATTTTTAATGAAGTCTTTATGGTCCTCAGTATAGCGCTTTTCTCACAGTAGTTACCCAACACCTTTTTCTGATTCAATATTATTTACAAATGTGAGTTTTAGACGTAAAAACCATAGAAACTGGAATTGAGATTTAAGAGATGGAGACATCTGATTTTATAGTAAAATGAGAATTTATTAATCAAACTTGGGTTTTGACTGTGTTGATGCAGATGATGGAAGAAGGAATTGTATGTATAGCAGCTAATATGGATCTACACTTGTCACGTAAGTGCTCCAGGAATGTGACTTTTCTTCTCTCCTCAGGTGAGTGGTGGCCCATCTACCTGCCAAGGGACAACTGTGCTAGAATGGGTAGGAATTAAAACTGGAGTCAGTGGTTTCTCACCTTGGCCTGTGGTCCTCTGTAGGCAGGCAGGGTTAGGGGAGGGGCGGAGGAAAGGTTTGCAGAGTTATCTGCAAAAGATTTAAAATTTATATGTGCATCAAACATTGCATATAGATGAATTAAACACAATCTCTTGCACATAGTTCCTTCTCACTCTCAAATATCTATTCGCACGCTATTGTGGTAAACATATACATGTTTATCTATAATCACTACAAAATGAATTGTAGTTTTTTGCCATCCTTTGTTTTCTCAGCTGCTATCAAGTGATGTCTAAGAAATGTTTTGAATAGAAAAGGTTTTTTCCTCCTGTTGAAAAACAGTGGGAACTGCCGTTCTATAGCATTGCTTAAGGTAAGGCTTCCCAGGTGTAGTCCTAAGACCTGTCGTACCTGTTTAAAGTGCAGTTGCCCAGCTCCACCCCTCACAGTCTGGATTAGAATCTCCCAGGCTAGGAACTGGAAATCTGCTTTCTAACAAATGTCCTGATGTCAATTTTCCCATGCATTGAGAACACCGGGCTTGAGATAGTCGGAAAATACGTTGACAGAATCAGGAATCAGGTTCAGGAGGTTAAAGCTTTGTTTCTTCAAGTTTTACCTGAAGATGGAGTATTATTTCTTTCCCGTTTAAATCCTTGCATACTATCCAAAAACTGGCTAGAATATCTATCAATCATGTCAGATAGTCTAATGACAATTTTAAAGCACCGTATCCCTGCTGGAACTCTAAAACCGAAGACAGATGGTTTTGGATCATCTACAGATGAGGCTTAGTCACACAACTATTTGCCTTCATCCGTGTGCAGTGAAATACAATGTGAATTAAATTACAGTGGGCAGGGGAGCTGGACTACAGATCTGAAATCATTAGCAGCTCCTGAGAGCATCCACCTGAGTTGTGTGTATTTAAATATAATCTTCAATACAATTAGGAAACATTTACCACCATCTGTGTTGTCATAGCAAAGTGCAGGGGCAGCAAATATCTGGTCTACGTTTTGACATCCTCCCCACCCCCACCAGTTTGCATGGCAGCTAGACGTTTCTAATCAATTCTAGCAATCCTTCCCCTTAAGTCAGGATATTTATGCCTCAAAATCCTTTTCCCCAGGCAGCTGTTAGCAGATGGGATGATGGAGGATGAAACCTATTTGCTACGTCTGGGATGGTGAAGGGCATGGGCTTTGCAGTCGTGGGTTTAGGGGGTTCAAATCCCAGGTTTGCCACTTACAGGTTGTGAGACAGAGCAAGATACTTACAAAATTTAGGTACTCTTGCAGCCTCATTCTCCTTATTTGCACAAGTGGGATTACAGCCCCATTTCACAGGATTATTGTGAAGGTGACAGAAAGAATACATGTAAATTGCTTAGTATTCCTAGCACATAGCGAGTACTCAATAAATTTTAGGTGTTGTTATTTTTAATCTGCTTGAAATGATGTGATGGGCGCAAGGAGAAAGGGACTCATTTTGCGGGACTGCTTGAGTTCTATAAAGCAGGTGTGGAAGATTTTATTAGCAGAATGCTTCCTTACTGCAACCCTCTCTCTGGGATTATGGCCCACATTTACTGAGGGCTTAACAATTACAGAAACTGTTCTAAGTACTTTTTGAGGAGTAACTAATTTAATCCTCACAAGAACCCAGTGAAGTAGATGTTCTTATCCCCAGTTTATAGAGGCAGCACCTGAGGCATAAAGAGGTTAAGTAGCTCATAAGGGACGTGCCGTTTGAAATGGGGACTCCGGCCAGCAGCCGCACTTGGAACTTGTGAAAAGGCAGATTCTCAGGCCCTGCCCCTGACTCCCTGCATCAGAACTCTGTGGGTGGGCCCAGAAATCTTTGTTTGAACAAGCCCTCCAGGCGATTCTGAGGCACATCAAGCTTTCAGAACCACAGTCCAGAAGGCAAAGGAGCATTGGCAGGACAAGAAGTCCATCAGGAGTGAGGTGAGCTGATGAAGAAGCATGTCCCCATTAAGGAAGGGTGAGTGTCTTTTCAGAACTTTGATTCCTAGATGTACCTTCCAGTATTCATCTGGGAATTCTGTGTGTTTTTTCCTGTTTATGAGGAAAATTGGTTTATTCTATTGTTTTTTTTTACTTTGTGTTACAAGTTCCACTAGAACAAATAAGAAACCCCTTGTCTGTCTAGCACCTGCCAGAGAAGTAACCCTCATCAGTGGAGGGAGGGGATCAAATGCCTAGCATGGTGGAAACTTACCAGCTCCCAAGGTCTGGGCAGTGGATCTGAAACTTCAGAGTCCCTACGAATCAGCTGGAGCCTTTGTTAAAATGAAGATTCTCAGGTCCTGCTCTCCCCTATTCTGATTCAGTAGGTCTGAGGTAGAGCCCAGGAATCTGCATTTTAATAAGCATCTAGTCCATATGCCTCACCTTGAGAAATAGAAGTTTGCTGATGGTAACAGGGGTGTCAGACCATGTCATATCCAGCCTTTGGATGACAGAGGAGTTGGGGTGGGAGTAGTGAACCAATGTCCAGACTAGGAGAGTGAGACAGTAGTACAGGAGCCAGGGCAACAAGATAACAATCTATATCCTCACACTGTTCCTCCCCTCCTCTATCCCTTTCCTACTGCCTTCTCTTCCAAAAGGTGTTTCTGACGGTTCTCTGAGAAGGACAATTTATTATACATAAAACAGCTTTCAGCAAAGCTCAGCCAGTCGTGAGGAGGGGATCTGGAGGGCTCCAAGCTGACCTCTCCTCCACTTCACCCCTTGAGGAAGCTCATGAGGTAGGGCCATAGACACTTTAAACTTCCCTCAGGATTAGTTTGAAAATAGCCTTAATCTAACCCCCATTTTACTGATGAAGAAACTGAGGCCTAGAGAGGTGAAGAGACTTGTGTAAGGCTGGCTGGAGGCATCACTAGATGATTATCCTCATCTACTCATTCTCAGGCCACTGAGATTTCCAAGCTATGTTCATTAGAACATCAGTGTCCAATATGAGGTCCATAGGTGTTCTGGAGAACATAGGGGTGAGCTGGGGCCTTATAAATAAGTGCAAAACACTGGATGCAGCCCATCTAAGCAGGTTTCCTTATGGGAGGTTTTCACAGACGCTTGTATATTCTGATGCGAATTGTGAATCTCCAATAAAGGTTATGGAGGCAGAGTTTTCCAAACTCATTTAATAACAGACACTCACCTTACCCCTTGTAACATATTATCAAGCCTCTCAAAGGACACTATTGTTGTAAAGAAAACTGTTTGGTGATAGTTGTAATACTCGGTGCTGCCCTGAGAAAAGCTGGAGAGAGTCCATAGTCACTAAAGATCAGAGTCTTAGGAGATTACGAATTCACACAGACTTGCTCTGGACTAGCCACCTGTGAACTGCCATACGTGGGCTCCAGGTGGATCTGTGTGACCTGTTCCTATGAGAGGGAAGCCACAGAAGGTCAGGAAAAGCTGTAAGCTGGCTGACGCAGTGGCTGCAGAATGGGTGTCCGCCCTACCCCCCTTTGGATGCAGAAGTTCAGCGCTCAGAATTGCTCAGCTAGAAGGACGACAGCGCTGAGTGTGTCAGGGAGGCAATGCCAGCTCAGTGTTCAGCTGAAGACATGAGGAAGGGCTGCTATGGTCAAGGCTCAAGCCAGGGGCGGGCAGGATGGGAGAAATCCCCTGCTGCCTGCCCCTGGAGAAGATCTATTAACAGGAAAGTCGACAGAGCCAAGAAGTGCTGGGCCATCAGTCACGGTGTGGCCCCCACTTCAGGAGACGGCCGGTGAAGGGGAAATTATGCTGGCAGCTTTGTCTTCTTTTCTGACCTTTTTTTTTTTTTTTTGCGGTACGTGGGCCTCTCACTGTTGTGGCCTCTCCCATTGCGGAGCACAGGCTCCGGACGCGCAGGCTCAGCGGCCATGGCTCACGGGCGCAGCCGCTCCGCGGCATGTGGGATCTTCCCGGACCGGGGCACGAACCTGTGTCCCCGGCATCGGCAGGCGGACTCTCAACCGCTGCTCCACCAGGGAAGCCCCTGACCATTTTTGAAGCTGTGCCTGTGATTTGTGGACTTTTTAATCCCTTCTTCTAAGGCTACCTACAAGCGAGCAACATAGGTTCTGCCTGTAGGTGAACCAGAGACTTGGAAGCAAAAGGGGGATGGAGTTGAGGTAGGCATCAGAGTCTGGAAAAACAGAAAGCACAGGTCAAACCAACAGTCATTAGATCCCTGGGTTAGAACCCTGGTTCTGAAGCAGATCAGCCAGCAAGTGTTCCCAGAGAGGGCATGAGCTGAGCCACCATGAAGGAGGGCATCTGCTGGCTGGAGAAAGTGACTGTAGGGTTGTGTGTCCTGTAGGCACTTGGCCAGGGTAAGGCTGAAAGGCACTGCAGCCCAGATTAACCTTTATGGTGAACAATGGGCCAAGCCCAGGAAGCTCCCATGTCCTGCTAAGTAACCATGCACTGAAAAAAATGTGGATTTTTAAAAAAAATCTGATTTCATTTTAATCGTTAGTTTTTTTCCCAAGTAAAAACTAAGTATATGTCTATTATTAGTGAAAGGCACAGGTATATTGTTTGAGCAAAGTCTTTGGAGATTGAGTTTGGGTCCAGAACTTACAAGCTGTGTGACTTTGGGCAAGTCACTTACCATTTCCTCTTCTGTAAAATGAGAAAAATAATCACACCTGCCCCAAGTGGTTGTTATGAGGATTTAATGAGACAATGTTCTTAGCAAAGTGCCTGGCATGTAGTAAAAGCTTGGATTTGAGCTATTATTAGTATAATTATTATAATCTCATCAACCCAGATGGATGGTCTATTAATGCTTTAGTATATTCCCTTTCAATCTTTTAATCATCTCTTTATGTTTTTAAATAGGTAGGCTCATATTAGAAACATACAATTTTGTGCCAGCTTTTTTCAATTAATAGTCTATCCTAGGTGCTGCATTTATAATGAGATAGAGGTAAGAGGACTGGCTTAGGAGTAAGCAGACCTGGGTTAGAATTTAGCTCTACCACTTACATACCCAACTGTGTGACTTTGGGAAGTTTCTCAGCTGAGTCGGTATGATAATTGTTACCTTACAAGGCTGTTAGGAGAATTAATAAGATAAAAGATTAAAGGCCGAGGTTGAGGCCTGGCACATAGTAAGTATTCAACAATGGTTGGTTCCCTTGTTATGGGGACAAAAAGTACAGTAATTTTTCTGAGCTTCCAGGGAATGTTTCAACTGCATGTCTCCACTTACTGGAGAGTCTTTTAAAATGTCCGTGGAAAGATCGATGACATGTTTGCACGTTCATTTTCTGTATGATCAACATATTTGTTCAGTGTTCTCTTTTGCTGTGCCCCAGCCCTCAGCCAAATTGCCTCTGAATAAGTTAACTGACACTGCACCTTGGGTCGCAAAATTTCTCTGAGCTTTTCCTCACATGTTTCCTCTGATTCCTGAGAGAAAGATGAAAGTGCCTGAGGCAGAGACATGGTGTGAACACAGGTCTCCAGAAATTGGTGCTGGGACAATGATCTACCTACCACCCAGCAGTGCTTAAGAATCGATCAGCACCTTTCCCGTGAAGAGTTGATAGTCACTTCCTGAACCATGCTACACTGACATCTAAATATCATCTTTAATTTACTAATCATGTATATATGTTTGAGCTTTTAATTATTTAAAAGGCAATATATAATTCACATAGTTCATTTTATACTGTGTCTGTTCTCAACCATCTTTTTTGATGTTTAAAGGCTTGAGTCAAATAAACCACTATGGGGGGAAAAGAAAGTATTTGTAATATAAAATACTACAGCCCTACAAAATGGACTTTAAAAAGACAACATGAATGGACCTAGAGGGTATTATGCTAAGTGAAACAAGTCAGACAGAGAAAGACAAATGCTGTATGACTTCCCTTAGACGTGGAATCTAAAAATCAAAAGAAATGAACTTACATAACAAAAGAGAAACAGTTATAGATCCAGAGAACAAAGAGGTGGTTGTCGGAGGACAAGAGGGGAGTGTGGAGGAGAAAAGAAATAGGTGAGGGAGATTAAGAGGTACAAAATTCCAGTTGCAAAATAAATAAGTTATGGGTATGAAATGTACAGTGTGGGGAACATGGTCAATAACTAAGTAATATTTTTGTATGGTGACATCGTAACTAGACTTATTGTGATGATCATTTTGAAATGTATAGAAAAAAATCATTATGTTGTGTAACAGTAACTAACATAGTGTTATATGTCAATTATACTTCAAAAGAACCCCAAACATACAAAAAACTCGTCAGAAAAAGAGATCAGATTTGTGGCTACCAGAGGCAGAGAGTGGGGGGAGGGGAGATTGGACGAAGGTGTCACAAGGTTCAAACTTCCAGTTATAAGATAAATAAGTACTAAGGATTTATCAAGTTCAACATAATAAATATAATTAACACTGCTCTATGTTATATATGAAAGTTAAGAGAGTAAATCCTGAGTTCTTATCACAAAGTTTTTTTTCCTATTTCTTTAATTTTATAACTATATGAGATGATGGATGTTCACTAAACTTACCGTGATAATCATTTCATGTTGTATGTCATTCAAATCATGTTGTATACCTTACACTTATACAGTGCTGTATGTCAAATATATCTCAATAAAACTGGAAAACAAAAGACAACATGGATGTCAACAAGGTGGCAGAATAGAAGGACCCCAGACCTTGTCCCCCATAGAATCACCAATTTAGCAACCATCCATGGACAACAGTGCCTCTGTTGGAAGCTTCAGGATCCAGGTAGGAGGTTGTGACACCCAGGTGGAGTCCAAAACTAAGGAAGGCTGACTGGAGAAGGGGGGCCAATGGCCCCGGTAGCAGGCCCACAAACTGTGAACCTGACTGCAGATATGGAGGCAGCACCATGACCTGGCTTTAGTCCCGCCTGTCCAGGGACTTGATGGCCCCACCTGTGAATCCCAGCAGTAAGCTTGCCTGTACACACCACCAGCTGATCAGCCTGGAATCTCTGACTAGGCTGACTAGTGAAAGTCTTTATCTGCTGAAACCAGCCTGTGAAGACTGGAAGAGGTGACTGCACCTTCATATGTACAGACACCAAGCCAGAACTACAAGGATCACAAAGAATCAGGCAAACATGACACTGTAAAAGGAAATTAGTAAAGCTAAAGTAATGGACTCCAAAGAAATGGAGATTCATGTAATGCTTGGCAAAGAATTAAATAATAATCACCTTAAAGAGATTCAGTGAACTACAAGAGAATACAGATAGATAACTAAATAAACTTTTTTAAAAAACATTTTGAAATGACCGTATATAGCAAAACTGAAACAGAATCACAGATATAGAACACAAACTAGTGGTTACCAGTGGGGAGAGGAAAGGGGGGGAAGGGGCAAAATAGGAGTAAAGGATTAAGAGATACAAACTACTATGTATAAAATAAATAAGTGACAAAGATATACTGTATAGCACTGGGAATTATAGTCATTATCTTATAATAACTTTTAATGGAGTATAAACTAAAAATAGGGAATCACTATGCTCTACACCTGAAACTAGTAAAATATTTTAAATCAACTATACTTCAATAAGAAAAGAAAAGGCAAACAACCTATGGGATGCAAGAAAAACAGTGCTAAGAGGGAGGATTATAACAATGAATTCCTACGTTTAAAAAGAAGATACATCTCAAATAAACAATCTAACTTTATACCTGAAGGAAAAGAAGAACAAACTAAACCCCAAATTATCTAAAGAAATAATAAAGATCAGAGCAGAAATAAATGATATAGAGAATAGAAAAAGAATTTTAAAATGAGGAAACAGAGTTGGTTTTCTTGAAGAAATAAACAAAATTGAAAAACATTTAGCTAGGCTAACTAGGAAAAAAGAAGACTCAAATAAAATCAGGAGTGAAAGAGAAGACATTACAATCCCACAGAGCTTTAGGAACTAATATGAACAATTATGTGCCAAAAATTAGACAACCTAGAAGAAGTGGAGAAATTTCTAGAAACATACAACCTATCAAGACAGAATCAAGAAGAAATAGAAAGCCTGAACAAATAAAAAATAAATAAGGAGCTTAAAAGGGTTATAAAAACAAACCTCACAACACAGAAAAGCCCAGGACTAAATGATTTCATGGGTGAATTCTACCAAACATTTAAAGTAGAATCCATATCAATCTTTCTTAAATTATCACCACCACCCCCAAAACAAAATGGAAGGAGAGGGAACACTTCCGAACTCATTCTATCAGGTTGACATCACCCTGATACCAAAGCCAGACAAAGACACCATCAAAAATACCATATCCCTGATGAATATAGATGCAAAAATCCTCAAGAAAATGTTGGCAAACTGAAACAACAGCACATTAAGGATTCATACAGCATAACCAAGTAGGGTTATCCCTGGGATATGGGTATGGTTCAACATATGCAAATTAATTAGTGTGATATACCACATGAACAGATGAAGGATAAAAACTACATGATATCTCAACAGATGCAGAAAAAGTATTTGACAGAATTCTATACCCTTTCATGGTAAAAACTTTCAACAATTAGGAATTATGGAAGGAATTTACCTCAACACAATAAAGGTTATTTATAAATGGCTAACATCATACTAAATGGTAAAAAGCTGAAAGCTTTCCCTCTAAGATCCAGAATAAAGCAGGAATGCCCACTCTCACCTCTCCTAGTCAACATAGTACTAGCAGTCCTACCTAGAGCAATCAGGCAAAATCAAAGGCATCCAAATTGCAAAGGAAGAAGTAAAATTGTCTCTGTTTGTAAATGACATGATCTTATATATAGAAAACCCTAAAGACTACACACACAAAAAAATGTTAGAACTAATAAGTGAATTCAGTAAAGTCACAGGATACAAAATCAGCATACAAAATCAGTTGCATTTCTATAGTAATGGTCTATCTGAAAAGGAAATTAAGAAAATGGTTCAATTTACAATAGCATTAAAAAGAATAAAATACTTAGGAATAAACTTAATCAAAGAGGTGAAAGGCTTGTACACCAAAGATTACGAAACATTGACAAAAGAAAATTTTAAAAGACACAAATAAATGGCAGCATAGCTTGTGTTCGTGGATTGGAAGTATTAACTGTTAAAATGTCCTCATTTCCTAAAGCAATCTATAGATTCAATGCAATTTCTATAAAAATTGTAATGGCATTTGTTTTACATCAATAGAAAAAACAATCCTCAAATTTATTTGAAACCACAAAAGACCCTGAACATCCAAAGCAATTCTGAGCAAGAAGAACAAAGCTGGAGGTATCATACACTTAGATTTCAAAACATATTACAAAGCTACAGTAATCAAAACAGTATAGTACTGTCATAAAAGCAGACATATATACCTATGGAACAGAATAGAGAATCTAGAAATAAACCCAGGCATATATGGTTAACTGATCTTTGACAAGTGTGCCAAGAATACACAATTGGGAGGAGATTGTCTCTTTAATAAATGGTGTTGAGGAAATTGGATATTCACATGCAAAAGTATGAAATTGGACCCTTACCTCACACCACATACAAAACCCAACTCAAAATAGATTAAAGACTTAAACATAGACCTGAAACAATAAAACTCTTAGAAGAAAAGATAGGGAAAAATCTTCTAGACATTGGACTGGGCAATGATTGCTTGACTATGACACCAAAAGCACAGGCAACAAAAGCAGAAATAGACCAGTGAGACTGAATCAAACTAAAAAGCTTCTGCACAGCAAAAAATAAATAAATAAAATAAAATGAGAAGTCAACCTACAGAGTGGGAGAAGATAATTGTAGACAATATATCTGACAATATACCCAAACTATATAAGGAATTTCTATAACTCAATAGCAAAAAAAAAACCTTGATTTTAAAAATGGACAAAGGAACTGAATAGACATTTCTCTGAATAAGACATACAAAAGGACAATAGGTGCATGAAAAGACGCTCAACATCACTAATCATCAGGGAAATGAAAATCAGAACCACTGTGAGATATACTCCTGTTAGGATGGCTATTATCAAAAAGATAAAGAACAGGCTTCCCTGGTGGCGCAGTGGTTAAAAGTCCGCCTGCCGATGCAGGGGACGCAGGTTCGTGTCCCAGTCCGGGAAGATCCCACATGCCGCGGAGCGGCTGGGCCCGTGAGCCATGGCTGCTGAGCCTGCGCGTCCGGAGCCTGTGCTCCGCAACGGGAGAGGCCACAACAGTGAGAGGCCCCTGTACCCCCCCCCCCCAAAAAAAAAGATAAAGAACAATAATGTTGGCAAGGATGTAGAGAAAAGGGAACCCTTGTAAACTGTTGGTGGGAATGTAGATAGGTGAAGCTACTGTGGAAAACAATATGGAGGTTTTTCAAAGAATTAAAAATAGAATTATCATTTGATTCAGCAATCCCACTTCTTGGTATATATCCATAAGAATTGAAATATGCATCTCAAAGAGATATCTGCACTTGCATGCTTATTTCAGCTTTACTCACAGTAGCCAAGATATGGAAATAACCTAAATGTTCATTGATGGATGAGTGGATAAAGAAATGTAATAACCTAAATGTCCATTGATGGATGAGTGAATAAAGAAATGTAGTGTATACGCACAATGGAATTTTTTGTGTGTGTGAGTGGTATGCGGGCCTCTCACTGTTGTGGCCTCTCCCATTGCAGAGCACAGGCTCTGGACGCGCAGGCTCAGCGGCCATGGCTCACGGGACCAGCTGCTCTGTGCCATGTGGGATCTTCCTGGACCGGGGCACGAACCCACGTCCCCTGCATCAGCAGGCGGACTCTCAACCACTGTGCCACCAGGGAAGCCCCAACACAATGGAATATTATTCAGCCATGAAAAGAAGGAAAACCTGCCATTTGCAGCAACATAGATGGACCTAGAGGGTATTATGCTAAGTGAAATAAGCCAGATACAGAAGACAAATTCTGCATGATCTCACTTATATGTAGAATCTAAAATAGTCAGTCTCATAGAAGCAGAGAACAGAATGGTGGTTGCCAGGTGCTTTGTGGGGAGGGGGAGATGAGGAGGTGTTTGTCCAAGTGTACAAAGTCTCAGTTATGTGAGATAAATTCTGGAGATCTACTGTACAACATAGGATATGTGATTAAAAATATTGTATTGTGGGGCTTTCCTGGTGGCGCGCTGGTTGAGAGTCCACCTGCCAATGCAGGGGACATGGGTTCGTGCCCCCATCCGGGAAGATCCCACATGCCGCGGAGCGGCTAGGCCCGCGAGCCACGGCCGCTGAGCCTGCGCATCCGGAGCCTGTGCTCCGCAACGGGAGAGTCCACAGCAGTGAGAGGCCCACGTAACGCAAAAAAAACAAAAAACAAAACTGTATTGTATACTTAAAAATTTGCTAAGAAAGTAGATTTTATGTCGTGTTCTTACTACAAAAGAAACAAAACAAAACACAAAAAAAGAAAAAAACCAAAGCAGGTAAGAGGAAACTTTTAGATGGATGGATAAGTTTATGGAATTGATTATGATGATAGTTTCATGGGTTTGGATACTTATCTTCAAACACATCATTATATATTAAAAATCTACAGCTTTCTGTGTGTCAATCATACCTCCATGAAGTGGTTAAAAAAAGAGACAACCCGGACTTCCCTGGTGGCGCAGTGGTTGAGAGTCCGCCTGCCAATGCAGTGGACACGGGTTCGTGCCCCGGTCCGGGAAGATCCCACATGCCGCAGAGCAGCTGGGCCCGTGAGCCATGGCTGCTGAGCCTGCGCGTCCGGAGCCTGTGCTCCGCAAACAGGAGAGGCCACAACAGTGAGAGGCCCGCGTACCACAAAAAAAAAAAAAAAAAAAAAAAAAAAAAATACACAACCCAATAGTAGAATGGGCAAAGGCTATGAATTGGGAATCCACAGAAGAAGAAATCAAAATTGCCATCTCAGTGAAAGGATGCTCAACCTTACTAACAGTGAAGAAAATGCCAATGAAAGGTACAATGGAAAACCATTCATGCCCATCATAAAGATACCTGTTATAGAGAATTGAGTAAAATGTAAAGGCTTAAAAAGTATGACAATAACAAATGATAATGGGCCTATGGAGAAAAGACATTTTAATCATTACTTGTGAAAATGTGAATTACAATACTGCTTAAGAAAAGCAATAAATGTCAAATTTTAAAATACACATATCTTTTGACCTATTTCATATCTGGGAATAAAATCACTGATATCTGAGGGTATATTTATACAAATGTTTACTGCTACATTGTAATAGTAAAGCAGAACAAAATAAACAAATAACAAAATTTTATAAAAACAAAACCTTAAAAAGGTAGAAGCAACCTGAACACTTATTGGTAGGAAATAGTTGAATAAATTTTGGCATGTCAGTATCATGAATTAGTATGTATTAAAGAATGAATTAGGTCTATACTAGTTGAGCAAGAGGGATTTCCACGAAGAATTCTGCAGTGAGAAATTTAAGATGTAGATAAGTATCTACTGTATAATAATTTCATATTTGTAAACAAAAACCCACTACTTTTCCCCATAGATTTGTATGTATGTCTACATATGATCGTACAAGCTTAAGGAAAGGTGTACAAAATAGGAAACAGGCTGTTAATAGTGGTTACTTAGTGATGGGGGGAGAAGAGAAAGAAGAGAAACTATACATAGCATAATGCTAATGTAAAGTTTAGAACATGCAATTATGGGTAGTATCATAGATATTTAAAGATTGAACATTCATTTAGACAATACATAGCAGATTGACATAGATAAATTGAAATATATCGATTTGACTTCAGGTTGTGATGTGAGTAATTTTCTTTTGGGTTACTGTTATTTCAATATAAGTGTCTTAATATTATTATTATTACTATTATTATTATTTTAAATGAGCTCCTTCACAGTTAGTTATGGTAAGGAAACTGAATTAGGTAGGCTTAACTAACATTCATAGTCAAGAGACTGGTGTCCAGAGCAGTCAGATGTATCATTTTCAAATTGTTCTCTCAGGAACCCCAGGGGTTCCAAGGATGTACCCACCCCTGAGCCAACAAGTGGGAAAGGGCTGGGTCCTCATATCTGTGTCTGCCCCTCTACTCTTCATCATCTCCAACTCTCAGCTGTAAATAGAGCAGCTCAGGTTCACCTATTTTATGTATTGGAATTTTACATACAATTTTATTTGAAGAAAGTGATGGTGCTTAAAAACAAATTTGGATATTGTTGTTTTAGACAATGATGCCCAAGCAGGGCCAATTCCAATATGAATACTCCACATATTATAATTACATTTTGAGGGAGTTAGATATGGCTGCGATAAATAGCCAAATGCAGGAAATATGATTAGAATGGTTCTAAAAGGCCCTGATTCCTACTAGCCTGTTATTAATGGAGGAGTTTTCTCCATCATGGACCTATTTATCTGGGATGGGGCTTTTTAATTAGTATTAATTTAATTAAACTAATCCATTTAATCGGTGGACTGTTAGCATAGCTATAGTGTGTTTTCCCAAGCTTGCCTCTTGACCTAACTGCTTTGGTGACAAAACCCTTATTTCCAGTGGGGAGCCCATTACAAGTGCTTTCAGGTGGGTATAGAAATCCAGGCTGACTAATTAGAATACAGTCCACCTGGCCATAGTAAATGGTTCAGGGATAATACATGATTAAGCTCAGCTAATCAGAGCCCAACCTGGGATTTCTATTGGAATTACCAAGACCACCACCTTACCTAGTCTAAGGATGAGGTAAATATAGAGCTTTGGCAGTCCTGTTATAACTCAGGGAGGCAGTGCCTTAAAGTGAAGCCAAGGGCTTCCCTGGTGGCGCAGTGGTTGAGAGTCCACCTGCCGATGCAGGGGACACAGGTTCGTGCCCCGGTCCGGGAAGATCCCACATGCCGCGGAGCAGCTGGGTCCGTGAGCCATGGCCGTTGAGCCTGTGCGTCCGGAGCCTGTGCTCGCAATGGGAGAGGCCACACAGTGAGAGGCCCGCATACCGCAAAAAAAAAAAAGTAAAATGAAGCCAAGACCAAAAAGGAATTGCAGAGAAATGGAGATAGATTTCTGAAAACAGTGTCTAAACCCCTGGATCCAGGTATGCCTGGAGTTCGTTTGCCCTTGAACTTCCCATTTATGTAAATTACCTTTGTGTTAAGTTTATCTCTTGTAGCTGAGTGTCACAGCCCAATCATTGTGTGATTCTTGCTGATGGATGTTCTGAGCAGGGTTGTTGGGCTCAGAGAAAAGAATGGGCTTTTCATAGGGAAGCAAACAGTATTGAGAGAGGCTGCGGAGTCGTGGAGGTAGCTTGAAGGCACTGGATACCTTGATGGGGGACACGAGGAGCAGAACATGAGACAGGAGGGAGGTGAGATGAAAACTATTTCCCTCTGTTACCTTGGGATGTGAATATCCAACCTTTGAATTCCTCACTCCCAGGGAATCTAAACCCTTGGAGGAATTTTGCCTTCATTTCCATGTACATCACTGAAGATCCATTTAACCTGTTATCAGAAAAACCTTGTAGGAGTCAATATTTGGGGCTAAGAGAGACAGCTAGGGTGGGAAACGGAGAGAAGTGTGTCCTCAGGGCCCATCTGAGGAGCTGGAGACCAGCTAGAGGGTGCTCTGTCAGTGTTACCTGGGGCAGAATTGATGGCATAAGAGCAATGGAGCTTGGAGGAGATGGAAAATGGGAAAATGGTTACACTATTCCTGGATCCATGAGAGGCAACTCCCAGGGGCAGCAGAAGATCCAGTGAAGCAGGGTCACAAAAAGTCAGAAATCTCTTTGCATTGTGATCCTTGCCAGTCTTTCAGATCTGGCTAGCTGACGAAACTATCCCTGTGATAAAATAAGCCAATATATAGTCACCAACATTCAGCATTGTTATTGGGATTTTTAAAGCTTACAGGTTGACATAGTTTGGGTTCTGACGTATGCACCCTGTGTATATTAAAACAAGTAAAAATCAGTCCCCCCTCCCCTACTCAACCCCCCTTTTTGTTCCAAGAAGGCAGTATTGTAAACCCAGTTCGTACACATCAGCCTGAAATTTCTATTCACCTACTGCCATTTTACAGTCCCGAGCAAGAGCAGTGGTATCAGGTTATAGGCAGGGAGTAGGTTTCCTCAGTGGGTAACCAGAGTGTCCCCGAGTTGCTGTTTCTGAGAGTGGGGCCAACTGCTACATCATACATCAACTGAACAGTGGGCTGGGTCCAGCAGCTGGGTCCTTTACTGAGGTTATCACTTATTTCCATGGTTCCCAGCTTCAATAAGATCTCAGTGAAGGATAACTGGGAATGGACTAAATGTTGCAGCTGAAATAAATGTAAATAAAAATCTGCAGGATCACCTGCACAGGAGCAGGGGGTGAAAGCAAAAATGGAAACTTGATGCTTCCAGTTAATAGACTGGCTTGTTTGTAGGAGGGCAATTCCATTGTTAGAAACTGCCTATCGTCACAATCCTGCTATGGTAATGACTTCTTTTATTCCCTCTGAAGCTGGGTATATCAGAGACCAAAAATATCCTTAGCATAAATCATTCCTTTTCCAGCATTTGACAGCCACTGTCTCAAACTCAATTAGTCATCGGGCACAAGGAGAGGCGAGATCATTGCAGATTCACACGTGTTTAATGGATAAAGCAGAACTGGGGAGAGGGTTCCTGTTTAATCTGTGCTGTTTGATGTTCATTAGTAGATCAAATGACTATTAAATAGGACAGTGGAAGTTTCTTTTGGGCAGGATTAAGCAGATGTGTTTTATTTAAAAGGTGACATGAATTTTATCCCGGAGAGATATAAGGGAGACAGAGCAAATGAAAGAGGCACTGGAAGATACAAAGGGTATTTCATCTGAAAGATTGTCTCATTTCTTGGATGAGGACCCTTTCCACCAGGTAGCATATTTCTGAACCTGGGAATCTGAGCAGTAGTACAAAACCAGACCTCTAGGATACCAAAAGGCTAACTCAGACACTTCTGGAGAAATTGCTGAGCAAGAGACATGGTTTCAGTGATATTAGAAAACTGGAATTGCATGGATCATTTCTATTAATCCTATTAATTCTATTAATTCAATTTTCTAGGCAGTAATGTCTCCACTCCCTGTGTCTTTTCCCTTGGAGTAAAAATTATGGTCACCATTTTATTATACCAAATGGGGTTTATTGGTGGTTTCCTAATGCTGTACTACTGATTGGTTCTAGGCTGGAGATGTGAACACAAATCAAGATTGGGAATCAGTTTTAGACAGTATCTTTCTTTTTAACTGTTCAAGGTATTTACCTAAATCCTTCTAATTGCTTTGCTTGTCTGGGTAAACCTTGTCTGTTTTTTTCTTTTTATTTTTTTAACGTTGGAAATCATGGGGCCTATTTTTAAACATAGTCATAGTTGGGTAGAATGATGTTCTTAGGATCATAACAGTCTTCCTCATGGGTTTCTGAAGTTGTTCTGAGGGGTCCAAGTAGCCTAAGAGGTGGGCAAGGGCAGGGATTAACCTTATTTTAATCTGGAAATATGAAGGCCCATGGGGTTAAACAGTTATTACCAGATTCTGATTGCCTGAATCTCAGGCCTGACTACTTCCTATAGGAGAGGCCAGTGTTGCCCACCTAAGTAACTGGGGAGTGGCTTAGGTTTTGAGGGGTCAAGGATAGGGATGTGATTTCCTATCAAAGCCCATGGAGGATCCCAGGAACCCAAAGGACAAGCCAGACAAAGTCCTGTAGCTAAAATCTTGATAATGGAGGAGGTTTAAATATTATGTCTGTAGGGGCTAAAGGCAGGGACTAAAAGCAGAGTGCAGAGTTCAGAGCCAAAATTCAACAGGTGGAAGACGGATTCGAGTATGGCAAGCCGGAAATGCACAGGGTCCAGGACAGTTGTCTGAAACTGCTCCTGGGTGGGGCTTGGGTGGTAGAGCTTACTAAAGGATCAGGCCTGGCTGTCCAGGAGGGAAATCCTTGACGAGTCCCTTATGCTACAGAATTTTATGTGCCTACCTAATCTCAGGAAGACTTGCCATTTGAAGTATAACAAGTTAAAATACGAGAAGAAGATAAGAAAATCAGAAACTGGAATTATCTTTCGTCTTGGTTCTTGTATTTTAAATTTGGCAAAATGGAAGAAAGGATAAAAAAATTACTTCGCTATATCTAATTGGTTTTCTATTTTGACGTCTTTCAGTCATGTATTTATTTTAGTCGGGGTTATTTGTTCATTGTTTTCTCCCCTAACACCCATAATAATTGCTGTAAGACTTGTTATAGCGACTCAGACCCATGGTCCAACTAGGCTACAATTTTATTGGCTAAGAGGCCTGAGGGACATTCATAGGGTGACATCACTTCCTTCCTTACATCCATCTTAATGTTTCCAATCCTTTAGAGATGTGAATTTCATTAGTTCATCTGTAGGGAAGGTAAAATTTTCCTCCACCCTTCTAGGGTCTCCAGCTGGGCCTGACATAAGACAGATTAACAGGAGAAAAGCATACAAATTTCATGTATATGTACCTAGGAGCCCTCACAAGAAAAAAGAAGATCCAAAGCAGTGACTAGGCCTAAGTGTTTATATTCCAGGTTGAACAAAATGTGGCAATTGTGGAAAAGTAACTAAAATATATGGGATGACTAACGGAAGACGAGAGTTATTTTAACAAGGTCTATTTGTACAGATTTCTCTTGGCCTGACTCCCCAGAATGTTTCTTCCTCCTTGTACAGGGAGGGCAACTTTCACATGGGAACTTTATCTCCTGCTTTCAGCAAGGAAAAGGAAGATCAGAGTACCTTTCCTGCATCTACTGTTTTTCAAAACCTTTAACTCAGCATAATCAGTATGCCAAAGGGCCATACTTTGGAGTAGCATGTTCTGAACTCCTCTGCATCCAAACTTTAAAAAAAATATTTTATTCCAGTTCTGTTTTGGGGGGTAATAAGTTCCACAGGTTTATTACTGTTTGCAAGAAGCAAGAGATTTTCTTCCTATGTACTAAAGCCAACTAGGAAAGCCCTCAGCAGGTGACGTAGAACTTGATATGTAGACCCAATCCCTGTTTAGGTGTGTTGGAGGAAGATGGAAGCCAATGAAATTAGCAGTCTTGTGAACTTTGAGGGGAGAGAGGAGGCCCCTGCAGTCTCTTATATTTCAAAGTAGAACTGAATTTCTTTGGAAGACAGAGTGAGTCATCCCAGTTTTCCTGGAATCTTCCTGGTGTCTGCACTGAAAGTTTCACATGATGGGAACCCCTCAGTCCCAGGCAAACTGGGACAGTTGCTCCCCCTTTTGGAAGATCACAGTGGTGGCACATCTCAGATGTCATATGCATCTCTAGATCCTTTCTCTTCTGTGTTCCAAGTCTGTTTGGAAGCTGGCCCTTACCCATGTGTTACTCCTAAAAGTCCTGGTTCGAAATTTCTGAGAGCAGTTTGGTGATAGTGTCCCCCATGGGCCAACCACCTCCCCTTGGGCTCTGTAGCTCCTGCAGAAAGACCTGCCTGGGCCACTGCTGTAAGCCTGAGGCCTCTTTATGGACTAAACAGCTCATTTGAGTCACACATTTGTGTGGATGAATCTGAGAGAGGAGTATTTGTTTTTCTCTCTGGCTTGTGGCATGTGAGAAAATGTATGACAATCTTTTCTTCTTAAAAATGGGGATAATAATCATACCAACCCCTCGGGTTGTTTTCAGGATTAAATAATATAAGAAGAGTGCTTAGAACAGGGACAAACACATAGTAAATACTCAATAAATATTAGGAAAACTTAAATATTACTATAGAGATATAGGCTGTTGATAGAATTGTCATTGTCATCCTAGTTTGCCAGTTCCTTGAGCAGAGGATTTTCAGGCTGTGGAGAAAACATAATTGAAGGTTAAAATGAAAGCAATTCAGAGTCGGTGAGGGTTTGCCCAAGGAAACCTAACCTGGGAGCCAGATGGCCTAGTTCCCCCACTACTTAACTGAAATGAGTATCCTCATATCCTTAGGAAGCCACTAAACTGGGCCTATAAACCAGCAGAGCTTCAGAGCTGTCAACTTTCACGGTGGCCTGTGGGTGAGGCTTCAACCACCAGAGGGAGCTGAAAGAGTCAATCACCAAAAACCCGAATCAAACTGGGTTAAGCAACTAGGAAACTTAATTGCTCATGTAGCTAGAAGTCTAGAAGATCATGCAACCAATCTTTAGGGTGAACTCAGCCCGGTGGTTTCAGAGTATAACTCATCGATGGGTTGATGTTCCCAGTCCTTTAAGCTCTCAGCTGCGAGAAATGAGGGAGTCAGAGTCAGGTATTGATCCTTTCTCCTGGCAGACAGCAGGGAGTTAGTAAGTGAGGATGGGGCCTGTGGGACCCCATCTCATACGTGGAGAAGCCCAAACCCAGAGGTTTACAGAATCTGACAGCAGTGGAGAAAGAAGGTCACCAAAATAAGCAGAGCTCGTAGTAGATTTTAGGAGCTGGAGTATAAAGGTCATGGAACTCAATACCTGAGGAGATAAGGGGAGAAAAGGACAGGTCAGTCACATTTGAGGTGAGGGCTGTTGGTTGGGCTGGATATTAGTGTTTGAGCATCCCCCCTGTGCATTGAAGGGGTGGGCTGGCCATGTTTAAAGAACCAGGGATGGATTCCCAGAGAAATAGTTCAGGGCAGGGCTTTCCTTCTAATAGGGAAATAGGAATGCACTCAGATAAGGGTTATGGATGGTTCTAGCCCCAAGGGTATCAGGTTGCCTGGCCTGTCCCAGGAGCTCTGCATGTAGGCTAAGGGCAGTGAGACCAATCCTTCTAAGACCTGTACTGGTAGGACTGGGGTTCCTAATCTACTGCCGGGCTTGAAGCAGGGGCTGGTTCTTTATGGCCTGAGGCTGGTGAGATGTTTGCTCACCTTCTTACTTTTCTCAGAAAGTAAATTCAGATTTGTAAGGATTCATGTTTCCCAATGCTAGAAGCCTTTCCCACCTCATTTATTACTGGCTTCTTTGCTTACCAGTGTACCAGAATAAATTCTCCTACAATATGGGCCATGCTCTACCCACCATGGCAAAAGCAGCCAGCTGGGAGACAGAGCACATGGGCTGAAAATGTGGTAGTAAGTTGCTGAGTTCTGTTCTTTCCAAAATAATTAAAAGTGGATGGTTAAATTTCATTGAGGTGGAATATTTGGAAATAGTTTTTCCAAGGGGAGAAAAAAACAACTCTTGATGTGAGGATTATCAAGGAAGATGATGCTACTGGGGAGGGATTGTCAAAAAGGAGGCATTGAGACTGTTCTTCTCATGTAGACTAGAAACTGATCCTGGGAGTGTCTACCAGAAAATGGTTTTCTAAATGTTTTTAAAATAGTAATGTGTCAGCATCACTCGGACCAGCGAAAATCTCATAGCTGCATAATTTTGAAGGGTAGCGCTCAATTCTAACATACAACAGTCTGACATGTCTGTATCAAAACACTCTGATTATGACACCTTATACGTAGAACCTAATTTATTATTTAAATTTTAGGAAACTCAATAAATATTTTAGGTGAATGCTTAATATAAGTTTCCTCTTATTTATCTGTGTTTGATAAACAAACGCTCCCCACATTCTTATTTTCTGGACTGTCTGCCCTGAGTTTGTAGGCAGAAGAAGGTTTGAAAGTTGTGACTGGGTGCCATCTACTGGGGCAATAGAACAATAGATTATAAACAGACTTGGTGGGGACCTCATTGCAAAGGAGTGAGTACTTAGAAAAAGAGAACTTGAATATATAAAAGGAAACATGCGAAGAGATGGGATGTTTACATTTTACTTAATACTGGAAAATTTTTATTTGAACTCTAATAGGCTTCTTTGATCTAGTATTTTGTTTAACATTAGATATCAGGAAAGCCCCTCAGTCTAATAAACCCTCAGTCTACTTAAAATCCCAAAACTTTCATAGGGATGAGACCCTTGGGATCAAGTTCAACACCCTCATGTTACAGTTGAGAAGCAGAGGTTCAAGGGAAGGAATTCATCCACGCTCTCCAGCTGGGTAATGGCAGAGGACTTGCATCTTCTCATCACCAAGATGGTTTTTATTTAGAGGAAGTGGCCATTTGGATAAACATTATGACTTAAAGGATGCCAAGAAGTTATCCAGGGCCCCAAACATTCTCTCTTTTGCTGGCTAAACAAACTGTTAGAAAGTCTCAAAATTAGAGTTGCTTCTTTGAGTGAAAACTGGTGCTTACTCATTTGTACTGTAAGTTTCCACGAACACCTTCACACAAGTAGGGCTTTTCTGATTAGCTGTTATTTTCCAGCTTATTTAGAAAGTAAGTGGCAGAATTGCTGCTTGAGCTCTAATTCTAGCCAAGAGAAGGTGATGGAGAGTGAGAGGAACCTTGTGAGAATCACTGAGGCAGTGAGGGCCAGGGAGGAAAGCTGGGTCTGGTGAGGCCGAGACCCCGAGTCCTGGAATTCAGAGAAAAGCAGGTACTTGGAGGGATGAGGAGCTCTCAAAACCATGGTGCTCTGTCTACACAAATGCAAACATCCAATGAGGGGTAAAAATGCATGCTTAGAAAAGCCAAGCTGGCCACACAGGAGCTCTCTGATGAGTTCTGGTTTCAAAAGAATACTTGCGGGCTTCCCTGGTGGCGCAGTGGTTGAGCGTCTGCCTGCCGATGCAGGGGACACGGGTTCGTGCCCCGGTCCGGGAAGATCCCACATGCCGCGGAGCGGCTGGGCCCGTGAGCCATGGCCGCTGAGCCTGCGCGTCCGGAGCCTGTGCTCCGCAACGGGAGAGGCCACAGCAGTGAGAGGCCTGCGTACCAAAAAAAAAGTACTTGCAAAGAGAAGTGAGTGCTTGGAGCCAGAGATGAGAGGCAAAACCTGTGGGAACGGTATTATGGAGGCTTCAATTCCCATGAGCTAGTAAGAAATGCTCAGGGCAACAAACCCCATAAAATTATATTCAGAGCAACTCCCCTAAGGCAGAGTGGGGGAGTGGGCCTGTTACTTGGAGTGATTCTTGTGTGCCGACCAATAATACAAAAACAAAATCAGCACTCCTCCACCTCCTTTCACCCTCATTTTGACAACAGAGAATGATCTTTGGATTGAAAAGCATAGAACACACATTGATGAAAGGAAAATAGAAGTCCAGACTGGAGGAAACCCATGTCAGATAGTAAGAGCGACATATCTGAATGCTTCCTGTGTCATCTCATTGAATTTGTACAATAACTCTGTGCTTTTAGGCACTATCTGATTTAGATATTAGGAGCCATAGACTTAGGGAGGTGAAACTACTTAAATTTCATGTAATTAGGGGAAGGGAAGGGGCACAACGTATACCCTGGCCATCTGATTTGGAGTCTGAGAGCTAAGCTGTGCAATTATTTGTTCTCCAGATGTCCTAAGGGAGCTCAGGTCTCCTGGTGCAGACACACAGCACTCCAGCTGCTGAGAGAACTTCCAATATGTAAACGTGGACCACGGTAAGCAGCTGGATGGGAAAATAGGTTTCTGTTTAAAAAGATATATGTTTTTTCTAAAAAAAAAAAAAGGAGACTACAGTAGATTCTACAAATTGCAAGTAATGAACTTGATGTAGATTCTGAGTATAATCCTATGATAGACTACTAAATGGTTGTTATACACACCCAGGCATGGAAGAATCGGGTCCAAGCACCCAGCAAAGGCTGTTAAAACAGGTTACATCGTTTAGAAAATAACTGGCTACTTCGTGCCTGCTGCTGTGTGGGCTCCCTTTATAAACAGAGTCGTCCCCTCAAAGTAGTCACAACCAGCGCAGGGGAGATAGGGTCAGATGATGGCAATGCTGTGGAACCACCCACGTAAGTAGAAGTATATCAACGGGTGCCCGCGGGTGGGGTGGGGGAAGGGGTGCCCGGGGAGGCACGCAAACCGGGCTAGAGAAAAGGGCAGAGAAAGTTCTCCAGGGATCACGTTCCTTTTCCTTCCATTAAAAAGATTTTTTAAATTGAATTTCTTTTAAAATTTTAGGTTGAACTGTATGAACATATGTTCGTATATATGGGATTGCCACTTTTTAGACCATAAATAGTCAAATATTGTCAAATTCACTGATCCAACGTAACCCGAGGTCTTACAGTTCAACAGCAGTACAGACAAGTCCATGTTGAAAGGGCAGGAGTTCTCTGCTCTCCATCTCCCCACCCAGCCCTTCCTCCCCAAGTCTGCCACGTTCCACTCTTAGAGCTGTTTTCAGCTATTTCTTTGGCTACTTGCTGCCTCATAATATGTTTTACTGTCATTTCTTGACTTTCCGTTTTCACACTATCTGTTGCATTTCTGTTTTGAGGATGGGGATTTAGCTGTCTGACGCCACCACTGTCATAAATACCCACATTCCCTGACGCTTCTTACATTGCTCTATTCTCATTTCTGGTGAAATCACTTTTCACGACGGCATCATTAATGTCCGGAAGGAAACGTATTCCACACTCCTGATGTTTTCTTCCATGAGGTGGGATTTCTCTGTTCTTTCTGCCCCTTTGCTCATTTAGTCCTTCCCTTCTCTCTAGGGGAGAAGGTGTGGCTTAATTTGGTTGGTAAATTTTCATCAGCCCTTTTTCCTTCTGCCCCACTGGAAGCTGTTTGTTACCAAGGAACAAGCTTTCCCTGGAGTGGGTGAGAAAATATGCCCAGTTCTGGGGTTCAAAGGCCCTTTGTCTTTCCCAACTAACCTACATTATCCAAATCAACCTTATCATGAAGAAAAAGTGATATTTTCTCTTTCTTCTGAATTTCTTAGTTTTATTTATCAAATTGTTAGAAACTTACACGGGGAAGAGGAAATTGATTTACCAGGTATCTTGGAAGGATTCAGCAACTACAATTTGACCCTTCTTTTCTTATAGCACCTTTTGTTTTCTCTAGAGCTATTAACTTGCTCTGTTAGTTTTTTAATCTGCTTAGCTCACCCCTAAACTCCTGAAGGCTGAACCCTTCTTTCTAAAAGGTCTTCACTTCCAGTAATCTCTTGTTCTCCCTACCTCCCAACCTCCCTCACCTTGGAGACAAGCATTTCGGAATCCTCTTACCCTCTGTTCCCATCTGCTCTGGCTGTTCTCCGGGCCTGCAGCCCAGCTGTCACCCAGAGGCTCCCCTTCACCATCAATCTGGGAGTTTTGCTTGTTTCTCTCCTGTGTTGAATCCTGATCTTTCGGATTACATGACTTCCTCTTCCTTGGTCTACATTCTACCCTCACACTTGACTAGTAATTTTGCTATGTATAGACTTCTGTGTTAGACAGAATTTCCCTTGGAACTTTGAAGGAAATGCTCTTCCAGAATTCTGGTGTTATGAAATTTCACAGTGATGGGCATTTTGCAGTATTATTTGCAGTGTTATTTTCCCATATTATTTGTCCATGTGGGGTTATGCCTTTTAAAAAATTCTTTTCACAGTATTTTACTGGTATTTTGGGAGAGATAAATGAATGTGTTTAGTGTTCCATATTTAAAGAACTCTGTCCCCCATTCCTTCCTCCCTCCCTCGCACTCTTTTCTTTCTCCATCAACTTTTAGTAACAACTTTATTAAATTAGAATTCACAGATCATACAAGTCACCCGTTTAAAGTGTACAATTCAGCTGATTTTGGTATGTTCACACAGTTGTGCAACCATCACCACAATCAATTTTAGAATCTTTTCGTCAACCCAGAAAGAAACCTGTATCCATTAGCAATCACTGCCTATTTTCCCCCAATCTCACCAGCCTTAGGCAACCACCAGTCTACTTTCTGTCACTGTGAATTTGCCTAATCTGGGCATTTCACGTAATAAAATCATACAATATATGGTCCTTTGTGACTAGCTTCTTTGATTTAGCATAATGTTTAAAAGATTCATCCATGTTATAGCATGTATCAATATTTCATTTCTTTTTATCAACAAATAACATTCCAACATCTGGGTATACCGCAGTGTATTTATACATTTATCAGTTGATGGACATTTGGGTTGTTTCCACTTTCTGGCCATTATGGATAATGCTATGTTTGCGTATAAACGTATGCTTTCATTTTTCTTGAGTATATAATCAGGACTGGAATTGTCGGGTTGACTCTATATTTAAACTTTGAGGAACGGCCAGAGCATTTTCCGAAGTGGCTGCCTATGTTATAGTCCCACATACAGCATCTCCTTAAACTTCAGTTTCCTTCTGTATAAATAATAAGTAATGTCACCTTCCTCAGGGATTCTTTTTAAGATTAAATGACACAATACATCTAAAGTGCTTAGAATAGCAGCTGATTCAATAAATGTTACTTCTTGTTAGATAGCCTTATGGTCCACCTATAAGCGTCATGAGGTCAGAAATCGTCTCTTTTTTTAAACTGCTGAAACTTTAGTACCCAGCAAGATGCCTACTACACAGTAGGAGCTCAATATTGTTTGTTTAATGTTTTCATGTCAAAGGACTGGATGTGAAGGCAAAGAGCTTGTTGAGGTACTGATTAGGGTACTGATTGATAGTAAATGTCGACTGGAAGAGACTAGAGGTGTGCTGAAGCTATTGTGTCCCTTTTTGGATTCAAGAGTCATAAATGTCTTGAACAAAGCCATGGAGTCCATACCTATGAAATTCACACTTGACATAAAGAAACTGTGAGGGAGAACAAAATTTAGGTATGCATGTGTTTGTGTGTATACATTCCTATACTTGAGTCCTACAGTTACAACTGCATAAGTAACAGGAAGCTGTAGATTAGCAGCAACATAAAAAAATTATTTGGGTTCTTGTCAAAAATAAACTTACTATGAGTAAACAGTTCAGAAGCAAGAGAAATAAAAAGTTACACTCTTTATGTGTGAAACAAGGGAGAGGACAGGTACACACACAACAGAAATGTATTATAGCCTCACTCCTTTTTAACTTTTTGGGGGATACTTTGCTATCTCTTCTAATAAACTGGATGTAGATGATAAGCAATAGATACTGAAGCATTCTCTTTTATGCAAATGATAAAGTTTTATTATGATGAGTTAAAAATGTTCAGTAGACAGGTTGCTATATCCTAGGTACAGTACCTCATCAAGGTTGATATAAGGATGTACTTGCTTATCACCGAATTATCACTGAATGGGGGTTGGTGTTCTTTGTTCTTTGGCATGAGTCTTAGTCAGGATCCCCAGATTTCACACAAAGTTATCAATTCTATTCCCAGCTCAGTTTAACTGAAACATAGAGTAAAGGTACCTGTCAGTACTCATTATTATGCAATTACTTTCAAAACTGGAGCTGAGAGAAAGAATATTAATGGAAAACAACCTGAAGGTTATGCAAGCCATCCATCCACACTCTAAACTTTGTCCCTGAATAAAGCCTATCGAAGAATCAGGAATGCATCACAGCCTGCCCACAGAGAGTCACTTTTATTGAACTGTATACTTTGGCATGAAGGCATGAAACTATATTAAAGATTGTTTCAGGAAACATCCTTTTGAAATATGTCTTTGATTTTACATTATTCAAACTATTCATTATTACACAGCTTCCTAGGATAATTGCTTGAATTAAGCCTGGAAGAGAAAGATTTTCCTAAGCAAAAATGATAGAAGAGGCAGTGGGGGAGAGGGATGAGGAAGGTTCAGAGGCGAAAAAGTGCAGTGCAGTGTGGGAAATGCTGGTTATCTCAGTTCATCTTGAGTGAGGCATACAAGTAGGACTGCAAAGTAGAATAGAGCCAGATTGCACCAGGCCAAAGAGTGAATAATACCTGAGAATGAACAGAAGGTCATTCATTCATAAAAAATATGAGTTGAGAGCTTACTATTTGACAGCTGCTGGATGTGGAATGTTAAGTAAAATGGACACAATGCTTGGCCTCCTAGAGGTATTGTGATCAGTGAGACAGACAACAGTCCAATAAGCAAACAAATAAATGCTTCATTTCTCTCCATGGACAAAAAGGAGAGGGTACTGGGAGAGAACAGAGTGAGAGAAATCATCAGAAAGGGTGAACTCATTTCTGAGGAGTTGACGTTGACTCAGAGACCTGAAGGGTGAGAGGTATTGTCCAGATGAAAGTGGGTGGGGAAGAGGGTTTCACTCAGGGGAACAGCAGGTGCAAAGGCCCTGGAACAGGAAAGGCTTGATGCCTGAAGAAAATGACAACAGCTAGTGGCTGGAGTGTGGAGGAGGGAGGCAAGTTGGAGAGGTAAGCCACGCCCCATCATGTAGAACATAGCATTGTTCTAAGGGCAATGAGATGCTTTTAATAAGTTTTAAACAGTGTGTCTTTGTGTGTGTGTGTGTGTGTGATAATATCCATTAGTAATTGAGTACAGGATATTGGTTAAGGGACATTTTAAAAAGTAGGAAGAACAGGAAAGAAATTAGAGTGAGGCAGACCTGTTGCAATAATATAGGGCCACAGTTGGCAAATATTTCCTGTTAAGGGCCTGATAGTAAATATTTCAGGCTTTGAGAGGCAACAGTCTCTGTCTCAACCATTCAGCCTTGCTGTTGTAGTGTGAAAGCAGCCACAGATAATATTGAAATGTGAGAATGGCTGTGTACCAGTAAAGCTTTATTTATCAAGAACAGGTGGTAGGTCAGATTTGGGTCTCAGTCCAGTGGGCTGGAGCACAAAGGATGGGCTAGGAAAGACCAAGGATGAAGGACTGCTAGGCTTTGTGGCTACCTGCAGGGACTGAGAAAGAAGGTATCAGGAGGTGGGTTTCAAAGCTTGGGATACAAAGAGAACGGTATTTTCATTGAGAACTATATGGAAGTCAGGAAGAGAAGCTGATTTTGGAGGCAAATAATGCATTTGCTTTTAGTTTTCACAGTTTATACCACATTTTCAGTTGGATTTGGCCAGTGTGGAAATATCCATAAAACTGGCAGTCAGCAATGATATTCAAGGATCCTATAGGCTGTGAACAATCAGTGTTTGGGATCCCTTGTCTCTGTTTGAAGGCTGGGTGATTTATCTGATCTGGCCCACAAGACTGCTGCCCCTTCCTCTAAAATGAGCACCTTCTGGAAGCTGCAGATCCAGCTTAAAAGGCTCTTTTCTCCAAAGGACTTTGAAAGTTTTATTCTCTCTGCAGGGATACATTTGCTTTTGAGTGAATGTGGTAAACTGTTGCAGGGGCCAGTTGCAGGTCAGTAATGCCTCCAGCTCTCTAAGCAGTGAATACCATGATGTGGACGCCTGTTTCCAGCCAAGAACACTGTCTCCTTGAGTAGATTTCCCATTTGGGGGGGGTCACCCTTAGTTTTAACATTCTTGTGTCTTAAAATATATTGTCATCCATCAGACTGATACATTTTGCATTTGTTTATTATTCAAATCCTAGGAAATATATTTGTTTAATGAAAGAAGCAAAGTATGCCTAAGAAATATCCTGAAGCTGATAGAGGAGAGGTTGGAAATCAGGGCTTAGTGTTGCTTTGGCTGGCAGCAAGGTTCTTTTGGAAAAGTTCTGTGCTTTGGGAATTTATGGGTGTGTTTGGCAAACTGGGGGCAATTGCCCTGTACTCTTCACTGTAGCCTTAGGGTTACAAGACTGGAGTTGACCAAAGAAGATATACAGACTGCCAACAAACACATGAAAGAATGCTCAACATCATTAATCATTAGAGAAATGCAAATCAAAACTACAATGAGATATCATCTCACACCAGTCAGAATGGCCATCATCAAAAAATCTAGAAACAATAAATGCTGGAGAGGGTGTGGAGAAAAGGGAACACTCTTGCACTGCTGGTGGGAATGTGAATTGGTTCAGCCACTATGGAGAACAGTATGGAGGTTCCTTAAAAAACTACAAATAGAACTACCATATGACCCAGCAATCCCACTACTGGGCATATACCCTGAGAAAACCAAAATTCAAAAAGAGTCATGTACCAAAATGTTCATTGCAGCTCTATTTACAATAGCCCGGAGATGGAAACAACCTAAGTGCCCGTCATCGGATGAATGGATAAAGAAGATGTGGCACATATATACAATGGAATATTACTCAGCCATAAAAAGAAACGAAATTGAGCTATTTGTAATGAGGTGGATAGACCTAGAGTCTGTCATACAGAGTGAAGTAAGTCAGAAAGAAAAAGACAAATACCGTATGCTAACACATATATATGGAATTTAAGAAAAAAAATGTCATGAAGAACCTAGGGGTAAAGCAGGAATAAAGACGCAGACCTCCTAGAGAACGGACTTGAGGTTATGGGGAGGGAGAAGGGTGAGCTGTGACAGGGCGAGAGAGAGTCATGGACATATACACACTAACAAACGTAGTAAGGTAGATAGCTAGTGGGAAGCAGCCGCATGGCACAGGGATATTGGCTCGGTGCTTTGTGACAGCCTGGAGGGGTGGGATAGGGAGCGTGGGAGGGAGGGAGACGCAACAGGGAAGACATATGGGAACATATGTTTATGTATGACTGATTCACTTTGTTATAAAGCAGAAACTAACACACCATTGTAAAGCAATTATACCCCAATAAAGATGTTAAAATAAAAAAAAAAAAGACTGGAGTTGAGTAGGAGAAGGCCATGGTTTGGCTAACATCAGGCCTCCTGTACCTCTTGGGATGGTAGTCTGGCCAGTGGGACTTGGCACTGGGGATCCTTTTGCAAACTCTTGCCCCTGTTTTCCTCAAAATTCTGTTCTTGATGCTCCCTGTACCTGATATTTTGAGTGACTGACCACAACAATTTTTCTAGTGGTTATATCTGAGCCAGATTCTGTCTTACCCTTCTTGCCCACTTCTTTTGAGGGAAACTTCTCTTGTCTCCTGACCCCTGGCCATGTGGTCTGAATGAGGACTGTCATCATTTTACATGTCCCTAGTTCCCTGGCCACAGTGATGGATCCAGAGATGCCCTATGAGTTCTCCCTTATGAGTACTTAAGCGGGAGCTGCCCTCTCTGATGACAGAATCATGAGGATGCAAGTTTGCAGCTGTGGTGCCATGTCCCGCTGGGTGACAGAGCCTGTCTGCAGATAGAAAAGATGAGGACCACCCCAGGGGGAACAGCACAAAAGTGGGACAGGGAAAGCCCAGGTGACGTGCAAGTCTGTTTTCTTCTGAGAGCTTCAGCGCTGCCCTCCCTGTCCTGCTAAGAGCTTGGGAGATAAGCTCTCTCTGATTGTCTGAGCTCCTCCAGAATCCTACCAACAAATTCCCTATTTGCTTAAGCTACTTAGAGTTCTTTCATTGGCCATTTTATAAGGTTTTAGGGTGGGAATTAGGACAGAGCATCATAATAGAATGTTCTCCTGAAATCACCCCATAGAAACGGCAGTCTGTTCTGTTTGCTCTGAGCAAAGGAGTAAAGGCACCACTAAGAATTAGCCTCAAGACCTGCAGAACTGTAGACAGAGGCTGACCCTGAGGGTGTAGATCATTAGAACACTTGAGGTGGTCTTGTGGTAAGAAATCACTTTTTGTTGCCCTAACAATAGCTAGCTCAGGAGGGATAAATGGGAAAAAAGATATGAAGTCTGTCTTCCCAGAAAGGGTCTTTAGGTCTGGCTTTGTGCTAGGAGGGAGACTTCATTCTCCTTTAAGTGGCCGCAGCTCAGGGGTCCATCTTTATTGTCTACTACAGAGACAATCTGACAAATAAAACTTCCCTGAACTTGCCTTCTGCTTTCTTGCCTCTGACTTTAGTCTAAGCGCCTGTCCTATCCTCACTTTTTCACCTACTGAAATCTTACATATACTTCAAGGCTTATTGAAGATGCCACCTCCTCCACGAAGCCTACCTTTATTGACCCCAACTAAAATTAACCCTTGCTTCTTTAACTGCAATAGAGATGTTATAGCTCCCTTAGCATTTATGCATTACTTCTTCCAGTATTCTTAGGTACACTCATCTTATTTTCATGCATTAGTTCAGGAGGTTGGCCTGTATAATTTCTAAACTTTCTTGCAGTAATTCTGTAATTTTGTAACTTCTATAATTCTGTAACTAATATGAACTGTTCACAAACTTAGGGTGCACATAAAGGCACATCTTTTTATTTTTAGAATGGCTATCTTACTACTTATTTCCGTGTTTTTTCCCCAGTTTTACTGAGATATAATTGACTTATAGCACTGTATAAGCTTAAGGTGTATAATATGTTGATTTGATGCACTTACATATTGCAAAAAGATTACCACTGTAGTGTTAACTAATACCTCCATCACCTCACATAATTACTGTTTCTTTTTCGTGGTGAGAAAATTTAAGATTTACTCTTTTAGCAAACTTCGAGTATACAGTAGAATGTTGTTAGCTATAGGCACGGTGCTATATGTTAGATCCCTATTGTCAAGAGTTTAGTATGTCTTTTTTCCTTGAGATTTCCCCTCTTCCTGAACTGCTCAATAACTCTAGGGAGACACTGTCAAATAGAACTTTCTGCCATGATGCTACTCACATGTGATTATTGAATGCTTGAAATGTAGCTTGTGCAAATGAAGAACTGAACTTTTAATTTCATTTAATTTTAATTAATTTAGATTAAAATTTAAATAGCCCCATGCAGCTAGCGACTACCATATTGGTTAGTATAGCTCTAGGAGCTTCCACAGTCCAAAAATTTTACACCAACCTCTGCACACAAGTTGAGTATCACTGGGTTCGGTAACCACAGTAGCTGACGTTCCCACCACCAAATAATGTTGCTTAGAGAAGTTCAGTGCTGCACTGACTGCACACAGTTGCTGGTCCCCTCCTTGGAAGAGGAGGTGATAGAACCCTGCTCTTCCTACTACAACTCTTAGGGGATATGATTCCACTGCTTCAGCTAACCTTAGCCAAGCTGCCCATGCTTGGACTCCAAGGCTGGAAGTTTTCTTATCCATGTTTGCATGTACAACTACCATTCAGAACTACTACAGTAATTGAGTCAGGATCAGAGCCAATTCTGTGGTTAGTCACCTCAAGGAGCCAGGATCACCCCTTCTCTGTTCAGTTATCCATCAATGGATTCAGATGACTTTTTCTTTTGAACACTCAAAAGCACAAGGAAGTTGCCTTTGGTTTCCTCTAAAAACTAGACCTTTAGACAAAGATTCAAGTGTAAGTAGTTTATTTAGGAGGTGATCCTAGGAAATATCAGTAAAGGAATTAAGAAGTAAAGTAAGTAGGTGAAGGAGGCTGGTGAAAGACAATGTATCAAAGAGTTACCCTGTTGGGGAACTCTAGGAGGTAGTGTAGAATGCTTCAGAATGATCCCAGCTGAAAGGCAAGTAAGATGGTATCTATATACCAAATTCCTGTCAGTCATTGGTTAAGGGCTTCTCCTGGAGACTTTAACTCTTCAGCACTCCTGCTTGCTCTAAGGGTGGCCAAGTATGCTCTCACTGCTAGAGGAAAGCCCTTAGACAGAGTTCCAAGAAGTCCCTGGAGTGTAGAGGTGAGCAGGCGAGCAACGATGCCTACTCAGAGGTCCTGGTCAGTGGACCAGTCATACTTCCTTTTATAATATTGGCAGTTTTAACTGGTTCTGGGGTGCTCCAAACCTCCCCATCTAGGAACAGAAGCCCCAGAAGTTTCTCACAAGAGCTCTACTACAATTGTAAAATCTGGAGAAGTGGGTGTGCCTCTGGTAAGCTACCCCATTTCAACTTGGTTTGTCTGTTTAGTAATATACTAACCAACATGCCAAGAACATCAAATAAAACTTTTATGTGGTTTGAAAAGCACAACAAAAATTAAACTGATACCATCTCCACAGGTTCTAACAGTAGCACCGGCTTTGTATAAAAGAAAGGGGTTTAGAATTTGAAAATATCTTAAAATTTCAGATTTTAAATGCACACATTTTCATGAACTCTTTCTTCAGTTTCAACAGGGATGGGGATTATTACATTGGCAGAAGGTGAATAAGATATATGAGGTCCCATATGCACAAAGGGAAAAAACAATTTCTGAAAGGTAAAAGAATTGAACAATGGAATCTGTTCTTAAATATAGTCAGGTGGAATTTAATGATGTGGGAACCACTCTAGAAGTGAACTCAGTGTTCCTTCAGAGTAAAAGCATTTGGCTCAGTTTAAATTGGATCATTTTATAAAACTCGTTGATGACAACATTTCCTCTCACTATATCTGGAGGCCTGAAGTAGATGGATTTTTTGACTTTTCCTTTAATCACAAACTTAATTTGGTCTATATGAAAAGATGTACAGTTTCTCCAGATCTGCAGAGTATCAATAATAGAGGAGCTACTGGGCAGTGTGCTGTTTCTCATTGAATATTCAGTGTGTGATATGAAGATTTATCTTGTAAATATCACTGGTTATAGCCTTGTAAATTCAGAGATACATCATCTACAGTTCAGCTTTGAATATAGAGCAAATGAAGGAAGAATGGATTTTTTAATGAAACGATCAAAAAGGATAATTAATATTTCATAATCTTAATTAACTTTTCCACTGCACATTAATTTTTAATGTTATTTGGGGTGTAAGGTGTGATTATTGCTTTCATAGCCGAATCAGATAATCTGGTCACAAACCTGAATGTCAAAAGGTAATGTGAACATCTTGTTTGGCTTAAGAAATTAGTCATTAACTTCCTCAATTAGCTCTGTGCTTATTCTGGGGAAATTGCATTACGCAAGTGAATAAGGTTGTAAGCTTTTACAATATGAAGCAACTTATTAAGCATGTTAGGTTGGAGACCACTGGTAAGAGATGTATGAATTGCTGCATCTGGGGGAAAAGAGAGACCCTGCCCCAAGGAGCATGGAATGAACCATGTTTCCCAGTGCATTAACATGCACAATAGGATTTAACAGATCACCTAGCACAGCAGATTGGTCAGGACTTCTGTGCTAGTAGACACATGATCCTTGAAGCCAATCAGAATTACCTCTGCACACTCACTTGCTGAGCCCAGTAGGGGTAAGCCATGTACATCAACCAGGGCTAGAGGGAATTGCCCAGGACCATCAAAACTTTGATCATGACTCACTTTCCCTTTGGCCTCATCTTCCCATCCTGAAGCTCTTGGATCCAAGACTCTGACTTTAATTCCCACTTCTGAGCAACCCCATCTGATTGAGCACATTTACCCCCTGATCTCTGCGAAGTCAATTCTCTCTTCTTTCACCTCCCATGCTCTAGTGACTCTCTGCTTCAGCTGAAAACTCCCTGTTCCATTCTCTATTCTGGTGCCTTAACTAATCTCCAGCTGGCTCAGCTCCTGACCAACTCGGGGTTGAAGTAGGATTTGGGGTAGAAAAGAGAAGGAGGAATTCAGATAATTAACTCCTGGGTGACTAGAGCTTCAGGTTCTGCACTTGCTGCAAAGCATGCTAGGATCAAAAAGGCAAAATGAGAACCAACATGGGAGTCATGGACAGGTGGCCAAGAACAAGAGATCCACTTCTAATTTATAGGCAGGAATTGCATTTTGTATAAATTAGAGTATGCTAAATTGTGCTGTAATAACACACAGCCCCAAAACTAGTGTTTTAACAAAATGAAAGTTGACTTCTTATACAAGGTATCCAGTGTGGTACGGTGTGATGATCTGTTCCACAGAGTCACTCAGGGACCCAAGCTAACCAAGTCTCTGCTACTTTACTCTCCGCATCATTTGGGTCCTGTAGACTTTATGCTCCACAACAGGAGAAATAGGACTGGGGAATCTGACATGAGCTTTTCACTTCCTTGGTGCAAAAGTGATATATGTAACTTCTGGTCACATTTTACTGGTTAGAACTAATCAGATGGCCCTGTAACTTTAAGGGGCTCAGGAAATGTAGGAGAGAAAGTATAATATTTGGTGAGAATTCTATTTCTACCACAAGATCCATGGGTAAGAATCCCATCAGGAGTGGGCAGGGGTGCTGCCGCTGAAGTTTAGGGAAGTAAGTGCAAGGGAACCCATCCAAAAGAGAGGTGGAGGAAGGCAACAGGAGAGCCTGGTTTGTCAGGAAGGAGCTCCAAGGAGTTCTCTGCTAGCTGAGTTCTCACTCTGACCAATAGGATGGCCTGGGGCAGGGACTGACACGCAGTATCTCAAGGTCACTTTCAAAGATCTTTGTTTCACATTATTATGAAGGGATTTTAATAAGTGACTTCTGAATGTTTAGAATGTATGTGCCTTTTAAAGACATATGCATACTTGTATAATGTTTTGAACTAGTCAGGCATCATCCCAGGGGGAAATGTGCTATCTTTTGGGTATCACTTGGTGGGAGAGCTGCCTACACCTCTGAGTCATATATTTCATACATAAAACAGAACTCATTTTTGATAAATTGTTACTACCATTTATTACATTAAGTAGTATACAGGCATGACCTCACATAATCTTGTCCATAATCCTAGAAGATTATTATTAACAACCCCACTTTACAGACGAGACTATGATTTTTAGAGAGGTTTAGTTATATAGCTAGTAAGTGGCAGAGTTGGGATTCAAATCATTGTCTCATATCTGATTGCTAGAATTAAATAGATTAAACGTATCTGGCTTTAACTAGGAGCTCAATAATGTTGATTTTCTTCCTCTGTTTTTCCTTCTTCCCTCTCATCCCCGGGATCCCAGCCAAATAACTCATCACTTTGGGGGGATTCCTTTGGGGATTTCTCTTCTGAGAAGAGCCAGAAAACCACTTACACAATGATTTCTCCAACTGAGCAGGTGATGGGAGGGAGAGCAGGTGGTGTGGGGGACTGAATGCATGCCCTTGCCACCCCTCTTATCCCCCCTCTGTCCACTGTTGGTCTGGGAGAGGTAGGACCAGAAAGAGTCCTGTGCCTATTTACCTCCTCAAAAATAAGAATAAGAGTGGTAGCCTTCACCCTTTCCTTCTCTCCTTTTTCAGTATTTCTGTCCTTCATGCTCTTTCAGTTATTTGTTTACAGCTGGAGAAAGTGATTAACATGGTAACACAAAACTTTTCTCCTTTTTAAACAGGGAAAGCTCTACCAATTGCCAGCTCTTCTCAAACATGAGGTCATTTTAACCTTATTCTTAAAAATATGTAGCTCCATCAACCAGAGTCTGGGTTCGTTTTATCCTGAGATCCAAATGTCCTAGGGAAGTGGGGTTGAAGGTGGAAGGATGTGGTTCTACATCTTGAGAACAAGACTCTGCGTTGTTTTCTTTTTGTAATTTAGAGGAGAACAGGGGATGCCTCTTTATGGCACCCAGCATGGAGCCTGGGGATATTTCTTTCCTTTTATCTCATTCTATAAGTAAACTGAATGACTGCCAGGGAAAAAGTAATCTGGGACATGATTCTTAGTGTCTACTATAGTGAACTGCTCTGAAAACTCCGGCTGCCACTTGGTACAAGTTTCAGTGTCTTTAAAGGGTATTTTGAGTCCTCATGCATGGGAAACTTGATACTTTTTCTTCATCTAGTTTCCACTTAAAAAGAAAATTATCAGGGCTTCCCTGGTGGCGCAGTGGTTGAGAGTCCACCTGCCGATGCAGGGGACACGGGTTTGTGCCCCGGTCTGGGAGGATCCCGCATGCCGCGGAGCGGCTGGGCCCGTGAGCCATGGCCTCTGAGCCTGCACATCCGGAGCCTGTGCTCCGCAACGGGAGAGGCCACAACAGTGAGAGGCCCGCGTACCGCAAAAAAAAAAAAGAAGAAAGAAAATTATCAGACTCACAGAATGATTTAGAGTTTCTCTGTAATCAAATGCTAATAAATATGTATTGCTGATTTGCTTATTGCTTAACATGTGATGGGTGACGGGCTATTTTCTCGGTGATTTGAAGGATAATAGTGATTCACTACCACTAGTCCAGCAAGGCCAAATTCATTCTTAGTTAAAAATTTAAATGCTGCTCTCCTGACGTAACTCAGTAAGGTATGTGTAGCCCTAGGAAGTGTCTGTCAGAGGGTAAGAAAGCCACCAATTTGTTAGTTTTTAGAATTTTTGTCCCAAAGATGGGTTTGGAGCCTCATGTGTTTTCTGTTGCTGTGAATTGCTATTGAAGGTAAGAACATCTTAGATCAGGATGACAAGACTTTGACTGTGGGTTACTGAGTCATCAAAGGGAGGACATACTGCATCTCCCAGGCTGCTCAAGAATTGAGAAAATCATTCCCCTCCATCTGCTTTGCATATGATGGGGCAGGGCAGTGTAGAGAGTATGCACCTCTTTGGGGAACATGCAACCATCTTCCTCTTAACACTTATGCTTCTATTGTCAAAACCATTCACTTGGCAGTTGCACTTGTCACATTCTGTTCATATTGTGAGTGAAATGTCATGTGTAAGAGTCTAATATCTCAACTGGATGGGGAGTTCTTCAAGGCAAGGGGCTGAGCTTTCTACTCCTTTGTGTCCTTGTATCTTCCAGCTTTGAACTTCGTATATAATGATGCGTAATGCACCATTCATTATTATGAATTATGTATTATTGTTATGAATTATTCGTATGATCCTTATTATGACTCATTATTCATACCTGATGAAAATTCAGTCAAAGTTAAAAGTACACACGACGCTTTCTTTCTCATGCATTCATGTAGAATCAAGACAAGCTTATCTTGACTCAAGGCCCAGAGCTCTTGTTTGGGGATCTTTCTTTATAGAAGGTTTATACTCAGGATACAATTTATTTAATTCAGTGAATATTTACTGAGCTTCTATCATGTGAAGGGTTATAGGCTATAACAAAGAAATAAGATAATATCCAAGCACTCAATGAGCTTATAGTCTAATCCATGAACGATGCATAGATTTCAACTTAAATGTCCACCTCATCATCATTTGATGATGGCTGCTTGGACTGCTGACCAGGTCTAGACTCAGTAGGAAATAATGCTATGATTAATTAGCAATGTCTACCATTTTATTTAGGAATGGAGCATGGTAGCATGGGTGCCACACATTCACAATCCCCAATTTGCAGAATAAATACAAAGTCCAGATAGTAGAAGAAGCTTGTATTTAGTAGAATCCAATCAGTCAATAACTTAACGTTTGTTTTGGTACAAAGTAAGTACCAAACAAATATACAAATTATATGAAATAATTATGTATTTGTCTGCTTTTGGCTGCCATAACAAAATACCATAGACTTGGTGGCTTACATAACAGAAATTAATTTTCTCACAGTTCTGGAGGCCAGAAGTCCAAGATCAAGGTTTTGGTCAATTCAGTTCCTGTGAGAGCTCTCTTTCTGACTTATGGATGGCTGCCTTTTATACACAGATGACCTCTTTTCTGTGTTCTTTAGGAAAGAGAGTGATAAGGCCCTGTGGGATCAGGGCCCCAGCTTTATAACCTCATTTAACCTTAATTACTTCCTTAGAGGCCCTATCTCCAAATACAGCCACATGGTGGGGAGGTGGTTAGGGCTTCGACATATGAATTTTGGGAGAACATATTAAGTCCTTAACAAAATGTGATAGAAAAGATAGGTATATGTCTCCTATTTGGAGAAGGGGATATCATAGGAGTTACAGATCTAGACAGGGTTATCATTTTTGAAAAAAGCAAGACATCAAAGTCGATTTCTTAATGTTTTTCACATTAGCTGCATTTATGAGTTTTAAACACATCTGATCTTATGGGTTGTTCATAATAACTTAAGTCATCTGCATAGTGCGATTTAAAAAATTATATTAAAGAAGCCAATAGTTCAAAGTAACAGGTGGTAGACAGATTTGTAAATATATACTTAACAAAAGCTTGTACACTTTTCTAAATCTTAGCAACACCTAGTAACTAACCACTAAAATAATACTATCCATCAGATGATATTAACTGCAAATATTTTGCCTTGGAATATGTCACCCTTCCTCTAACTACCAACAAACCTCATTTTTGTATTGGTGTGTCCTTAATAGACTGAAAATATCATATTTGTTTTTATGGCTATACCCATCACGGTGGAATTAAAAAATTTAATTTAAGGTAACATTTGCTGTCAGTGAAATTTAAATCTTGATCCAGGCTAGTTTTTGGTTTATGTGTGTGTGTTTAAAATTTTCTCCCAAGAAGATTTATTTATTAAAGTGATAAGATACTAGAGTTAGCCATTACCCATAGAAGAATAGAAAATATATGTGTTTGAATTTTGACTCCATCCAGCCCTTGCTTATCTCTCCACCCCTCCAGGGTTTTATATTTTGGAGTAAAAAAAATTAAATAACATTTATTCTTTATTATTAAAGTAAAAGCCAACCTGGGTTTTAATAGAACTCTTAGCTTCAAATGGGTCATAATGCTTTGTCATTTCTTTTGTCCTGACATGATTGAACTGGAAGAACACCCATGCTGATGATAAAATGGATTCCCTTGATTTTAATCACAAATAGAACCTTCATAAAATGTTTTAATGAATTCTTGGTTAAGGTCTAGAAAATTACAAGGAATATTTTATTAATCCATATTCTTATCTCAAAATGACTTTCTCTTTAATTATTAACATGGGAATGACGCAGTGATTCAAGGTGACACAACAATGTATGACTGAGTAATGTTTGAAATGTACATGTGACAAAGATCTGAGAATTCTGTAAACAGGGAAGCGTTTCATTCAAAAAAATTTTAAAGATAATCAGCTTTTTCATGGCTTTGAAACATAACATAGTATAATAGATGGAATTATCTGTTATATTCACTGATGTTTGTCATATATAACTACTATTATGTATGTTACATATAAATACTATACTGTATATAAATACTATACTATTATGTTACATATAAATACTGTAACTACTATATTATAACTATTATACTATGTTATAATAAGTATAGTATTTTTCCAGTTAAAATACATATCCTCTATAGATCAGAACAAAGAATATAAAAATCCTACGTAATTCCACCACTCATTGAATTAATATATTTAAGGCAGAGATATCTAACATTATTTTAATGTACAATCCTCCTGTTTTTAAAATTGGAATTACATGGCATATTTTGGAGTGCTACATTTGCTTAGTAATATATCATAAACATATTCTTATATCACTACATATTAATTAAATATAATTTTATCATATAGATATATCAGAATTTATTTAACCAATCCCCTATTTCTGAACATTTACATTATTTGCAATATTTTGTTATTTCAAGTAGTATTGCCTCAAAAATCATTTTATACAAATATGATGATTGTACCTAAATTATTTTTATTATGATAAATTCCTAAAAGTGGAAGTTTTGGGTTAAAGACTCTAAATATTTTTATGGATCTCGACAAATATTGCTTTTCAGAAAGATGTACCATTTTATATTCTTATCAGTAATTTGAAAGTGCTCTTTTCTCTATACCCTGGCTAGCAAAGTGTGTTACAACTTTTTATGCTTGTCAGTTTGAAAGAAAAAAGTATGATAGTATGATATATTATTTTTATTTACTTATAGGCTTAATTCTGGGCTTAGATCAGAATACGGAAGTACAGAAGGAAGTATTGTCAGTCTGTCTCACTGCTCTAAATACTAATCTTAGGTATCTTTTCATTAATCCATTCAACAAATGTTTTCTGAGTACCTCTTCAAAAAAGAAAAAGAATTTAGTACGTAAAACTTTATATTTGACACGTTAGTCATACTTCTCAGTTGAAGGCACGTTATCACTATGGTCCATGCCAGGAAGCTTTCTTGTTTTATTTTATTATTTCCTCTCCTTTCCTCCTGATCCCCACTTCATTTTCTTTCTCTTCTATAAGCAGCCATTCTAGTGTGTTTAACATATATATAGGATATACATTTTTCTTGAAGAATATATAGTGTTTTGTGGTTTCAAGTATATGCATTTTTAACTTACATAAATTGTATTTATAAATATTGTATATTTTACATTTTCCACTACTAGACAGCAAATTAAAAAAAATAAACTCTACCCTCGTTGTTGTGAGCATGTTTAGATTTCTGCTTCTAAGTGCTGCAAAAAATTCTATGGTGTACACCTGTGGTTCAAAGAAGGAGGAAAATGTTTGTGATTAATTCATCATTCTGAGAAGATCAAATGAACATTTATGTGTTATTTCTTGAATAAAGGAGATCATAGTAAGTTATGTGGTTACATATGTATACAGTGGATCTATAAGTTTCTGAGAAGGCTGCAAGATCTTTCAGGAAAGCTTACATTGGTAGCATCCCTTTAGAATATCAACACTCCTGGGGAAAGTAAGACTCTTGTGTCCATCTTGCGCACCCATCCCGTGGGGCATGTGCATCATGACACTGACCTTGGGTGGGGGCATCTGGTGTCACATACTGTGGTGTGCCTATTCCACCCTGCCATGGGGTACTGCAGCCAGGAATACAACACTGCCCGCTGTCTTGTTTCCTCAGCGTCACCCACAATACCTGGCACATAGGAGACACTAAAAACTGTTGAATGGGATGAGTGAAAAGGAATCAATCTACGATGACTCTTAGAGCAATAAGATAAGGAGACAAGGATTCCTACTGCCCAAGCTGTGAAGGATTTCCAAGGAAACAGGTTGTAGTTCACGGTATAGAATCTACCTGTGTCTTGTTCTCCTTTCCTTCTTGAGCACTTAGAGTACTACCACACTTCCTAGCCTCTTTGCAACTGGGTGAAACTGACTAGTTGAAGCCAATGAAATATACATGAAAATGACCTGTGCCGTTCCTATGTCCAGGGAGGTAAGGGGCAGTGTGCCACCTCCGAGCTCTCTCTTCCCTTCTCTGGCAACCTAGGAGGTCACACGTTCCAGACTGTGCAGCTACAAGATGGCAATATTAAACAGCCTCGGCCCTGCAGCTGTGTAGAGAGAGATCCTACCCTTCCTTCTCTGCCAATCCACATTGGGAGGGGTTTGGAAGTGTTGAAGGAGTGGGTTACATTTTAAGCACATTCAAGCAATGTGGCCAGGGAAGCCCTTAGGGAGATGTTTCAGTTGAGATCTGAAAGCTTGAGGGCAGTGAGGGAATGAGAGGCTCTTGGCACAGGGGCTTGAGCTGAGGGAGAAGCATGTGCAAAGGTCCTAACGTGGGACTGACTTCGGTGTGTTAAAGGAAGCAGATAAAGTCAGTGTGGCTGAAGCAGAGTGAACAAGGGGGAAAGTCACAGAGATCAGGCCAGGCAACCGACCGGAGGGAGGGGAGAACAGATGTGCAAGGCCTTCTAGGTCATTTTAAGGACTTTGGCTTTCATGGGGGGGGGGGCATTGGAGAGCTTTGCACATTGGAGTGACATGATCTGACTTATATTAACCTCTGTTGAGAACAGAACAAGGGTGACAAAGGAAGAGGCAGGGTGTGCAATTAGGAGGCTACAGCAATAATCCAGGCAAGGCATGGTGGCAGCTTGGGTTAGGGTGACAACAACAGAAGTTGTGTGAAGCAGTCAGATTCTGAATATAGTTTGAAGGTAGAACAATCGGATTACAGATGATTAGACGAGGGTATGAGAGAGAAAGTCAAGGATGACTCCATGGTTTTGGTCTGTGTAACAGGGAGAATGGAGTGGTCATTTGCTGCAGGGGAAGGCTGGGGAAGGCTGCAGGGAGAGCAGTTTTAGAAGATTATTATGAGTTCGGGTTTGGATGGGTTAGGTTGAGAACCCCACTGGATGTGCAACTATTGATGGAGGGAGAGTACACCAGGCTACGCTGGCAAGGAGATGGACGGGCGAGAACAACAGGGATGATGACACTTCTTCCCTAGGACGTTGAGGTCCAGGTTGTCTGAGTGGAGACTCAATTACAAAGGGCATTTGGAAGCCCAGTCCTTGATTTCTGGAGGGTAGGCTGACCTGGAACTGTTTTCCACTCACTATGATTAAGCAAAGACTTAATCAAGACTAGCTGTAAACACATCTCTACATGGCAGGCAAAAGGCCAGAATTTCACACTCTATGTGTGGAAAATCACCTAAAACCCCCGTCCTCAAAGATCCTGCCTTCTTGGGTCTGAAATTCCTTTCCGGGTTTTCAGATCTCAGGGATGAACACAGAAAGTATATTTTAAGGCAAACCACGTTATGCTTATTCTGCCAGCATAAATAATTGCATTTCCACATCAGAGTCACGTTTGGTTTCTAAACCTGTCACCACAGCAAGAACTATATTCTCCAGTTTTCCCTGGTTGCAATGTTTGTATTTCTTAGCCAGCAACATCTAAACCTTATTTTTTTCTTTTTTACTCACTTGGAACTGCGATTTATTCTGGCCCTTTGCTTTATGAAACATTTATATTCCGTATGTGTGAACCTTATGTGGGGGAATTTTGCACGCCACTCTCCCACCTTTTGAAGACCTGATAGAGGTAGGTTTTGTGTGCTTTCTGATGCCAGCCCTACACCACTGCTCTCCAGGCATCACACTTTCTGCTCCTAATTTTCTCACGTGTGTTGAACTTGACAGCACCCTGTCCGTGGCTGGTAAACAGTGAGTCATTCTGTGTGTCACTGCTCTGCACAAATGTCATTTCTGGGACTCAGTACTCACTGAATGCTTTGCCAGTTGTTATTTGTTTACCTCCCTGTTCATTTACATGATTCCTTATTTTGTGGACTCATTTTGGTTTTTGTCTTCCTCCTGATGTTTTCTTTTTTGATTTCCTCTGTTCTCTGATTCCTCGCTGAGGGGAAACTGAATGTGTCTCACAGACCTGCCAGTCCAGGGGAAAGCTGTGCTTCTCCCACTGAAAGGAAGGGTTCAACATTGCACCCTTGACCTATGTAAGTCATGTAACTCAGATGCACGTCTGCATGCCCCGGGTAAAAAAATTAAAGGAGGCTTCATTTGAATAGCTCCTAAAATGAAGTACCCATTGTTGGGGTATTATATGGAGTTTAAACCGTGATCAGTCCAGAAATTGTGGGATTGAGGGAGCCGCAAAGGTAAGACTTCGAGGTCCCTGGATCTGGATAAGAGGAAGCCATTTCTTAGAGCAGTTCTTAACATGGTGGGCAGGGTCACTGCGTGTGCTTGTATAGATTGTGTTCTACACTACTGTGCCCAGCTGATGGGCAGATGGGGGCTGGAATGTAGCCTGTGGTCCACCATACACCTTACTTAATTTTATGTGTCAACTTGACTGGGCCATAGTGTGCCCAGATATTTGGCCACACATTATTCTACCTGTGTCTGTGAGAGTGTTTCTGGATGAAATTAATATCTGAATAGGTAGACTCAGTAAAGCAGATTTCTCTCCCCAGTGTGGGTGGCCCTCGTCCAATCCACTGAATGCCACAATAGAACACAAAGGTGGAATAAGGGAAAATTTGCTCTCTGCCTGACTTTGAAATTTTTATTGTAGAATTGTAACTTTGTCTCATAGCAACAGGTGATAAGATATGGACACAAATATTCAAAGTTAACGTTCAGATAATCAATTGAGCATTAAACATTCACAATATGCACGATTGTCATTCTTGGATATTACAGTAATTAAACCAACAGCTACTGTTTATTGAATGTTTTACATATATGCAAAGAATTCTACTAAAATTTTTTTTTTTTTTTTTTTTTTTTTTTGCAGTATGTGGGCCTCTCACTGTTGTGGCCTCTCCCGTTGCGGAGCACAGGCTCCGGACGCGCAGGCTCAGCGGCCATGGCTCACGGGCCCAGCCGCTCTGCGGCATGTGGGATCTTCCCGGACCGGGGCACAAATCAGTGTCCCCTGCATCGGCATGCAAACCACTCTTAACCACTGTGCCACCAGGGAAGCCCTCTACTAAAATTTTTAAAACATATGTCCATAGAAGCATTTCATTTCTTAGAAAAATTTGAATATGATAATTAGGAGCATAATTTCCTTAAAGAACAAACAGGAGATCCTGGCTAGAGCAGATTTTATTTTCTTTTATTTTTTTGAGAAAATGACCACATTTATTTGGATTATAATTATATATTTTAATCTAGTTTTCTACTCTCACTGTCCAAAGTCTCTTCTCTTCTAACTGCTATAAAGGCAAGAATCCACACATACACAAATGCTCACACACACACACACACACACACACACACACACACACACTGTTTTATTCAGCAATTTTCTAAAAAGTCCTCAAACTACCCTTACTCAAGGCACTGGGGTATCACACAGATCACCGCAAAAGAGGGTGAATATGAGGTCGTGCTTGCAGTATCTGACACACTGGCCTCAAAATAAGAATTATTGTTGGTGCCCAACCCCAGCAGGGGCTAAATGAGTGGCAATGATATTATGATGCAGTTGAGAGTTCTTTGTGCCCCAGGGAGAAGATGAAAGGCAATGAACCAGAGAACCAATGTTTTGTTTTTGTTTTGTTTTCAGCTGCTACCTAAATTGGTTTCATAATTTCTTGCACTTTTATGTAACCTTCCCTTTGGGCCATTTAATGCAGATTAAAGCAACACAGTCAGCCACACCTCCAACTCTGGAAAGACCCCCTTTTGAGGAATGGCACAGTCTACTTAGGAGCATTAATAACAGATTCCTAAACCATTTTCTAAAGTTTTGTGATCTTCATATTCACACCATCCTAGGAGGCTAAAGTTCTAGGCCAAGACTCTTTAAGAGAAAATGGTAGAAGCAGATCCCAGTCAACCCTTCAGAATCATCTTTACCTGACGTCTCTGCTTATCACAGATCCAATTCCAGTTCCCAAGGCTACACCCTGGGAGGGTCAGGAGGGAGTTTAGTGAACTCTCCTTGGCTCCAGTGAGCTCACATCCTCCTTGATCCAATGAGACATCCAGGAAGGAAAGAGAGGTTAAGCCCTGTTTCCCTGGTCCCACCACCCTTAGATGTCATTGAGGCTTGAATAAGCCCGCAATGGAATTTCCTCTAAGCTAAGGAATTCCAAAATTCTAAGGAATTTCCTCTAGTTCACCAAATGCCATTGGTTTAGGTCAGCCCTTCTCAAACTTTGAAGTTCTTATGAACTGCCTGGTGAGCTTGTCAAAAGGCAGATTCCCATTCAGTACTTGTGGAGTGGGGACAGAAATTCTGAATTCCTAGCGAGGTCTTTGGTGAAGACAATGCTGCTGGTCCGTGGACAACAGTAAAGGCCCAGAGTGAAGTTAATTTCTCAGGTACTTGATTCCTTTCCAGCTTTTTCTTTTGATGTCACCACTGTGTGGCTGTGGCCTCTGCTCCCTGTTGCTGCCATTTCTGGCCTCATTCCCCATCTACTGCTAAGAGAGTATTTAAAATTGGTCTCCTATCACTCAAGCCTGCGTAGAATTCACTTGGCCATCCTTAGGTGGTCTAGCTTCTGGTTCTTTTACAAGCCCCCAAAAGATATATGTCACTTTCAGGTTCCAAGGAACTTGGAATGCATTTTCCAGAAAGTAGAATTCCTCGGCTGCCCTGAATATTCCCCCGGATTCCCACCATGGTGGTGGTCTTTGTCTCTCCATCTTGCTGGGGAGTGTTAACTCACGGTGTATAAGAGGTAACATTAGCCCTGAATCTTATTCATGGCTTCTTGTGGATAGACAAGGGTACATATGCAAATAGGATTCACAAGATACTCTCAGGCATCCCAAAGACCCAGAAATGAGTGTGTGAATTAGGTGGTTGCCATGACTCTCACGGCAAAGACAACAAATAAAAATTGTGTGAGGAGGCAGGCAGGGGCTCCCACATGCTGTTCTAATGATTGATCACGTCAGAGTCAGCCAAGAAGCAGCCTTTGAATACACATTTCCAGGACCTCACCCCAGACCAACTGAATCAGCATTCCGGTGTTGGGGGATTTGTACTGTTATAAAGCACAGAGTGATTAGCGGCTTGCTGTGCTGATGAGCAAGTATTTAACATCTGCAATTTATCCAGTTACTAAAAGAGTTCCTGAGTACGTACCATGGGTCAGGCACAACACAAACACAATTCCTCCCTTCATGCCTTTCCCAGCTGAAAAATGGAGAGTAAACAAGCAAAATAGAAATAATTGCAAATGAAAAGTGTTATAAAGGAAACTAATAAGGCAATGAATCCACGATGAAGGAGTAGGTCCTTTTGATGACCTGATTGGTGATGGTGCCTCTGGGGCAGTGACATTAAGGCGGCGACATGAAGGGGTAGGAATTACCAGCAGCACAGTGGTGCTGAGGCACAGAGCATCGTATGCAAACATCTCCATGGGAAAGCACGTGCCTTAGCAACTTCTGTAGATGCTACCAGACAAACCAAAGAAAACAAGTTACAGCTCCCTTCCTTGCAAACTATTCTGCAATCAGGACTTCTTTACAAGTCCTAATTGGCAAATTAATATGGCAAAGGCATAAGGACTCTCTGTCACCTTCAGAGCCTGTTCTCATTCTTTGCTTGCTGGACTGCTGTTTCCAAAAACCTGGGTCTCACTGAATACACCACTGAAGACCCCTATTCCACTTCTTGAAGGCTGTATCTAAGGTTGGGGGCCCAGAGAGTCACCTGCAGAGTCTTCAAACTCCTCCTGCTTCTTTTGGTGAAAATGATCATTAGAATGACACTCTACATTAACTGTGTGGGTCTGGCCTGAGCCTTGGACTCCTCATCTATAAAATGGGATAAAATGCCTGTCCCATAGTTGATTCAGTAAGATTGTGTGCCTCGTCCATGAGAGTTCTCCAGTACAGTGTGACCACGGCACTTTGGAAGGTGCTGTTCTGAAAGGCAATGAGTATACCTCAACTTTTGCTCTGTCATTTATCGTTTTTAACTATATGGGGGCAATTATAAGCCAACATTCCAGGTTGTACTGATGCTGGCAGGAGACTGTCTGTCTGCCTAAGAGCAGACTTCCTAATCAAACTTGCACACCCTCAGGGCAGCTGATCTGTGTGTTAGGAGAAAGGAATTTTATTGAGCAAAAGTGTGAAGAGGCATTTTCACTTGTGAGACTCTTAACTATGTCTATTTCAGGCAGCTGAGCAAAGGGACTGAAAACTTCCTGATTGTGTGGGTGTGGGTCTGCTCTGGGACAGACAGGGGTGGGCCAGTCTGCTGGAGTTTGCCTTGCAGGTCAGACCCGGTAGGCAGTTCCTGCTTTTATCACTTTCTTCTGTTTTTCTACTCCTGGGGTTACTGCTTCTCAAAGACACGTCAAGGGACTAGGGTGGGCAGGCGGTACAGTGGACCAGTGGGCGTCTGGATGTTTGTGATCTGTCACTTCCCCAGATAGAGATCTCTCCTGGAGGAGGCCTTCCTTTCATGCTGTTCCTGAGTGCACACCACAGTCTGGGCACCCTGAAGACTGTGCTTCAGATGCATCTGAGCAACCTTTGCTGATGCTCCCACAACCAACACTTTACCTGCCAGGTGTGGTGGAGGGTTCATCAGTGAATAGACATGTCCCTGCCTCAAAAAGAAAAAATCAATAGGTATCCAACTAGCTATAAAAGAAGACAGGCTGTGATAATACAGATAAAAAGGAAGTGCTCTGTTATAATTGGTGCTGTATTAGTTTCCTATTGTGGCCTCAAACTTAGTGTCTTTAAACAACAGAAATTTATTCTCTCACAGGAAGCCAGGAATCTGAAATGAGTCTTAGGGACCGAAATCAAAGTATTGGAAGGGCTGTGTTTCCTCCAGAGGCTCTAGGAAGAATCTGCTCCTTGACTCTTCCAGTTTCTATGCTGACTCTGCCAGCATTCCCTTACTTGTGGCCTCATCATTCCAGTCCCAGCTGGTGTGGTTATATAGCCCTCCCCTCTTCTGTGAAATCTGCCTCTGCCGCCCGCCTACAAGGATACATGTAATTGCATGTAGGGCCCCCTGGGATAAGCTAGGACCCTATCTCAAGATTCTTAACGTAATCCTATCTGCAAAGTCCTTTATTTCCATGTAAGGTAACATTCACAGGTTCCAGGGATTAGCACATGGATATCTTTTGGGGTGTCATTATTCAGCCCACCACAGGTACCACTCTTTATTCCACTCCCTCCCCCCAACCAAATGGTCTACAGCCATGCTGTCCAATTTGGAAGCCACTAGTCACATGTGGCTATTGGGCACTTGAAACGTGTCTGAGCTGAGATGTGCTGTAAAGGTAAAATACATGCTAGATTTTGAAAACTTACTACAAAAATGCAAAGCATCTCATTAATAATTGTTTATGTTGGTTACCTGTTGAACTAATATTTTGGATATTTAGGGTAAATGAACTCTATTATTAAAATTAGTGTCACCTGTTTGTTTTCACTTCTAAAAGCAACTATTAGAAAATTTAAAATTGCATTTGTGGCTTGCATTTGTGGTTTGTACTGTATTTCTATTGGACAGTGTTCTACACAGTCTGTGAGCCTGGAGGCGTGGGAGGAGCACAGAACAGCTGTTCCCGCCCCTGAGGCAGAAGACACCAGGGATCTCAACACTGGGGGTCAGGCTGGCTGGACCTCTCTTCCTTTCGCAGTTTCTGCCCTAGTACTTGGTAGAACAAAGTGCAATAAAACCTAGCAAGCTCCTAAATATTCCGTTTGTGGGGCTGGATCAAGGCAAAGCACTTCTGCAGTGGCTTGCAGTGGAAACATGTTTTGGAGGCATCTAGCAGTAACATCCACCACCCCCAGAGGTTCCTCACGGGAGCTGGGATTCCCAGCTACTTCGTGGCTCCACACACGGCCGTGTTCTCTGGCTCTGGACTCAGAATTAGGGAGCAAAGCCAAGATCCGTTGCACTTCCACTGAGTTTTGAAGTGTTGTTTGGGAAAGTGGTTCTTGGTGGAGCAAGATAGGAGGTTTCAATGGCTGCTTGTGTTACTTGACACAACACAGATACAGTGAGATGAGCCACAGCCTTGTTCATGCAGTGCCATAACTCACTCTGGCATCATCAGAGGATAAACCTGTCACCTGAGTGCATTTTGTAGCCATTTGAGACGAGCTCATCAAAGCACCATATTACCCTACGTTTAAACAATTTTGAAAACTTTTCTAAACTGCAGATCACTCCTTTGACTTCTAAGATAGCAAATACCAAATAGTAATTAATATTTTAAAAGGAAGAGGCATTCCAAACCAGGGGGATAAAAAATTCTGAACAAAAGCCTCTAGCAAACTTGTTCCCTCCCTCCTTCTCTCCTTTCCTTATTGAGTGCGGACTCTAGGTAGGAAGCAGGCCTTGTCTTCACGGAATTTAGGGGCTAATAGAGGGAGAAGACGTCAAAGTAAATGGGAGAGAAAACATATAGGGTCTATGATTGAAGACAAGACCTCTCTTTCCCTTTTTTCCTTTCTTTTTTTTGTTTTTTTTAAATTTTTTTGTTTGCGGTACGCGGGCCTCTCACTGTTGTGGCCTCTCCCGTTGCGGAGCACAGGCTCCGGACGCGCAGGCTCAGCGGCCATGGCTCACGGGCCTAGCCGCTCCGCAGCATGTGGGATCTTCCCGGACCGGGGCACGAACCCGTGTCCCCTACAACGGCAGGCAGACTCTCAACCACTGCGCCACCAGGGAAGCCCCCCTTCCTTTCTTTATTGCCGTGTGTGTGTGTGTACACACGTATATGTGCTTATAGATGCATGTATCCGGTAACTTACAAAGATACATACAGAGCAAGGTAAAAAAGAAATGTGGAAATTTGGAGAAGGAAATTTGAAAGTAAAAACATGATGGAAGTCAGAATTAGTCAAAAAAATTATACTCCTGAAGTCTTGTCTAAGTAATTGAATGTGGGCCACAAGTTTGGATCTGACTTCCCAGCACCCAGTGCAAAGAGGAATACACACCAGTTGCATAATTCAGTCTTTGGAAGATTAAAACTAATGAGTTGCCAAGAAACCTCATGGATTAGGGTGCAGTGTCATGACAAGGCGCTGTGGGATATACTCAGCAATGTCCTCAAGAGCATCTCCCATTGCACCGAGGAGTTCTGTAGGGCATGATGGGAGCCTGTAGGGTTTGGAGAAAACAGAAAAGATAGAATATTAAAGTCTGGCTGGAGCTAAACTTTCTGCTAGGATTGAGCTGTGTTAGTCTGAGTCTCTACCTATAATTTTCTGTAGTTTGATATTCTATTTTAAATGCTGAGCTAGGGGTATGCAGTGGAGGTTATGGGAGTGGAGAGGGATACTCACTTCTGCCTCCACTGGAGAAGTGTGGGCTGATGCCAGAGACCTGGAGGAGATGTTGCCCATGGAAGGATACACTGTGAGTTGTCCAGGGGAAAAAGGCGGGGAAGGCATTGAGAGAACAGCACCAGTGGGGTACAGAGGTATAGAAAGTGCCCATAGGGAGCTACGGGCAGCTTGGCACTGGATAAGTATGAAATATGAGGCAACGTAGGGTGGGGGGGAGGGCTGGAGAAGCAGGCAAGGGCAGACTGTGCCCGTCTTCCGTGCTCTGGTAAGGAATGTGGCTTTGCTCTGTGGAGAGATACTGAGATGCCACTGAAGGGATTTAGGCAGGGGAGTTGTATCTGCTATCGATAGCATTCATGCTGCACAATGAATCTCCCCCAAACTCGGTGGCCTAATAACAATCACACATTCTTGCACACAGATCTGAGTCTGTGAGGGGAGGGTGGCCGTGCTTCAGGGTGGCCCTGTGTGAGGCCCAGACTGAAGCCAAAACAGCCACCCAAAGTTAGCTCTTTTCCCCGTGAAGTGTGGAAGTACAAGAGGGTGAGTTCTCACCAGAGAAGGGTTACACCCTCAGGTGCACCCACTCTCCAGTAGCAAAGCAAGTCCTGTGGCCAAGCACAATATCATCAAGAGAGGATAAACTCTGCCCCCCTCAGTGGGAGCTACTGCAAAGTTGCATGGCAGAGATGGTATGAATTATACAGGGAGGTTGTGAAGAATTATGAACAATGATTCAATCTACCTTAGGGGGGACGCAGCTGGACTTGACTTTTTAGGTAGTTCACTTGGGCAGTTCTGTGGAAACCAAATTCGAGACAGGTGATACTGAAGTCAGATGGACCCGTGAGGATGGTCAGGTGAGACCTAGTGAGAATCTGGTTTGGACGATTAGTGAGCTGTGATGGAACAGTTAGCTCAAAACAACAAATGAGGTAAAACCATCAGGACCTAATTACTTAGAGTCATTTATGGCTGGTTTTGAGCTACTTCCATTTACTGTATACAGAGTCCACTCCTAAGGTTTGCATATGAAATTGTTAGTTGCCTATCCAATATTTGTTTTCTTATTTCTTATTAAAACAACTTTGATTTTACTTGTGGCATTGATATGCTTAACTTAAAAAAATTACCTAGCTTCACTTGAAGCTGCGAGGTGGTCAGATGGCAAACCCGGGCTATTAGGATATAAGTGAGATTCACTGGGTCATATTACCAGGAGAACTTGTGCCATTTGCTTCTACCTTCTTCCTGCCTCAAATGTAGATGGATGGCTGGAGCTCCATGTATAAGCAGACGCCCACAGTTCAAACTCTTGTTGTTCAACGGTCAACAGTACTAGAGGATGCTGGGTGCGGGGGACCGTGGGTCAATGTGACGAGGCCATCTGTCTGCTAACTGGTACTTATTGAAGTTAGGCTTCTCCCTCCCAGAGAGATATATCATCCCTGATGATCGATCATCCTTGGATCTAAGGATCATCATCCTTGATGGTCACATTTCAAAGGGATGGCTCCCAGGTCCTTGAGAAAGAATTCCTGGGTGGTAAAACTGGTGAGAAGCTGGGAGATGATCGACAGTTCAAGGGTGCAGAGAAAGAATTTACAATGGAAAGTTTTCTAAAGTAAATGTTCTACGTAAAGGGAGGTCAGGGACCTTTGGTCAGGAAGAAACCTGTCTGAAGTGTAGTCAAGCTGAGGGGAACTTGAAGGCCATCTAGGTCAGAGGGCAACACCACCTTGCAGGCTGTCCAGGAAGTCTGGTCTCAGAAGTCCTCAGGTGATCATTTCTTAACAGGTGGCAGCTTTATCAGGGGACACACACTGACCAGCTGGTAAGCGTCTCTGACTTAGGTTCTCATCCTACTGGATGGAGATGATTGCCTCTGCACTCCGGTTTTCTGAAGCCCCCTGGGGGCAAATCCCTGCAGTTTTCTGACCCTGTCTCCATCCTGGAGAGGAGACGATTCACCTAAGTGACATGCCAGGACCAAATACATCCAATTCTTCAGGCAAAAGAACATGTTTTCAGCTCAGAGATGATTCCATGCGACTTCGTGTGAGAGTAGAACTGGGGAGGGGAAGGGACTCTTGTAGCCCAAAGTTAGTACTCAGGGACACAGAGTACCCCTTCCAGAAATTACCATCATAAACAGCCAAGGCAGTAATACAGGGCAGCCTGCGGCACAGAGGAAAATGAAAATCTCCTTGGCTGGCATTTCAGCTTGTCTAAGGGGCCGTGCTTTGCTCAGAGGGGAGATGACTGTGCTGACCTTAAAATCCAGGCTTCGGGAAGCAAGAGATGAAGGTTTTTGTTTTTCCCTTAATTAAGGCTTTGGTGTTTTTCAAACAAAAATAGAAAAGATTCAGAACCTCCCCTTAAGCTTCGTTACAAAGTCGGTTGATTTTTAGAAAAGATAAAGGCCTTGGGTGAGGGTAGGGGTGGATGGTCCCTAAAGAGTATTGCCCGGAAGCCTCTTTTTCCCCTTCTTAGAGTATAGGGGTTTTCTTAAACGGTCCTTCCCCAAAGCCCTCCCCCCTTGCTTTTGCCATCGACCTCTTCTTCCATTCTCCAAAGTACAGTCAGACGGTTACCCTTCAGGTCCTGCTACGCATCTTTCCTGAACCCCAATTTCTCAAAATACCTCGCAGCTGTTTCCCCTGCCCGGTGATGAGCCTGGCGTGCAGGGGGCGGAGGGAGCTGCTTCTGCCACACGGTGGCGCGCGCGCGCCTCCCAAAGACCGAGTGTCACAGCTTCTTATACTTCTCCCCCCCCCCCCCCACCCCGACCCGCGCCCGGGCGCTGAAGAAGCCGCGCCCACGGCCTTGCCCGGCGGGACAGCGCACAGCGCGCTTCGGGATCCCAGCGGGCGGGCGAGCGGCTGCCGCAGCTTGCAGCCCGCGCGGGAGGTGTGGCCGGCTGCGGGCTGCCCCGGCTTCAGGCTCCTCCTCTTGCCGGTCCAGCCCTTAAACGCACCCCCCCCGCCCCCACCGCTCGGCGCTGCAAATCCTAGGCTTCCCCCAGCAGCCTGGGAGCGGCAGCGGGCGCAGCAAAGGCGGCAGGAGGAGCGCAGCCGGCCGGCCGCGCCAGTCCCTCGGGCAGCGGCGGCGGCGGCGCTGGATTAGCTCCCGAGGTGCCGCGGAGCCCGGCGCTCCCCGGCGGGGCTAGGAGAGGAGAGAAGCGGGGGCTGCAGCTGGGCAAGGGGGAGGAAAGTGAGCGTGTGTGAGTGCGTGTGTGCCAGAGTGTGGGGGGCGACAGGCTCGAATTAGGGCGGCAGAGAGGGCAGGGGAACCGGGGTGCGGTCCCCTAGGGTCTCCCGCGGCGGCGCCAGCTTCACGGCGCCCCTCACCATGGACTTGCGCGGAGTTGGAATGTGCCTTGGCCGCAGCGCGCGGGTGGCTGCCCGGCCCTGGGGGTGCGCGGGCGCGCGCACAGGGATGGCGAGGTAGGATGGCGGTCCAGCGCGACCCCTGCCGCCCCAACCCAGTGGCCCCCGGGCGGTGCAGCTGACTCGTTGGAGCGCACTGGGGTGTGGGCGGAGGCGGCCTAGCCGTGCCCGCGCCTTCGGGAGTTGCTTTGCCTCTTCCACCCACTCGCACCTGCCGTCTCGCGGGTACCATGTCGAAGGCGGCCGGAGGCTCATCGGCGGCGGCTGCGGCGGCGGAAAGTTGTCCCCCAACCTCTGCCAGCCCGTCTGCGGCCACTGCCGTGGAGGACCTGTCCAAAGTGTCGGACGAGGAGCTGCTGCAGTGGAGCAAGGAGGAGCTGATCCGCTGCCTGCGGCGCGCGGAGGCGGAGAAGGTGAGCGCGATGCTGGACCACAGCAACCTCATCCGCGAGGTCAACCGTCGCCTGCAGCTGCACCTCGGCGAGATCCGCGGGCTCAAGGTGAGCGCCGGGCTCGGCGGGGCGGGGAGCCGGGCGCCCTGGGGAGGTGGGACCAGGCAAACTTCCCCCCTTCCGTCAACAGGTGATCCCCCCCCCCCCATTCTCCCTGTCAGCATCCCCTGCTCCCCTTCCCCAGCCCTTTGGAAACTTTTCCAAACTTTGTAGACGTTTGGTTCCCTCCTCTTCCCCCTATGGGGCGCACTAGCGTCGAGCTCGTGGTCCTCCGTGGCCGGAGCGGGCGCCAAGGATGCTGAAAGGCAGGGAGGGGAGCGATGGGTACGCGGAAGCTTTAATTTTCCAGGAAGCCGGAAAAATCAGTGCTTTGGCGAGCCGGGTTACGGCCAGGCAGGGGAAAAAACGAGCGAAGGAGCGAGTCCAGATCATCTTTGCCCTTGGGGATCCGTGATACGATATGGCCGCTCTGGCACCACGACTTCTTCGTGGGGCAGAGGGTGAGGAAAGGGCGCCGATGCAGGGAAGTGTGCTGGCGGGGCGCCCAGGGTGAAGCCGCGGGGCCACCCTCGTAACTGGGCTATGTCGCATGGTGCAGAGGACCTTACCTCTTCTTTCACATTCTGTTTTCTACCTGCTCCGATGCTTTCCTTTTCCTCGAGTTCGGCTGGCGTCGTCTGGCGTCGTCTGGGGTGGCCTGACCGCCCCATTTACCCCCAATTTGATTATAATTTCGTCTAGCTGGGAGGGGAAGGGCAGAGGGTCTCAGTTTAGGAAGCACAGGGTTTTGAAAGTGTACCTTAAGTGCCATCCAGTCATGCTTTCCTTTGGAGCCAATCCTCCCTCTTTGCTCTTAGGGGGGAAAAAAGAACAAAAGAAAAACAAAACAATAAAACCCCAACCCCCCACCAACTTTCTTTTCCCCTTGGAGTGTTCTGAGTGTGCCAGCAATGTGCCAGCCCGGCTGGCTGCAGCAGATGGGTGGCGGGGAACCGCCCTGCCCGAGTGTACCGCAAAACTTCCTCTCCTCACCGCTTGCACTGGTGCCTCCTGGTATGCCTTCCTCTCATTGTTCTTTTTTTGTTTATAGGAAACCAGACACAAACGAAATCGCTGCAGGGACCTCGGGGAGCAAATTCCCGCAGGCACATGCTGTTCTTGTCCCCTTTCCACTCCCACCCCACTTCTCAGGCAGTAGACACTTTCTTAATTGCCTCAGCGGCTCCAGCCCTCGGATTCTGGGGCAAAGGGGAGTGGGAGGGGGAGAACTGCTAGATGCTCACCTGGGTGCTGGGCCCAGTGCAGGTGGAGAAGGCCCTCCCCTGAGGCTCCAGTTGACTGTCATATATAGTCCCTAGAGCAGATGCAGTTAGGAGGATCTCTTAGAAAAATCCCAAGCCTTACTCTCTCCTTTGGCTTAATTCGTTACGAACGGACTATTAAATACCAGACTCTTGGATTAGAGGCAGGACGGTGTAGGGGGAAGATCATCTCAGAGGTGGGTCTGCATCTAGAATCCTCATTTGGCCAGGAGGGTGAGCCTGGGTAATTTCTCAGAGCCTTATTTTACTCATCAATAAAATGCAAATCATAATAACCACCTCCTAGGGGGGGTGTGACAATAAATTATAATTTAGGTGAAGGTTTAATTCTGGACTTGACTGCAAAAAATGGTAGTTATTGTCACCAGGAGATGATGCGTAAGTGTACGTAAAGCCATGCATCTCCTGGATCTGGGTTTCCGTGGCAAAGCTGGACACAAATATAGTTCGTAACCCTCCAATTTAATCTTCTTTCATGGCTTGAGCTATAATGCAACTTGGAAGAGTTTGTAATTAATTTCCTAGAGATTTTGATAGTATGGAGCATTGACATAAGAGCTTAGAAATACTTGGAAGTTCTTTTAGGTTGTGTGGATTGCCTGTGGGGGTCTGTGTGTGAGTGGTGTGGGGGAGGGGAGGACCGGGTCTTCATTCCAGTAACCTCATTTAGGGAAGTACCTATCAGGCCAGATAAGAGCAGTTACACCTCAAGTAAGAGTCTCCTTGTGGTCTAGATTCGTGACCTGGCATTAAAAGACTTTCCAGTCCACTTCCTTATCAAGTTCGGAAATGATGGGGGTTGGTTACTTTCTGATGCAGCCCCTTCTCCTCATTCCCATCATCCTGGGGCAGCCACATGGTGGCCCCTCCTAAGCCTCTGGCCAACTCTGAGGGGCAAGCCTTCTTCCTTCCCTTCCACGTATCGGCTCAGAGCTTCCCTAGGCACCATAGTGATCCATAAATGTGGTTGACTGAATAAGTGATAGTACATTTCACTTTATTTTTTTATTATTTTTTATTAGGGTATAGTTGCTTTACAATGTTGTGTTAGTTTCTACTGCACAGCCAAATGGATCAGCCATACGTGTACATATATTCCCTTCCTTTTGGATTTTCCTCCCATTTAGGACACCACAGTGCATTAAGTAGAGTTTCCTCTATACAGTATGTTCCCATCAGTTGTCTATTTTATACATAGTATCAATAGTGAGACTTAGAGAACAAATGTATGCATACCAAGGGAGAAAAGGAAAGAGGTGGGGTGGGAGGAAATGGGAGATAACGATAGTACATTTAAAATTTATTTTCATTTAATTGGAAGGAAGAGATTTTCTTTCTTCCTTTTTTTTTTTTTTTGCCTCTGTTGGTTTGGGACTCTCAGCTGAAGACTGTAAATTTAGGGTAATTAAGGCCATAACACTTTTCTTTCTTATGCCTCTTTCTGTGAGCTGCCTTTGAAATTGCATCTAAATATTTTCAAGGCTTCTAGGTGGTACTGTGGCTGTGGATATTGGGGAATGGGAGCATCGTTCTTTTCCTTTGAGGGGCCTGTGACTCTGTCCAAGCACTGGCTGACTTGTTTGTGTTTAAACATTTAGGAGGTAGTGCAGAGTGGGAAAGAGAAAGGTTTTGGAGGCTGACAATTTGGGTAGCTTGGGCAAATAACCTTTTTGAGCCTCCGTTTTCTCATCTGCTAAATGGGGATATTATTTACACTTGAGGTGTGAAGGTTAAATGATACGTAGATGAAGAAACCCCAGTGAGGTTAAATAGCTTTCTTAAGGTCACACAGATATGAAATGTTCCAAAGAAGCTGATTTTCTTTTCTTCTGGCTAGTTGACATTCTCTGGTTAGAATGTGTCATCCTAAAAGGGGTTGGAGAAAGGAGATTCCGGTTAGGGTGCTGCTGTTGAAAGGGATGGATTCCTGAGAACCATGATCGTGCACTTCTGAGCATATACCAACACCCAGACTGCTCTGGCCTGGAATTTTCTGGGGGCGAGGGCGGGAATTGGGGGCAATTCAATCTCTATGGATTTTTTATCTGCAGCACATTAATTTTCTTCCTCGCTCGCCAACACACCAATTCCCCATCCTGCAATGATGGAAAAATAACAAATTAAAACAATGCTTTAACCACAGTTATAGTACTTGAGAATCTTATGTATGAAATTTGGGATGATATGAATTTCGGGTCATTATGGATTTAATCTTTTAAAAGCCCCCTTTAGACAGATGGGCAACATCTAGTAGCCTGCTGCAGTGTTAAAAAAGACACTGTTTTGAAAAAGACGGCCCAAGTCTTAAAGTGATAGATTTGAAAAAACTAGTTCACAAGGTTATTATCAAGCTGGTTGCTTAGCTGTTCATTAGAAGGCAGAGGAAATAGCTCATAATTGGAGAGTAAATAATATTTGCAAGAATAATAACGGAAAAAAAGGAACTGTGATAAAACTGAATGGGCTAATACACGCCCCTTCTACCCCAACTAGAGTTCTGAAAAGTATAGTTGACACTTGAAAACACAGGTTTGAACTGCACAGGTCCACTTTTACAGGAATATTTTCACTACTAAATACTGCAGTGCTACTATCTGCTGGTGGTTGAATCCACGATTGTGGATCTGGTGTACGGAGGTCTGACTATAAGTTACATGGCTTTTCAACTTGGCCAAGTGTCAGCACCAGTAATCCCCAGTTTGCTCAGGGGTCAACTGTATATATTTCACTCCATTTGGGAAGGAGCCCATGGTGGCACAAGTCCTATTTACTTCCCAGTTCTGGAGAAAACAGGAATAGTTGTAGGATACTCAAAGGGGATATTTTCACATGGAAATTCAGTTAGATGAAGAAGAACATGACGAACTTTCTATGAAATGAGAGGATTAAGCTAAATGTGGAAGAATTTTTGAAGCTGAGAATGATTTTTCTTTTAACATCTTTTTTTTTTATTTTTGCGGTACGCGGGCCTCTCACTGTTGTGGCCTCTCCCGTTGCGGAGCACAGGCTCCGGACGCGCAGGCTCAGCGGCCATGGCTCATGGGCCTAGCCGCTCTGCGGCATGTGGGATTTTCCCGGACCGGGGCACGAACCCGTGTCCCCGGCATCGGCAGGCGGACTCTCAACCACTGCGCCACCAGGGAAGCCCTAACATCTTTATTGGAGTATAATTGCTTTACATTATTGTGTTAGTTTCTGCATTATAACAAAGTGAATCAGCTCTACGTATACATATATCCCCATATCCCCTCTCTCTTGTGTCTCCCTCCCACCCTCCCTATCGCACCCCTCTAGGTGGTCACAAAGCACCAAGCTGATCTCCCTGTGCTATGCAGCTGCTTCCCCCTAGCTATCTGTTTTACATTTGGTAGTGTATATATGTCCATGCCACTCTCTCACTTTGTCCCAGATTACCCTTCCTCCTCCCCATGTCCTCAAGTCCATTCTCTACATCTGCGTCTTTATTCCTGTCCTGCCCTTAGTTTCTTCAGAACCATTTTTTTAAAAATTCCATATATATGTGTTAGCATATGGTATTTGTTTTTCTCTTTCTGACTTACTTCACTCTGTATGATGGATTCTAGGTCCATCCACCTCACTGCAAATAACAATTTCATTTCTTTTTATGGCTGAGTAATATCCCATTGTATATATGTGCCACATCTTCTTTATCCATTCATCTGTCGATGGACACTTAGGTTGCTTCCATGTCCTGGCTATTGTGCTGCAGTGAACATTGTGGTACATGACTCTTTTTGAATTATGGTTTTCTCAGGGTATATGCCCAGTAGTGGGATTGCTGGGTCATATGGTAGTTCCATTTTTAGTTTTTTAAGGAACCTCCATACTGTTCTCCATAGTGGCTGTATCAATTTACATTCCCACCAACAGTGCAAGAGGGTTCCCTTTTCTCCACACCCTTTCCAGCATTTATTGGTGTAGATTTTTTGATGATGGCCATTCTGACCAGTGTGAGGTGATACCACATTGTAGTTTTGATTTGCATTTCTCTAATGATTAGTGATGTTGAGTATCCTTTCATGTGTTTGTTGGCAATCTGTATATCTTCTTTGAAGAAATGTCTGGTTAGGTCTTCTGCCCATTTTTGGATTGGGTTGTTTGTTTTTTTGATATTGAGCTGCATGAGCTGTGAAGCTGAGAATGATTAATTTTGTTTAGCATTATTTTCTCGGAATATCCACAGCTTCTGATTTCCCATAAAGCACCAGTGTCAAGGAACAATTTATTCTCTTATTACTACAGACTCCAACACAGCAGGGCTAGCTGAAAACAACAATAAGAAATCTTTTCTCAGTAGCTAGAGCTGTATCCTGTTTTGGCCATAGGCCTAGCGCTTTAAAGGGCTGGTCAGTCCATAAACACATATTAAGCATTCATTGTATGCAACACACCAAGTCAAGTGTGTCAGTTATGCAAAGAAAGACATTGGAATGTACTCTGTCCTCTAGAAGCTAAGGTAACCTACATTAGAAAAGAAAGAAAGAAAAAAAAAGATGCCCAATGAGTGCTCTAAGGAGTGTGTCTTATAGGCATTGAGCAGTGAATGGGATACTTTAGTCATTCATTCAAGCCTGGCGCTGCTGCACACCGGATGCTGTTCTAGGGCTGGTGGAGTCTTATCAGAGCAATCTGTCCTCTTAGGTAAGTCTATAGAAGGCAGAGATAGTATTTTCTAGTTGGAAAGTTAGACCTAATCAGGGTTCATAATTAGCTGGTTCACAATTAGAGGGAGCTAAAGGTAGAAAGGCAGGAAGAAAGCCTTGTAGGCCTGGCCCAAGGGTTTATTCATTTTCCTTGGCAAAGGGGAGGCAATGGGGGTTTAGAGGCAGGAGAGACACTACCTGCAGGGAGAGTTTTTGACGATCAGTCTGGCCAGAGAGAGCTTGGATTGGAGTGAGCAAGGGAAGTTAGGGGCTGGGGTAGACCAAGGCAGGGAGGCCCGCTGGAGGCTTTTGGAAACAGCCGGGCCTGAGGTCAGAGAGTGGCACTGAGAAGCAAAAGGACTAGATAGGCATTAGACACAAGGATTGGTGATGCTAAGAGTTAGAATTGAGTTGAAAACTAAGCGGCACAGAGCCTCTTTCTCCTCAGGCCTTGAGAATCACTCCCACGTTAGGCCTCATGACTGCCAGGAGATTCCAGCTTGGCAGATTCCAGGGTGGCCGCTGTTTTATGGTTTATTTCCTAGTCAATATCAGGGGGAAGTGTTGGAATCAACCTGAGTTTGGGAGAATCAAGTCCCCTCTCTGAGTACCTCTAGGTCTGGATTGGATGACAGTCACAAGACCAGAGATTTTCAGGCTTTGTGGAGTAAGGGAAATCTTAGGTAGCTGTTCCCTTTTCACCCCCCACCAAACTATGGTGCTTCAAGAAACAGCTACCCCCTTTACTATATGTGTGAATGGAGACTAAGTGGGGATTTCACAGTTAATTCTGAATTCCTTGGTTTCAGGTTTCTACAGTAGGATGCACAGCGGTGAACAGAAGAGACGGGTCTCCATTCTCAAGACTCTGGTCTAGTGAGGATGGAGACTTGACTGATAGTCAGACTCAACCATATGTGATTAGAAGTTGTAATGCAACAGAGGGGAAGTTGAAGGGCTCCTCGCAGAGCATAGATTAGTGGTCAGGGACGGCTTCTATGGGAAAGTGCCATAAAGTGAGAAACAAAGATTGTGTAGAGGCTGGGGGAAGCTTTCCGAGTGAAAGAGCGGAAGGGCTTGTCCCTTGGGCCCTGAGGCCAGGCCAGCATGGGTGGGGCTCTGTGCATGATGGGGAGGGACGGTCTCACCTTGTCCACTGCCACCATGGGTAGCCGCCACCATCATCTCCCTCTCCCTGGACTAACCTTGTAGCCTCCTACCTGGTCTTCCAGCTTCCACCTTATCCTGTCTCTCTCTCTTCCAGTCACCCTCCTCCTTCCATCCCCCAGCCGTCTATTTTCTGCACAGAATGATGGTGCAGAATGAATCACATCATGTCTAGTCCTCTATCCTCAGCTTGCCAACAGTCCAGAGTCTTCCTGTGGCTGGCAAGGCCTTCATGTGGCTGATGAGGCCCACATTATCTACCTAGCCCTGGTGCCCACCCACTTGCACCTCCCCTCCCAGACCTCCTTCCCAGCTCTGCCCGCCCTCGCTCACTCCGCTTTAGGCCCACTGGCCTTGCTGCAACTTGAGCCACATCTGTCTTGGGGCTTTTACACTTGCCTTTCGCTCTGCCTGGGATCATCTTCCAGCAAATGTTTGCGCCTTTATTTCACCCAGGTCTTTGCTCAAATGTTTTCTTTATCTGCAGAGGTGCCTTCTCTTAAAAGATAGTATTTTTTAGCCTGCTTTAGTCTTTTTCCCAGCACTTTTCACTCTATGACATTACGTTCTATACTTGCTTTTTTGTTAGTCTTCCCCACCAGAATGAAAGCCATAGGATGGCAAGGGCTTTGCTGCGTCCTCTGATCTGTCCCTAGCACCTGGACAGGTACCTGGCACATAATAGATGCTTACTAAATATTCATGAATGAATCACCGTTCATGCTGGAGAAGTAGGCCAGTTAAGAGGATTGGGGTCCTTTTGAGACTTAAAGGATTTTGCACTTTATCCTAAGGGCAGTGAGACCCTTTTAAGGGTTTGAAGCATGGGAGTGACGAGGTAAATTTCGGAGGTAGAGTTCAGGAGACGTGTTTGGCTCGGAACTGGGAGGTGAGGGAGAAGGAGGTGCCAGGCATAACCACAGGTTCTTATAAAGGGCGACAGGATGGGTGGAGGTGGCATTTGCTGAGAGGTGCGATTTGGGGGGAGGGGGGAGTTTGAATATCACACAAGAACCTGAGTTCCAGGTGAGCTGCCTGGGAGCTGTGCAGGGAGGATGGCAAGTAGGGTTGGATGGGCAGGACTGAAACGCCACCCGAGGACAGTTTGCTGCTCGCTCATGCAGGGGTTGGGGCTGCTTCTCCGGGTCGTGGGCTGAACACCTAGGCAGTGTTTGTCGTTTGCGCTGACGAAAGGCCTGTTGCCTCAGAGCTTGTTAAGCCTTTCGCAGATCACAAGCAGCCATCTTTCTTCCTTGAAGGTGGGGCAGGGAGCCTACTGATTTCCTGTTAATGAACTGGCTGCTCCCTAAAGACTGACTGGATGACCTTGGACAAGTGAAGCTTTGCGAGGTCCCGTTTCCCCGTCTGTAAAAGAACCATAATATCCCCTGAGGGTTTGGTGAGAAGTAGATGAGATAATGCAAGTAAAGCATGGGGCAGGGAGCAGAATCAATACCCATTATTGTTAATTTTTTGGACAGCTACACATCTGTAGCTTCCTCTCACCTTCTCCCTCCCTCCCCTATCATCACAGAGAATTCACCCATTCCAGGCTCCCTGGCTCCCAGAAGTCTGAGCCTGGTGTTGCCTCCCACGCATACCTGGCTTGAATGGCTGTGTGTCTCTTTTCAGGATATTAACCAGAAACTCCAGGAGGACAACCAGGAACTGAGGGACCTCTGCTGTTTCCTGGATGACGACCGGCAGAAGGGCAAGAGGGTGTCCCGGGAGTGGCAGAGACTGGGCCGCTACACGGCAGGGGTGATGCACAAGGAAGTGGCCTTATACCTACAGAAGCTGAAGGAGCTGGAGGTGAAGCAGGAGGAGGTGGTGAAGGAGAACATGGAGCTCAAGGAGCTCTGCGTGCTGCTGGACGAGGAGAAGGGCGCGGGCTGCGCGGGCAGCCGCTGCTCCATCGACAGCCAGGCCAGCCTCTGCCAGCTTGCCGCCACCACGGCGCCCTACGTGCGGGACGTGGGCGACGGCAGCAGCACTTCCAGCACAGGCAGCACCGACAGCCCGGACCACAAGCATCACGCGAGCGGCGGCAGCCCGGAGCACCTGCAGAAGCCCCGGGCCGAGGGCAGCCCGGAGCACTCCAAGCACAGGAGCGCCAGCCCTGAGCATCTGCAGAAGCCCAGGGCCTCCGCGGCCCCAGATCACCCCAAAGCCCTCAAAGGACCCAGCCCCGAGCACCACAGACCCTTGTGCAAGGGCAGCCCCGAACAGCAAAGGCACCCGCACGCGGGGAGCAGCCCCGAAACGCTGCCCAAGCACGTGCTGAGCGGGAGCCCGGAGCACTTACAGAAGCACAGGCCCGGGGGCAGCCCCGAGCACGCCAGGCACAGCGGAGGGAGCCCTGAGCATCTTCAGAAACACGCCGTCGGCGGGAGCCTGGAGCAGCTACCCAGAGCCCGGGGCACCAGCCCGGAGCACCTCAAACAGCATTACGGGGGGAGCCCCGATCACAAACACGTGGGCGGAGGCAGCGGCGGCGGCGGCGGCGGCGGTGGCGGCGGCGGCAGCGGCGGTGGCAGCAGGGAGGGCACCCTCCGAAGGCAGGCGCAAGAGGATCTGTCACCCCATCACCGGAATGTCTACAGTGGCATGAACGGTGGGTCAGTACGTGCTGGGGAACCGCTTTGCTGGGGCCACTGGGTAGAGAGTTATGAATGATGCAAGGCTTTGCGCCATGTTAGAAACTGCAGGCGCTAGTGCGGAGGCGGGTTGGGGAGAGGAGCACACGTTTGCCCCCAAATCATGATGTGTGTGTCTCCCCCTCCATTTGTTCTATTTTATGCAGTTACCAGGTAGCCTGGAGAATATTGGGAAGGAGAGGAACGATAATTCCGTGGGACCCTGAGTAGTCAGGGTGAGATTTGTGGGCATTGAAGATAAAAATAGAACCAATCTAAGATTTCTCTATCTTGAACATTTTCCTGCTTGTGTGCAGTTTCCTACAAGGGCTCTCTTGGAACAGGTGACCAAAGGTTTTTGAGTCCAGCTAACAGCTTATGTGCAGAAAGAAATGAGTATTTATTATGAAAAACAATAACATTAAAAAAGAACTAGGGTGTCCTTAAACAGACTTGACGCTGGGTTGCCTGAATGCCTGTAAATATGCCTTACTTTTCCTTGAGGATGTTCTCCATTGTGTTGGGGGCCTTAGCATGACTCTGTGACTTTCCTTTGCATCTGAAATGCATCAGATGATTTCTTTCCCTTTTCTTAAATATCTTTATTGGAGTATAATTGCTTTACAATGGTGTGTTAGTTTCTGCTGTATAACAAAGTGAATCGGCTATACATATATCCCCATATCGTCTCCCTCCCACCCTCCCTATGCCACCCCTCTAGGTGGTCACAAAGCACCGAGCTGATCTCCCTGTGCTATGCGGCTGCTTCCCACTAGCCATCTATTTTACGTTTGGTAGTGGATATATGTCAATGCTTGAGTAGCATGCCTTTTCACATGGCGAGTCATCTTTCTGGTTGTTTAAATATTCCCCTTTAAATGTACAGATGTGTTTGGACACTCCTTTGGTTTCCAAAGTGCAACATCCACTGCATGGGCTGAGGCAGCTCTAAACCGTTTGGAAGAGGTTTACTTTTCTGCATCTTTGTTATGAAACCACTTGAAACTCAAGAGAGGAAAAAAGAAAACTTAAAAAGAACTGTGAGGGTCTTTTTTTATGTCAGCTGTGGCCAAGTTAGAACTGAAACGATTGGTTTCATGAAGTGGGGTTTCTGCATCCAAAATATCTGGGGTTTTTCACTTTATTTGAAAGCTGCTCCGGAGGCTATGTGCAGTCAGCTCTGAGCAGTGCTGGAGGCCGCCAATGTTAGCAGTGACACGAAGGGGTAAATTTTCAATATTGTAGTTGGGGATTGACCTGTTGGATTCCATTTCACCCTCATCGTTTTCTCGTAGTGCTGAAAATTGACTCCTGAAGCTTGGCTTCTAATACGTCCAATGTTTTAAGCACAGATGGAACTAGAAAGAATGGGAAAGATCGGATGCTGTTGCTTTCTCTGTTACGTGCTGGGAGGTGAAAGCTGGGAGAAGCCAATTCACCTGTTGTGTTGAAGCCACCGGGCTGGCTGGGGCTTTTACTTGGTTGATGGCACCCTTCCCTCACTCTTTCCAGGAGATGCTGCCCTGATTGCTGTGGGCAGCCGCGGCTGTGCAGTTCTCACAAGAGATGAAAGTCATTTAAAAAGATATTTTGGTTGTGTTACTATCACAAGATGTGTCATCAGCCATGAAACTTGTCTTCAGGGGGTAATGTGTTAACAGGAAGGTAAAGTTAACGACTTTTCCACTTCTTGATTACTTTTTAATGAGCATGAGAAGTAAATGTGCACTATTTTGAGCAAACTTTTTATCTTGAACCAAAATAAAGATTACTTAAGGGCAGCTGGTTCACTTACAAAACGGTTCTTCTCCTTACAAAAAGGCTTACTTAAATAAATAACTTCTCTAATTTAACGTGTGATTTAACTTATAAGAAGGGATTTTAGGTGCAATTTTTAAGCAATTCTTTGTATAAAGTAAGGTCTGTCTCTAGATAGGGATGGCGTTAAATCATTGAATCTTATTGCCTGGGTTCAGATAAATTTCATGGCCAGGCAAATGGTTTTTTTTAAATTTAACAATTTTATTCAGTTAACAATTTGATGTAACATAGATGCATTGTTTAGAATGACACTGTAGTTTAATTCTTGCGTTTACTTCGGGTTTTCTCATTCTTAAGTGACATCTTCTGACCGTGGATATCCTCACCAAAGTGTATTTGTAGTCCATTTGCGTTGCATTTTTATTTCAATAATTAATTGGAAAATGAAGAGGCACGATGAGGTGTTTACGGATCATCAGCCTATAAACTTGGGCCCTGGTAGCTTGTGTTTATCCCGCTGTTACAAATTAATTTTTGATACGGATAGTGAGACATGATTTTTTCATATTTTTAAATCCCCCCACACTTGGGTTGAATTATTGTCTTATAAACAGATAGGAACCAGCAGCAAGGTAAATCCCAAACTGCAAATTTGCTGAGTCATTTACAGAATCCTTCTGTGTGGGGTTGGTGTGAGAGGTGAGTGTTTTGGATGAGCCCTTGAATGTTTCTGCATTAACAAAAAGCAGGTGAAAGTTGTGAGGGGCTGTCTTGTGCGTTTTGGGAGGCGTAGCAGCATCCCGGGCTCTACCCATAAGCAGCCCCCAGTTGTGACAATTAAAAATGTCTCCAGATGCTACCAAATGTTCCTGGGGTAGGGAGTGGGCAAAATTGACTCTGATTCAAGATCACTGCTCTAGAGCAGCGTTTTTCAGTTTGGCTGCAGGCTAAAATCACTGGGCTGACTTTGAAAAAACACTGGTGCCTGGATCCCACACTCAGATGCACATTGAATTGGTCTGGTACTGGGCCTGGGCACGTTGTAAAAAGAGCCCTTCAGGTGATTCTAATGAGCAGACCAGGTGGAAACCATTGGCCGAGGTGCGTGGTTGTTGGATAAGATGGGCTGGTGTGAGTGAAGCTCTCAAACACCCAAGCGTCCTCCGAAGAAGAAAGTTCTTTCCTTCTTTTGCTGAACTCCAGGACCGAGAAGGACTGACGCCAGCAGGTACTGGAAAACGTCACCCCTCTCACCCCCAGACCAAGGCTATCTGATAATGTACTTCTTCAGGGGTATGGGTTGAAAATTTGAGTTTTTGGTGGGTGGGATTATTTGGTTAATTCGGGGAAACTCTGGCATATGAGTCATTTAAGACGACCTTTTCAAGCCTTCACATCCCGCTGGACAAAGAAGCACAGGAGTTTGTAACCTATTTCCAGTGGATGTTTTTGGTGAATGTAGATCACGCGGCACCTGCAATCCTAACGAATATTTCCCACAAGAGAACCTGCATTTCAAATCTCCCAGTTTATAGGTTTTACCTTGAGTTTTAAGATGGCTTGTTATTCTCTGTTAATGAGTAAACGAAAGACGCTGATAACACAAAAATGGCCTTGTCTGCTAGGGGTGAGAAAACCTATGTGTGGAAGAGCCCAGCAGAGTTTCTCTGAAGCAAGGCTGTCTGTGAATTAAGTAGTGGTGCACTACGGCATGAGTGATTGCTCTCATAAATCTTTTATTTTGCTTAGAGAAAGTCAGACCATCACTTATGAATGAATTTGGACAATAGAAATTGAATGTCTCTTGGGAGAAAAATGTCAGCAGTTAACAGTTATGGAAATGCTACAGAACTGATTTTAACTGAGGTCCTCTGAGTGTATTTTCTGTTGTGTGAGCTGACACGTAGATGGTTAAAGAACTAGATAGTAGTTTTTGGTCTTCAAGCATCAGTATGGTAATTTGGTAGCCTTATATTCACTTTGATAGGACATCAATTTTAAGACATTTTGGAAAAATCAATCGATTGTACTATACCTGTTTGTGCAAAGCATGTTGCATTCATCATAAGAATACATTTTGATTTAATGACATAGAATGCTTAATGTTGAAAATATAGTTTGAGATATTGCAAAATATCTAAGAGGTGAACTATTATTGGAAAACCTAGATGGCTTAGAAAGGTAATTTCTAGTAGGATGTAAGGTTTTCAACTGCACTGGCAATAATAGCACAAAGCTATAAACATTCTTTAAATCTAGGGGACAATGTTAATCTTCTAAGGAGATTATCTCTATTATCTGTATGCTGTGTGTGTGTATATATATTTCAGTAACTTTAATATTGCATGTGAACAGTGCCCACTATTCAGTTGATTCTGTTTAGCAAACAAATCTTCAAGTGCCTTGGAATTCAGTCACATAAGCCAGTTGATGCTGTGAAGCCAGAGGAATCCCATTCCCCTAATTATGGTTGAGCCCTTTAGACCCAGTTGAAATCAATTAAACATTTGCATTTGGGGATCCATTGCAGGTTTTCAGAAGATACACATAATAGAAAAAATACCATTGAGTTAGTAATGCCTTTATCTTTTCAACTGAAATAACTCAGAAAAAACCTAACTTAGAACAGAATTAGGGTGAGTATTCCATTTCGTCAGATAACTCATTTTCACAAGTGTCAAGTGAGTACAGAAGCGGTGATTTGCTCTAAGCCTCTACGTTTACTCATAGTAATGATACCTTATTCTGGAGGCATCAGTGTAGTCAAGCTCCGCTGCTCAGAAATAAGAATGTGAAGCCAAACTTTGCAAAAGCTTGAAAAAAAAGTTTTACTTGCATAGCACCGTTGGGCCAGTGTGCTGCACTTTATGGACCTAGGCTCTAAAATTTCTCATTTTAGCCACTTCTGATGTTGAGAAACTCTGAAGCTAGATAGAACTGTGAGTCCCTACATTAAATGGCCCCAGGTGGCTTTTTTTTTTTTTTTTCAGTATCTACTTTTAATAGATTTTCAGTCACTTCTAGTACCAGCATGCTTCCGCAATATTCCTTGCTGCCCTCACCCGGCCTGGCTTTAACATCATATCCTCATCGTTTCTAATTTCTGCTCTGCTCTTTCTAATGGATAATCTAATGTGATTATCCATCTCCCTTGGGAAAATGGATAATCACACTGATTAGAACTGTGTTGAAATTAAGAGTAAGTGACCTTGAAGTATCCTTCTATGAGTAAAGTGCATGAGCTTTTGCGCACGGTACATGTGTCATGCATCTATCGGTTATTTGGGCTGAAAAAGTTTTTGCTTGTTTTCTGGGTCTTGACTATATTTCAGATAATGGAAGTATTTCTGTAATACAGGTGTCCCCTGCTTTACAAAAGTTTGCTTTACCAAGGACCTACCTTTGTACCTGTTTTCACTAACTGAAAGAAATCTAAAGCGGATTTTCAATTTTATGAAAAAGGTGAAAAGCAAAAACTAGCGTTCAGCATTTGTTTTGCAGTGAGCCCCTGTAGAGGCAGTGGATCCCCCGAGCAGTGAGAGTGGCACCGCCAAGCTCCTTCCCCGGGAACCACACTTAGCTTCAGGCCACCGTAGCTTTAAACTGTCTATGAGCATCTGTGCTTTATCTCGATTTCCTTTGTGCATCTGTTAGCCAGATGTGTCCTAAGGTAATTGCTGCTTCACTTTATCCCATTTCGACTTACGAAAGGTTTCATAGGAACGCTCTCCTTCCGGTGCACTGGGGAACCTGTGTGACAACTCAGCTACTTTTGCTCCTTGGGTACTTTGGAACAATCAGGTTGGCCTTAATACTACTTTAATGCATAATGTTTGTGGTAAGCTTTGTGTACATTTGAAGAAAAATACTTATTTTTGAATTTGATTCTGGGAGATATTAAGAATAGTTTCATTTTCTGAAATGGGCTGATTTTCAAGGGTTCTAGGAAATTACAGATTCAGCATCGAGAGTAGGCCATGGGGCACTTGCGAATACAGACATGAAATCTCAGCTCTAGTTTATACGTCTCTAATCTGCAAAAGAGTGAGGTTCAAGTTACTGCTGTTCCTGACATAAACTGCCTTCTCTTTAGAGTGTCATCCAAGAGTTTCCAATAGAAAGAGTAGCTCCTCTTTCTGAGACCAGGGATTCTTCAACAGCAGAGAAGCTGAAGAGGTGTTTAGAAATGACAAAATGGCAGAGGAACAGTAGCTTGCTTTATCGTCTTTATAAAGGCAATACTAGTTTGTCCTTAAGATAAGACAATGACTGGGTTATTCACACACAGTTGGGTCCTTTACAGTTTTCATGTAACAAAGAGTTAAATGTATTATAGAGCTACTGTGCTTGAATCATTATGGAAGGGTACAAAAAGTCTTGGGATTTGGTCTTGGCCCTGGATTGAAATTAGGCACATATTCAATTACAGATAAACGAAAACTTCGGGAATGATATTTTAGTTTTTTCCTTCTTCAGATCCTTAGTTATTTGGTCCTTCTGTGGGCTTTTCTATGAGACAGGATATGTTATGGAGAAAGGTTGGGTTGGGTGATTGCTCTAAATCTGTATTTCAGTTACTTGCTTCTCTCTCTCACGTACTGAGTGTTCTTGTATGCATATTTCATCAATTATTAAATGCATTGAACACATTGAATGACTTCATTTCAATTTCAGCTATCTAAAGCAAAGTGGATCCTTACATTTAAAAATCTTGCAGACAAAATATTTATAGCCCCCTTTTTGCCTACTGCTATGGTTGAGGGATAGAATGTTCTGGTTACCTTTTGATGATGAGAACTTCAAAGGCAGTCAGTCTCTGATGCTTCCTGAGTGAGTTGGTTTTTCTAGTCAGGTACATTCCTTCTTGATGATAAAGAAAGGTCTTCTGAAAGGGCTTCTCATCTTTCTTCCAATTATTGAGGGGTCTTTTGGCTTTCAGGGGCAACCCCTGATCTGGATGGTGTGCAGCTACAGCTTCCTGAGTGTTCATAATTGCTAGTTGTTTCAAAAAGGTTAAAAAGCATGAATTGCATTTGGGTGCATTGGGGGGCATAGATACATGAGTATGTATATATTTATTTGGTTAATTGAGAATGTCTATTTTTTAATTTTATTTTATTATTTTTTGCGGTACGCGGGCCTTTCACTGCTGTAGCCTCTCCCGTTGCGGAGCACAGGCTCCGGACGCGCAGGCTCAGCGGCCATGGCTCACGGGCCCAGCCGCTCCGCGGCATGTGGGATCTTCCCGGACCGGGGCACGAACCCGTGTCCCCTGCATCGGCAGGCGGACTCTCAACCACTGCGCCACCAGGGAAGCCCAAGAGTGTCTATTTTAACGCTAAGAAATCAGGGCACTTTCAATCATAACACTTGGAGCTGTAAAGTCCTCTACACTTTATGCACTTCAACCTTCCCATTTTCTGATTGAGAAAATTGACTTCCAGAGATGTTCAGTGAATTACCCAAGGCCAGTTGCCAGTTAGTAGAGGACTAGAGTCCCGCTGACTCCCAGGGCAAGGTGTCATTTTTATACAGAAGACATTTAATCTTCCAGACTTTCAAGGCACTTGATGTAGGGGTAATGTTAACAGTAAAGACCCTAAATGGAATAGGGACCCGGTCTTGCCCCATTCCTGTTGGAAATTCCAGAAAACCAGCGACCTGCAATGATGAGTGAGACAAGGTGCATGTCAGTAGACTCGGGCTTAGAGAGGTTCCAGCGAAGAGCTGGAGGTGCAGGAGGGGAGCTGGGATCTGTTGCCTGGGAGTCTCTCATTCGGTTAGACGGGGTCCACTTGTTCACAGCTGGATGATCAAGTCTTGAGATGCACTCTTGGTGGAAGGAGTATTCCTGCTCTTGGCCTGAGAGGCCAACAGCCTTCCTGCCCTTCTTCCTCCCACACGGACTCTCCCCACCCCAAGACCACACTCCTCCAGATAAACAGCCTTGTGACGATGGCTTGACCTCATTCGCATTCTCACCCATCCGCTTGTCTTCATAGCCCAAAGGTTCTGTCTGGAGAAGTGTCAGCTTCTGGAGCACAAGAAACAGAAGGAAAGACCAGGAGCAAGGGGATGTGCCAGATGGCAACACCAACTGCTCTTAAGGAGTTGTGTTTTTTTAATAACTCAGCTTACTGCAAACAAAACTAATTAAGCCCGTTATTCTGATTTATGCTACTATAGGCAGAAGTAAAGTACACTTACGTTACACTTTTGATGGCATTTAAAAGGTCAGAATATCTGAGTTGCAAATTTCTGTTCCAAGCAGCCTGCTCTGTTTGAACCACTCTTGAGAATTCAAATTAACCGTGCTCATGAATTCAGCATCTTTTCGATTTTCCTGGACAGCAAGCGCCAGTTCACCCGTTCACCTAAACAGAGTAATAAGACCCTGAAAGACAAGTCATTTAGTCATATCTGCCGATGATGGATTCCATGTGACTCACAGGAAAGTGAGGTGAGAGTCAGCTTGCGGGAAGGAGGAGAGAGAGTGAAAATAGCAGACAGAGGCTCTGTGAGGGGGGATGCCATAAAGAATTTCAAAGGGTCTATCTATTTGGTAGTGCCCCTTGTTGCCAATGGGCACCTGTCTTATGTCGACTGGCAGGGCCAGCTGCCTCATTGTTACAGGGCCCAACCAGAATTGCCCTGGTTATGGAGCCGTCGGGGGAGAACTGGCTGAGTTTAGCTGCTTATTGTACATACGAGAGTACTTCGGAAGAGAGTACCTTTACAGTTATGATCAGTTAGGGGTCTAGAAATAAACATTATCCAGGTGGTTTGCCATGAATAGCCCCTCAGTATAGTGACTTTCATGAGAAACAGTTAGGAACCAAGCTTTTCAAAGTCTGTGGAAGAACAGGCTTGAAAATTGCTTATTTTTACAGTATCCCTTTAGCTCTTAAATGAAGACCAATACTTAGTCCTTCTTAACTCTCAAACCATATGCCACATGGTTTTCGCCCTTAATTTATTTGGCTTTTTCCTGTTGCAATCTCGGAATTGCCCACTGCGGATTTTATTGGCCTAGCACTTGAATCTGTCTTTGATGGAAACGTTGTTCTTGCCAGAGTTCTATACAGCCCTGTGTACAACAGGCATTCATTGAAAAAAGAAAGCTAGGCTAGTACTATTACACCTATTCACAAGGCATAGCTAGTTATTTTTACATTTGTAGGATCTGTGGAATTTCACCCGTATGTTGAAGTAATATGTAGATACCCATCCTTAAGTCGGCCTCTAAGCTTCATTTATAGCTTTAAAACAATGAAACAATTTTATAAACATCCTTTAGCCAAATTCTGTTTTAATTGTGAGTAAAAGTGGTATTTATTTAACACGTATTTCAAAACAGTTAAAAAATAATCACATTTGTTTCATGGAGTTACAGTGTGTTGCCCTACCTTCATAAAGGGCATCATGGCACACTTGCCCAGCTGGAGATTCGGGTACAGAATTGGCTCTGCCACTTTCGAGGTCATACTTTGCTGTGTGACCTTTAGCACACCACCCACTTCTGCAGGCAAAATAATTTATCCCTCAAGTAAGGGGCTTGGAATAGAGTTTTTCTAAGTCAGTAGTCTCAGAATTTGGATTTCACAGGTGTATAAAACCTGAGAATAAATGTGGAATTGCCAACTTTTTACTGTTGTTAGGTATGGACTGTTACATAATCATCTATTAACACCATCATTTCCTAAAACATCGTTTGAATATTTAGAAACAAAAAAATATGTATTTACTAAAGGGCAGTTTTTCTCCCTCACGTTGTGCTGATACAGCTCTATATCTCTAATAAACTTTTCTTGAATAATAACATACAGCCCAGGGTTCAGATTCCACAACGCAATACAAAGTGCGTTTCTGTGTGTCCAGCATGTTTTGGGACTTAATTTTTTTTTTTTTTTTTTTTTGGTGGTACGCGGGCCTCTCACTGCTGTGGTCTCTCCCGTTGCGGAGCACAGGCTCCGGACGCGCAGGCTCAGCGGCCATGGCTCACGGGCCTAGCCGCTCCGCAGCATGTGGGATCCTCCCGGACCAGGGCACGAACCCGCGTCCCCTGCATCGGCAGGCGGACTCCCAACCACTGTGCCACCAGGGAAGCCCTGGGACTTAATTTTTATCCCAAACATCAGAGAAAATCTAGTTCCACACAGCTTGGCGTGTTGATAAACAGAACCCGCAGTGTTCATTACACTTAGGCAGGGTCTGGACGAACCGATGGAAACCAGGAACCACAACCCACGCACCACTTCCAGCTTCTTGCCCCTCCTCTCACAAGGACAGCCTGGAGGTCTGATCAGCTTGGACTGGGGGCTCCTCTCCCTGCTTGCCACCCCACCTGCCTTCCTCCAGAGTTTGTGCAGCTGGGCCTGAGCTCCTAAGAGAGCAGTGAGGATGTTATCCGGGAGGGATTCTGGGCTCAGGTGGAGGGTTCACTGTGCATGGCACGACCTGAGAACCATGGCGCTAAATGCTTCCCTGCACCACTGTGCTTTCTCGGGAACTTGTCGGGGTTGCAGCAGTTCACCTAGCGATGTCCAGATAGACCCAGTCCCCTTTGACGTAGCCACAGTGATGATTGAACACCTCATGGGTGACAGGGGAGCTAAAGAGGCTATAGCGGAGGTGACTTGGGATTCGTGGAGTCCTGAAGTGTGATTTCTTCTGTTTGGGCAGGTCTCAGATGGCAGGCTACAGATGGGCTGGCCACGTGTAAAGCGTGCATCCTGAATCTAGTTTCTTATTTTCCCCTGTCTTAGTGGGACAGTGCTCTGGAAAATCAGAGTGAAGGATTTTACTTTCTACTCCATTGCAGACTAGATTTTCTCAAGTGTCTTTGCCACCTTTGTACCGAATGGGAGAGTGTGGCTTATCAGCTCAAGTTCGGTAGAGATTAAGGCAGTGTCACCAGGCTGTTCGTGCACTTTTGTTATGTCCCATCCAACCAGATTTTGGTCATCTTTTCCAGGAACCTTGGGGCAGAAGAAGAGCCATTCTCTCCGTTCTTTGGCCCTTTAATCCTATAACTTTATAGCTTGAGCTTGAACTACTTTGGAGTGAGGCTCTTCAGTGAAACTGGGAGGGTACAGCACCGTTAACCGAAGGGAAGGCACAATTTCCTTGTAAATCTTTGCCTTGACTCATCAGGCAGCCACGCATTCTAAACAACGTCGGGGATATTAGAGATTTATTACGACCAAGGCTAATCGGAGTGTGTCCTGAGATAAACAACATAGTAAAACAAACATAAATGATAGTTGGGAGAAGCATCAGCTGGTAAAAGGCTCAAGGGTGTGGGTGGTAGTAGAAAACAAAATTCTGCTTGTGTTTCACTTGCTTCGTATAAACGTCTGTACTGTCTCATGTAGATGAGTGACTATTGAGAATAATGTATAAACATACGTATTTATTCGACAAGTGTTTGTGCGTCCCATGGGGGTGCAGCCTGGGGATACCCTCTATAAGGTAGAGCAGAAAAGTGAGCCACAGGCCCTTCATACTAGTTCACGGTCCGCTGTATCCGTGGGAGGAGGTGGGTAACAGAGAAGGTGTACAGTTAACAGCCAGAGGGACGGAATGAGCTATTGGTGCTCTGGGCCTTTGTGGGCCTGGGAGATGGCCGTTCAAGGGAGCCCTGTTGTCAGGTTGAGTCTGGGGAAGAGTTGGATTTGGATTCGTTGGCAGGAGGGGTGAGGATGTCTGGGAGAGATGGCATGAGATGGAAATGAGCAGACAGTATTGAGGAGCCATGAGGATGTGAGTAGGTCTGTGCTGAATATCTTTGTTAGGTCGTGGCAGATGATTTTGCAAAGTGGGTAGAGGCTAGATTACATAGGATGCTAAGTGCTTTCCAAGAGTGTTTCCTAATAGCGACATTAATTTCTCATATGGGGAGGAAGGTAAAATGTTTTCAATTGTTTAGACCTTGTGGTTAAACTAAGTGGGCTAGGGAAGGTAGTTCCTTAGCATTTAAAAAGAAAAAATCCCTTGTTAGGATTTTATAACTCAGTTTAATTTTAATGGTTTGTTCCTTTTCTTAAGGGTTCCTGAACTAAGAATTTTTACAGTGATCCGGGTTTCAGGGCTTTATGTGCCCAGATTTATACTATCATTTAATTCTCCAATTATTTTATTTTTCTAGCAAAGACTTTGGTGAATTACTGTTCTTTAGTGGGAGAGTTTTACAACGAGGGTCATCACTTAAGAAAACCCCTCTTCTGACTAATATCTTTTGGGTCAGTAATAAAGATGTTATAAGGTTTTGGGGAAAACATGGCTTAGTTGCCCAGAAGGCAGGCATATACTGCCAAGTGGAAATCAGTAAATTAAGTCTGTTAAAACACTAAAGTGAGAAAAATAATGTTGGAACCTGTTGACCTTTGGGTTGGTCTAATGTAGAAAAATTAACCTAGTTTGTCCTTTACATTTCATTCATTCTGATGTTTTCCTGCTTTAGTGTTTTGGTCTCATTTTAGCCCATGGTACTGTAGATTAAGTCTCAGATGGTTTTTCAAACTGTGCTCCACGGAGCCCTAGAGGAGGGTGGGTGCGGGGCACAGGCCAGGCTCTGCCACCCCCTTCAGACCACCACAGGCACCATTCAGCTGGGGCAGCTCTGCATTTAACTGGTTTGTTTAAGCTTCTACTGCAACAAAGGTGACTTTTTACAAAGTTTGAAAACCCCTGGTCTAACCCAGAGACGCCAGAAGAAGCAAACATTTGGATACATGAGCTGGGTTTCTGGACCAGTGAATATAGATGGTCCCAGATAACACCATTTCTTGATTCTTCTTGTCACCGAGGATGTGTACTTGGCCTCAGCTGTGATGATAGGCATGTTGTGAAAACACACAATCAGCTCAATTCATAGGCGTGGGGATTGTCTTTTTCAGAGGTAGACGTTTAAATTCGTGCATCTTTGAAAACTTTCACCTTCAGGGTCTCCTCGTTTAGTCTCCACCATCTGTTCTTTATTTTGTGATGCCGTCTGGGACTGGAGAGCAAACAAAAGATAAATTCTTTAAAGGAAACCAAGCTTTTGTTAACCTCTGCTTAGAGCTGCTAAGGTACTGATCATTTTGAATGGTTTTCATAGAAGTGACAAACTTTTCTAGAGAAATTTAGCTTAATGGTTATCCTTGAATCCATCAACACACAGCTTTCTTCAGTGTGAATCTCCCCTTTTTCCTTTCTTTAGTATGGAACTATGTGGGCAGAATTTACATTTTACTAGCTTAATTAGATAAATATGATCTTTATTGTTACATCAGTGGGTTGAATTTGCGTTTTGGGGTCGTTTAGTTGCCCGTCTGCCTCAATTCTGAGTTCTGATCGGAAGATTTATTTATTTAAAAGCCGGCTTTTAGTGGTATTCAGGATACTACATGATGTTAGCTCAGAAAGAAAAGATAAATGGCTCATTTTATCTATAAAATGAAGCTTTGTTCTAGGTCTCTGCTCTCTCTTACACGCGCATGCTTTCTCCCAAACATAGACCTTACCTGTACCAACACCAATATCGTTAACTCACTGAAGATGCAGCTTCACTGCAGCGGAGCATTTTGAAACAGCGGTATATGTTACAGCAACACAGGATCCTTTGCTTCCCTGTAGTCATGACTTGTGGAATCCTGGGTTCATATAAATCAAGAAGAGCCCGGTGTGATGACTGGAAACTCAGAATTTATTGGGCCCGTCATGAGCCACTTGCCATGGGGTCAAGCAATGTCTTGAACCCAGCTTGACTCAGAGGAGCTTTCAGAGTGACTTTATACGCTTCAGGATAATAATTTCAAGCTTCCACCTCATTCTCCTCCTCCAGGCTCACCCAGTACATGTGATAAAACGGAGGTGGGGGAGGAGGGGATATTATCAGGAGAGCTGGTGGTAAGGATGTGTCCTCCCATCTCCTTGTAAACTCTTGGCACGTCGTGGTCTTCAGCATTTTCTCATAAATACCAAAGAACCCAGAATTTCCTGCTGTACCCTGTATGGAATCTCAGAAATGCCCGTTTGTAATGTGGACAGGAGACAGCAGGCATTCTTCACCTGTCTCAAGGGCTTCCTGTGTGTGCAGACCTGGGGCCAAACTCAGGCAGAAAGGAAAGGAATGGCAGGAATCCTTTGGCCGTGGTGTCAATGTCTGCCCATTCTGAGCCATCCTTCTCTGAGCAGATCACAGAATGGTGGCAGATTTGAATTTGCTCTCGGAGTTCATATTCAAGTCGTCTTTCATATACTCAGTCTTGATATGATCATTTATATCATAGCTTCCTCTACAGATGGCTGTGGTGCAGTGATTTCACAGAAAGTAAATAGAATGCTAATTTGTTGAAGGCAACCTATTTGAAAGTAAACATTCTTGTGGAGTCTCATGTGCCTTCTTTTCTCTGCTCCTTATAAAGAGAATGAAAACAACAGACAGACAAAACCCTAGTCACTTACAAAAAGATTAATTTAGGCATGGGTGCTATTTGGTAAAAATCAGAGATGCAAATAGGAGTCTGTTTTTCTTTCTCTTCCAGAAGTAAATGTTGACTTGTATGCAAAACTTCCTACTTCGTAGTTTAAATGAGAGTGGCCTTTTTTGTTCGTCTGTTTAATACTTTCATTTTTGGCAAAGGTTTTAGTCTATAGTGGATTATAATGAACTAGCTGTACTGGTCAGTCTCCAGCAGAGATAGAAACTTGGGAGAATTGGTCATTTCTGTTTTAGAGACTTAACAATTTACATTAGTTTTAAGACCTAAGTGAATTTAGGTTGTGGTTTTGTCTTTGTGGAGATGCCAAAATACAGCTTAAAGGAAGATTAGACAAATCATCTATTGAAATGGTTGTTTATCCATCCATTCATTTATACACTTATCTTTTATTGAGCTACTATTATGTACTAGACTCTGTGCTCACCTTTTATTCCCCAACTGAGTTCCTGCTCTGCTTTATAGACCATGGATTCCAGGCCTGGTGCTTGAACTCATATTTGTGACTTCCACACTTACTAGCCCTTGACTTTGAATGTTATCACCATGGCTTTGGGTGTTAGAATGTGGACCTTAAAATCCATTGGAGATTTAAAACTAAAGCAAATCCTAGAGTGTTCTTCAGGAATTTTGGGGGGAGTTTCTCAGACTTATCTAGAGCTGACTCTTGCCTAATGTCGTCTAAGGAAAAGCAGCAACAAAAGCTAGTGTGGTGCAGGGTGGCGATAGCAAGGTGGTCTGAACCACTGACTGTGCTCTTTGAAAGTGGCCATCACCAAGCGGACATCCCTTTGCCTCCATAGAATTTACATACTACATGAGGAGTTGCAAACTAATGGTCTTAGGACCAAATCCAGTGACAGTCATGTTTTATTTGGCCCACACATTCTTCTACCAATTGGAAAAGTCATGTACAAATCTAGGTTTCTGACTTCAGAGAGGGTCTTCTGACACTGGTCCTGTACCCCGACATGGCGCCAGTCAGCGGGACAAAGTAGTGGCTGCCTCTTTAGTGGAGGTGTTCTAGTATTTCTATTGCTCTAGTTTTCTATTGCTGTAGTATTCTATTCTAGTTTTCTATTTCTAGTTTTCTATTGCAAACCCTCTCAGCACCTAGTGTTCTAAACCTGCACGTAGCCCTTTCATCGTGCTCATGGATTCTGTGAGTCAGATATTTGGACAAGGCATACATAGTGGGGATGGTTTGCTTTTATTCCACTGTGTCTGGGTCTTCAGCTGGGGAGACTTCGGGGAGCCGAAGTCATCTGGAGGTGTCCTTATTCACGTATCTTGTGCTTGGGCTGGGATGACTTGGGGCTCCTTGGGTATCCCCAAGTCTGTATGCAGCTCCCATTCTTTCCATGTGGTCTTCTTGTGTGTCTTCTGTGACTTGGCAGCCTCAGGATAGTCGGGCCTGCTACGTGGCGGCACGGTGATCCAAGAGCAGGTGTTCCAGCAGAACAAGGCAAGAGCCCCCTGGCCTTCTAGGACCTATCCTCAGAGGTCAAACTGTGCCGCTTTCCTTGTACTCTATTGGTTGAGTCTCCAGCCCACCAAGATGTAGAGAGAAAAGTCATAGACCCCTCCTCTCCATGGGCTAAGTGTCAAGGAATTTTCAACTTTGTTTTAAAACCACCCAAGGGGGAAGACACGTTTCCATTCGTGGTAGTCCTCACCACCCCTTGTTACATGACATCCAGGCTGCTTTACCCATTTCTATCATCCGACTGCCCCTGAGGGCGCTTGAGTAAGCGATTACTGCTCTTCCTTGGTACTTCCAAATTTTTGATGAACCACAACTTCTAGGTAGAGTTTCTTTTGTCAACATTCGTAATGATAAATCGAAGTGTGCCCGTTGGGGAAGGGAGTGGAAGGCAACATGTACTCAGATTGCAAACTCCTTTGGGGAAGGAGGGTATGATGTTTGGCTGGGGGAAATAATCCGCGGAGCTGGGATTCGTGCTTTTGTTGGCCGTGTTCTTTACTTACACTTGTAGAAATGTGTTATCTTACTCATGTATTCATTTCCTTATTTCTTATTCTTGGCTGGTGCATTTCCTCCTGCATTTCCTTGTTCTGGGGAAAATGGGCCAAGCCATTTATTTGTTTATTCTTTTTAAAGTATCCTGTGGGTGTTCTCACTTTCATTGTAAATAGTGAAGTCTTGTTTATTGGTGCTACAGGGGTAGGAATGTTAGAAATAAAGCAACCGCAGGTTTAAAAAATTAAAGAAAAGCATCTAAAACCAGTATTATTGTCTTCCTTCTCATTTTCACCAATCTCTCTTCTTCCAGTGAAGGTATCGCAGTTGTCCTAGTTGGAATACGGGGTGTTATCCAGTCTCTTCCTTGCCCACCATCCTAGACTGTCAAATTTATTTATTCTTCTCAGTATCCCTTCTCTGTGTCCCCTGTCCCCACTGTCACTCCCTTAGCTCAGCCTCTCATCACTGGGACTTCTGGTAGTAGACCACCTCCTTGGATGTTCTCATCTCTAATATCTCCCGTTCCAAACTGTCCTCTGTTTCAGAGTGATCTTCCAAAATTCTCTATCAGATCATGTTAATTCTCTGCTACCAAGCTGACAGTGGCATCTCTATGCCTCTGGATAAAACTCAGTCTCCTTTTGTAAATGGTATAGGAGATCCTAACAGAATCTGAACCCAGCTTAGCTCTTAGACCTCATATCCGAATTGCTCTTACCCCCTCCAGGACCTTCACACCCTAAGTTACTCTGGTCATAACTGGCTGCTTGCTTGCTCCCAAGTACTTGCCAGGTACACCTGGCCATGTGCTACACTGGAAGCCTTTGCTGGTGTTCTATCTTTCCCAGTCTGTGCCAAACGCCTCATCTTTGGATTTCGGTAACATCCCAGAGTGTTTATCCAGTATAATAATTTGTTTACCATCTGCCTTCCCAATTCTAATTTAGATTTCTTGAAGGCAGAAACCATCTTTTTTCTCTGTATATCAATGCCTGGCATAAGTAGGGCTGTTGGTAAATGTTCATGGAATGGCTGACTGGTTGAAGCCCACCAGTGATTCCATTCCAAAATTACCCTTGCGGTAGAGAGTACTTATGATGGGAGAGAGAATCCTATTCCAAGTTCCTGTTTAGCAGGGGGAAGGCATCGTTCTCTGTGCTCTTCACACTGAAGGATGAAGGATCTTTTTCTAAAATCTGTATATTCTGATAATATGTTTGTGTACATTACAAAAGAAAGTATGAAATCTAGTCCTTCCTGGTAAATGTCAAGAAGAACCTTCCTTTGTGTGTACCTACACTTGTGACCCATTTCTTAGTTCCCTCAGTGAACAGCTCGAATTTTCACAAAAATTCTCTCGGAAGCATCCTGGTATAGTGGGCAGGACGTGGACTTGGAGCCACACACAGTCTCTGCAAATTCTGGGTCTAGTCCTTCTTAAACTACGCATCCTAGGGGACAGCTTACGTCATTTCTCAGAGTCTCACCTTATTTATAAAATGTAAACAGATAATAGTGGCAGTTGATAAATGTTAGGTCCCTTCCTTCCTCCAGAGGGAAAATAATAGTGCACCTATTTTTCGTATTTGCTTGACAGTCGGAGAGCCGTTTCCTTCACCTCTTAGCTCCTTATTTTGTCACTTTAATCACAGCAACTTAGAAGCGAGTAAACTTCATATTGCAAGCGAATTGTCACTAATGATGTGTAAGGGGATATGACATCACAGAATAAAGAGAATGAAAGGTGAAGAGCTCTCAACTGACCCTACACTCCCGGGCTCTACGCTTCTGCATCAGCTGACAGCTTTCAAATGATTCACTGTGGTCACTCTTACTTTATATAAGAAAGAAGCACTTAGATGTGCTCTGAGTGTGTCCAAAATTTTGCAGTTTCAAGCTCACTGCTTAGTCCTGGGCCTCTGTTGCCTGCTCCTAGGGTATTAGGTCAATATTTCACATGGACTTGTATTTCATTCCCACCTCTTGTAGACCGAAGCTCAGAATGGCTTGGCTAGCAAGGCAGTAGGGGAGCAACTGAGATCCACAATCTTGTTTTACCAAGAGTTAAGACTTTGGCTGTAATTGGCAGCAGGTTCTTTGTGTTGCCAAGAGCCGAGGCTAAAATTACCTGGGTTGCAAACAAAAGGAGTTCTTCTAGGAACTGCCCTTTTCTAGGAGGTTGGAGGAAGAGGGGAGATAGATGACTTTTGACTGAATACCAAGACTTTAGGATCTAGGCCAAACAGGATTGAGCTGCCTCTTGAAATTTTATTATTATGCGCTCTAGGAACCCCTTGGAAAGAGACTAATGCACTTTTAATGACTGGATATTAAGGAGTATTTATTTAAAGTGTGAAAAAGTTGCCGTTGAAGTGATTTTCTTTTCTCCCTTGCCTTAACTCAGGCATAGAAGGGAGCAAAGTCTAATAACTGAAAATAGAACCACCCAAAATAGTCTCTTTTCATAAATGCAGCCTGATCACATTTATGTGGCCTGGTTTGGGAAGGGCAAGCCTCTCTAGTGAACTGAAGTTTTGGTGGAGAGGCTGCACAGTCAGCCGCAGGATGTGGTACCAGAGGTGTCCAGTAAGGCTGGACAGGCGTCAGGGACTCAGCTTGACTGATGGTCCGTGGTGATGTTGAACATTCTCCTGAGACGAGGCTACGCAGATAAGCACAGTTTCCTAGGGAAGAGGTCATTGTTAGTGTATATATAACATGTTAACATGTGGCTGGACTCCGAGGCCACACGGGATTTTTGAGTCTTACCCACTTGCTACTTGTATAACCTCTGAAAAGTTACATGACCTCTTTGGGCCTAGTTTTCTCATTTATAGGAATGAGAAAGGAGGAAGATGGTAAAGATTTCTACCTTACAGGGATGTTGTGAATAGTAGGAGAATCAACGGATGTAAAGCGTTTAGATCGATACATGCACATAGTAGGGGCTGCATAAATGTCTAAGGTGGGTTAGGATTTTCCACTGACTGCCATGCTACTTAGAGACTGTCAGGATCAGTGGCAACGTGGGTGAAAACCTTTACCTGGAGGCTAATTACCCAGTGGGTGAATTTTCTTTCATCTTGTTAGCCAAATTCCTATATTCTTCTCCTAAATAAATGCTAGTATCTAAGATGAGCTAAAGAGAGTACAATAAAAAAAAAATAGGAATGAAGGGCATGTGTTAATCATGGTTAACAGTTAACTTTATTTAGTAGCAGATCTGAATTCAAACTTGAGCAGTTTGAGCCTAGAGTCTGGACTTTCAAACAATAAGTGATGTACCTCCTCCCCATCCCCAAGAATAATGACTTTATTGTTTTTGTAAAAATGGCCTATAATTATAATAAAAAAATTTAAGCAACCCAGAAAAATTAGAAAAATGCAAAACTTGTATCATCCAGATATAAACATCATCCGCATTTGTGAACCTGCTGCACAGCTTCCCGTGCAGAATATGGATGAAGGGTAGACAGAGAGAAATTGTTTTATAAACTGAGATAAGTCTTTTCCCCCACCCCTCTTTTTGAAGGTTGCTGTAGAGAACTATAAGGCCAAGTTAACTTTTTCCTTCCCACGAATGTGACTTTTCCTGCCTAAGGTTTTCAGTAAACCTTCCCTGAATATGTCTTGATGTTGATGCTTCAGAATTGTTTTTCCTGGGATGGAGGAGGCCCATTGATGCGGTTATTTTTTAATTTCAGAATATTCTTCTATTATATCTTTAAAATATTTAACGTTCTCGTTGTAACATAACAGAGAAACTGGAATGAAACTAAATTGTACAGTATTTGTGTTATCTTCTAGGAGTTGTTTACTTTTATGTTTTACATTTAGGTCTGTGATCCACTTTGAGCTAATTTTTGTGAAGGATGTAAGGTCAGTGTCAATTTTTGTGGATGGACAGCACCATTTGTTAAAAGCACTATTTTTTATTGGATTACCTTTGCTTCTTTGTCAAAGATCAGTTGCCTCTATGTATGTGGGTCTATTTCTGAGCTCTGTTCTGTTTCATTGATGTATGTGTCCTTTTGCTAATTCTGCACTGTGTTGATTTCTGTAGCTTTGTAATTATACAAATTGGGTTGTGTGAGTCCTCAAACTTTGTTCTTCAGCATTGTGGTGACTATTCTGGGACTTTATCTGTTCATGTAAACTTAAGTATCAGTTTGTTGTTATTCACAAAATGTTTTCTGAGATTTTGATTGGGATTCCATTAGATCAGATTGGGAAAATTGATGTCTTGACAATATTGTCTTCTAATCTATGGACACAGAATATCTCTCCATTTATTGTAAACTGCATTTTCTTTTATGTTTTAAATTCCATTTATCCATTCCTGGTATATAGGAAGGCAATAGACTTTTATGTATTAACCTTGTATCATGCAACCTTGCCATACTGGCTTATTAGTTAGTTCCAGGAGGTATTCCCCTCCACACTCTCCCCAACCCTTGGCATTTTCTACATAGACAGTCATGTCATCTGTGAGCAAAGATAGTGTTATTTCTTCCTTTCCAATTTGTATATTACTTATTTCCTTATTGTACTAGCTAGGACTTCCAGTATGATGTTGAACAGGAATAGTGAGACAGGACATTCTTGCCTTGTCCTGGATGTTAGAGGCAAATGATCCAGTATGAAGTTGGCTGTAGGCTTTTTGTAGATGTTCTTTATCGAGTTAAGGAAGTTCCCCTCTGTTCCTGGGTTCAGAGTCTTTGTCAAGAATGGGTGTTGGAATTTGTTAAATGCTTTTTTTTCTATATTGATATAATCATGATTCTTCTTCCTTAGTATATATTCTTTTTGAACTTGCTAACTTTTTAAATTAAAAAAACTTTTTAACAATCTCACTTACATGTGGAATTTGCTTACTTTTAAAAAACTCAGTCTTATGTTTGACGATTCATCAGTCTTGTGCAGGTGGTTGTGCTTTCTACATTTTTCTTGCTGTGTAGCGGGGGTTGCTGAGCTCTGACCTGCGGGCCATGTCTAGCCAGCTGCCTGTTTTTATGACCTGCAAGCTGAGAATGGTTTTAAAATTTTTTGATGATTGAAAAAGATCTAAAAAAATAATATTTTGTGACGTGACAGTCGTGACATGCAGATTTTACTGTCCATAAATAAAGTTTAATTGGAACACGGCAGTTGATTTGTTTGTGTAGTGTCTATGGCTTCTTTTGTGCTTCCGTGGCAGAGTTGAGTAGCTGCAGCAGAGATCATAGGCTCGCAAAGTAGAAAACGTTTACTATCTAGCACTTTACAGGAGGAAGTTTGCTGACCCCTGCTGTGTAGTAGTCTACTGCATACATAGTCCACAAAATGTGGATCCATTCTCCTACTGATGGGCTTAAGGATGTTACTGGTTTTTGGCAGTTATGAAAAAAGTCATCATGAACATCTCTATAATTGTATACTGGTGCATGTAAGCATGTGTACCATTGCTGGGTATATACTTTGGAACGGCAGCGTGGAGTCATGCAGTGTGTCTGTCTTTAGCTTTACCAGATAATGCCACTGGCTCCAGAGTGGATATTTCTAATTTGAGTTTGACCAGCAGAAAATGAAACTCATTGCTCCATAGGCTCACCAATAATGGCTATTTGTATTATTTAAAATTTATCAGTCTGATAGGTGAAACCTAGTCTTTCATTTAGGTGTTTATTTGTTCCTTCCTGACCACCAATGAGGCCAATTATGTTTGGGGGTATTTTTCTGAATTAATTCCTTTCTCTTCTTCCAGAACACCAGTTATACGTGTGTTGCTTTTGTTTGTTTTGTTTGTTTTTCCCCCACCTCCCTTTTAAGGTGACTTACTCCATCCTGTCCACCTTGTTTTTGACTGTGATTTTAGTTGTATTCATTCCATCTATGTTTCCTCCTAATGTTTTTCATCTCAGTAATATTTTCATTTCTCTCTTTCCTTTTTTAATGTGGACTTTGCCATCTTATTTCTTTGAAACTTGTTTCTTTTTTATGAGCTCTTTTATCTAAAATATCTCTGCAGATACGGGGAACTGTTTGCTTGCAATTTTTCTCTGTTTCATTGTTTTTCTTTTTATGTCCTTCATCTTTGCTTATGGGGCAAGGGGGATGTGAACTGGGAAAAGCTTTAGTTTCAGTCTTGGTTTTTGTTTCAAAAGTCCTCTCATCAGATGGGCTATTTTTTTGCCTTTTGGGTTTGTCTTGTCTGAGATTTTAGCCTTTAACAGGTGATGTGACTCATGGCAATACCACCAAAGTAAGAGACTGTGTGATCTCCTGGCCTGGATGCTTTTCCCCTGGAAGTCTCCCTCCTCTAAGTTTAGGTCAGAGGTAACAGAAATGCAGATTAAAAAACAAAAACAAAAACCCCCGAGGTTTCTGTTTTAGCTTTATCTCCCATGACATTCTGTGGCTTGTTCTGTATCTTTACTGCCTCCAGATATATTCCCTATAACCCTCCCAATTCCCCAACTCCCCCTTTCCCCAGACACCAACCTCTTCATCTGGTTGCCCTAGTCATTGGATAGGCCTCCTGTACCTGTAGGTCTAGTCTGACTTGAGCTTTCAGGAAAACCTGCTTCCACTGATATATGAGGAGGGTATTGGTAGTAACATTACCCTCTGTGGTCGAGGTGTGCTTCATAGTTTTCATTGTGAGTTGTCACTATGTCCTTGTTCCAAAGAAGTTTCCTCTATATTTAATTTTTTGGCTGGTTTTGAAGGAGGAGAATTCCTTTACTTAGCCTTTTTTTTTTTTTTTTTTTTTACTGGAAGTCATGAAATATCTTTTTGGTGCTTTAAAATATAAATGTGTGGTGTTAGACAAAATAAGTGGATAATTTTCACTTTTTTATCCTGATGGGCTGATGCCATGTAAACAGAGCCAGCATTTGTAAGGTGTTTTCTTCCCAAAGGCATAAACATCTAGAATGGAAGGGAAAAATATTTCTATGGAATGAAAGCAAAATGCTCAAAATAATGATGTTCTTTCTAAAAGCTTAATGTAATGTATCTTAATTATCCGAGGATTATATTTATTGAACATGAAAATCATGGCAAACATCTGAATATACATCTCTGAACGTGATTTGCCAACCTTTTTGGTTAGTCATAATTATCTATCTTAATTAGATTTGCCTGATTATTGGTTTCTTAAAATATGTGCATATTTTAAGGATCATAGGGAAGTCAGTTTATGGAAAAGCATCATTAAATCTGTTTTACAGACTCTTGAGTTGTTCCTGCTGAGTTTTGAGGACATATGGCATCTTGTCTGATACAGCATCTTGTGTGAAAAATCTTGCTTAGAAACCAAAACAAAAGCAGCAAAAAAGAATAATAAACCTCAGCGTAAAATTTTTCCCCAGTCGAAATGCTCTTTAAGTAATTTCAGCAAATATATTGTACATTGTGACTGTGGATACAGTGCTAAATATCTTTGTGAGAAAGAAGTGTTTAAAAACAAACAAAAAAGGAAACTAGAGTCCTAATATAGTAGTTGAAGTTATTTTAAAGCAAAACTATGCTTGTTAAAGAAGCTAGGTCAGTCACCTACTTTTTTAAAATTAAAAATAACATTATTACAATAGCAATAGATGTACATTGTAGAAAAATAGAAAATATAAGAAAATAAACACCTTCTTCTACCAGAGATTACCACTGTTAATACTCCGTACAGTTCTTTCAGATCCATTTCTGTGCACGTTTTTTTATAACGAAAAGATTGTACTCTACATGCTGTTTTTTAAACTGCTTTTTTTTCCAGTTAGTGATCACCAGCTTTTCCTGTCAATGAATTTACATATTATATATTAACCTGCTCCGTATTCAAAATTGAAAAAATTTCCCCAAAATATCCTTTAGAACTTGTTAGTCCAGCCTAGATTCTATCCCAGTTCACTCTTTGCATCTGCTTGTTATGTCCCTTTATGCTTCTTTCATCTAGCACAGTCCTCACCTTTTTCCTGTGGTGCTGCTTTGCTGAAGAGCCTGGACCAGAAGAAACTGTCATGTTCTCATAGATTATTAATATTAAAATTTTGGGAGATAGCATTTAACATCTTGAATCTTTAAAAATTCACTCTTGGGCTTCCCTGGTGGTGCAGTGGTTGAGAGTCCGCCTGCCGATGCAGGGGACACGGGTTCGTGCCCCGGTCCGGGAAGATCCCACATGCCGCGGAGCGGCTGGGCCCGTGAGCCATGGCCGCTGAGCCTGCGCGTCCGGAGCCTGTGCTCCGCAACGGGAGAGGCCACAACAGTGAGAGGCCTGCGTACCGCAAAAAAAAACAACAAAAAAAATTCACTCTTAGGAGGTTTAAGGAGGACCAGAGGTAGGAGTGGAGGGAAGGTAGATATAAATGTATTACTGAACTGAGAAAATGCTTTCATTTGCAAGGGTGTGCTAATTACTTATTATTTACATACCTGGTTTATGAGATGTCTCCCAAACTGTGAAGCTCTGACTTCTCCATGTTTTACTATATTAGCTAGGACAGTCATGATCATCGGTATACTAAAGAGGGTTGGTAGTGATACAGGGGCGCCTTTGTTGACTTTTGTTTAGCCTGTAGTTTGCCTTCACACTGACTTTATATATGTGTGTGTGTGTGTGCACCTGTATACACACACACACACACACACAGATGTTTTTTCTGGGCCCTTAGGTCCCCTGCCAGAAACAGTAGTATAGCACACTTACAGTGTATCATGCCTTGAGTTAGATGTTAAGGAGCTGAAAATGGGTAACCTTAAGATAAGCTACGCAGTCTCTTCCCTAGGGAATCTCTGTAGAATAATTGTGGAGAAAAGATCTACCATTTATTTAGTTATTTAGTTATTAAATATTTAGTTATTTAGAAATAACTAAATGCAGTGTTAGGGGATACCCTCAACAATAAACAAGATGGCATTAAAAATACTCTATGATCCTGTATACCCGAAACGAACACAATTCTGTAAATCAACTATAGTTAAATAAAATACTCCATGATCTCACATTTTAAAATCCTCTCTTGAGGCGTCATTTACGTACAATAAAATGTGCCCATGTTAAGTAGCTTCTTTTTTTGACCACCCCCTGCTTCATCCTGCTCATTAACAACTGCCCGTGAAGTCTACCGCAGATCCCACCCTCTTCTTGCCCTTCCCACTGTTCAGTATTTTTGTGCCTTTGCTGCTTTCCTTTGTCTGGAGTGCCCTCCACCTCACTCCCTTTGCAAGTTTAACACCTCAGCTTTAGCCTCACACCTGGCTGTTCACCCTGTTCTGTGCTCTCAGAAACCCTTGTGTATAACACCATTTACTAAAGAAGGTGTCAGCTTAATATTCTTTTGTTCCACTCAAACAATATCTTCGTTTTGCCCCCTACTAGCAAACATTTTCCATATTCAGTTTCATCCATTTTGTAAATATGTTTCTAGTGTTCATTATGTATCAGGCTTAATGCTAGACCGTGGGGTAGATAAAACTGAGAGTAAGACTTTGTCCCTTTCTTCGTGGGACTGAAATGTAGTAGGAGTGATGGCCAGAAACGGTCACAATGTGACTGTTATCACAGTGTGATAAATGTAATAGACACGAGTGCGGCGATCTATGGGAGCAAGGAGTAGGGGGTGATCAACCATGTGGGGAAGGGGGGGAGCTTCACTGAGGTTAATTCTAAAGATTTAAAGATTCTGAGATTTGCTACATAGAGAAGAGGAGGGCCAGTGTAATACAGGCAACAGTATGTATAAAAGCATGGTGTTCTGAAGTCAAGACACAGTCGGGGAATCCTGAGACGCTAGTGTTCTTGGAAGAGCTTTTCTTGTCACTATAGGCACAAATACTCCCTCTGTAATCCCTTTTGATTTCGTTTTCTATTTAATCTAGAGCTCCACCACTCCACCATTATACTTTTTTCCTTAAAAGGCTGCTAAATCAGATACCTTCCACATACTGAATAAATATTTTAGGGATTTTGTTTTTATGAAACCAAGCTTTGTAGGCTATAAAGACAAAATACTATTGACATATCAGAGAATAAGATGTGATTATTTATAGTAAGTCAGGAAGCTATCACTAAGCTTTTGAAAACAGCTTACCTTTTATAATGATGATTCTGAAGAAAGACACATTAGTTTCAAAGAATAAACTAGGACCAGAGAACCACATAGAGGGAGTGGTGCTTTGTTTTCCAGAAACTCTCTCACTTAGTATTCCTTTTATTGCAGACAGTTTAGCAGGTCAGACATTTCTGAGAAGGCAGCTTGCACTTCGTCATTTCTTCTCAGTAGCTAAGTGGCGTTCCGGAAGATCACTGTTCAGCAATGTCTGTGCTTAATGATAGGACCAACGAAAAATGGATTGTCTAAAAGCTAAGTAAGACTGGCTTTACCTAACAAAATAGCAGTAAAAGTTGGTCTCCATTGATAACCTCTTCTCTTTTGTCTCCTGGCTACCAAAAATAGCATATAATAAATTTTTCCATGAATCTAAAAGGAAAGAAATACACAGGTGGCCAAGGATGTAGGGTCTCTTGATTGGCTCTAGTATGGCTTCTCCATTCCCACCAAAGCCTTCCCCACCCTCTGACACCTGGCCCATTGGATCGGACTACATCTCCCTCTCTTTTTAAAATAAATTCCCATTTTGTGAAAACATCCCCATTTAAGGTCCTAACTCTCTTCGTGTTTCCTTTGGGGTTTTTTGCTTTCCTGGTACACAAATAACAAGCGCTAGCTTATGAATAAGAGATGAACCACAGATCGTTTCATAGAAATGTCTTTGATAGGTTTGGGCCTATAGACAGCTACTCAGATAGAATCAGCCTGTGTGCAAGGCTTTCTAAGCTGTCAACCTCATGAAGTTGTGAACCTGATATACACTTCCAATGTAGGAGATGTGCACTTAACTTTCATTTATCCTGTAAAACATACTGACTGGTGCCCACAGCATTTGCAGTTAGAAGGATACTCGCTCTAGTCGAACTGTTTGCTTACCCAGGAGTTAGTTGTGGGCATTCCCAAAGCTTTTTATTGTCAGTTGCATTTGTTATTGTAATCTTGAAGTTTGGTTAAAATATTGCATAGATTGAACTCTAACTGTAAAATGAGTTATTTTTCTATGAAAAGTAAATCAGATGCTATGGAAAGATTCAGTGAAGGTAACTTGTTTAATGAAAATTGATGTCAAATTAGAAATTGGTCAAGAAAGTGGTAAAATATTTGGAAACAGAATCATAAAAATTTAGAAAGATTTTGCTAGGTAACATATTTCTCCACTTTTAAATGTTTAAGTGTGAATTTCTCACTCCACTTGAAAGAAGAAAGCAAAACTAGAAAATCTAGGTGATGCATTTTGCATTGGCTTTTGTGAGCAGTATAGAGTCTGAGAACAGGTCCTTGCCTATATTTATCCTTTTAAAAATGACTCCCAACTTTTGAAATTAATGGAATGACCCCTATTAGGCCATATCTTAGGCAAAAAACTTGGGAAGTATTTGAAATGCAGGGACCCCCCCCCCTTTTATGTACAGTCATGCAAAGAGGAGTATCCTCTGTTAGAACCACTGGGCTGGAACACTTCCCTTTTATAGAAGAATGAATTTCTGGACCTAAGCAGGGAAGGAGATGTGCAGCCTATCAAAGAGCCCATCAAGGATAATTGAACCATGGAGAGTTAATGACTTGTAAATCTGTTTTCTTGGCACATAATATTCAGGGGCATATCAGACACCTTTTCCCACCCATTGATAATAAATGTATCCGAAGACCCCAATACGAGATGTGACTGGGAAGTAAAGAGACAGATTTAACCAATGTACCAGGATTTATCCATTCAAATGAGCTTTCTTCAAAATAGTGACAGGAGGTTCAACAATTATTCAAAAGATGCTGTCGCTACTCAAATCATCTTTGGAACTCATTCGAAATTGCTTTTGGAGACAATTTACATGCTTCATGGAATGCCAGCTGAATTATTTCAATAGAGTCATACCTGATTTTAAACCAGTGATAGTTTTACCTGTCTTGATTTGCCATCTTGTTTCCAAAGAGCTACTTACCTCGGTTTCCCATTGCTAGGATATTAAAGAGCATGCATTTCAGGTCTTGAAAGACAGCCCAAAAGGGGAGTTTCAGAAAAGCGTTGAGCAATGGTGGCATCACTGAAATAAATATAAACCGTTTAATGAGGTGAATATTTTCAAGAGGAGGCCGTTAATTTGGATGTATAAATGATTTGCTAAAAAGTCAAAATAGTTGTATTGCTCTAGAGCAGGAATCAGCAAACTTTTTCTGTAAAGGGCCAGAGTGTAAATAATTTAGACTTCGCAGGTCATAGGTCTCTGTCACAGCTATTCAACTATGTACAGAAGCAGTCATACACAATACGTAAATGAATGGGCATGGCTCTCTTCCGTTAAAACTTTGTTTACAAACACAGGCAACAGGTTGAATTTGGCCCCTGAGCCATAGTTTGTCAACCTTTGCTCTCACAGCGTCCCAAAAAATGAATGACCCTCAATAGTTCCTTCTTGGTCTCACCCACCAAAAATATAAATTGAAATGATTGCTCCCATCTTTGATACAGTAACTATCGCTTTAAAGGACAGTAAGTTACATCAAAGATGAAACAAAATTGACCATAAATTAAAATCTGATATTCTTAGCCAGTAGCCTTAGCAGAAGTCTAAAGGGGAATTTACCTCTATCTCATCAGCTAAACGTACTCACTACCACTGTGTTATTCTGGCTGTCATTGTTGCTGCCCCAAAGTCTGGCCATACAAATATCTGGAATGGCTACATTAGGGATTCACCAAAGACGTGATGAGATGGGTCTTTCCATATCCCTAAATAATCCTTTAGAATCCTCTTCAACTGTCTAGTGGGGCTTTTTGTTTCTTCTCCCCTTCTCCCCTCCTATCCGCCTCACCTCTTCTCCTTTCGTATCTTTAAACATATTTAACCTATATCATAAAATTCACCAATTTAAAGTGTACAGTTCAATGGCTTTTAGTATATTCATTTGTACAACCATCACCACAGACTTTAGAACATTTTAATTTTCCCTAAAAGAATTAGTATTTAACTCCATGCCCATTAGTAGTCCATCCCTATCTTCCCTCACAACCCCAAAGAAATCACTAGTATACTTTGTTTCTATAGATTTGCCTATAATGGGTTTGATATAAATAGAATCATATAATCATTCTTCTGTGACTGGCTTCATTCAGTTAACAAAACGTTTTCAAGGTTTGTCGATCTTTTAGCACATATCAGTACATCATTCCTTTTTATTGCCTTTATTGCCAAAGAATACATCACTGTGTGCATATTCCACATGTTTTGATCCCTTCATCCATTGAATGGACATTTAGGTTTCCTTATCTTGGCTAATATAAACCTGCTATGGACGTTCGTATAAAAGGTTTTGTGTGGACGTGTTTTCCTATTCGTTGAATAAATACCTAGGAGTGGGATTCTAGGTTACATGGCATCCGTATGATATATGTTGAACACTTTGAGGAACTTACAGCTGTTTTGCAAAGGGGTTGCACCATTTTATATTCCCACTGACAATGAATGAGGGTTCCAGTTCTCTCCATTCTTGCGAACATTTGTTATTGTCTGTCTTTTTTTATTATAATCCTACTTGATGTGAAGTAGTATCTCAGTTTTGATTTTTATTTCCTTGATTTCTAATGATGTTGAGCATCTTTCCATGTGCTTATTGACCATTTGTATGTCACCTTTGGAGATATTTCTGTTCAAGTCTTTTGCCCATTTTTAAATTGGTTTGTCTTTTTATTAGTTGTATATCTTCTTTATATGTTCTAGATAAAAGTTCTATATGCAAGTCCTTTATCAAGTATACATATATTTATCAGATTTACAAATATTTCCCCCCATTCTGTTGGTTTTCTTTTCCTTGATAGTGTCCTTTGAAGCATAAAAGGTGTTAATTTTGTTGAAGTCCAATTTATTCTTTTGTTGCTTGTGCTTTTAGGGTCATGTCTAAGAAACCACTGCTTAGCCCAAGCTCATGAAGGTTTTACACCTGTTTTTTTTTTTTTTTTTCTAGGAGTCTTATAGTTTTAGCTCTTATATTTAGGTCTAGGATCCATTTTGTGTTTATCTTTGTGCATGGGGTGAGGTTGGGAGTACAAAGTCATTGCTTTGCATGTGGATACTCAGTTTTTCTAGCACCATTTGTTGAAGACTATTCCCCATTGAATGGATTTGGTACCTGTGTCAAAAATAAACCCTTAGGTTTATGAAACTCTCTTTCACTGATCTATATGTCTGTCCTTATGCCAGTACCACACTGTCTTGATTACCGCAGCTGTGTAGTAAGTTTGAAATCAGGAAATGTGAATCATCCAACTTTTTTTTTTTTTTCATTATTTTGGCTTTCCTGGGTCCCTTGAATTTCTGTATGCATTTTAGTATCAGTTTGTTAATTTCTTCAAAAAAAAGCAGCTGAGATTTTGATACGGATTACAGTGAATCAGTAGACCAATTTGGGGAATACTGTCAGCTTAACAATATCAAGTCTTCTGATTCATTAACATTGGATGTCTTTCCATTTATTTAGATCTTCTTGAATGTCTTTCAGTGATGTTTTGGAGTTTTCGGTGCATAGGTCTTACACTTCTGTTACTAAATTTATTTATCTGTGCTTTATTCTTTTTGATGCGCATGTCAATAGAATTGGTTTTTCTTAATTTTATTTTTGGTCGGTTATTGCTTCTGTATAGAATTAGAATTGATTTCTTTATCCTGCAGTTTTGCTGAATTCATTTATTAGTTTTGATAGTCCGATGAATTCCTTAGAACTTTCTGTGTATAACATCATATCTGCAAGTTAGGCATTAAAAAAATATATTGGACTCAGTTAACATCTTTTTTTGTTCCCCTCTGTAACTGTTTCAGTCCTTTAACGCCATAGTTAAGTCTCCTTTCCCTCTGCTCTCCTTTCCCTCTGCTCCCTCTGTACCCTCTGCTCTCAGAAGGAGATCTCTTAGGATGACAAAAAGGCAGAGAGCTAAATAATACTGTATATTATATGGGGGGAACCTCAAGAAATTTTGTATTATCAGACCTTAACTGCAAGTCAAGGACAGGCTGAAAAATTCTATCTTTTGTAACTGATTTGTAAAAAAAAACTCCAGAAAAATCTTCCAAGGTCAGAATAGTAGTGAGCTTTTTAAAAGAAATCATTATTGTTTTTATTAATGGTGAGCTGGTTTTGATTTTTGTTTTTGGTGCTTGCTTAGGTTATTTACCTGGAGCAGTGGGCCAGTGAGATCAGGATCATTAATTTGACCACTGTGTTAGCAAGTCTCATAAATACGTACCATCCTCTGTCATGAGGGGCTGGTGAAAAGGTAAATCGAACTTACAAGGCCCTGGGCACCAGTGGACGTGGAACTCAACATGTTTCCTTTAACTAGAAGAGAGCCAGTTATGTTCTCTTGGCTTATGAAAGATATGCAGTGTTGGGGCATATGGGCTGGCAAATTATGCATTGAACAACTCCACGGAGTGCAATTCACAGAGACTATAAAGTGCACAATTATGCTCAGTGGTCCTGTGATAGGATTACATATATTGTCAGAATTGGAAACCTTTTAGATTTGCTGGTAGAGAATTCACAGTTTTGAATATTCATTTATATTTGTTAACCCATCTTTGATTCCTACTTCTTGGGTTGGCTTCAGCCCACTCCTGCTATATTTTGACTGTTATTGTTGTTTTGGTTTTCTCAGCAAGCATTAAAGGGAACCGTTAAAGATAAATCGGCACCTAATTGAACCTTTTCTCCTGATGTAGTCAACATAATTTTAAAAGAAAATTAAAACGAAGAGTTTTTTCTTCTGTATATAGAAATCTATCTAGTTACCTGAATTTTGTATGTATGTATGTGTCAAAAAGTAAAGTATATGACTTTCTTCTAGAATGACAGTATATTAAAGTGGATGGATTTTTAGAAACTATTTGATTCAATCTCCAGTTCACATACATCATCCCTGTCACCATCCATGGTTTATCGGTCATTCTCCACTTGAGGAATTTTAGTTCCTGGGACTTCATTTTGTTTTAAAACCACCTATAATCCATTTTGGACAGATTTTGTGTCAAAAAAGCTCTTCCTTTTGTTGAACTGAAATCTGTCCCTCGTTATCCTCTACCCATTATTTTCTCTTTTACTCTACTCTTGTTTCAAGGCTTTATAGAGTAAATCTCATACTTTTTCTGTTTAAGAATTTTCCGTTATGTAGATGTTTATCACATCTTCACCTAAATCTTCTCTCCTGGTCAAACAACCTGGAGGGTATTCCTAATATATTTTCCAGATATTCCATTATCCTGATGGACAAACTAGAATGTATCTAGAGGAACTCAAAACTCCTCTTAAAATGAGTCACATAGAACAGAAAACTACTGTTTTGCAGGTATGATATCATTGCAAGGTACAATAGAATTGTCACCTCTCAAGTCAGGGCACATGCAAGAAACTGTGGTAAAGATGTAGCCTTTGAATTTTATTTATTTACTTATTTTTTTAAACAGCAGTTTCGTATTAGTTGTCTATATTATACACATCAGTGTATATATGTCAATCCCAGTCTCCCAATTCATCCCACCCCCACCCCCTGCTTTCCCCCCTTGGGGTCCATATGTTTCTTCTCTACATCTCTATCTCTATTTCTGCCTTGCAAACTGGTTCATCGGTACCATTTTTCTAGATTCCACATATATGCATTACTATACAATATTTGTTTTTCTCTTTCTGACTTACTTCACTCTATATGACAGCCTCTAGATCCATCCACGTCTCTACAAATGACACAATTTCGTTCCTTTTTATGGCTGAGTAATATTCCGTTGTATACATGTACCACATCTTTATCTGTTCATCCGTCAATGGGCATTTAGGTTGCTTCCATGACCTGGCTATTGTAAATAGTGCTGCAATGAATATTGGGGTGCATGTGTCTTTTTGAATTATGTTTTTCTCTGGGTATATGCCCAGTAGTGGGATTGCTGGATCATGTGGTAATTCTATTTTTAGTTTTTTAAGGAACCTGCATACTGTTCTCCATAGTGGCTGTATCAATTTACATTCCCACCGGTAGTGCAAGAGGGTTCCCTTTTCTCCACACCCTCTCCAGTATTTGTTGTTTCTAGATTTTCTGATGATGCCCATTCTAACTGGTGTGAAGTGGTATCTTATTGTTCTTTTGATTTGAATTTCTCTAATAATTAGTAATGTTGAGCAGCTTTTCATATGCCTCTTGGCCATCTGTATATCTTCTTTGGAGAAATGTCTATTTAGGTCTTCTGCCCATTTTTTCATTGGGTGTTTGTTTTTGTTTTAATATTGACCTGCATGAGCTGTTTATGTATTTTGGAGATTAATCCTTTGTTGATTTGTTTGCAAATATTTTCTCCAATTCTGAGGGTTGTCTTTTCATCTTCTTTATAGTTTCCTTTGCTGTACAAAAGCTTTTAAGTTTCATTAGGTCCCATTTGTTTGTTTTTATTTTCATTACTCTAGAAGGTGGGTCAAAAAAGATACTGCTGTGATTTATGTCAGAGTGTTCTTCTTATGTTTTCCTCTAAGAGTTTTATAGTGTCTGGTCTTACATTTAGGTCTTTAATCCATTTTGAGTTTATTTTTGTGTATAGTATTAGGGAGTGTTCTAATTTCATTCTTTTATATGTAGCTGTCCAATTTTCCCAGCACCACTTATTGAAGAGACTGTCTTTTCTCCACTGTATATCCTTGCCTCCTTTGTCATAGATTAGTTGACCGAAGATGCATGGGTTTATCTCTGGGCTTTCTATCCTGTTCCATTGATCTATATTTCTGTTTTTTTGCCAGTACCCTATTGTGTTATTACTATAGCTTTTTAGTGTAGTCTGAAGTCAGGGAGTCTGATTCCTCAGGCTCCATTTTTTCCCCTGAATATTGCTTTGGCTTCTAGGAGTCTTTTATGTCTCCATACAAATTTTAAGATTTTTTATTCTAGTTCTAGTTCTGTAAAAAAAAAAAAAAAAAAAAAATTCTATTGGTAATTTGATAGGGATTGCATTGAATCTGTAGATTGCTTTGGGTAGTATAGTCATTTTCACAATATTGATACTTCCAGTCCAAGAACATGCTATATCTCTCCATCTGTTTGTGTCATCTTTGATTTCTTTCATCAGTGTCTTACAGTTTTCTGAGTACAGGTAGTTTACCTCCTTAGGTAGGTTTATTCCTAGGTATTTTATTCTTTTTGTTGCAATGGTGAATGGGATTGTTTCCTTAATTTCTCTTTCTGATCTTTCGCTGTTAGTGTATAGGAATGCAAGAGATTTCTGTGCATTAATTTTGTACCCTGCAGCTTTAACAAATTCATTGATTAGCTCTAGTAGTTTTCTGGTGGCATCTTTAGGATGATCTATGTATTGTCATCTCCAAACAGTGACAGTTCTACTTCTTCTTTTCCAACGTGTAATTCCTTTTATTTCTTTTTCTTCTCTGATTTCCATGGCTAGGACTTTCAAAACTATGTTGAATAATAGTGGTGAGAATGGCATCCTTGTCTTGTTCCTGATCTTAGAAGAAATGCTTTCAGTTTTTCACCATTGAGAACGATATTTGCTGTGGGTTTGTCGTATATGGCCTTTATTATGTTGAGGTAGGTTCCCTGTATGCCCACTTTCTGGAGAGATTTTATCAACAGTGGTGTTGAATTTTGTCGAAAGCATTTTCTGCATCTATTGAGATGATCATATGTTTTTTTTTTATCATATGGTTTTTATTCTTCAATTTGTTAATATGGTGTATCACATTGATTTGTGTATATTGAAGCATCCTTGCATCCCTGGGGAAAATCCCATTGATCATGGTGTATGATCCTTTTAATGTGTTGCTGGATTCTGTTTGCTAGTGTTTCGTTGAGGATTTTTGCATCTGTGTTCATCAGTGATATTGGTCTGTAATTTTCTTTTTCTGTAGTATGTTGTCTGGTTTTGGTATCAGGGTGATGGTGGCCTCATAGAATGAGTTTGGGAGTGTTCCTTCCTCTGCAGTTTTTTGGAAGAGTTTGAGAAGGATGGGTGTTAGCTCTTCTCTAAATGTTTGATAGAATTCGCCTGTGAAGCCATCTGGTCCTGGACTTCTGTTTGTTGGAAGATTTTTAATCACAGTTTCAATTTCATTACTTGTGATTAGTGCGTTCATATTTTCTATTTCTTCCTGGTCCAGTCTTTGAAGGTTATACTTTCTAAGAACTTGTGCATTTCTTGCAGGTTGTCCATTTTATTGGCATAGAGTTGCTTGTAGTAGTCTCTTAATGATGCTTTGTATTTCTGTGGTGCCTGTTGTAACTTCTCCGTTTTCATTTCTAATTTTATTGCTTTGAGGCCTCTCTCTCTCTTTCTTGATGAGTCTGGCTAAAGGTTTATCAGTTTTGTTTATCTTCTCAAAGAACCAGCTTTTAGTTTTATTGCTCTTTGCTATTGTTTCCTTTGTTTCCACTTCATTTATTTCTGCTCTTTATGATTTCTTTCCTTCTACTACCTTTGGGTTTTGTTTGTTCTTCTTTCTCTAGTTCCTTTAGGTGTAAGGTTAGATTGTTTATTTCTTGGTTCTTGAGGTAGGATTGTATTGCTGTCAGCTTCCCTCTTAGAACTGCTTTTGCTGCATCCCAAAGGTTTTGGATCATCGTGTTTTCATTGTCATTTGTCTCTAGGTATTTTTTGATTTCCGCTTTGATTTCTTCAGTGATCTCTTGGTTATTTAATAACGTATTGTTTAGCCTCCATGTGTTTGTGTTTTTTACATTTTTTTTCCCCTGTAATTGATTTCTAATCTCATAGCCTTGTGGTCGGAACAGATGCTTGGTATGATTTCAGTTTTCTTAAGTTTACCGAGGCTTGATTTGTGACCCAAGATGTGATCTATCCTGGAGAATGTTCCCTGTGCACTTGAGAAGAAAGTGTAATCTGCTCTTTTTGAATGGAATGTCCTATAAATATCAATTAAATCTATGTGGTCTGTTGTGTCATTTAAAGCTTGTGTTTCCTTATTACTTTTCTGTCTGGATGATCTGTCCATTGGTGTAAGTGAGGTGTTAAAGAGTCCCCCACTGTTAATTGTGTTACTGTCAATTTCCTCTTTTACATGTTAGCATTTGCCTTATGTATTGAGGTGCTCCTATGTTGGGTGCATATATATTTATAATTGTTATATCTTCTTCTTGGATTGATCCCTTGATTATTATGAAGTGTCCTTTCTTGTCTCTTGTAACATTCTTTATTTTAAAGTCTATTTTATCTGATATGCATATTACTACTCCAGCTTTCTTTTCATTTCCATTTGCATGGAATATCTTTTTCCATTCCTTCACTTTCAGAATGTATGTGCCCCAAGGTCTGAAGTGGGTCTGTTGTAGACAGCATATATATGGCTCTTGTTTTTGTATCCATTTAGCAAGCCTGTGTCTTTTGGTTGGAGCATTTAATCCATTCACGTTTAAGGTAATTATTGATATGTATGTTCCTATTACCATTTTCTAAAATGTTTTGAGTTTGTTTTTGTAGGTCCTTTTCTTCTCTTGTGTTTCCCACTTAGAGAAGTTCCTCTAGCATTTGTTGTAAAGCTGGTTTGGTGGTGCTGAAGTCTCTTGGCTTTTGCTTGTCTGTAAAGCTTTTGATTTCTCTGTTGAATCTGAATGAGATCCTTGCTGGGTAGAGTAATCTTGGTTGTAGGTTCTTCTCTTTCATCACTTTAAATATATCGTGCCACTCCCTTCTGACCTGTAGAGTTTCTGTTGAGAAATCATCTGCTAATCTTATGGGAGTTCCCTTGTATGTTATTTGTCATTTTTTCCTTGCTGCTTTTAATAATTTTTCTTTGTCTTTAATCTTCATCAGTTTGATTACTATGTGTCTCAGTGCGTTTCTCCTTGGGTTTATCCTGCCCGGGACTCTCTGTGCTCCCTGGACTTGGGTGGCTATTTCCTTTCCCATATCAGGGAGGTTTTCGACTATAATCTCTTCATATATATTCTCGGGTCCTTTCTCTCTCTCTTCTCCTTCTGGGACCCTTATAACGTGAATGTTGGTGGATTTAATGTTGTTCCTGAGGTCTCTTAGGCTGTCTTCATTTCATTCTTTTTTCGTTATTCTGTTCTGCAGCAGTGAATTCCACCATTCTGTCTTCCAGGTCACTTATCCATTCTTCTGCCTCAGTTATTCTGCTATTGATTCGTTCTAGTGTATTTTTCATTTCAGTTATTGTATTGTTCATCTCTGTTTGTTTGTTCTTTAATTCTTCTAGGTCTTTGTTAAACATTTCTTGCATCTGCTTGATCTTTGCCTCCATTCTTTTTCTGAGGTCCTGGATCATTTTCACTACCATTATTCTGAATTCTTTTTCTGGAAGGTTGCCTATCTCCACTTCATTTAGTTGTTTTTCTGGGGGTTTATCTTGTTCCTTCATCTGGTACATAGTCCTCTGCCTTTTCATTTTGTCTGTCTTTCTGTGAATGTGGTTTTTGTTCCACAGGCTGCAGGATTGTAGTTCTTCTTGCTTCTGCTGTCTGCCCTCTGGTGGATGAGGCTATCTAAGAGGCTTATGCAAGCTTCCTGGTAGGAGGGACTGGTGGTGGGTAGAGCTGGGTGTTGCCCTGGTGGCCAGAACTCAGTAAAACTTTAATCCGCTTGTCTGCTGATGGGAGGGGATGAGTCCCCCCTCTGTTGGTTGTTTGGCCTGAGGCGACCCAGCCCTGGAGCCTGCAGGCTCTTTGGTAGTGCTAATGGCAGACTCCAGGAGGGCTCACACCAAGGAGTACTTCCCAGTACTTCTGCTGCCAGTGTCCTTGTCCCTGTGGTGAGCCACAGCTGCCCCCCGCCTCTGCAGTAGACCCGCCAACAGTAGCAGGTAGGTCTGGTTCAGTCTCCTATGGGGTCATTGCTCCTTCCTCCTGTGTCCCGATGCACACACTACTTTGTGTGTGCCCTCCAAGAGTGGAGTCTGTTTCCTCCAGTCCTGTCAAAGTCCTGCAATCAAATCCCGCTAGCCTTCAAAGTCCGATTCTCTGGGAATGCCTCCTCCTGTTGCCGGAACTCCCAGGCCTGGAAGCCTGACGTGGGGCTCAGAACCTTCACTCCAGTGGGTGGACTTCTGTGGTATAAGTGCTCTCCAGTTTGTGAGTCACCCACCCAGTGGTTATGGGATTTGATTGTATTGTGATTGCACCCCTCCTACCATCTCATTGTGGCCTCTCCTTTGTCTTTGGATGTGGGGTATCTGTTTTGGTGAGTTCCAGTGTCTATCTGTCGATGATTGTTCAGCAGTTAGTTGTGATTCCAGTGCTCTCGCAAGAGGGAGAAGACCGTAGTCTTTGGAGTCAAACAGACTTGAGTTATACTTCCAGGCCTACCAACTCACTAGCTCTGTGGGGAAGTTGCTTAATTTCCTCATCCGTAAAACGAGGATGATAAGCACCGGAAGCTCCTCTAGGCTGTGGATTTCATGAGGGCAGGAACTGTATTCATTTTGCTCTGCTTAACATCAGTTACCCAGTTAAGTTACCATCAGCTAGGCGAGTTCTAGCACTGAAAGGTGCAAAAGTTAACAAATAACCATTCAGTCACTGAAAACGCATAATCATAGCTAATGTAGTAGCAGTGACATTGCTGCGTTTTCACATGCTGCAGCAATTTGAGTATCTGCGTAGAATCCCTCTGTATTATTAGCTCTGTACATTGAGTTTTCTCAAATTGAAGAATTCATGGCTTGCTGTTTCCAGTGTAAAAATGCAATTTTTTTTTTTTTTTTTGCGGTACGCGGGCCTCTCGCTCTTGTGGCCTCTCCTGATGCGGAGCACAGGCTCCAGACACGCAGGCTCCGCGGCCATGGCTCACGGGCCCAGCCGCTCTGTGACATGTGGGATCTTCTCAGACCGGGGCACGAACCCGTGTCCCCTGCATCGGCAGGTGGACTCTCAACCACTGCGCCACCAGGGAAGCCCAAAAATGCAATATTTTGATATGAGTCCTATTTCATTTCTTTCTCTTATCTTTTATTTCTTTATTTAAAAAAAATCATTCTGTAATCAAGATATCCTGTTCCTGTATCCTTTCTATACAACTGAGAATGTTAATCAAGGTCTCAGATTGTACCATAGCAAAAGTGTGTTGCTTGGCAACAGAAGGAAAGATATAATGTTCTCAGATTTTAAAAATAGTTCAGGGTTTTATTATTCATTTTTTTATTAAAATGATTTCATTATTTGGGGGAAAATAGCCTGGAGGGAGAAGAAAACATAGCATAGCAGCAATATCTTTCTTGCATTTGTCTTCTAAGAAATGTTTTAAGTAGGAATCAATTTTTGTCCATTTGAGCTGTATAGATACTCTGGCTGGGACTCAGGCTCATGATCTGAAGATTTGCCCAGTCTACCTATTATGTATGGAGGAATATTCATTTTTTGTTTTTTCTTTTCATTGTTTCCTTCCAAAAAATTACAGCCCACAGGCCTTCTTTCTCCAGGAAGCCTTCCTGAAACTAACCCTACCCATTGCCTAACTCGTTGGGACCTGCCCCATCTTCTTGGTGTATTGTAATGGTTGTGTATTTATGATAACTATATATTGGTTTAACCTGTCTCCCCTGTCAGAGTTCAAGGTCCCTGAAGGTCTTTTTCAGAACTCTCTGTGGGCTTGTTATGAGGTTTGTTGATGGTCTGAGTGCCCTTTTCGAAATATGCTTACCTAGGTTTCAAGAGGTATGACAGACTCAGTAATTTGGACACCAGTGCTCTCCCCATAGAATTTTTCACTCTGTTGTGAGCTTTCTCTGTGACTTATAGGGTAGATCTGTTCTATTTCAGAATCACAGAAATGACTGAGTTTTGGAGAGATTAATAGAAGCTTTTTCCAAGGACATGGCACAGAGCAGAGCTGAGGACTAAAGTTCTCCCACTGAGCATCAAGGAATAACTATGAAACTATGAACTTCCTTTGTGAAGCCAGCCAGTCTGATATTACTTTCTGGCTCTGCCACTTACAAGCTCTGTGATACGGTTTCTTAACTTATTTGTGCCCTAGTTTCCTTATCTGTAAACTGAGGATAATAATAGTACCCACCTTTTATAAAGTGCTTCTCAAATTAAATGAGACAACACACTACCTGGCACATACTAAGTGTACAGTATATGTTTGCCTTTATTATTTGATATAAGTGTCAAAAGGCAACAATATAGAAGTCTACACATTTTCTGTCCCCCCTCCTTCTGCTTCTTTAATTCCACTCTACATGACCATATTAAGATTCAGAATCAAGTTGAGAGAAGGTATGTTTTTATCTAACTTCTAAACTTTATATTCATTGGACAATAATATGTTATTATTATATTAACATATTGCACAACTGAAATAAAGAGAGACCTGGATGCTAGTGATGGTTCTGAAGACCCTGAACCTCTTCCTGTTTAGGAGTCTCTTTTTGGTGCAAGAACCAATGACAAAAACCCAGCCAATGACAGGATTTTCCTACATAGTCCAGGATTGCTGTGACACGATTACTTTTATCAGCAGAATTATGACCTATATCCCCTCTGTTTGGAAATTTTGTTTTCTTTGGATGGATGTAGCTAAAGCTTCACTTGTCATTTCATACCCAGTGGGTTTTTTTTTAATCTCCTAGTATTAGCTTATAAGGAGCTTAATCCTACATGATCAAGACAGACTTATATCTCTGAATATTCTATTGCTCATCCATTTTATTTCCTGCTTTTGATTGGCTGTTTTGGACATGTGTAATGTTTCTCTAGTTTTTAATAGAGGACCTTAAAGAAGCATTATTTAGGTAAGATTGTTAACATTGTAGCTAGTAATTGTGGTAAAAGCTACCAGTGAGTGATTGCCAGTCATTTTAGACCTTGGTTCTGCAATATTTGCTAAGACCTTGGGTATTGGTGGCAAGCCTGGACTATAGAGGAGAGGAGAGGAAAACGTAAGAGAGAGGAAAAGGCGAGGAGAATAGGAGAAAGAAAAAGGAGCAGCATATTGCTGGTGTCATAGACCTCTGATTTGTGCTCTAGGTCATCATAAACTTGTTTAATCTTAAAGATAGAAGAGCCATGTTGAAGCACAGTTACAAAGAGCTAAATCTGTAAGTCTTGATTTTTTTTTTTTTGCCTAAATGAAACATGAGAGTGATCAATGTTTCAAAGCAGTATGTGGTACAAATCAGGCTTAAATAGCCTACACTATCTTTGTGTTTTATCTGAGGCAAAAATTAATCAGTCCCAGCAAAGGGGTTTTCACCGGGGAATCAATGACTTTCACCTTGAGCTAACTTTACTTTAGCAGCAAGATGTATCTGAATTTTGACTCTGACAATTTGTTTCTTTATTGTCAGAGAATGTTGGTGAGGTTGATATCGATATTGATGTTGTCAGTAAAATTATGCTTGAGTAAGTATTGCTGGGCCAAAAAATTTTTTTAATACTGGACCCTGTCATTATCAGAGTCAGCCAGTGAAAGTTATCAAGGTATTGGGCAACATTGAGCCCAGAATTTTTTTTTTTTTTTTTTTTACTTGGGTCTGCTCGTCCGTGCGCAGTAAAGCCCATCTACTGACACTGGGTTGTGGTGAAGCAAAGTGCAGTGTTTATTGCGTGGAGCCAAGCAAGGAATCCAGGTAGCTAGTGCTTAAAAGACCTGAACTCTGTGATGGCTTTCGGGGAAAGGTTTTAAAAGACCAGAGTGAGGGAGGGAGATTGGTGGGGTATGTGATAAGCTCGTGGGTGTTCTTCTGGTTGGTTGGTGGTAAGGTAAGCGGGAGTCAACATCATCAACCTTTTTGTTCCAACCAGTCTGTGGTCTACGTGCTGTGGGTAACATATGGTTAATTTGGTTACCTTCTTCCACCTGGTGGGGGTTTCAGTATCTGCGAAACAGCTCACAGGATATGAGCCCAGCGTATTCAACATTCTACTTTCTGTATCTCATGTTTCATTTTCTGTGTTTCAAACCTTTTCTTGAGTCTGGATAAAATTTGTACAATTACTTAGACTAATTGAACTGAACCCTTCCCTGCTTATGATACTCGTAACTCATGACTGATAATTGAGGAACATAGACTTACTCTGGGGATAGATACCTCAGGCAGATGATGTAATTCCTGGATACAGGCAGTATAAGTACAAGCAGTTGTAATTTTTCTGGGCTCCCTGTTCTCTTAATTAGTCATCGAAAACCTCATAAAAGTAGTAATGACTCACTCCTTTTGATAGGCGATCCCAGGAGTTCGTATTTATTTTTCTGCTGTTAGAAATACTGCTGCTAAATGGCAAAGTCTAGATAATTTTCCAGTGGTTTTAAGTTTGATATTGGAAACAAGATTTTAAAAGCATAAGCAGGACACTCGTCTTCAGCTTTCCACGGCTGACACCTCCTTGTCATGCAGGTCTCAGAAGAAGAGGTCTCTTCTGAGAGAGTCCTTCCTGACCACCGTGTTCTGACTTACTTTTTTCAAAGCAATAATCCAATTTGAAAATTTTTGTATATATATGTATATATGTGTGTGTGTGTATATATATCCTCATTTGAAAATTTCGTGTATATAATATATATATATTTTTAAATAACTTGTTATTGTTTTCTTCCATCACTAAAATGTGAGCTCCGTGAGTGGAAGGACCTTGGCTGTCACTCAGCTCTTGGTGTTTGGTCCCAGCCCTGGTGCTGGCCTTCTGAAAGGGCATAGGAAGTGCTTGGTAGAGGATTGCTGAAGGAAATGAAAGAACAAGAATGAACTGTTTCTGGTTCAGGTACTTTCGCTACTGAAAGTCTGCTTCAGTGCTTAAGTGAGTTGCAAAGCATGATCCAGACACGCCCTGCTTATCTGTTTCTTACATCTCGGCATGGCTGTTAAGAAATTCTGTAAACCTGTCATACACAGTGTGGTATCTTTCCCTCGTACAAAAGGGTAACATGCCAGCCAAAGCTGAGATTTAGGAGCAACTGAGAGGGTGTAAAAGGAAATTCGTTCCATGAATGCTACTTTATCTTTTAAAAATTCTCACTCTGCAGAGTCTGATGGTGTGATGTGCTGGCTGCTGATTCAATTAACATGGCGCTAGAGTCTCTTCTGGAAAAATAAGAATATTTCAGCTGCCTTCTTGGTAAAATCACTCTTGCTAGCCATAGTCTCCCCAACCTGAGATGGGAGGAAAAGCAAGTTAGGTAACAGGATAAGGTAGCTGAGCCCTGAAGTAGACAGTCTCTTGGGGGCCTTGGCTTCTGCATGGCCCGCCCCTCAGTCTAAAAGTGACTCTTAGACAAGTCAGTGAAAGAGCTGGAGTAAATCTGACTCAACTGGCCGTAACTTAGCCTGTGAATTCTTTCTGAATCCCAGTGACTCCATTTTATGAAAAAGAGACACATTCTAAAGGGAAAGAGCTTCATGGGAAAGACAGGAGACCTCCACATACCTGGAATTGTCCGTGGCTTCATGATTCTAGGTTTCTGTTGGGGGAAGGGAGTTCACCTTGGCAGTGTGTTTCTGTTGTAGAGCAAGGGGTTTTAATGGGGTGCCTAGAACCTTAGGGGGTTCGTGGCTCTAGAGAGAGGTCTGCCATGTAATCCCCCCTGATATTTGAAGCTTCATGTGCTAGTGTGCTTTTTGTTTTTGGTCTGGGAAAAAGGTTCTTGGTTTCATCAGAGATGTTTAGTCACTTTTTTCACTTCCTCAATTCATATTCTTTTCTGATCCCACTCCAGTAGCTCTTCACTTCCCACCACTTCAACGAGATGCCTCCACGGGAGTCACCAGTCACCTCCATACTGGTGATCCCAGGGGATGCTGTGCTGCTGGCCACTCAGCAGCAGTGGATAAGGAGGGCCATTCCTCCTTGTAATACTGCATCTCTTGGCGTTTATGACATTGTGTTCCCCTTGCCTACTTCTCTGCCTCTTCTTTCTCTTAGACCTTCCTCACTCCTCTGCTTGACCTCTCAGTGTTGGAGGGCCCCAGGGTGCTCTCCTGTGTACCTGCCTTTTCTACCTGCATATTTAGGTCATTTCATCTGGTCCCAGGGCTTTAAATGGGAACCTAATACAGATGACTCCCAAATCTGTGTCTGTAGCCATGACTTTGCTGAAGGACATCAGATTCTACTCTCTAAATCCCTATTCAGCATTATAACTAGGATGTTTAATTGGTATCTGAATCTTGCCCCAAAGCAGACTCTGGATTTCTTCCCTGTAGCTGCTCCTCCCATGGAATTGCTGATTTTAGAAAACGGCCCCAGTTGCTCACACCAAAAATCTACTACTTGTTTTGATTCCTTGCATTTCCTCACCCTCCACATCCAGTCTGTTGACTCTGTCTCCGTATATCTGTGTATAATAAGATTGTGTATATATATGTATATATAATAATATATATAATATATGTATATATGAATGTACACAAGGGTACAGATTTGTGTTTATTGTCTGTTTCCCCAACAGAATATCAGTTGGCAGTCACAGAGCTCAGTTATTTGTTGGATGAGTGAATGCATGATTATACTCAAAGGGACTGTGATTTGAAAAGGCATTAAAATGGACAGAGATCTCATCAAAACAATAGATTTGTGGTTCAGGATTTGTCTTTTGTACCACTGTGTGGCTAATGCCTTTGTGTTGTGTACGTATAAACATCTCAGATGTGCACGTGAAAGAAGAAGGACTTGTAGGTGAGTTAAGAGGGGAAGGCCAAGAACTCACAGCCTGTCCAGCTCCTGGTAGACCTAGGCTGCTGGTTGGTTGGTGTGGATTGACAGTGACAGGAGAGGGAACAGAGGCTCTGAGAAGTTAAAGCACTTGGCAGGTTTACATGGCTGGTGACTGAGGGACCAGGACTAGAGCCCTGTTTTTGTGATGACAGAGCCTGTTATGTAACGGCAAAACTACACAGCTTTCTTGTCTCATCCTTTGAAAAATAGCAGAGAGAATTCATGCTCAACATTTGTGTTGAGGAGTCCTGGCACGCTCTAAAGCAGGAGTCAGCCAACTTTTTCTGTCAACTAGATGGTAAATATTTAGGCTGGGTTTCTGGGCCAAAAGGTCTCTGTCATAACTACTCAACTGCTTTTATAATGCCAATGAAACCATAGACAATCTGTAAACAAATGGAAGTGGCTATGTTCCAATAAAACTTTATTTATGGACACTGAAATTTGAATTTTATATAATTCTCACACATCACAAAATATGTTTTAAAAACTTTCTTTTTAACCATTTAAAAATATAAAACTCATTCATAACTTGTGGGCCACGTAAAAACAGGCAGTGGCCTGGATTAAGCGTAGGGGCCACAGTTTGCTGACCCCTGCTCTAAGGGATGTTATCAGAGTTCTCATATACTATATTTGTGAGTCTGAGAATGGCCTTATGACTAACCCCTGAACTGAATTGCAGCTACTCTAAGCTCCTTCAGGGAAGGCCCTTGTGATGTATTTCTCTTTACTGATGCTTGCTTGAGTTGATCCCATTTTGCTGAGTCCTGTTTGGCAGTCTGCATGGAAAAAAGACCCTCCTTACATTTTAGGTCAAAAAAAAAAGGGTGAATAGTCATCTGATGGCATACTCAAATTGGAAATGCACCAAGGGCTGAATTGTTTTTTGAGTATTATTTTCTAACTTCTGAGCTAAGATCTTGAGGGATAGTGTAAATTTTTTTTTAATTTATTTATTTTATTTATTTACTTTTGGCTATGTTGGGTCTTAGTTGCTGTGCACGGGCTTTCTCTAGTTGTGGCGAGCAGGAGCTACTCTTCATTGCGGTTTGCAGGCTTTGTGGTGGCTTCTCTTGTTGCGGAGCATGGGCTCTAGGTGCGCAGGCTCAGTAGTTGTGGCTCACAGGCTCAGTAGTTGTGGCTTGCAGGCTCAGCAGTTGTGGCTCCCAGGCTGTAGAGCGCAGGCTCAGTAGTTGTGGCGCACGGGTTTAGTTGCTCTGTGGCATGTTGGATCTTCCTGGACCAGGGCTCAAACCCGTGTCCCCTGCATTGGCAGGCGGATTCCTAACCACTGCACCACCAGGGAAGCCCAGGGGTAGTGTAAACTTTAATGGTTTAGTGGCAGAACACCGGAAAAATGCTCTGTCCACTAGGAGGCTAGCTAGAACATCCTTCATCTGCTGGTGTTCATCAGCATTTGAAACGGAGGCTTATCGGTTTATACAGTGTTAACACTATATAGATAAATAGTGTTTGTTCTGGTCCTCCTTTTATTTCTGAATTCTTTCTTCCCATCCTAACCCCATTAAAATGAGAAAGTCTATGTCTCGCTTATTAATACAAGGTTTTTTTGTGTGTTTACTGAACTCTCTGTTCTCCATGAATGAGACTAGCGCTCATGGTCAAGTGTGTTGGTGCTGATGGTCACTTCCTTCACTAGGGAGCTTACTCCTTTTCCTCCTCATCTCTGGGTGCTTCTCTCCTGGCAGTCGTCTCCATCGGCCATGTATCGCGGGGTTTTTTTGTTTGTTTTTTTTTTTGCGGTACGCGGGCCTCTCACTGTTGTGGCCTCTCCCGTTGCGGAGCACAGGCTCCGGACGCGCAGGCTCAGCGGCCATGGCTCACGGGCCCAGCCGCTCCGCGGCATGTGGGATCTTCCCGGACCGGGGCACGAACCCGTGTCCCCTGCATCGGCAGGCGGACTCTCAACCACTGCGCCACCAGGGAAGCCCCTGTATCGCGGTTTTTAGGTATGGTGCTAGCTTTGTTTTTGCTACACTTCTGGAGGGCAGGGTCTTTCTTTTTTTTGCCTTTGTGGGCTCCACAGCTCTTAGCATGGCATCTTATCCGTAGTAGGACCTCAATCAATAGCTGCTGAATTGAACTGGCCCCCTTCTGAGCTTGCTTAGCTTTCATTTTGAGCTGCTGCTCTAACCATTTCAGATTGTCTTGGCTCCAATTGTTTTTCTGATTTTTCTTTTTTTTTTTTTTGATGAGACCTCCGTGCATTTTTGTTTTCCCTTGTGTTTCATGCTTATTCCCATCTTGGTTCATTCTGTAACTCCTCAGTCTTTTTCTCAAATTTGTCTGTGTCATGTCAGTCACTCATTATTTATCATCTACTTTTTCTCCTCTCTGGGTTTCATTTCCCTTTCAAATATGCATGTTTTCCCAGAGCCAGCTTAGACCTTTCTTAAAGCTATTCAGAATTGATCTAATCTTTCTAACCCCTTGATTATGTATTCATTTTCCTTCACCTGAGTGTTTACACATTCTTTTCTTGTCCTGCCTGTTTGCTGACTTAGGGAAGACACTATGTCCTAACTATTTGTTGAATAATAATTACCGCATTATGAGAAGTTGAACAGTTCTATCATCTCTGCTGAGAGAAATAGCTTAGTAGATGTTCCCAAATACCTATAAGCCTGGGCATAAATGAGTTGATCTCAGGTTGTGAAAAACAGTTTACTAAAATCAGAAACAAATCAAAACAGATGTAAGATTTTGGGGTCATTAATTTCCACTAAAGTTCCATGGACACCTCTGAATAAGCTAAAAACACCTTCAGTGAATTACTTGAAATACAATCTCCCATGGTGTGCAATGTGATAGAGGAAAGGTATGAAGCTAAATATTAACTTACTACACTCCTAATCTGCAAGCTTGTCCAAATGTAAATGTGGATAATCTCATCCCTTGGACTCGTTGATAGAGTAGGCACAGGAGGTTTTCTGCACAGCCTCCTCCCTTAATTTCTTCAGGTCCACTTACTGTAGAGCCAACCGGAGCCTTGATTAAACATTATTAGTAGGTATACTTGGGAAAATAATATAATACTTTAGGAGGCTTATTTTGTTACTGGTTTTTACAAATAAATTAAAAAGGTACATCAGAGAAAAGATAAAACTTGTCAATGAGAGAAGCAGAATATATGACACTAAAGAGAGATTAGGTTTTATTCTCAAAGTTTGTATTTTTCCTTAAGACATTCCTTGAGCAAATGTGTTTTGTGCACCCAGTGCTGAGCACAGGAGTCGATGTCATGATGCTCAGTCTCTTGAAAAATGTACAGTCTAGCAGAGGGAAGAGAGATGCACAAAATCAAATGGAAGTTCCATAAAGGTGGTACAAAAGTATCTCTGATAACGAAGAGACAACATTATTTTTGGCTCAGAGGTATGAGAAGAGACAACATTATTTTTGGCTCAGAGGTATGAGAAGTCCATGTGGAGGAGGTGTGTCTGGATCCCCTTTGAAGAGGGGTGCCTGGTAAATAGGAGAACATTTCTGTTAGAGGGAAAGTCACAAGCAAGAACCAAAGGGGAAGAACCAAAGGATTGAATAAGAAGCAGTGAGAAGTTCAGGTGGTTGGGGGTTCAGGGAATGATGCTGAAAGTACAGATGTGACCAGATACAGAGTTGGAATAATATTGGGGGTAATAATAATAACAGAATAATAACTTCCTTCCAAGATCATTGTGAGTGCCAAGAATAATGAAGGAAAGCCTCGTACAGTCCTGGTACCTCGAGTGCGCTGAGTTCCTATGGCTGGTGTTAGGAGGGCAGTCGGAAGCCGTTCCCTGTGTTTGAGCAGAGAAGTGACACAATTGTGTGTCTGATGGGGTGGGGAGGGACCTGTAGCTGGGAGACCAGGCAAGAGAACCAGGTGTGGGCCTGTGTGGACTTCTGTAATCCATTTCCAGACTTGGCCTCTCTCTGGAGTTGGGGTTAGGTGCAGATGATAAGGAGAGAGCAGGGGAAAAGAAGATTCTCTGTGGAGGGAAAAGGGAGAGCAATGAATGGAAGGACAGAGGAGGTGTGAGCCCTCACACTTTATGAGAAATTCTTTTTTTTTTTGCGGTACGCGGGCCTCTAACTGTCGTGGCCTCTCCCGTTGCGGAGCACAGGCTCCGGACGCGCAGGCTCAGCGGCCATGACTCACGGGCCCAGCCGCTCCGCGGCATGTGGGATCCTCCCGGACCGGGGCACGAACCCGTGTCCCCTGCATCGGCAGGTGGACTCTCAACCGCTGCGCCACCAGGGAAGCCCGAGAAATTCATTTTTGTATCTTTAACTCTGCTCCCACACTTTACACATTCCATTTCAGAATCTAAAAATATTCTGCATAGTGTCAGGACAAGGGGTGATGACTTAGGGCAGATGAGATAAAACAAGCATCATGCCTACCCAGAGGAAGAGTGAAGAGAACCCAGGTGTCCTGAGTATGTTCTTTTCTCTCTGTAAATGGCTGCTTCAGCATTTCAGCCTCAAATTTGTGCAGATTTGTCAGGCTTCTTATGTCCGCATCAGTCTCATTCTCATTGTCGTGCCCAAATGTGTGAATGATGCAAAGTCTTTCAGGGAAGTAATAAAGCGAGGCCCCTCCCCTGCAAGAATATGGATTCTATCCTATTCTGTCTTGTGCAGCTTTCCTGGAACTTACTTACATGGCTCATCAAAATGTATTTTAGCTGGCTGCTAATCCGTGCAAAATGCTGCTTTGATGCAACGGGGCATTTCTACCTGGTGCTTACTTCAGCATTTCTGTTCTATGAGGGTTCTCACTGGGGATAGACCTGGAATCTCTAGCCTCACCAAGCGGGCTAACCCAGACCTTGCCAGTATGGAGAGGCGCACGCTCAGATATGGCGTGTGCACTTTGCCAAAGCCGGATGTCCTCTCTAGATTCCTGGCATGACTTAGCACGCATAATCTACCATTAGTTCCTCAGGCTTAGTTTTGTTACAATTATCATGATAATCCAAATAACAGGCAGGCTTAGCACATTTGTCTGGGAAGCTTGGGTGCAGGAGGTAGAAAGCAGGCGTCTGCAGGTGTTTCTGTGGTGATGTTGCTTTTGCTGCCGTGATGGAGATGCAGCAGATTAATACCTAAAGTAATTTAGTAGAAACAAAATTCATGTAAGAATCTTGATAAGTAGTAACAGTAATCCCTAATGTGTATCAAGCACTTTGTTAAGCAATTTACGTGAATGTCTCATCCCTATTTTAGAGACAAAGGGGGACTGCATTTGGGAGGTTAAGAAATTTGGTACAAGTCTACTTACCAGTGTGCAGTGGAACTAAGATTCAGAGTTAAGCCTCATCATTGTTTGCCTGGAACTCTTAACTGTGATGCTATACTAACTCTAACCATTGAATAATAATAATAAAACAAGTTTGCTGTAATAAATGCTTAATAAAGTGTCATTTCTTTTGTAAATGAAAAAAAGAATATTGGTTGGGTGCCTATTATAGGTGACCTAATAGAGATGGATGGGGGCTGTAGTGCCACATGCTGTGTTATGTGAGATACTGATCGTTCCATCCTCATGGCAACCACAAAAGGTAGATATTATTATCTCCATTTTACGGAGTTAAAAGCTGAGGTTTGAGAAGGTAAAGCGACTTCCTCAAGTACACCCACAGCCAATTTGTGGCAGAGCTGGGCTTTGAACCCAGGTCTGCCTGACTGTCCTGTTTATCTCTGCTCTTTCTGCTGTGGTGTGCTGCCACGAGGTAGCAGGTTCATATAAAAACAGTACTCAGCATTCAACTTCTTCTTTGTAAAATTACAAACATACCCTTTATTTTTAACACATCCTTTTGTTAAAAATAGGGCTTATTATTTACGACTCATTTCTGGTACAGTCTGTTTAGCCCATATTTTTTACAGTTTTTTTTTTTTTTGGCTGTGTTGGGTCTTCGTTGCTGCTGCACGCACGCTTTCTCTGGTTGCGGTGAGTGGGGGCTACTCTTCGTTGCGGTGTGCGGGCTTCTCATTGTGGTGGCTTCTCTTGTTGCGGAGCATGGGCTCTAGGCGCGCGGGCTTCAGTAGTTGTGGCACGTGGGCTCAGTAGTTGTGGTTCGCAGGCTCTAGAGCGCCAGCTCAGTAGTTGTGGTGCACGGGCTTAGTTGCTTCGCGGCATGTGGGATCTCCCCGGACCAGGGCTCGAACCCGTGTCCGCTGCATTGGCAGGCGGATTCTTAACCACTGCGCCACCAGGGAAGTCCTGTAGCCCATATTCTTGCTTGTTGAACATTGTACACGTACCTTGAGAACATGAAAAACCTTTGAAAATTATTTGGAGGCTTTGTTTCTATAGGGATACTAGGTTAACTGGATTGACCAAATCGTGCAGTTTGTTCATATAATCAGAGGTTTGTTTTCCCTTCAAAGAATTGATCATTTTCTTAACACACGAGCATGTATTAAGTTCTGTGCAAGAGTGATTAACTTGTACTGTTTTGAATCATGGGTTCAGTCTACAAAAAACCAGTCCTTTCCACAGAGGATTGATTCATTTGATAAGCATCATGTCCATGTGTAACCTTACACGTGCAATGGATGTTAGCTAAAAGTTACTTAACTGCTTTTTATCTTTTTATGTTGTGTTTTTCCCCGTGAGATGGAGCATCACATTCATATACCTGGTACTTCTCTAAGAGACAAAAAATGGATCCTTACACTTAAGAAGTCCCTTGGTGGCTGGAAAAAAAAATGCAAAGCAGCTTTAAAAGAGAGACAGATTTCCTGTATAAAGTGTGCTAAAATTTAAAATCCTGAAGAGAGAAGAGTGTGCTTTTTGAGGTTCCCCAAGTAGACATTTCACTGTCTTTTTATTGAGCCAGTTGTCAAGGTCAGTATGAGACTGTGGAGTATGCACAGGCAGCCTGTTTGCGTTAGAAAAAGAGATAATTAAATGTCCTTGTACTCAAGGTATGTGCCATACTATTCTTTGTTTAAAAGAGAGACTTTTTAATTTATTTTTTGCGGTACGCGGGCCTCTCACTGTTGTGGCCTCTCCCGTTGTGGAGCACAGGCTCCAGATACGCAGGCTCAGCGGCCATGGCTCACGGGCCCAGCCGTTCCGCGGCATGTGGGATCTTCCCGGACCGGGGCACGAACCCATGTCCCCTGCATTGGCAGACGGACCCTCAACCACTGCGCCACCAGGGAAGCCCAAGAAACTTCCTGATGGTGAAGCCCGAAAGAGAAATGGCATGAAGTGATAGACTTAGGAAGCCAGGCTGACTAATGCCTTGTATTGGCTGACAAATTACTCTGTGTAGGTTTTATCTGGTGTGTGACTGTTCCCTCTTCAAAGTAACTTTGTAGGAAGCTACATGATAGGAGGTAGCCAAGCACATTTCACTTGGAATCACCAACTAGGTTAGGGTCTGGAGCCTTGTAAAACTCACTGAGGCACGTTACTGTTTTGAGAAATAAATGGGCAGTATTCATTTTTATGATGAAGATTTGTTAAAAAGAAAAAATTGGGGGGGGGGTGAACTTTGTTTTGCTAAGGGTTTTCTTCAACAATTACTGAGTTTGATTCTTCAGACCAAGTTAAGGACTCTTTCCAGGTTTTGTTTTTGGAAAGGGCCTGGTCTGGCCCCATTCAGCGAGCACATTGTCCTGACCCTTCAGTGACAGCTAATGGTAATATGATGTGATAATTTGTTGGAGAATTCCCTTGGGAGTTCTCTGGAATCATACTTTTAAGGACTATCCTAACTTTAGATATTTTTATTAGTTTGTCATTTTATATATTTATATGTTTCATGGTAAGTTTTTAAGGAATTGCTTGATTTTTTTTAACCAAGATTTGCATACTCTTAAAGTCTACATGCCACTAAAGTTCAGAGTTTTGAGGTATAATTCATGTATCATAAAATATGCCCCTTTGAAGTGTACAATGGTCAAAGTGTACAATTCAGTGATTTTAAGTAAATTCACAGACTTGTGGACCCATTAACGCTATCTAATCCCAGGTCTAATCCTTCTCATCGCTCCAGAAAGAAACATCATACTCAGCAGCAATTGCTTCCCATTCCTTCCTTCTTCAGTCTTGAGGAGGCACTTAACATACTTTCTGTATCTGTGAATTTGCCTCTTCTGGACATTTCATGCAAATGGAGTCATACGATATGTGATCTTTTGTGTCTGCATCTTTTACTTAGTGAAATGTTTTCAGGGTTCATTCACATTGTAGCATGTGTCAGTACTTTAGTCCTTATTAAGCCTATTGTGTGGGTTTGTACCACATTTATCCATTCGTCAATTGATGGGTATTTGGATTATTTCAATTTTTTGACTATTATGAATAATGCTCCTATGAATATTTGTGCACAGGTGTTTGTGTGGACATATGTTTTGAATTCTCTTGGGAGTGGAAATGGCTGCACCATAAGGTGACTCTGTGTAACTTCTTGAACAACTGTGAAACTGTTCTCCAAAGTGGCTGTACTATTTTACATTCCCACTGGCAATATATGAGGGTTCCAGTTTCTTCCACATCTTTGCCAACACTTGTTATTGTCTGTCCCTTGGATCATTGCCATCCTAGTAGGTATAAATGCTGTCTTTTAAAGTTTTGATTTGTATTTCCCTAATGACTAATAAACATCTTTTCATGTCTTATTGGCCTTTTGCATATATTGTTTGGATAAATACTTTGCCCATTTTTTTTTATTGGGTTGTCTTTTTATTTGGATTATGAGTTTTTTATATAATCTGGATACAAGTTGCTTATCAGATACGATTTGCAAATACTTTTACTCTTTCTAGGGTCTGTTTTTCACTTTTTGGTAGTGTCATTTGAAGCACAACAAAATTTAATTTCGATGAAGTCGTGTTTACCTGTTCTTTGATTGCTTGGGCTTTTGGTGTCATAGCTAAGATACCACTGTCTAATACATAGTCATGAAGATTCACGCCTATGCTTTCTTCTAAGGGATTTGTAGTTTTGCCTCTTACTTTTAGGTCTTTGATCCATTTTGAGTTAGTTTTTGTATATGATATGGGGTAGAATTCTAACGTCATTCTTTTGAATGTGGATATACACTTGTCCCAGAACCATTTGTTGAAAAGACTGTTCTTTCTCCATTGAATTGTCTTGGCACCCTTGTTGAAAATCAGTTGACTGTAAATGTGAGAGTTTATTTCTGGACTCTGTTTTATTCCACTGATCTATATGTTCTTATGCCAGTACCACACTGTCTTAATGACTGCAGCTTGTAGTAAGTCTTGAGGTTGGGAAGTATGAGTCTTGCAACTTTTTTGTTTCAAGATTATTTTGGTTGGTCTGGGTCCCTTGAATTTCTATGTGTATTTTAGTATGAGTTTGGCAATTTCTGCAAAGAAGCAAGCTGGGATTTTGATAGGGATTGTATTGGGGGAGTATTTTTGTATGGGGATCATCTGAACATCTTAATCTTGTGTTCATTTTAACAATCTTAGCAATCCCAATCAGTGAATTGGGATATCTTTCCATTTGTTTAGGTCTTCTTTAATTTCTTTCAACAGTGTTTTGTAGTTTTCAGTGTACATATTTTGCACTTCTTTTGTAAAATTTATTCCCAAGTATTGTATTCTTTTGATGCCTTTGTAAACTGTTTTCTTAATTTCATTTTGGATTGTTCATTGCTAGTGTGTAGAAATACAGTTGATTTTTGTATCCTAAAACCTTCCTGAATTCATTAATTAGCTCTAGTAGTTTATTTGTGGATTCTATGTACAAGATCATGTCATCTTCAGAAAGAGAGTTTCACTTTTTTTCCAATTTGGATGTTTTTTATTTTACTTTCTTGCCCAATTTCCATACCTAAAACCTCCAGTACAGTGTTGAATAGAAGTAGTGAGAAGGGGACATCCTTATTTTGTTCTTGATCTTAGGAGGAAAAGTTTAGTCTTTTAACTATTAAATGTGATGATAGCTGTGGGTATGTAGATGCTGTCCATCAGCTTGAGAAAATCTCCTTTTATTGCTAGCTTGTTGTGTGTTTTTATTATGAAAAGGTATTGGATTTTATCACATGTGTTTCTTGTTCTTTATTAACATGGGGTATTACTAGCCGTGCATTCCTGAGATAAATCTCACTTGGTCGTGGTGTATAATTTAAATTTAACTTGATGTTCAGGCTACTGTCTTGAGAGGAAGAGGTTTTATGCTGGAATGCCTTCTATAATTTTTAACATAATTTAGTGAAATTTTTGTCCCAAGGAGAGATGATGGAGGAGTATGATCTGATTTGGCATTTGAAGGCAGATCATGGCATCAACATTGGGTATCCATTAGAGGATCATTGCTTCATTTGGTTTTAGACGTTCAATGTGAGTCACTGGAGGGCCAGACTATCCTGAGAGTAGAGGGGAACTGTGCTCTTGCCAAGAGACATTTCCCTAGTATGTCTGTGTGTTCTTCTTTCCTAATCTGCAGCCACCTTTGACATCTTTAAATGGTGACCTTTGGAAAAAGGACAACTTGTTTTATTTTTTTATTTATTTATTATTTTTTTTTAATTTTAAAATACTTTATTTTCTTTACCTCATCTCAAACACTTTGAGATAGATCATTTTATTTTGATTTCATTATTATCTATGAGAAAGAGAGACTGGATATTATTAAGTCCATTTTACAGATGTTAAGCACACTGGAAAAATTAAATGCTGACAATTGTCAGAGCCAGGATTTAAATTCTAATTCTAAATTCTGACACCTCCTGAAACACTCTTTTCTCTATACTTCTACCCAGACCAAACATATCAAATAGCCCAAAGCTTTATTCTAAATTACCACGGACCCCCAGATTTACCTTGCATGGAACACATATGGCTTGGTATTTATGTCCAAGAGAGAAAGTGTGTTCTAAAACCAGCCCAGTACACACCTTCCATGCTGTCAGCCTCTAAAGCCATCAGCTTCCAGAGGCAATGGGATCAGAGAGGAAGTGGTCTTAGCATACTCTTAACATCTGGTGAGCTTGGTTTGTTGTGCAAGCCTAAGCCTTCTCACCCCTATGCATATGCACAGCCTCATCCCTCTGCCTACTTGCCTTTCCTTCAATTGTCTCTCTTCTTCCAGCCCCAGTTCACAGGTCACATCTTTTTGGAAGCTTTTTTTTCAAAGCCAGCTTGGATTACAATCTCCTTCTGACTCCTTGAGGTAGGCTAGTCCCTTTGCTGACCCAGTCACAGCACTGGTCACCTCGTTTCATAATCTACCACATCTTTGTCCTCAGCACAGCATAAGAGATTCCCAGAACACAGAGCCAGGCATGGAGCTCCACGTCTTTGCTGAGTTGGATCCATTCACTCGTATTGCCAATAGGGTTAGGCGTCTCACTCCTGTGGTAGCTAAAGCATTTCAGTCTTTTCAAGCCAAATCTAGGAGGTCCTCAGAGACTGGTATCAGGTGATTATGTGAGTGAAAGCCTATTTGGGAATAACAGCTGTGGGCCCAGTTATTTAATTTACACTCTCTAGGCTCAGTTGAACCCCTTAAAATAGCCTCTAAACTTCTTCCAAGTCTGAGGTAAGCAGAATTTTTTCCCTGGAGTTACACAAAGCCAAATTCTCTCCTTGTCCAAAACTCAGCAGGTCAAATCTCAGAAGGCCCAGGCCAACAGCTGCTGAGTGCTCTCACCGCAGTGTCTGACAGAGATGTCCTGGCATCAAGCATTTGGAGCATAAAACAGGGCTGATTCAGGTGCTGGGCTTGGTTCTTTAGAAGCTGCCATCTGGATATGCTCCACCTCAGAGAAAATTGCTGAGCTCAGGAGTTCATCAGGAAGGAGGGGTTCCAGGTGCACCTTTGAGCAGCATCAACTCATTACTTTATACTCATTGGATCACAGCAATAGTACATAATGAGAAATGGTCCATCTGTTATTAAGTCTTACCAGGGCATATAATGACATTGTCTGGCATGAATCTGGTGGTTACCACATGCTGGCTGAGGAGTAGTGATGTCCCAGACACTACTTTTCTCCTTCCCCAAAATAATTCCTCAGAGTAGGAAGTCCACGGTGGTCCAAGCAGGAGGAAGACAGGAATGTCCTCAAGGCAAAAATGGCCTCAGCAGCTGCTATGGTGGTCCCTCTTCCACCATCTACTCTTGCCCCGGAGTTCCAACTTTTTAGTCATTAAGAAATACAAAATAAAACCACATGAGCCACTGATGCTGAAAACTCGGCCTCTGTGCACCAGTGCTGAAATGAGTCTCAGAGAAAGAGTTTTGGGTGAAGTAGAAAAGAAGCTTTATTGCTTTGCCAAGGAAAAAGGGACACAGCAGTCTCGTGCCTCTCAAAACTGTGTGTCCCCGGACAACTTGTTTTAAAACAACTTCTTGGAAGAGTCTGTAAAGTAATGAAGGAGAACACATAAGAGGAAGAGGGGATTCAGAACATGAGAGGATAGTTAGCTTAGATTTGAACATTATAGTTTTTAATGCATAGATTTCTTTGAGTTTTTTTTTTAAAAAAGCTAAAAATTTACTTGCATTTGTTTCTGCCCTGTTTTATTTTTGAAGGTTGATGGTTTCAGGACCTTTTACTTCTGACTTCATGGTTTGAAAGTATTTATTTTTGAAAAAGAACAATTCATCCCAGTCATCCTTGGAACTGAAGTATGTGTGAAGGATTTGAAGGAGTTGTGATTAGAATAATCTTCAACTAATTTTTCCTATAAAAATTCAATGAAGCTCCACTCTATAATATTTTTATTATGAGGATTCAGATAAGATGCATGCTAAATGATGTCCTTTCAAAACATGATTATGCCATGGGAACAGGTTCTGCCTAGGAACCAAGACTGACTAGGGTGTGTGACCGCCTAATATGAGGGAATTTGAAGGTGACCGGAACGTAGTGGATTTCCAAAACTTGTCCTGTTTTGTCACGATCCCTTATTTGGGTTGGCACTGAGGCTCTCTGACATTGGGTTGCCATGAAAATAAGTTGCTTGGGAGAGTAACAGTAACCCACTGGTATCTAGTGATAGTGGGTACTGAGAAATTTAAACGTTATTTTAATACTTATCTGGGAATTATAGACATGGAATGTGACAGGTATAATTTTTTGTCCCTGGGAGGAAGAGGAAAGAAACTTGGAAGATACATTTTTTTCCCTGCAATTCTGCCTTGCATAGATCACACACCTGGTGTGTTCCTCTACAACCTTAAAGCAGTTGGAGTGTTCTCCTGCTTTTTCTCATTGAGAGTGTTGAGGCTTTTAATGCAGTAGGAGGCCACAAAAAGAAATAGGGTCCTTGAAGTCTCTTTGTTTAAATTTGAAGTGTTTTGTTTGGGTATTTCCAAAGTGTCTTGTCTTGATGGGGACTGCTAAGTGTCTCCTTTTATACTTTGATAAAAATGTGAAATGGAAAAGACTAGACCGTTAAAAATATAAACAAAAGACATCATAAAGGATTTGAAGGACACAGAAGATAGAAGATGTATTTTCCCTTCTAATACAGTTCTGTGGAATATGGCCCTGTTTAATTCTCTCCTTTAGATCATAAAAGAAAGGAAGGAATGCATTGATTCAATAAACAAGTGGGAAATCTGGGGATACTGGAACTGGGACCAATGTTTTGCTGGTACCAGAAGCTATTTAGAGAGGGAAAGGAGAGTGCTTCGGAAATGCTCCACGCCGGGGAGCAGGGAGACACGTCAGGTGCACTCATGCTTTATCTGCTTGGCGGAAAGTTACAGCAACTTTATCTTTCTCTCTCCTGGATCATTTCAGAAAGTGACAGGGGATGTAAGTGATATTACCCAGATGGCTGTTTCTAGATATCTCCATTTCTGGAATGCAGGATATATCACTGTGATAAATGCTTTTGCTCTCTAAATATTTCACAGAAACATCGGCTCTAGAGGGAAAATGTCCTGCCAGCTGGCAGGAAGGATGATGGATTTAGGGTGAAGGGTCTATTCTGGGCCTGGCTGGCTCTGGAAGGGGTTCCGTTGCTCGGGTCTCCAGCCTTGGGGGCTTCTGGTTGGGGACAGCCCTGGTCTCCTGAGCAGGTGCTAGGATAGGGTGGTACTCACAGGAGAGTCACATGCTGCTTGGTCCAGGCTGGCTTGCCCTTGGGAAAACAGGGAAGCAGGGGACACAGGCCCTTGGTGGCTGTCCACCTCCCTTCCGGTGCCGGCTGATCTGCCTTGTGGGCGGCCTGTCTCTCGAGACCTCAGTGTCTGCTCGAAGGCCCTGGCATCCCAGGGCTCTTGTGGCAGTCCGCTCAGCCCTGCCTAACGTGCTGGTCCTTTCTGGGTGCATAACTGCTTAAAGTGATAGGTGGTTATAGCTGCTGAATGTGTCATGTCTCCCTGAGGCGGTGTTACTTTTTTTCTTTAATAGACTTCATCTTTTAGAGCAGTTTTGGGTACCAAAGTTGAGCAGAAAGTACAGAGATTTCCCCTGTACTCTCAAGGTGTTTCTGTTTTAACAAGTGCCTTCTAGCAATGCAGAGGCTCATCACAAAAGTGAGGGTTTCAGGCAGGTACCAGTCAGCGAGGGAAGAGATAGGGAGGAATCATTGTAAATAATGATGATAATAATGACTAACATTTACAAGCACTTTTACATGGTGAGGGTAAGCTCCATGCCACATGCCTGACGTAATGGTCACGACAACACTCTGATCTGGGTTCCATTAGGATCCTCAAGGGGAGGAAGCTTGGAGAGGGCAGGTCACTGGTCCAAGGTCGCATAGATATTAACTGGCAAAATTCAAAAGTGTTATCAGCGGGTTGAACCCCAAAGCCCACACTCATAGCTATCGTAGTTGTCCTGAAGATCGAATCAGGTGGCTGGCTGTGTCAGGGCTCTGGTAAGAACAAGTGGGACTCCTCGGTAAAGGTAAAGGCAAAGGCAAGTGTTGTAACCTTCAGTGAAGTGTTAGATGCTGCAGCTCACGGTGCCCCTGGACGGAGTTGTCGGGAGAATGAATTGTCAGGGCCTCACTCTGTGCCCTCTGTCCAGTGTCCTGCAGACGTTGCTCAGTGACAGCCCAGGAGGAAGCCAGAGGCCTGGAGAACCCACGGCTGCAATCCATATAGATCAGACACTCAAGGACAAGGGGGCAAGGGGAAGAGTTGGCGGTCACCAGATACGAGCGCTGCCTTAGGTAGAGGGATGTAGCCACTGCCAGACCACGGCCTGCCTGGGAGAGAACCCCTGCTTTTCTCTTTCTTTACTCCCATCTCTTGCTAGGGCTTCTTACTGGCTGAGCCCAGCACTAAAAGGCAGGGAAGCTGGGGTGATGCAGCTTTCTGGGGCACAGAGCAGGGTGGATGGAGGAGGGGAGAGTGAATCTGGATGGGGACGCTGAAAAAGTCTTGGCTCATAGCCTATCTGTGAGCCCATCCCTGAAGTGCAGCCTCAGATGAGGAAGTCACTGGGTCATTGGTCAGCAGCTGTATTTAGGTCAGTTGCCTTTGTACGTACAGCATCTTTCTCTTGACCTTGTTACACATCAGTTTTCTCTGAGCCTTTAAGAGGAAGCTCGCATCAACTTGCTTTGCCTTCTGAGGAAAAGCCAGCATATTTGCAGAGGGCTGGTCTCCCCCCTTCTGGATGTCTGTGTAGTTTGCAAATTCTTGACCTTGAGTGGCGTTGGCTTGTAGTTATCCCTCTGTGTCTATGCCTGGGCCCTGGGGCATTTGTGTCCTTCAGATGCCCCTTCATCTGATAAACTTTCCAAAGGTTCAGCGTTTTCCGTGTCTTATTAAAATTTAATTTGCTGTAACACTGCCAAGCCCAGCCATAGCTTTGTTTAAATGGCTTCTTTGCCTCATTCTTTGCATTGCCTCTGCTTCTGAAGATCTTGAGGCAGTAAATGCCTTCAGCCAGCAGCCGTGAAGGGCAGGTGGGGCCTTGTCCATGAAATCTGTGTGTTCACAGGTTTCCCTTCCCTACCGTATACAGGCAAGGACTATGGGGTTATTGGAGAGTGCAGTGGATGGCCAGGGCCTTGTGGGACAGCAGGAAGCATCTGGAAGCAAGTATTAATTCACTTAAGGGCTTGGTACTTGTTTCATTTGGGGGAAGCCTGCTCAAAATACAGTAAGATTTTAAGTTAGGCTGCTCTTCTAAGCATCAGCAATAGAAATGTCCCCTAGATCCTATTCTGAAATTGGTGTAGAGACTGCAGTGGAGTTCTGCAATTATTCCCATGTGCCCAGGCTTACGCATGAGCACTTTGAAAAGTGTTCTTAGATTGAAGTTAGAAAACACGCACACTTTCTGTAGGGTACATTGTTGAGAGGCCTATTGCACTGTGTATCGAGAATCAGATGATTCAGACCTGGCCTGGATAAAAGTGAGGAAAAGCTCTCCTTGGGCCCCTGGCAGGGTGGACGAATGAGGAAGAAACCAGGAGGGAAGCAGAGGGAGTCAAGGGCCAGGGCATTCAGGCTGAGGACAGAGAATTCTCAGGTCTCCTGAGAAGCAGTGAGGAGGGATTTCTTTCCTGGGTTTTGAGAAGTGAATACGTCAGAGGAAAGATTATAATGTGTTTCAAATTGCTAATGTATGCTTCTTTTAAAGATACCGAAATCTCTGGAAAAACTGAGGCATTTGGTTAATTTTAGTGGTCAGTTTTCTGTTCATTGACCAGTTGTTTCCAGAGATAGTCTGCAACAAACAGAGGAATATGTGAAGGATTTTAGGGGCAGAGGCCTCTCCCTGTAAATGTCATCTTTTCTCCTTTCTTTTCTTACCAGATTTCCATTACGCCTACCTGACCGCCCTTCTCCCCTGTTTGGTTTTTCACTCTGATTCCTGTTTATTCTCTTTCCACTTTACTTTAATTCTCTCCCGTCTTTTGTGTTGTTGTTGTTGTCTTGTGTTGTCTTTCTTTTCGGGTGGTCCTGAGGCAGTTCTGCCTCGGCATGGCTCTGCCTCCTCCCGGTAGGAAGCAAATGCTTAGTGAGGCCACGTTGGCCCATTGCCAGGCACATATTAGGGGCTTCGTGAATGTCTGGACAAGCGGCCGTAGTCTCTGAAAAAGGTGGGCCGGGGAGAGTGGAAGATAAGGGTTACTCTTTGGAAAAATGTTGGTGGGTTTCCTTTGGATTTGCCTCTGTGAATGGTGGCTTTGCCATTTGCCATTTGGGCTGCTGTTTAGTCTTGGGCTCTCTTTCACAGTGGTTTATTTTCGGTGGGTTCTGCTGTTTCTTTTCCCTCCTCTATTCTTAATGTTTTTTTTTTTTTTTTTTTTTTTATATACCAAGCTGCACCTTCCTCTCAGCTTAGCCTCCTTCCACGGCTGGCTCGGCGCCAGCTCCCTGCTTCCTCTTTGCCTGCACGGCCTCATCCTGCTGTTCCTGTCCTCGTCATTGAGATGCCTCCACTTCCCTCCCTGCTTTAGTGCCTTTATGGATTCTTCATTCTGCCTTCCTGAATGACAGGGGTCTTGGTGTCTCTAGGATGGGGAGCTTGGGCTTCATCACACCAGATGAGCACTGGATGTGGGAAGGGACCCTGAGAGAGTAGAACGTCCAGCTGGAGGGAAAGTGACCGTCACTTCTCCTGTCACATAGTCTGTGCCATTCAGTTCGACCTGTTCTTATATTCTTCTGTGAGATTCATTTCCCCAGAGTCTCACTGGCCAAAGCACCCAGTATTTCTTGAGTACTTACCTAGGCTGGGCCCTGTGGGGTTACTGGTGAGCACACCCAGCCTGCTTCCGCGGAGCTGACAGTCTAATGGGAGAGCGCTAGACGGTACTCTAATGATGTAAAATTGCAGCTGTCCAAAGGCACGATATGCAAATGAAGAAATTGCAGCTGTCCAAAGGCACGATATGCAAATGAAGAAATACCGTAGGATCAGGGTGCCCTGCGTTTTTTTTTTTTTTTTTTTTTTTTGGCAGTACGCGGGCCTCTCACTGCCGTGGCCGCTCCCGTTGCGGAGCACAGGCTCCGGATGCGCAGGCTCAGCGGCCACGGCTCACGGGCCCAGCCGCTCCGCGGCATGTGGGATCTTCCTGGACCGGGGCACGAACCCGTGTCCCCTGCATCGGCAGGCGGACTCTCAACCACTGCACCACCAGGGAAGCCCTGCCCTGGGTACTTTTAAAAGCTTTTTGTTGAGGTATGATATACGTATAGAAGAGGGCACATACTCTATGTGTATGGCTTGATGCATTCTCAGAACCGCAACATTCCTGTGTTGCACCAGATCAAGAACACAGAGCTTTACCAGCACCCAGAAGTGCTCCCCTCACATCCTCTTCCAGTTCCTGCTCCTTGTTGGAGGGTGAACTACGCTGGCAACTTGTAAAAGTGTGGGTTGGTTTGGATAATGGATCAAATAGGAAGCCAGGGAAGGCCTCCTTGAGGAAGTGTGTTTGAGCTGAGAGCTGAAGGGTGAGGTGGACAGGAGTCCAGGTGAAGATTGAGGGAAGACTTTCCAGGTGGGGGGACCTGTGGAAAGAGAGAGCAGGAAGCATCTGAGGAACTGAGAGAAGACTGGCATGGGATGGGCAGAGAGAGGCTGGTGCAGACTGAGGCTGGAGAGGAGGAAGGTTAAGGCTGGACCGTGCTGGGTCTTGTGGACCTTTGTGCGGTTGTGTCTCATCCTAAAAGCAGTGGAGTAGGAGAGAGGAGGGTATCAGATTTCTTTTTATGAAGAGCCTGAAGATTGGATTGGAGAAGAGTCAGAGAGAATAAGGGGAGACCAGTTAGGAGCTTATTTCAATATTCTAAGCTGGAGAGGAGGTGGCTTGCTCAAGGGTAGTGCTAGCAATGCAGAGAAGTAGGTGTATTTGAGATGTTGCAGAGCAAACATTGACCCCACTTGTTGATGGATCCGCTACAGGGGCTGGAAGAGGAAGGTGTCAAGGATGACGTCGAGGTTTCTGGTTGGAAAAGTGGAGGAAGGGTGATGTCAGTCCCTGAGGTTATCTGCCAGCTCGACGACAATGGCTCTGCAGAATGCAGATTTGGGACACAGCGGGCAAAACCAAGGACAGGTGTGATTAGTGTTGTCCTCATCCAAGCTGTTGTCGCAGTGGTGGCTTTAAGTCATAGATTGGCACATTTGGGTATTAAAATGTAAAAGAATGTGTCACATTTCCTCATATATCTCCTCACTTACTCCCCTCTACTCTTGAGGAAGAGATACACAAACACGCATACCTACACACATCTGTACACGTGTATACATATACACAAATATATGTGTGTGGATAGATGCATGTATGTATGTTCATGTGAAGTTTGTAAGCATTTTTCCTTTTAGCAGCCAGGAGTTAGAGCAGGTGTTTAGAGGGATGCTGAGGTCTGTTGGATTTGATGAATATGAAGGGATGAATACCCACCTCCTGTTCGCAGCTCATAAAGCAGTCTCAGCAGGCTCACAGAGGGGCCCAGCAGTCCCTTTGGTGACACTGCCCGTCATATTTATTGATGCTATGTCCCAGTACTTGTGCTGGTGGTGGTAGCAGTGATATCAAGGATAAAAATGTGGATCCTGCCCTGAAACAATTGAATAGAGGTGATTAAGTCATTTACTCAATGTCTGTTGTATATGATAGTGCCTTATCAATTAATTCATATAAAAAACCAAGTATTGTACCAAACGCTGTGTTAGACACTGTAGATGGAAAGATGAGCAACACGGGCTCAATTCACAAGTGCTTATTAAAATCTTTATGCTGTGTTGGACATTGGGTTTCCATGGTGACCTAAAACAAGCACGGCATCTCTGTTCGCATGGCACTCGTAGGCTAGTGATGTATCCCATAAGGGGGAAATACATGGTATTATGAGAGCTTACAAATAGGAATTGGATCTAGCTAGGGATCTCGGCAAAGGCTTCTCTGGGGAAGTTGATGATTAAGTTGCAAGAAGGATAGTAATCATCTGGACAGGAGAGGGTGGTGAGAAAAGCATTCTGTCTAATAGGGCAGTTTGAAGAGGCGAGAGAGAAAGCAGGCTAGGTTATGTATGAAGAACACAACCCCCAGATTCTAGGGGCTTAGCATTAAAGAGGCTCGTTTCTTCCTTTCCCTACCTGAATGATGTACCTTGGTGAGGAGACTCTGTCCTTCCTAGGTACTGGGGGACCCCAGCTGATGGAGGCTTCCTCTTCTAGAGCATTGCTGGTTGCTGAGGAATGAGAAGAGAACACACGGAGTTCCCGTGCCTTGCTTTTCTTTATTCCCATCCAGAAGTATCCTACTTCTGCTCACCGCCCATTAACCAGACGGATCGCTTGACCCCAACTAGCTGCTAGGGACTGGGAGATACAGATGACATTTACTGAAGGAATGATTATGCATACGTCAGAGGAGGAAAGCTTATCAATGACCATGAAAACGATGTCTCAGTGATTCGGTGGCTAATAAAATGTGGGTGGTAGGGCTTCCCTGGTAGCGCAGTGGTTGAGAGTCCGCCTGCCGATGCAGGGGACACGGGTTCGTGCCCTGGTCCGGGAAGACCCCACATGCCGTAGAGCGGCTGGGCCCGTGAGCCATGGCCGCTGGGCCTGCGCGGCCGGAGCCTGTGCTCTGCAACGGGAGAGGCCACGACAGTGAGAGGCCCAAGTATTGCAAAAAAAAAAAAAAAAAAAAAAAAAAAAAGTGGGTGGTAAAGGAGGGGAAGGAGTCAGGGAGGAGGAGTGACCTTTAGCTCCTGGATGAATGTAGAGTTAAAGTATAATTCGTAAGGTTAAGGCAGTGATAGAGGCTTCTGGGGGGAAGGGGGGAAGCCTGGCTGAGGTCATGTTTAGTCTGGCGTATTAGGTAGGAGAAGCTGCCCACAGGCAGTTGGGAGTGCAGGGCTAGACCTTGCAGGAGCGCAGTGGGGGTGGGAGAGGGTGGAGAGGGCATTTTGAGAGAAGTACAAATAGGGAGCGATCGGTGAAACTAAAGCAGAGAATGAAGGTGGTAAGAACTGTCCTGGAGAGCATTTCCCTGCAGCTGGTACCAGGAGAATAGCACACGGAGTTATGGTCGCCGGTAAGGGAACTTTCAGAAGGAAGGAGCAACCAGCACTGTCAAATGCTGTAGACATTAAAGAACAGGGAAAACGAGACCAGTCATCGGGTCCAGGGAATTGAGAAGGCTGTTGATCTGCTTGGAAGGAGGAAGAAATGTTGGAACCATGGGCCGTTATTAAAGTCATGGGTCAAGGATTTTTTGCTGGGAAGGGAGTAAATTCTGAACATTATGATAGGCATAGCATAGAGATTACGTAGAGAAAGAGAAAATGAAAACACAGGAAGAATAGGATTTACAGGAGACCAGAGCAGACAGTACAGTTAGCCTCAGTAATAAGGAGGGGCATTTCTTTCTTAGAGATAAGAACAGTCAAAGGGAGGAGAGTTTGAAAATACGAGAAACATGTGAGGCGATGAAAGGGTTGATAGGAGAGATGAGAAGAGGTACACCACAGCCTATGTAGAATTCAAGGTCCTTAGAGGTTTCCTGTTCATGATCCTGAAAACTACAGTAAATTGCATGGTGAATATTCAAGTTAGCTCACAAAGATCAGAATTCCAAAATATCTTGATTACAGGCTGAAATACTGAGGACTCTATGAAAGGGGTATTATTGGGAAATTAAAAATAATAGTAAGTGTTGCATTTTGAATAATGGTACATTTATCATTGTGCTGTTTTTTTGATTTGTTTGTTTTTTTCTGGGAACATAAAACCAATCTTCTGGCCGTAATGGACTACAGATCTTTTTAAGCAGAGTCAAGGTACCTTGTAGGACTGTGTAGGAGAATTAATTAATGACACTGTCTTTCAGGTGTCAGGCACCTTATTATCACTATTTATTAAGTGGGCACAACATGTCCTTGGTGGCCTATTGATCAGTGTTACCACTTTAAAACCCGTCAGTCAGCCTAGCTGTGAATTGCCTAAAGAAAATTTAATTGTAAAGTGGTTGACTAAAATAACTCATGCATGAGGGGGGAATGAATTACACCCATCAGAATTCATTTGCAGTATTAAGTCAGATATTTTTTTTTAGAGGATTAGGTCTTCAGTGTTCACTTTAAAATTTCAAAGTAGGGCAAGCCATTTTTATCCTAATTTAAGAGCCACACAGGTGACTCAGGTATTGTCTGGATTAGACTTTCTTGCCCAGCCAGATAAATATAGACCTCCTGGCCCAGTGCCCAAGCTGTGTGAATGACTGCCACGTGCATTTGGTAAGCTCCCTGTGACTTGAGAAGTTGGGAAGAGTGAACAGTCCTGCAGACTCATCTGAGAAGGTATTAAAAATGAAACAAAAACAAAAAACCAGGCAACAGTTGTAAAGTGTTGCTGGATGAATGCCATTTATTTTTCATTTTGTGCTTGAGAGTTTTAAAAATAACTGGTAGCAACAGGTTCAGCTTGTCAAAATATTTGAGAAGGAAAAGGAGAGAGTTCACTCACATGGGGAGCATTGACCTAAGTCCACCCTTCCAATGCCATGAATGTAAAATAACTCAAATGACCCATGACCTTATAAGTTACCATATTATAGACCTCAGTTGACCTTTTTTTTGCGGTACATGGGCTTCTCACTGCTGTGGCCTCTCCCATTGCGGAGCACAGGCTCCGGACGCGCAGGCTCAGCGACCATGGCTCACGGGCCCAGCCGCTCCGCGGAATGTGGGATCCTCCCGGACTGGGGCACGAACCCGTGTGCCCTGCATCGGCAGGCGGACTCTCAACCACTGTGCCACCTGGGAAGCCCCCTCAGTTTACTTTTAATCAATTTTGTAAAACATTTAACAAGTACCCTCCATGAGCAAAGTCTTGTGGTATGTACATTCTGGAAGCACAAACTTAAATAAGACTCAATTCTTGACTTCAGAGAACTTTATAATGTCATATTATCACATATGTGTATTGGAGGTAGTGACAAGGCATAAATAATCTTAATGCAACCCAGAGTGTAATGGGTGACACAAATGAGGCCCAGAGTACTTAGAAGTTCAAAAAGGGAAGGTAATGTCTTCAATCAGGGAATCAGGAAAGTTTTTATGAAGGAGATAGTATTTAAAGTAAACCCTAAGTTACAAGGTGAACCCAAATTATGGTGGGGTAGTGAAAGGGGGAGATGGGGTGAAGTTACAGTGAACGGCAGCTGGCAATGGGAGTGAAGCATGAGGTGGGAAGAGGTGAGGGGTATGCAGTCACTCCGTCCGGCAGAAGCAAGGGGTAGGGGTAGGGAAGTCACATAAAAAAAACATCTGGGAGGCAGTAGGTTTGGGCCTAATTTGGAGGCTCTTAGATGCCAGAACGAGGAGTTAAGTTTTTTGAGTTGAGGAGTGGGATAAAACATATTTAAGACGTTTAACCAGGTGTGTATTCAGGTATGTATAAGATGGGTTAGAGGCAGGGAGAAGAGTTTGGAAGTTATTTTGATGGTCTAAATGAGAAATCACAAAGATCTAAAGGATAGTTGCTCTTTGAATTGACATGAGGAGAAGAAACAAAAATGCTACCGATGTCAAATTTTTGTGCATTAGCTACTGATGGCGGGGAAGAAACAGGGATTGAAGATGGTGATAAGATGTTGACATCCTTTTCATCAACAGAAGTAGGTAAGACAGGAGGAAGGGCTATTTTTTATTTGGGATCAGCTAATGTGACAAGTTTGGATTTCTACTTCTTAAATCATGGACATGTTAGAATTTATCAGAGATGTTCTTCCTTGAGATGTCGACTTGGGAGCCATGGACATGGCATTGAAGGAGTAAATCAGCTTCTGAGGAGGGAGTGTGAGGATGTAGAAGAAAGTAGAGAGCGGGGTCTAAGAGCACCTCTGCAGTTGAGAAGTGAGGGGGCAAGCGTGGCTGTGGGAGGAGATGGGGAGGAACTGCCAGGGAGGGAGAAGAAGGATGAATCCAGTGGAAGAAAGTTTGCAGAAGGAGGGTACCAAGAAAAATGAAGAATGAAAAAATGTCTCTGGATTTATCCATTAGGATCTCACTGAAAGCCAGGATGCAAGAAATTATCAGGGCCGAGTGGGTGTTAGGAAGATACAGCCAGTGTGTTGAGCACTGCTTCCCTTCCCCATCGTACTCCACCATCAGCCATGGCCTGGCCTTGGCTTGAGTCCTTCTCCACAGAGAATTGTGCCAAACAAAGGTAGCCGTGGGATGATACTGTTTGGCATCCTGGTATAGACTCTTCCATCTAGAGTTTTGGTAGAATAAGGTTGTAGTTTAAAAGGGAAAATGAGATCTAGGACAGGAGAGACCTGAATATGATTGTGACAAGGATGGAGTCAGTAGAAAAATGAGGTTGAATTATGAGAGAAAAGAACTGATTAAGTTGCGTCTTTGCAAAGTCAAGAGGGGAAGAGATTGGGTCTGGGTTTGGCTTGGCAAGAAGAGGGGACATTTCCTCCTGAGATATGAGGGAGAAGGTAAATAGAGTGATTTTGAAACATCTGGAAGGAAATTCGGAGCACTTTAAGTTGGATTTCTTTAGTCCTCTCAGTAAAACGTGAAATAAAGTCCTCTGTGAGAGTAAATGGGTGGGTAAGATGTAGAGCTGAGGCCTTTGAGAAAGTTCAGAATAATTGCTGAAGGTTGGGTGATTCAGGGTCAATGTGAGATGAATAAAATAAGGATTAGGCAACCCTGAGGGCCAAGTGTGGTGGAATGCCATATAGTTATAGTGACCTAGGTTATAGCTTTTTCCTTCAACTGAGGGCAGTGCTGGGCTTACCAGTGAGGTTACCTAGTACTGAGGATGAACAGAGCAGGGAAGTTGGTGAATAGGGACCTGGGAGCCGGAGGTGGTAGGGATACATTATTGACATTGTTTTAGTTTTTGTTTCTTTTTTTTTTTAAAAGAAATTTATAATTATTTACAAGTATAATGATTCATGCATTGATAACAAAGAAGCAGAACCTGAAATATATTATTTTTCAGATTCTTTTCCCTTATAGGTTATTACAAAATACTCAGTATAGTTCCCGGTGCTATACAGTAGGTCCTTGCTGATTATCTGTTATACATAGCAGTATGTATATGTTCATCCCAAACTCCTAATGTGTCTGTCCCCTACCTTTCCCCTTTGATAACCACAGGTTTGTTTTCTGTGTCTGTGGGTCTGTTTCTGTTTTGTAAGTAAGTTCATTTGTATCTGTTTTTTTTTTCTTTTAGATACCACATGTAAGCAGTATCATATGATATTTGTCTTTCTCTGGCTTACTTCACTTAGTAATTTAACCTCTAGGTGCATCCATGTTGCTGCAAATAGCATTACTTCATTCCTTTTTATGGCTGAGTAATATTCCACTGTGTGTGTGTGTGTGTGTGTGTGTGTGTGTACATGCACACACCCCACGTCGTCTTTATCTGTTTTTCTGTCGATGGACATTTAGGTTGCTTCCATGTCTTAGCTATTGTAAATAGTGCTGCAATGAGCATTGGGGTACACTGATGCTGTTTTTCGCTGTGGCTCATTTTTTATAGACAGGATCATAGGCACTGATTGCTTTTTTTTTTTTTATAGACAGGATCATAGGCACTGATTGCTTTTTTCCTCCATACTCCTAGAGGCTGGCATATCGGAATTAATGTCATGAGATGGTAGAGAACAAAGGCGACATGAGAGAAAGCTATGGCTATAGAGCCAGTGGGCCCTGTTGTCCCCAGCACCACTTCCTGGCACTTGCCTCCCAGGCCTCCCACTTCTAGTTCAGGCCCATCCAGTCCCTGACCACCTTGAGCAGGACAGGGTATGTGCATACTGGGAGCTTCTGGTGTGCTGGTGGGTGGAGGTGGATTTAATTCTGCTTCTGTACTCCCATGTCTGATACGGATGTGGTAGGTCCTGGCCTTTGGGTATCCACGGACTTGTAGCCTTCCCTTGATCCCCTTGGCATTTGCAGTCTGGGCATCTCCCTCTATTTCTGCCTAGTGTTCCTCTCTGAGTTTTGGATCGCCCGGAACTCTACCTGCATGGCTGGCCCTCTGTCACCTTCCTACGTCTTCCTGGAGGCTGTTCTCCAGGTACTAGAGACCTAGCTGTTGGCTGAAGTTCTGCCTTTAATGGACTGAAAACCACGAAGCTCCTTTATCCTTTTTGCCATATGGGGCTTCTTCAGGTATACTGCTGATGGCCCAGGTCAGATCTGATTTCTCCTTGTCTCTTTGGACACTGAATGCTGAAGTCCCATGACTCATCTTGGGGGACAGTCTGATAGCTGGATCATCTCCACCAACCCCAGTAGACCTGCTTCCTCACAAATCTATGCTATGGAGACCTCAGTACTCCCTTGGCCAAACCTGCTCAAATGTCCATATTGAGTTGGGAAATTTAAGGTGGTGGGTTAGCAACCAAACTAGCATTTAAGACAAGGAAAGTAGGATGTAAAGGGAACCAGAGTGTCAGAGAACAGGAGGACTGATGATTAGCAGAGAAATACCAATGTGAAAATTGGCATGCATCTTGAAGTCGAGAAAGATAGTATGGAACCAAAAACAAATAAAAATGAAAAAAATGGACAGGGCAACAGACAAGATAATCAGTAACACTTGCTCTTCCCAAAACGCCATTTGGCCTTCTGCTGGAGAAGAGATTTTCTGGAGCTTGGCTTTCCTAGTGATTTCAGCTTGAATCAGGCTAGGGGAAGTGGTTAAAAAAAATAAATAAAGGTAGATTCTGACAAAGAATCACAAGAATCTTTCCTTTCATCAGTGCTTTCAAGAAGATGTTTGCCACTGCCCATAATGGGAGAAGTCATGCTTGAAATAAAACTTTACTGGAACGTGTTTATTCAAACCTGGGCTTACATGAACTTGATACATTTGTCCAATTTTTCTCGAGCTGCTCTCATGTCTTGGCTACTTATCTGCCAGCAGGAGTAGCAATGTGCCGTGGTTCTGTAGTTTAGCATAATGAGCAGGACACAGCTGTGTTAGTAATCGTGTTGCATTCATGACCTGGGTAATCTCTTCACTAGGTGCTGCTGTCAGGAAGCGTCTTTTGGGGGTTAGGTTGCCTGGAGTTAGCATAAAGTCTACTGGCTCTGGAAGTAAGTATATTTACTGTACCTGGCAGGTAATTACTGTAGTATAAGGAAAAGGTCGATCTGATATATAAAACAGTGTCATTTTAAAAACACATTCCTAGTGATTGAATTCGTTGGCTGAATATCTTATTTAGCCTGAATAGTCTCTGTACTGTTCCAGGGCATTTAGCCTTTGATTATTAGATGTGTTTCTCATAGAGCTTTGCAAAAAAAAAAGTAACAAAAATTTTAAAATGCACCTTGGTGTTACAAAACCATCTTATACAATTTAGTTTTTTGTTTTCATCTCTTAAAAAAAAAAATCTGCTTTAGGGATGAAGTTGACACAGCCCTGAATAGTCACGAATCAGTACCCTGGGCTTGCATCTTAGATCAGTCCTGTCCTTGAGTGATCTAGGGAAATTTGCAAAGCCTCTTGGAAATGCAGTTTTCTCATCTCTTAAATGAGGATAATGAAACCTCCTCCATCAGGGAGATTGTGAAGAAACCTGCGGTAGCACTTTGAAAACCACAGGGCTGTATAAACATACGGTGCTATTCTTGGGCTAGAACTGAAACCCTGAGCCTTGCAGAGGGAAATAGGGCAGCAAGATTGGTAGTTTATAAGCTCAGGTATTCCATCCTCTTTCCTTCCTTTATGGATGTTGTGTGCACATCCTCCTGCAGCCAGAGTGACTCAGGCAAAGCCCTGCTGCCATTCTGAACCTTCATATATCACTTAACCAAATTCATATGCTAAGATTGATCACATTTAAGCCAGTCTGAAATTCTACATGCATTCATTACAGCCCAGTGGGATCACTTCGGTTGTATTCACACAGTCTGTGCCTCATTTTAGTTAGTCCCTTTTAGCCAACGTTTACTGAGTGAGCATCAAATATATATAAGGTATGGTGTATGACCTGGCCCCAGTACCCAAGGACTTCCCATGTGGTGAAATGAGGATAAGCTAGCTATAAATTTGCTGTTTGAAAAGTAGAAACAGTGCTAATGACTTGGGGCAAATTTGTGTTGTAGGTGAAATGAATTTTTGGAGCAGTCTTCGTATACCCTTTAACGGTGCCCTTGACTCATGTACTGTAGCTTTCAGTTGCCCAGAGATTCAACCCAAGTCACATGCTGGCCCTTCACCCTTAACCCCTTCTTAGCATCTACTGTCCTAGCTACTCTGGCATCTACTTTCCTGGCAACTAGGAAAGAGCTAAGGAAAGTCATTAACCGTACACTCACTCAGGATATACTCAATGAACATCTACCATATACTGTGTTATAGGATTTTGGAGTATTTTGAAGCTAAGAAGAGACAACTGCATGAACCCAGTTGTACCCTTAATGGTGAAATTTCCATGCCAGGAATAGGATTGTAGAGGAAATTTGAGAGGGTCAGCGAAGGTATGGGCTAGTCTCCTATAGCTGTTCAATTACCCACCCCTCTTACATGTTAAACTGAACTCTTTTAGTCTTCTTTTCGTTGTTGTTTAACTTCACTGATTTGTAGCGAATTTACTGTTATGACATATGCCTAAAGTCAGCATAACTTTAGTTTTAATATTTCTGTTTAAGATTTTTGAAAAAATCATTTTTCTACTTTTAATTTTTTACCACTGAGGTATCATTAATATACAACATTACTTAGTTTCAGGTGTACAGCATGATGATTTAGTATTTGTATATATTGCTAAGTGATCAGCACGAGTCTAGTCTAGTGTCACTATATGTAGTTAACAAAATTTTTTTCTTGTGATGAGAAATTTCAAGATCTACTCTCTTAGCAACTTTCAAATGTGGAACAAAGTGTTATTAACTATAGTGCCATGCTCTACATTACATCCCCATGACTTATTTTGTAGGCAGAAGTTTGTATCCTTGGATCTCCTTTACCCATTTCACCTGCTCCCCAACTCCAGCCTCTGGCAACCACTGATCTGTTGTCTGTATCTAGGAACTTGGGGTTTGTTTGTTTTTTTAATATTTCACATATAAGTTAGATCATACAGTATTTTGTCTTTCTCCGTCTTACGTCACTTAGCATAATACCCTCAAGGTCCATCCATGTTGTCACAAATGGTAAGATTTCAGTCTTTTTTACTTAAGTCTTGATTGTGGTTTGGATAACTGAAGGGTGGGTTATTCAGGACTAACTTAATACATTGGTTTTGGATTTTTCAAAGAATTTGGTATGAACAGGAGTGTGTCGGATATTCTGAGGATTTATTTCAAGCCGAATGACAGGCTTTGCTCATAAAGACTTGCTTCACTCTATTCTGTAACTAATTGCTAGAAATGCCTCTCTCAGTCCAATACAAAATTGGCTTTCACCCAGATTTCCTTAGTTTCTAAGGGTTTTTCTGCGTGCAAAGCCCAGGATTGGGCAATTAGGTGCTGTTGGATAAACTGGTGTAACTCAAATACCCCCAGCTAATCAAGGGTTGTCTTCACCTCCCTAGGAGATGCTCATCCCCAATAGTAGCCATCAATAAACAATCCACACATTGTTAAGGGTTCATTAAATTCTCTGTGGTATCCGGTACCCAGTGGCAGAGAGACGTGTGAGATTTGCGAGAGACTGCAGCAGATTCAGACCTTGTGTTCAAAGTAGGATTAAGGCAGGGCATTGCTGTCTCTTGCTTCTTAGTATTCTGCTTTCCAGTAGAGTCATCACAGGCAAGATCCATGGCACAGAGAATGTCCATATGATGCCAGCACAACCGCTTACAAATAGAAAATTGAAGGACTCGGCCACGTGTCTCTAAATGGGGCATTTGGTTTGCCCACTTCTCCCCTGACTAGATCATTCCATTACTTTGGCAAAGTATAACTAGAGCTTCAATTATAATGCTTGGAAAATAAGAGATGCCTCAGAGAACATTTTTTTTTCAAGACCACTTGAAGCGTTGGTTAACAAAGAGACCAGCAGAGACCAAATGAATACTTAGTTCAGAGTAGCCCTAGAGATACTGCAAGCAGCACAAAGCAAGTGAAAGTACTTAATTCGAGTGCGTAAAACTTGACCTTTGCTGGGCACTATGACATGTTGTAGAAATGCAGCATAATCCAGAGGCACAGAGTTTCCACAGAGAGCCCAGCAGCCTTGGGCTTGCTTCGTCCTGGCGCATGAGGGGAGTTGATGACCCGGGGCTCTTTGTCTTCACTGCCTTGCACACTCAGAGAGCTTCTAGACAGTGTTAGTCTCTGTACGTTTTAGTAAGAAATTCTTCTTTCATGCTTGAATGAATGTTTGGAGACGAGCAGAATAATTTACCCTTGGGGTTTTGTTTCCTTTGGGAGAATATTCTATGTAATTGGATCAGGACACAACCTTGAAATTGAGAGTTCCCAATCCCTTCTCCCTCTATGCCTGCCTTCTCAGGTGAGTAGAGTGATGGTCCAAGGTAGTTCCTGTCTCCATGGAGCCCTGGCTGGGAAAATCCCAAGCGCGTTCCGAAGATTGCACTCAAGCTGTATATTGAGTGGCCCCACGGATGAGCACCCCGGATGTGCAGGTGTGGGAGTGTGTGTTCTTGCGAGTGTGAGAGAGAGAGTTTATGTCTGTGTGTATGGGATAGAATGTGTGTTGGCGAGAGATGAGTAGGACGGTGTAGACACCTTGGCAGCCTTCTTCCTGCAGTGGAGAGCATGGCTCTCGGGAAATGTGAACTGGTTCATTCTCGTTTTACAGTGGGGCACACAGGATGATTTATGAGGGACGCCTTTTCAGCCCCTTTTTCCTGATTTCTTTTCATCTCCCCCAGTTTACAAACGAAACACTGGACTGCCCTGAGTTTCAGTACTTTAGCCTCTTCCCTTTTGCATTTCCCCTCATTCCGTAGATGATTTCATCCCATCTCGTGTCACTCATACAGTCTTTAGGTCATTTCTATGCTTTCAACTTTCAAATTTTATCTACAGCTTGAACCTCTCTTCCGGAATTCCAGGTTCCTGTATCTAACTGACTATTTGATATTTCTTCTTGAACATACAGTAGGTTTTCAAACTTGTCCAGAACCAAAGTTCTGATATCCTCATCTCCCCAGAACCTGCCCTTTGGGCTGCCTGACCCATCTTCATAGAAAGCGACACTATTTTTTCTGTTTCTCACACCAGGAACCCACGAGTCACCTTTGACTTTCACATCCTATCTTCCTCTGAAATTTCATATCCAAACTACCAGCAAATCTTATCAGCTCTGTTTTCAAAACATACCCAGAATCCATCCACTTTCCCTGCCTACCCTAACAGCGCCCTGGTCTGAGCCACCATGATTTCTCTCCTGGAGTATTGCAGTAGCTTCCTAACTGGTCTCCCTGCATGTACCCTTGCTCCCCACTGTCTATTCTTCACACAGAAGCCAGAGTGAACCTGCCATTATATCACTCTTCTGTTTGCAACCCTCCTAATTGCTTCCCTTCTTACAGTCTGAAAGCAGTCCTTAAAGAACTAAAAAGGCAGCCCCTCTGTGATCTGGCCCGGCTTTTGCTCTGGTCTCACCTCCCAGCCCACTTCACCTCACTTACTTCCCTCCAGGCCATCCTTGCATTCTTGCTCTTCAGTCACACCCAGTATGCTTTTGCCTCAGGACCTTTGCATGTACTATTTATTCCCTCTGCCTTTTACCTTTAGGTGTTTTGCATGATTTAGGCCCTTGTTTAGATCTCTGGTAAAATGTCACCTCTTCAAAGAGGCCTTCCTGGACTTGCCTGTGACACAGTGGCTTCCTCATCCTGGTGTTGTTTCTGTCCCTTACCTTCCTTTATTTTTCTCCATCGTGCATACCACTATGTGAGCTTAATCGACCAGAATGCCAGTTGGGGCAGCGGCAGTGGGGGGGCATTGCTTATGAGTGCTGCTGGCACTCCCAGGTCCTACTCAAGGAGTAGGAAGAGGGAAAGGGAGAAAAGAAGAGGTATTGGAAGGAAAGGACAAGCTCTAGAAAGAAAAGCTGGCCTTGTGATGCCACTTTGCCAGCAGTGTCAAAGTTGCCCATACTTGAATCAACTTCCTAGAGTAGTCCCTTCTGTGAGAACAGTTCTACTAACACAGCTGCCAAAGAAGATTAACCGTAATGTATATGAAATGAATTGAAGAAAGTCTTGAAATTTATAATTTAGGGTTCATGACTTAACATTTTCACTGAGGGTCTTCCTGGGCTCAGCAGCTTCCTGAATTCTGAATCCTGTTGTTGTTCATGTTTCTCTGTCCCTTTGCCTTACTGTGGTTGCTGTTGTCACCACTTACAGCCCCGACCCTTAGTTACATCCTCTTCTTTAAGAAGGACTATTAGCAAGTTGTCCAAATGAGGATGTTTAAGATACATTAGCAGTTAGTTAAGCCTTCTCTACTGTTATATGAAAAATAGGATAAAGACCATTTACATTAAATGGGGTGGAGTATGGTTTGCTTTAAATAAATAAAGAGTGAGTATCTGAGAACAAAATCTTTGAAGATTTTTCTGTTTGTGACTCTCCGTGTGCTTGCACACATGAAGACAGCCTTAGCTCTTTTTAAAAATATACAACGTAGAGATAGTGTAATGTGTAATTATGGACAATGAAGTATGTTCCTGGGCTTGGTTGGTGGTATTTCCAACTGCGAAGGAGAAGCTGTTCTAAAATGGAACAGTTTTCACCGACCCTAAATATAGAGATGAACTCCTCCTCTACCACCCCCCAGACCCATTTTCCTGCCAGTTCGCACCGTCCGCAGCCAAGGCTACAGAATAGGATTCAAGCAGCCAGCTCCCTGGGCAGATCTCTTTAACAACCACAACTACTATTTCTGCTCTTTTTTTTTTTTTTAAACAAAAAATGCAGATCTTTGCAAAGATGGATTAAACCTCTTAGGAATGATAGTGTTTCAAATGCTTATGGTCTTTTTACATATGGTGCACACCTAAATAATTTGAACGATATTTTGATCCACGTGATTTTTGATTCTTCCTCAAAAAGGTAATTGGTGTATCCATCCCAGTGCACAGACCCTCACCTTCACTCTGACTGGGACCAGAGGGGACGGATGTGAGACGTCAGTGTGGCTCGGGTGTGCTGGCACCCAGGGAGAGCCTGGGGGTCTTTGGGGTAGGTTTACTGAGCGCTCACAGATCTCATGGAACATAAAGCTGGCTGTGTCTTACACGGCTAACCTCACAAGATGATCAAGTAGACCCATATTTCACTGGAAACACTAGGGAGTGGGATTCAGTGTAATTAAGGACTATTTTGAACTCCCCCCCCCCGAATTACACTTACAATGAACTTGATTAGCCCAAAATCGAACTATCAGGATTTAGAAATATCTGGACTTTCTCCTCGAACATACTTCAGAGAAACAGGCTAAATGGTAGTGGTATTAGAGCCAGTGCCGTTTGGTGTGAAGTTTGGTAGCCTCAGAAGTCTTACGTCAAAGATTTTTCCTAAAAATAAATTTCAAGGATAAATCTCATAGACTTTAAATGCTGACTCTTCTGTATGATGGTTAAACGGTGCCCTTGAAGCTTTATATACAAATTAAAGGAAATGTTAGATCCAATTATGCTTTTCATACAAGTCGGGTTCATGTATTCATTATTTTTTGGAAGATTTACATGAGCTCTTCAGGTTAACATTAAGTCAAATTTCGAAGTTTGGGGGGTTTTCACATATATATCAGGAATGACATTCAGTTGTCCTATGGAATGTTGAAAGCAAGGATCTACCATGCTGAGGCAGATCCAGGTTTTGTGGGACCTGAAACACACAATTTTGGAGGACCTCTTAAAGGAAGAACAACAGATTGCGTACAAATGAACTATTTAGAATGAGAAAAGAAATCACAACAAATTACAAATTAAAAAAAAAAAGACAGGGCTTCCCTGGTGGCGCAGTGGTTGAGAGTCTGCCTGCCGATGCAGGGGACACGGGTTCGTGCCCCGGTCCGGGAAGTTCCCACATGCCGCGGAGCGGCTGGGCCCGTGAGCCATGGCCGCTGAGCCTGCGCGTCCGGAGCCTGTGCTCCACAACGGGAGAGGCCACAACAGTGAGAGGCCTGCGTACCGCAAAAAAAAAAAAAAAAAAAAAAAAAAAGACAAATACCACCATTATCATATAATATCCAGAAAAATTATGTAATGTTTTAATTGCCTATGGTCTGATTTTCGAAAAACATTTTTGGCTGCATGGTCTTTGATCACTTCATACAATAATGATTTTTGTAATATTTTCTACGAAGAGCTTAGATAATTGTCTTCCCTTTATCAGGGTTGATTGGACTTTGCTTTTTATTGTTAGTTTAGAAAAATTGTAGATTTTATTAGCAATGTCATATATCTTCTAGCACAGCTGTCAAATTTGGGAAACTCAAGTTTCTTTCACAGAAGATCTCTTTCTCTAAGATTCGGAAGACTTTTCCGTAGACTGATTTCTGGCTCTGAACACTTACTTTAAGCTTTGTTTTCTCCTTCCACACCCCATTTCTTTTTGGTGCTGGGCAACGTAGGCCACATTTACTTTGCAATCCCTGGCGCTGCACCTTTGGGTCATGACGCAGGGGGAACTGGGACCGTGTATGGCAGGAGCGTACCTGGAAGCCATTTTTCCACCAGGACCCCTAGTAATAACTTAGCTCACATGGAAGCACATAAATGGGTCCTCCTAAATCCCAGCTAAATGTACTCCCAACTCAGTTTCTCCTTATCTGGATCCCAACATGCCCATAGATGTTACCACACCACCTGTCAGGGTGTTTGTGTTTGACAGGGTGTGTGAAGGAGGAAAAATTGGAGTAGAAGGAAGCAATCTCAGTGGTAGTGGTAACAGATTGCGCTTTTGCAGAACTGACAAAAACCTAAGTCTGTTATGAACACATTGCTGGGGCTCCTCCCAAGTCCTTGGAAGAGGCCTATGTGAGTGAGAGTCCTAAAGCTTAAGCTTCATTATCATCACAGTAAATTTGCCTTTGCTAATATGTACTGATGATTCATCAGATCCCTCACCAAGAGTGCTCCCCAGAGGAAGAGGATGGCACGTTGGCTCACCAGCAACACCAACCCCCAGGGTCACATTCAGTCCTCATAATTTAAGCGTGTGATTGAAAATCTCCTAGTATTTAATTGATGCTGTCTTACTCCTCCCATGAGCACCACCCCACTAAAAAAGTACCAAGAAAGAAAGCCTTTTTTTTTAAGTGAGGAGATATATATATATATTTTTTTTTTTTTCTTTTTTTTTAAGTGAGGATAAGATGGAGTTAACACCCATCATTCCCTTGGGTTATCTCAGATGATCCATTACCAGAAACAGCACTATAGATTTTTCCTTCCACATTAGCTTTGCTGGTGATTTTTATTTTATTCTCAACATGGGGTATGCATATCTGTCAGTTGGACTGCTGTTAGGAGTCTCGTCTGCTAAATGATTTCTCACAGTAATGGCATTGTCAGGCTAAGTGAGTGTCAGATTCATTTTGTGCAGAAATAGTCTGTCAAGTATACCCCACCTGTTTTCATTCCACTGCAGGAATTAAGATCTTGGTGGGTGAATGTATACATGTGTTTGTGTCCGTTGGGACTGGCTAATTGGCCCCTTTCCATTGCATTAATTAGTGGTAGAATAGGAAAGGTTTGATTTCTTAGTGATTGGAAATTGACAAAATTTCAAGAATTGTGGAGGAATTAGCACTGTTTTTATAAGTAGTATTCATGTAACGTCATAATTTGATAGCAAAGAACAATACCTTAAAAATAGTTTATTCTCGGGCTTCCCTGGTGGCGCAGTGGTTGAGAGTCCACCTGCCGATGCAGGGGGCACGGGTTCGTGCCCCGGTCCGGGAGGATCCCACATGCCGCGGAGCGGCTGGGCCCGTGAGCTATGGCCGCTGAGCCTGCACATCCGGAGCCTGTGGTCCGCAACGGGAGAGGCCACAGCAGTGAGAGGCCCGCGTACCGAAAAAAAAAAAAAAAAGTTTATTCTCCTATTAATTCACTAGGTATCTTTGAAGGCTGATTTTTAAGAGTCCTGGGTAATTGAGTAGAATGTTAACTGCCACTCAGATTTCCAAAGAAAATGTGATCATAAAATACCAGAGAGCAAGAAAAGCTTTGAATGCAATAGTATCCTACCATTTCCATTTAAACACCTGGGATGAAAAGTAACTTATACTTTGTAGATATCTGCAATATTATGTCAATTACTGTTTACCCATGAGCATAGTTGATTTTCCACTTAAATCAAGAACTGTTAAACCGAGAGGACTTATTTTTGTAGTTATTTTTACAAGTTCAAATTAATTTTAACAACTTCCCGTTTTAATTTTTTTTTTTGCTATTTTAATGTGCATTGCGTATTGTAACGGCTCCGAGAGATTGGCTTTGCGTTGTGTTTAGATGGAGGTTGAGGGATTTAGAAGCATTCAGAAATCAACACTGAAGATAAAGGTGATTAATTTAGGAACTCAAGGCAGGCAGGGCCCATATGATGCTTCCCAGACAGTCTAAGTAGTCCACCGGGGGAAACTACTGATTTATTACTGGTTCAAGTCGGCTTTGATGTGATGGAGTGCTTGTTCTGTTTTATGTATTCTAATTGATAATTGCTGTATTATTTCTTTGAATCCTCACAACTCTTTGAATTAGGATTTATTATCTCCATTTTCCAGATGAGGAAATAGGCTTAAGGAGTTGCAATAATTCACTCAAAATCCCACAGCTATTAAGTGGCAGGGCTGGAATTGAATCCAGGTCTCTCTGGCTCCAATGTGTAATCCATTACTAGTACACTACATCACCTCTTCTGTAGGATTTACTAAACTGGAGTTGTGAGGCTAGAATCAGGTTTGGGTCAGATGTGGGTCACTTTTGAGGAGCTGTACATTTTGATCAGGAAGTGGTCTTCAGTAAAGATAAGAATAATTTGAGTAGTGAATGACTGTTGGACAGAGCACAGTGGGAGAATTGGTAGATTCTGTGTCTGCTAAGGCAAGCGCAGGATTGGACCAGACAGCGAAGCTGTAGTGGAGAGGAGCAGACAGGTATCACTGGCTAGGCTGGCCGGACTCAGACAACAAGAAGGCAAGAGTGCTAACTAGAAGTGGGAGGCGTTGTATTTGAACCAGAGCTTCTTTCTGCCCTACTTTATACAGCCTGTTTGCTTTGGGTCCACAGACCCTACACAGCTGGTGTCAGAGGTATGCAGGTGAGGTTCAGGGCAGAGATGCTGGGGGTTGCCTTACAAAGAGAAAAGCAAGTGATAGTAAGTCCTTCAGTTTTTTTCTCCTGGAAAAAACTTCTCTTGGTCCATCATTCTGTCCCAACGTTTGGACCAGTTAGAGGGTCTCTGTTGCTGAACAGCTCTGTGTCTGATGGGAGGTGAGGCACAGAGACAAGGGCAGGCATTTCCTCTGTCTGGGAGGGTGAGAAGCCTCAGATCAGGAAGCTTCAGATACAGCTTAAAGACAGTGTGCTCAGGGGCATAAATATATCAGACCTGGGCTATTTGTATCCGTGGCAGGCCATCCCTGGCCAGGTCCCTGCTGTCTTTGACAAATGATGACACTGATGACATGGAGGAAAAGGTGCAAGTTAATGCACCATTTAGATTTGTGAACTTCCTTCAGGTCTTCTTCCAATTTCTGCCTGAAGCTGGTTGGAAGCTAAGAGGAGTGGGTGCGGTGGGGTTTCATTTCTAAATATGTTAGCCAGGCTGTGTGTGTGAGGCTAATAAGACAGTCCTGGGCTTTGGACACAATTTAATATGACAAGTTGACCACTTGCTTTCTTCTCTTCTCACCTTCTCCACCCAAACTACTACCAAACACTAGTAAAGTTATTAAATGATATTAATCCCCAAGGCTAAGGAATATTTTCTCCCATTCTGAGGGTTATCTTTTCATCCTGTTTATGGCTTCCTTGGCTGTGCAAAAGCTAAAGAAAATGGGATGGGGGCATCAGTGGATAGTAGACATTAATAAAGTTTAGCAAGATCAGAGGCAGCAAAGAGGAGTGGTAACCAACTTAGCAAAACTGAGGAAGCTACCACCTCCCATCTTACAAAGGGGTAGACTGACCAGAAGCAAGTAGATTCATCTTAGAGAACCTAAGGGTCTTAGAAGTAGTAGAAACTACAGATGGTTGCAGAGTGATAGGTCTGAAAACTGCCAAAGTACTGTTGTTTAGAAGGTTCATAAGGTTGAACTAAAAAGACCAATGCAAAAAAAAAAAAGTGCACGGCATTAATATGTGTCCTGGTAGCTGTTAGAAAAATCCAGTTGATGTGAAAAATTTGAACAAAATGACTGCTAAACGTATCCTCATTGACATAGATAGAATATTAAAATGTGCAACTGAAGAATATGTATTCTTTATTATATTCCTCATATACAGTGTTATATACAAATGAACGTGGAACATTTACCAAAATGAGAACAGATTTCTTATTACATTGAAGCCATTGAAATCCACAGGCCCAAAATGCCTGTCAGAACAAGACAACAGGCCCAAAGTGGAGTCGCTTATGCTACTCCCCATGTTACCAAACTGAGAGTTGACTTAATTACACTTTTGGCCTTTCCCCAAACTGGAATTTTGGACCAATCAGTCAGGAGCTGCCTGATCAGCCCTACTGAGGTAGTCTGCCTGGCAGACCCTTGTCATCCCCTCAAGGAAAATGACCTTGCCACAGCCAGTCCCCTTTCTGCTAGTATAACTTCCTTGTCCCACTCCCTTCTGCCTATAAAAACCTTACATTTTGTACAGCTCCTCAGAGCTCCTTTTTAATCTGCTAGATGGGATGCTGCCTAATTCATGAATCATTGAATAAGGCCAAGAATATCTTTAAAATTTACTCATTTGAATTTTGTTATTTAATAGTATATTCTCCAATAGCAGTAGAATTATGCTAAAAATTCAAAGAAATTTATAACTAGAAAACACCCAAATAATTTTGACATTAGACAGTAATATTTCAGCTTTTGGAATAAGATTACCAAATGCAATGTCCTCCAGCCAAAGTAAACCGGGAATATACTTGTAGTCGAATAAGTCGAATTTATTACCCACTGTAGCGAGAGAGAATGTACCTCACGGGGAACCATAGGATATCTCAGTTAGACGGTATTAAAAAAGATTTATTGCAGAATTTAGGGTTGTATTACATGATTTTATGGGACGTTTAAGGAAGTATGTGTTTGCTCTGGATCCGGACGCTGTCAGAAAATGGAGCTAATTCTATTATTGGATATCTTAATAAATCTTACCTAAGAGGCAAGACTAGACTGAGACTAAAGCTATAATTGGTAAAGAAGCAACACTTTCATCTTTGCCAGGACAGGGGACTCTTTGGTACTTTGCGGCTTGGACAATATTCATGTCCTGTCTCTTTCCAGACTTGATTACAGAGTAGAATGTTTTGATCTACCATGGGCACTGGGTGTTCTTGTCCACTATTAATGTTCCGTGGAATTGTTTATGTTTATCAGGAGAACAGTAAGGCCTGTATGTGAGGACTAAGCCAGCTTGTAGCAACACCAGTCTAGCTGATAGGACTTGACAAGCACCCAGATGTTAGGAGCTGCGTCTTTCTTTCTTGGGGAATTGAAATAAAGCTGTACTTCAGTTTGGGGAAAGTGATATATTTACTATTACTGAGCTTTCCAATCCATGATCAAAGGTGTATCAGTCGAATTATTTAGCTTTCCTTAATTTTTCTCAGGGTTTGTTTTCTCTTTGTGTTTTTCCATAGAGTTTTGTTCATATTTTGTTAGGTGTCCTCCTAGATATTTGATTTTGTTTGATTCTGTTGTAAATGGTTTCATTTAAAATTTTTATTAAATTTTTATTGACATGTTTGTTGCTATATGTAGAAATAAAATTGAATTTTAAAAGCAGGAAAAGGCTCATAAGGAAGAGGTAGGTTTGGGATCCTTGGCGCCGTTCTACATAACATGGTCATGTGATACTCTTCTCACCAGCCTCCCATCTCTCTTTCGTCGAACTGAGGTTCTTCTTTTGAGAAGTTAACTGGGAAGCTCTGTACTCAGGGGTATCATGTATACAGCAGAGGGCAAAGATAAATCACAGGGTTGAAAACAAGGAGATTCAGTACATCTATACAGTAGGTACTCCTGAGGCAGGAGAGCAGAAAACTGGTGTCTTGAGAAACAGAATGACTCCTGGATTTCCAGATCCTTACATTTGAGAGTCTCTCTACAAAGAAGAAAAAAAGTCTTCTCTCTGATTCCTCTTCAGTGAAGCCTCTAGGCAACATGCCCAGCCCATATATTCCAAGCTTCTACTTGTAAATATGAACATGCAAGCAAAGATCACAAGCATTAGAGGCAACGTGGAAGAAGCACTGATATGAACCAATTGAAAGAAAAAAAAAGTATAGAAAATAGAAACAAGAAAATATCAAAATAACTGTATCTAATACTCTTAAAGAGATTTGGGATGGTACTTTATTTATGAATTAGGAACAGTATACTATGATAAAGGAACAATTACGGAATACACAGAGGTTTTGTAAATAAAAACTTACTTAGCCAAAATAAATTCAAAGGACAATTTGGAAAATAACTCCCCTAGAAAGTAAATAAAAAGCAAACATGGCAAAAAGGAGTTGAGAGGTAAGAAAAGTAGATCAATTTGTGAGGTTCACATCCAGGATGAGTTCTAGGGAGATCACCAAAAAAGGATAGGAAGCAATAAAAAAAAAAAAAACCCAAAAATAAATAAAATGAAAGACATGTGTTTTTGGACAAATCAAAATTCAGAAAGACATGTATTTCTGAAAGGTACATTGAATGCTTTAGTACATGGGGGTAAAACCTAGACCAAAGAAAACCACTGTAGGATTCTACAACGAGAAACAGGAAAGAATTGGAGTCAGACTTTACAATAACAACGCTAGCTGGGTTCTAGAAAACAAAGGAACAATGCCTTTGAAATTGAGGGGGAGTTACCTTCAACTTAATATTTCATGCTCAAATGATCAAACATCTGTGAAGTAAAATAATGATATTTTCAGGGATAAAAGTGTTTTTAAAATGTACCTTCCATCTAATCTTTCTTGGAAAGTTACTGAAAGATGTACTCCAACAAAATGAATAAATAAACCAAGAAAGAGGAGGACATGCGTTCCAGAAAAAAGACAGTGCAACACAAAAGAAAGGAGAAGGGAAGTCCCAGGAGGACAGCTGTGTACAGCAGAGCTGGGTGTGAGAAGTAGGATGACTGGGAGGTAACTGCAAGAGAGGACGCCAGAGAAAAAAAGAGTTGATAGGATATCTGACGTTTGTTCATTGTGGGGAAAAAATCTTTTGTCAGGCATATGACAGAATAGCTGATGGCAAGTATTAAAGATGAATGAATTAAAAACTGTGCAAATGAGAAAACTCCATTTTTTTTTATCTCTAAGGCCATTTTGTCTCTAAGGAAAACACAAAATTGGTTAAAGTAAACATGATCATAGTAGACAATACTAAAAGGTTTAATTTAACTCTTTACCTAGACTTATCAACCAACTTAGTTAAGTCTAAAATAGCTGTCCTGTACCTCTGTAAATTACCCCCAACCCTTGTAGATGACTTGGGAAAGATGTGCTGTTTTCTTTCTCGTTGTCCCCTCTCTCCTAGTTATGATTATTTGGTGTATTGTTTGATATATCTCATGTCTGTGTTATACTGTTTTGCTAAACTTGTGTACCAGGCAGAGTTTTAGGGAAAAACAGAACCAAAGAGCTGTCCCCTCCCCCCACACACACAGAAAGAGAGAAATAGATATAAATATGTCCCCCCCACACACAGACATACATAAATATATAAATATACCCCCCCCACACACACACAGACATATAAATATGTCCCCCCCACACACACACACAGAAAGAGAAATAGAGATTCATTTTAAGGGACAGTCAGGGAGGGGTGGCATGTCTGAAGTTTGTAGGGCTGGCCAGCAGGCCAGAAATTTAGTTAAAGGTTGATGTTGCTATTTTGAGTCCAAAATCTGTAGGGCAGGCCAGCAGAGTTTCTATGTTGTAGTCTTGAGGCAGACTTGCTTTTTTTTTTAGGGAAACCACACTCTTTGTTCTTAGGGCCTTCAACTGATTGGATCCACATTATGGAGGATAATCTGGTCTCCTGATTGTAAATATTAATCACATTCACAAATACCTTCATAGAAACATCTAGACTAGTGTTTGACCGAACAGCTGGGTGCCAGAGCCTAGCCAAGTTGACATATGAAGTTAACCATCAAAATCTGTTCAGCATAACCTGTATCTCAGTCTGTTTGGGCTACCATAACAAAATGCCGTAGGCTGAGTGGCTTAAACACCGGGAATCTATTTCTCCCATTTGTGGAGACTGGAATCCCTGATCAGGGTATCAGCAGGGTCTGGTGTCTGGTGAGGGCTCTCTCCCTGGGTGGCAGACGGTGCCTTCAGTGACTGTCTGATTCTTTCACAGTGGCTCAGCAGCTTAAACAAGGAAGCTGGATCCTGGTGCCAAGTTGGCAGCTCTTTGATTAACTTTCCCCTGTCTTTCCCAAAGGGGAATTTCTACTTGTGCCTTTGATGTCTGCATTCTATAATAATTAGGAAGTAGGAAAACAGGTAAAATTTAAATATCTTGTATGGCCCCTCATGTTCAGGGCATGTTGCACCCGTTTAAAGCAGATGGTTGGTTGTTTTTCTCCTGAAAACTCTGGGAACAGAAAACCCAAAATGTCCCTCATTTCCTTCCTTGTTAAGAGGTTCTTTCTTATGTCCACCTAGAATCTTTCCTGCTTTCAATTAAGCCCGTTTCCTTCCTGATTCTGCGTTAACACAGAATCATAGCACCATCGACTTTTAGAGCTGAGAAGAATTCTTTAGAGATTATGTAACCAATCTCTCCATTTGACACTGGAGACATGGAAGCATAAGAAAATTCACCTGACTTTAAAGTCATAGGGCAGTACTCAGAGTTTGATTTGCTCCGTAATGATTGCTTCCTATATTACATTTTAGCATTCTCTGGAAGAAATCCCTGACAGAATTCATATCTTCAGTGGTTCTCTCATTTATTCTCTCAGATAAAAATTTTTAGCCCTTTCTATGTACAAGACACTCTGCTCAGCATAGGGAATGCAAACATGAGTAAGATAAGGCTGTAGACTGTGGGCTCAGAGTCCCCTAAGGCAGCGGTTCCCAACCTTTTCGGCACCAGAAAGGTTTCGTGGAAGACAGTTTTTCCAAGGATTGGGCGGGGCCGGGGGGGGGATGGTTTCGGGATGATTCAAGCGCATTACATTTATTGTGCACTTTATTATTATTACATTGTAATATATAATGAAATAATTATACAACTCACCATAATGCAGAATCGGTGGGAGACCTGAGCTTGTTTTCCTGCAACCAGATGGGGGTGATGGGAGACAGTGACCCCCGAAGTGTGTTGCTTATGTCCAGTCTACTCCGTGAGATGCAGCTTAATTGTCAGTTGCCGCTCACGGATAGGGTTTTGGTATGAGTCTGCAAGCAATTGATTTATTACGGTCTCTGTGCAGTCAAACCTCTCTGCTAATGATAATCTGTATTTGCAGCCGCTCCCCAGCGCTAGCATCACCGCCTCAGCTCCACCTCAGACCATCAGGCATCAGATTCTCATAAGGAGAGCACAACTAGATCCCTGGCATGCGCAGTTCACAGTAGGGCTCACGCTCCTATGAGCATCTAATGCCGCCGCTGATCTGACAGGAGGCGGAGCTCAGGCGGTAATGCGAGTGATGGGGGGCGGCTATAAATACAGAAGAAGCTTCACTCACTGACCCACTCCTCACCTCCTGCTGTGCGACCCAGTTCTTAACAGGCCACAGACCGGTACCAGTCCGTGGCCCGGGGGTTGGGGACCCCTGTCCTAAGGAGCTGCCGTTTAGTGTTTTCTTCTTAGGAAACACCATAATGTAGTGAGAGCGGCACTTACCTCTGCTGGGTTTCTAAGAGGGGGTGACTCTTGCTCTGAGTTTAGGAAGGATGAGTAGGAGTATCTCCGACAAAGATATTAGGAAAGGACATACCTGACAGAGTAACGTGCAAGGAGAGTAAGTAACTCAGGAGAGGTCACGGGTTCCAACAGCTTGGCCTGGCTGGGGTTAGGGAAGTGTGTGAAGGCATGGGAGGTGCAGCTGGGGAAGTAGGCAGGACCCATATCTTCAAGGACTTTGGATGCTGAAGGAAGCCCCAGGACACTTTGGAAGGATCATAGATGGGGAATAATATGTAATCATATTTGCTTTTTGGAAGGATCAAGGTGACAGTAGCATGGAGACTCTAGGTCTCTAGGAGAGCAGCAGCTCAGGGGTGGGCGTGATTTGGGGAAAGCAACAGTCCAGGAAGGTTAGTAAGGACTCTGGAGCTGCACGGTTGGGTCAACTGAGGATATAGGAGGAGAAAGTGAGGTGGGGGTAGATGATTACAGTTTCAGTCTTGAACTTGCTGAGTGTGGGGAACTTAAACACCTGAGCGAGATGTCCAGTGGGCAACTGTTTTTTTTTTTTTTTTTTTTTTTGTCAGGAGCTCAGGACATCAGTCCTGGCTAGGGGAATGGGCAGGCAATGGTCAGTGTAGATGTGTCTTTAGAACCTGTGTGTCTGTAGTGCCTTTCCCCCATGCCAGAGTTTCTAGATTCTCGGTAATGGCTTGAGTATTTACTCTCTTCTCTTCCCCCTTTTTGGGAAGAAAATCAAGAAAATGATTTCCTCATAAACTCTTTTTTTGAGTCTGAGCAGGACTGGGTTCGTGAATGAAATGGTCTCATTTTTCTCCAGTCACAGCCTTCAATCATGTTATGTTGAATGGCTCTTTGCTGTCTTTTAATGATAATATGAGGTTTCTGGTCACTTCTAGGTACATAAGACAGTCTAGTGCAGTCTGGTCCAACTGAATAATTAGGCTTACCTTTTCCTCCTGTCCTTCTAAGCAGTGCCCAGCATTCAGTCGGAGGGGCTTGGCATGGGAGGGGCAGTGTCTACTTTTTTATTCTCACCTCTTCCAGGCTCCTTTTTCCTCTAGTGTATGTGTTAGTACAAGCAGGAGGCTTAGGGGAAAAGGGGCGAGATCATTTTTGTCTCAACTGATACAACTGCTGACATCACTGATGAGGGTCAATGCCATTGGGGGTAAAATTTTAAATAGAGCAAAATGCATGTATCTTGAGTGTACAGGTTAATGAATTTTGACAGATGTTGTGTCCATGTAACCAATACTTCATGAAGATGTAGGACATTTCCATCATCCCAGAAAGTAACCTTGTATCCCTTTACAGTCAACCCCTAAACCACTTCGGCAACTACTGTTCTTATTTACATCACCATAGATTAGTTTTGCCTTTTCTTAGCTTCAAATAAATAGAATCATATGGCATTACTTCTTGTGTCTGGATTCTTTCACGGAACATAGTGTTTTTGAGATTAAGCCGTGTTACGTGTATCACAAGTTAATCTTCTAAAATGTGTGTTTGGTTGTATGAATATGGCACAATTTGTTTATACATGATGGTGTTGGTGGGCATTTGGGTTGCTTCTAGTTTGGGAATATTTTATTTATTTTTTTTTTAAATTCATTAATTTAGGTATTTATTTTTGGCTGCATTGGGTCTTTGTTGCTGCGTGCAGGCTTTCTCTAGTTGTGGTGAGTAGGGGCTACTCTTCGTTGTGGTGCACGGGCTTCTCATTACAGTGGCTTCTCTTGTTCTGGAGCACGGGCTCTAGGCGTGAAGGCTTCGGTAGCTGTGGCACAAGGGCTCAGTAGTTGTGGCTCACGAGCTCTAGAGCGCAGGCTCAGTAGTTGTGGCACACGGGTTTAGTTGCTCCGCGGTATGTGGGATCTTCCTGGACCAGGGCTCGAACCCCTGTCCCCTGCATTGGCAGGCAGGTTCTTAACCACTGCCCCACCAGGGAAGTCCCGGGATTATTTTAAATAAAGCTATATATGAGTGTGTGTTGTGTGTGTATAGATATATTTTCATTTGTTCTGGGTAATACCTAGGAGTGGAATTACAGGTCATAGGATAGGTGTATGTTGAATTTTTTTTTTTTTTTTTAGTAAATACTGCCAGATAATATCTGAAAGTGGTTGTATGATTTTACACTCACATCATCAAGTGTATGAGAGTTCCAGTTGCTCCACATACTCAAACAGTATTTTCAGGCTTTTTAATTTCAGCCATTCTGGTGAGTATGTAATGGTACCTTGTGGTTTTCATTTGTGTTCTAATGAATAATGATGGTGAGCACTTTCTGTTGTGTGTGTTGGCTATTTGTATTTCTTTTTAATGAAGTGTGTGTTCATATATTTTGGGTTTTTTAAGTTGGATTGTTCATCTTTTTATTGAGTTGTTGGAGTTCTTTATATATTTTGCAATCAAGTCGTTTGTCAAATATACATATTTGATACATATATAGTGGATAGTTGTTTTTCAATCTTTCGCTTGTCATTTTCTAGATGAACAGAGTTCTTAACTTTGAAGTTCAGTGTACCAATTAAAATTTGGGGTTTGTACTTGCTGTATCCTTTTGAAGAAAACTTTGCCTACTCCAGTATTGTAAATGTTGACCTCTATGTTACGTTCCTTTTAACTAGAACTTTTACCATTTTAGGTTTCACCTTTTTAGATCTAATATCCATTTAAAGTCATAATGTTTTTTTTTTTTTTTTTGGTCATGTAAGGAATTTAAGATCCTTCCTACCCCATATAAATATCCTGGTTCCAGCACAATTTGTTGAAAAGAGTATTCTTTCTTCATTGAACACCTTACACTGGCACCTTTGTTAAAGATCTGTTGACCATATATGTGTAGATGTTTTTGTGGATCTATTCTATTTGTCTATTCTTATATTAATACAACACTGTCTTGATAACTGTAGCTTTCGAAAGTCCTGGAAGCAGATAGCCTAAGTCCTTGTTGTTAAGATTATTTCCATCATTAGAGATCAAATATATCTCAGAACAACTTTTTAGTTTCTACAAAAGAAAATGCCAGATGGGATTTCGATTTGGGTTGTGTTGAATCTATATATCTTAATAATACGGAGTCTTTCAGTTTATCCCCCATTTATTTAGGCTTCTTTCATTTCTCTTCTGAAAAAGAAAAAAAGCAGTTTTTCTTCTTTTTTTTGTAATTTTCAGAATAGCGGCCTTGCATATCTTTTTGAAAACGTATTCCTAAAGGTTTTATTTTTTATTGAATTGTTAAAGGTATTAAAATATTTTCCATTTTTTCTGCTTGTATGTAGAAATACAGTTGATATTTGTATATTAACCTTGTATCCTGTGACAGTATTAGGTTCTCTTTTTTATAGTAGTATTTAGTAAAATATTTAAGATTTTCTGTATAAAGAAAGAATCATGTTGTCTACAAATGAAGACATTTTTATCTCACTTTCCAATCTATATTATTTATTTTTATTGCCTTAATATCCATACTAGGAACTCAAATAATATGTTGAATAGAAGTGATGAGAGAGTCCTTTTTGATCTTAGAGGGAAAGCCTTTGATGTTTCACAATGTTAACTGTCAGGTTTTGGGGTTTTTTTTTTGGTTTTTTAAAAATGTGATTGAGTTTTTCTTCTATGTGCACCATTCTGAGTTAATTTTTATGAAGTGTGTAAGGTCTAGACTCACTTTCCTTTTTTGTATTTGCATGTCCAGTTGTTCCCACACCCCTGTCACTTTTTTGTAGATGTCTTTATAATGATGTGCCCTTCTATTCCAGTTTCCTGAGTTTTCATCAAATATGGGTGTTTTGTCAAATAAGTTCTGTGTGTCTCTTGTTACGATATGGTTTTTCTTTATTCTGTTAGAGTGAATTACATTGATTTTTTGACTGTTAAACCAAATTGGTGTTTGGAACAAACCCTACTTGGTCATGAAATTTTTTTTTTTTTTGGTATTTTGCTGTTTTTAGATTTTTTAAGATTATTTTTTCAGTCTATCTTTATGAAGAATTTTGATATGTAATTAAAAATCATTTTTTGGTATCAGAGTTATGCTAGTTTTTATTGAATAAATATTGGTAATTTGCATTTTTCATGGAATGTGTCTATTTCATCTAAGTTTTTAAAATTTCTGTTATGTGGCTGCTGTATCTGTAGGATCTATAGCGATATAACATCTTTCCTTTACGATATTTGCAATTTATATTTTTCTTTTTTTTAAATCAGCATTGTTAGGGGTTTATCAATTGTACTAATCTTTTAAATGAGTTACCTTTAGCTTTATTAATTTTTTACTAGTGTTTGTGTCGTCTACTTCGTTAGTTTTTATCTTTATCATTTCCTTCTAATTATTTTGGGCCTAATATTTTTTTCACTTTCCCTAGCTCCTTAAAAAAGAAACTTAGATAATTGGTCTTAAGCCTTTTTATCTTTTCTAAGTATTTAAAACTCTGCATTTTCCTCTAAGCACTGCTTTATCTGCATCCCATACATTCTGATATATTGTGTTTTTGTTGCTCATCAATTTCAAATTCCCTGGTGATTTTTTTTTTTTTTTTTTTAGATAAAAAAGTTATTTACAAGTGTTTAACTTTTAAATACTTGGGTATTTCTAGATAGGATTCTTACTGATTTATAATGATTCCATTGTTTTTATATATCATACTCTTTAATATTTCAGCATTTGAAATTTATTACGACTTACATTGCTTTTTCTTGAGTAACCCATTTGTAATTGAAAAGAATGTGAATTCTGACATTTCTGGATACAGCTGTTTCTAAATGTTCATTAGTTGATAGTGTTCAGATCTCCTAAATCCTTACTAATTTTTGGTTTACTGTTCTATTATTGAGAGAGGTATATTTGAATGTTCAACTATGATTATGGGTTTGTCTTTCTTCCTTTAGTTCTATTAGCTTTTTCTTGCTTCATTTTGAAGTGCTGTTATTATGCATGTAAGTATTTATAACTGTTATATCTTCCTGAAAGGTCAAACTTACAATTCATCATTATGAATTATCCTTTATCTGCAGTATTACTGCTTGTCTTAAAGTCTATATTTTTGTTGTTAATATAGTCACACCAGTTTTCTTATGCATATCATTTGCATGGTGTATATTTTTTTGTTCTCATACCTTTTAGGCAGCATATAGTTGGACTTTGCCTTTTCATCCAGTCTGGTAGTCTCTGCTTTTCAGTTATAGAGTATTTAGTCCTCTTCCATTTAATGTACTTTTTTTGATCTGGTTGAGTTGAGGTCTAACTTGTTGCAATTTGTTTTCTATTTGTCCCATC